>NW_024349802.1:13777971-14392288 GCF_902729225.1 Pteropus medius | reverse complement strand
GATTTTTTTTTTTTTTGCCATCATCACTAATTGAAAGATACTGAACACTTCTAATGAAATGCTGATATTTCTGCAGATTAAGCAGTGTGAAGGGAAAGTCAGATTCTTTTTATTAAAAACAATGTAACACTCTCATCATATCCTTTGACTTTATAGAATTCCTATCTGTACCTATGGAATAAACTAACTGATGAGTTGAGGCCTTCACTTATAGGAAGCAAATAGCTTCTTTTTTCAGGTCCCTCATATTAGGGTAATTTTGAATCATTCATGTTGGCTCATTTTGCACATTAACATTTTCCTCAGTCTCTGCTTTTTTGCAGTAAGCCCATGAATGCTTGCCTCGCTTCTTCCTTCATCAAACTTGCTTTTGAAGATACGATTCCAGTTTCCTGAGTGAATGCCTTTGGCTCTATTCTCTTTAGGTAAAATGAAAATAGCTAATTAGCAGCTCTCTCTTCTTTGTGATCTTAAGGTTTTCCCTATGGGTTATGGAGAGGATTCAGAATTATTATTATTTTTGAGGTAATTATCTAAGTCGATTAGAGAAGACTTTTTAAAATAAAATTTAAAAATCCTTCCCTGTTTATTACCAATGAGTGTTCAGATGCCATCTGGAGCTTTGAGAGAAATGAATTAAGAGTGATTCAGTGCTGTGACGAGTTCACATGAATGGCCACCAGCACTGATGATCACATTGTCAACAGCACATGGACAGGGGAAATTACCTGCAGGAAGAAGACGGAATGTAGAGTGAGACAGTTTTCTACCCGGACCTTCAGCACACAGCTTCTCAAACAGAGAGTGAGGAGATATGGATGTAAAGAGAAGACCTCTAGAAAATGTTACACATTATAAACGGATCCATAGCTCCAGCCTTGGCTCCTCACTGGCTAAATAAACACACATCACACCGGACTATTGTGCAGAGTAAAAAAACAGCTACCATCTGCTCTGAGTTTACCCTGTGCAATATATTCTATAGCATCATTTTGTTTTTTAATCTCATAGCAGCCATGTCAGGTATGACTGTTATTTTCATTTTATATATGATAAGCTGAGTACCTTGTTGAAAAGTTCACATAGCTGCTGAGTGGTAGACTAGAAGTATGAATCCAGACCCACTTCATGCCAAGCCCTGTTCTTGACCATCAGATCTGCCGATTTTAAGATGCTACTGGTAGATGGAATCATGAGAAGGGCAGAGAAAAGGCTTAAGATTTATGGTTTTTTGGTCCACCTTTTTTCTCTTCATGGGGACAGTACTAACTTTCTGAAGAGGTATCAGATGAGTTCGCATATAATAATAAAATACAAAACCTAATATTGACAGTACAACTTCCCATCTATTCCCTAAGGAAGGAAGTTTAAGTGATTCCAGAAGGGCTGCCCTTGGCCTAATTCTACTATCCCATCCATTGTACACAAGATAGAACTGAGATATGCTACAAAACACGGATGCTGAGGAGTCAGATGTCGATGGTGGGATGATAATAATAACAACAGAAAAGATAAGAGAAATAATATTCATCTGATACTTAGAACTGAACCAAACTGGGATCTCAGCACTTCACTTAGTTATTTTTTAAGTCAGCTTTGCTGAGATATAATTTACTTATGATGAAATGTATACATGAAGAGTATATAATTTGATGAATTACGATAGATGTATATACCCGTGAAACCGCCACCTCACCCAGGACAGAATACTTCCATCATCTCCAGAGCATCCTCGTACCCTTTTGCAGTCAATTCTACCTTCTACCTTTGTCCTCGGGCAACCACTAATTTGCTTTTCGTCACTATAGCTTAGTTTGCATTTTTTAGACTTTTATGTAAATGGAATGATACGTCATGTACTCCTTTGTATCTAGTTTCTTTCATTTAGAATAATAATCTTGATTTCACTCATTTTACTGCATATATAAGTAGGTTATTCCTTTTTGCACATTAGTAATATTCCATTATATGGATATGTCATTTTTGTCTATTCATTATTTATCTATTGATGGGCATTTGGGTTGTTTCCAGTATTTGGTTATTTTCAATAAATCTGCAATGGACATTCACATTTATGTCCTTGTGTGTTTTCATTTTTCTAGGGACAGATATCTATGATGGAATGGCTGAGACCTATAGTTGGTTTCTATTTTTTTAAAAATCGCCCAGTTTTTTTCCAAAGTGATTGTATAATTTTATATTTCCATAAACAGTATGAGAATTTCACCTGCTCCACATCATCAACTTTTTTTAAATTTTAGACATTCTTATGGGTGTAAAATGGCATCTTGTGGTTTTAATATGTAGTTTCTTGATAATTAATGATGTTGAACATCTTTTTTCAGATGACTGTTCACCATAAATGTATCTTTTTTTCTGAAGTATCTGTTCAAATCTTTTGCAAATTTTTATGATTGCTTCTCTGCTTATTATTGAGTTGTTAGAACACATTATTTTGAATACAATTCTGTTGTCTGCTAAATATATCTCAAAGACTTTTTATGGTTCTGTGTCTTATCTTGCTTTTTTATTTTCTTAATTCTTGCCTTTTTATTTTCTTAATTCTTGCCTTTTTATTTTCTTGCCTCTTTATTTTCTTTCAAAGAGCAAAAGTTTTAATTTTGATAAGATCAAATTTATCATTTTTTTCTTTTGTTTTAGTGAGCTCATATACAGTAGTACATTTAACTTCTCATCAGTCTTATATGACGCTGTAATTGTCTGCATTTCTCAGATGATTAAATTAGATCCCCCAGAAATTATACGTGAGTTGCGCCAAATTATACATCTGTAGAAATGCTAAATTCAAGCCACCAAATGGGTGTGAATTCAGAGGAATAACGTTAGGGCTTATTGACAGGAGAACAGAATCAAGCCCCAGAAAAGCCTGTGTGAGCAAATATGAGAAGCAGAAGTAGGACAGGATTTCAGATTCTGTAACAGGCATGATGATTCATTTCCTCTGGGGAGTTTGATGTGAGGATCCATTCAGCCCTTTCTTGATTGAGACTATTCCAGGCGGAGGGCCCTATTTTTTTTTTTTGTCAGTCTCTCTCTCGCTCTCGCTCTTTCGTTCTCTTCTTTCTCCCTCTTCCTTCCTTCTTTCCTTCCTTCCTTCTTAAACATTTTATTATTATTATTATTTTAACCTCTGCCACAGGGAAAGATATAATGTACTTTCATGAATCTGGCTGTCCATTCAAGCAACAGGGAATGGGAGAGTCACTTACTTGGCTAATGACATGCACTGTGGTACTCAAGAGCCTGGACTCCTGAGTTCTTTAGCAGGGTAATATGCATCTTCAGGAGAAATGGAGCCTAGATGGACCTGGAAAACTTTAAGTCTTAGAGAATCTCTGAAAATGTAAGAGAGTGGCAGTATCTACGTGTGTGTTATGTGCCATTGAGTTGGCTCTGACTCCTGGCCACCCTATGAATGAGTGATGTCCACAGTGTCCTGCTCAGCTCCTGCAGACTCATGCCTATAGCTTCATTGATGGAGTCAATTCACTGTCTACAGGAGCACCAAAAAGAGTAACCAGTAAACAACCAGCAAACCCCTTGAAATAAATAGTTAAATAAGTTGTTTGAATAAACCAAATGTTCAAGACCACCAAAATCTAAGCCAGTATGAACATCTCAGGTTATCTTTATTTGACAAAATATTCTGTTCATTTATTGGGGGAACAAAGATCTTTCAGAGTTTGTAAACAAGAAGAGTGGTTGGTGGGTTTGCCTCTGCCAGGTATATCCCGCCCTTCTCTCCCTTGCTCTTAGGCGTGGGAGGGCTGACCTCTGTGCATTGTGTGGCCCAGGCTCTTTTGTCCTCTAATCTCTGGTTGGGTTGAACTGATGGGAGACACTGTTGGGAGGCTGGAAAGTGGGAGGTGGGGGAGAGTACTTATTCCTTCTTTGCCCACCCTCCTGCTTTGCTGTGGTGCTGGCAGGGACTATGCACCGCTTCCGCCCTTGCGTCTACCAGCCAGCCAGTCTCCACGGCTCCCGCTCTGCTCTGTCTGGTGATACCTTTTCCCCTCCTTGTCCTTCAAGCCTGGGGGTGATAATGGATTCCCACTGTCTGACTCTCTAATTGTTTTCTTCAATCCTGTCTATAGTGGCATAATTGTCTAATTATTTTTAATTAAACTTTTTTTTTTTTTTTGTCATCTGTTTCCTGAAATGATTCAGCTTGATAGAGTTTTCTTGATAGAAACTTCCTCTTTCTTGACAGGTTGGTTTTTATCCCAGTGTGATTATTTAGTAAGTTATAAATGCTTACTCCTAATGGTATCTTAAGTATGTTTTGAGCAAATAAAAGTATGCACAAATCATAGATTAGGCATAAATTAAATAATCACACGTGAGTTTTATTTACGCACAACGCCTTATCTTCCTGACCTCCTTAGATATTTGAGTTTATAACCTGCTACGTTGCATTCCTGGCTTTGAAAACTCCCAGTAAAGACTCTCAGGTGAGGCATTTAATGAACTGCTTGAAACAGGTTTCGTTTCCCTTCAGAAAGTCTTGCGCTGCAGGTGAGCTGGTAGTCAAAGCATCTTCTCCCTCAGTGCCTGGCAGGCACGAGACCTCCCCTTCCAGAAGGTCATGCAAAGACCGAGGCAACTAGACCACGATAGAGATTTCTTCCAAAGCTGGCTCACACTTTAAGGGCTGACTCCACACATTAAAATATATTCTTCATTTTTTTTTTTCTGGGATTAGCAAAAATTCTTCAGTCCATTAGAATGGGAGGAAAAAAAAATCCTTTTGGAAAACTAACCCAATTTGATATTTTTATATTTTACCTTGTTTTAGGTGAAATGAAGCTAACCAGTTTCTCTTTTCTATTTTCCAACCTGGCTGTAACACATTATTCCAATAAAGAGGATACCTGCTTGTAGTAAATTAAATACTTCGAAACAATGTCAATTTCTTCAGGATGATTATTGCTACCTTTACTGATTTTTTTCCTTTTCTTGTTCCTCCCTTCTTTTCAAGAAATCCCTGATTCAGCAGAATTTCTCTTCTGAATATATTTTGTGTACTCTGGTAGACACACTCCCAAAACATAAAATATTATCAACTATAAAAGGATCCTTTAGAATTGTTGATGCTAATAAATGCTTCTGAGGCTGGCTTGATGAATACATCTGCTAGGATCACTATTAAAGTCATAGTATATTAATAATAATGTTACAATGAAATGATAGCTACTTATCCTGAGCATTTACTATGTGCCAGTAAATATGCTAACCAATTTACATGCTGTATTAGATTTCATCCATGCAGGAATCCTTAGATATAGTTACGGTGACTATTCCAGTGGGCACACAGTTGGAAGTGGCAGAATCAGGCAAGACCCAGGCTAGGTTCGTCTGACTTTCCAGTCCTAGTTCTCAATAATCACACTTTGGTGTCTCTAAGTCTAAGACATAACCATGACCTAAAAGGTGGCAACTAACTTGTTATAAGACAGCCTTTTCCTTCTCCCCTCTACATGTAGTTTATTTCCTGAAGTTTCTGACGTATAGTGCTACGACACCAGTTTACTGAAGATTTTTTAGAGGCCATTTCTTCTTATTTTGCCAAGACTAAAGAATTTAGGGAGATTTGATAGATGGCAATGGAATTATACAGATAGTGGACGATATGAAGCAGTCTTCGAATTTCAGCTTTTCCAAACCAGTTTTATAATTTTTTAGGTATTGCCAATCAAACAATTGCTAATGCTAATTTAAAAAAAAAATTCTTTAAACAATCATGGTGACTAGCTTCTATAGCTGAAAATGTGCAAAAGAGGTATTTCTAATCTCTTTATTTCAATTAGGCTTTCTCCCAAGTGAAATTCATTCAGTACATACTAAGCACTCATTGTCAGCTAGCGTCTGTCATGGCTAGGGATGTAAACATGAAAAAGACATTGTCTTCTGTCCTGAATGGGTTCATTTTCAGCTTTGCAGATATATTATGATTTGACAAGTTCCATAAGACATCTTTCAAAATTCAATATTTGTAGTTGCAACTATTTCCAAGCACTGAACATCCACAGACCAGGGTAACTTATCATTTTGCTTAAGCATGGACTGAGCTTTGGTGTTGGTATGAGAAGAGAAAGAGATCTCTAACCTAGTCAGTGAGCAATGCTGACATCTCAGTGTCTATACTCCATCATGGCCCTAATGCTCACAAATCCCCACCCCCAATTAGGTGATAAAAACTTTATATTTTAAGAGAAATCCAACTGCAGTGCTTGTGATAAATGTGAGAAGAAAGCAAAGCAGTCTAAGAAAATGCTGGTTCTTTACAGAATGTAATAATGTTGGATAATTTAAGAAGTAACATGTCATATTCCTTTACGAGTTTAGATATATGACAGGAATGTGCCACAGTCTTTATCTAAGTGGCTTTCAAAATTTGTTTTTTATCCACAATCTGTGTAAACCAATTTTTCTTCACAATCTAATAAATGCACACACATGTACACACATGAAAAAACTTCGGTAACACAATACTTGCCTTTGCTATAGGACATATACTCTATTTTCCCAATCCTTTCTCTTTTTCTATTTTAAAATGCTGATTGTGACCCACTAAACTGTCTTTATGACCTACTAATGATTTGTAACCCCCAGTTTGAAAAACACTGCTCTAAATTAACAATATGAATGAATAAGCAAGTAAATAAGTCAGTCGATGAAGCTGCTTTAGCTGGTTATCCAGCTAGAATTTATCTTAATAGTATCTTATATTACTTTAATCCTGTATTTATAGAATCATTGGGGTCTTATGGGGTCACTTAAATTTTTCATTTACTCTCCACTGTACTTTATGGGAGGGATTATATAATACAGTAATACTTGTGAATATGGGGCTTTGCAGAGCTCTCAGGAGAAAGTCAAGTATAAGCTCTAAAAATAAAATGACTGAAGAATATAAATGAGGGAAGGTTTATGTTTGAGTGAGCGCTCTAAGAGAGTAACATTTGTTATGGCTGTGAAAGATGAGTAGAGTGTGGCAGATAGAGATAGGGGAAGGCAGGTGTGGTCTGCTTGGGAGACCAGTGAGAAGTAGGTTGTACAGAAGAGGTATGCAGGAAGATACAATGGGGACGAGATAAGCGAGAATGAAATCTATCAGGCGGCAAAATCGGGGCCTAATCACTTCATTTACAGGATTATTTTTTACATTGTTTCTTGCCAAGTTATTTTTATTCTTTTATATTAAAGCAATAATTTCTCTGGTCCATGGTGTCTCCTTCACACTGGTAAACATTTATTACTATTATTATTATTTTTATATCTCAGAAGTTCAGATTTTGGAAGTATTCAGATAATTTTTATAAACTTCTAAAACTTTGTTATTGAGATATTTGGTGTAATATTAGCCATACATTGTGCACTGACATAATATCTAATATAAAGAGCACAGCACAGTGGGAGGCACAGAACAAGGTTAAATTAATATACAATGCACTATGTAGTCTAATTGTAATATGTACTAAAAGTTGTTAGTATAGGTAGGACTGAAGGAAAATATCGATTTTATAAGATAATAGCAAAAAAATTCTAGGCTTCATGAATTTTTGACCCTTATGTGTATGTCAACCAACTCCCAGGAAGAAAGCGGAAAATATGTACTGGGATTAACTATTTCATTATTTCAGAAACTACGTATGGAGTACCTACAAGGGCTGAGCCTGACTCTAGGCACTAGAATTATAGTTAATGAAGACTGACAAGTTCTGTATTTTTAAGGCGTTTATACTCTAGACTCATGATTTCTAATACAATGCCCAACACTCACATCTGACTATTTAGATTTAAATTAATCAACATAAGATACAATTAAAAATGGAGTCTCTCAGTTGCACTAGCTACATTTTAAATGCTCAGTAGCCACATGTGGTTGGTGACTCATATTGAACAGAGCACATATAGAGTCTTTCCAAGATCACAGAAAGTCCTATTAGAAGGAACCACCTTTAACATCATGTTTTTATTTTAAAAGTTTAATAATAAGTCATCTCAAATATATAGAAAAGCAAAGAAAAATCAATATTATAGGTATCTGTAATCACTACCAAGATAAAACATGTTGCTATTTGCCATGTTTGTCTCAGCTGACTCTATCTTTTTTAAAAAGAAGATATAAACATTATAAACAAGGAAAAACCACATCTCTCTACTTCCCCTTCCTCTCTTCCTAAAGGTAAACATTATTCTCAAGGTGGTGTGAATCACTCACAAGCATGTTTTTGAACTTTTACTACATAAAAATAAACAATATAAGTTATTATTATGATGGTTATAATTTTTACATAAATGGTATAAGATATGTGCAACTTGTTTTATTTATTGTTTTTATTTAACATTTTATTTAGAGATTTAACTACAGTGATATGTGTCATTCCACACATTTCTTTATGTGCTCTATAATACATTCTGTATATATGTGTGTGTATGTGTGTGCACGTGCGCACACACACACAAAACACCGTGTATTTATCTACTTTCCAAACAAAAAACTGTTAGGAGCTTTTCAACCGAAGTTTAAATTCTAAAAGTTTTGCACAACTCAATCTCTGTCTCAGGGTTGGTAAGAGTTCAGTGGCCCACAGATTCTCACTCTCTCAGGAAAGCGCCCTGCAGAGGCAAGAAGGATCTGTCTGTGGTGCTGCTGGATGCCTCACAGGCACCTTGCTTCAATGGGGCATCTTCTGAGAGGTCTTCTATTTACGCTCTGGTAGGAGCATAAGAGGTAGGTAACTAGTGACACTGCAGCCCCAGAGAACTGACTGAATTGATGTCCTTCTCTAGAATATTGTTTATTGATTTTTTTCCTAAATAAATGTGTCTCTATGTAAATCAAATCCTAAGAAATTGCTTGTAAAACACATGCATTCATTTCTCGAAGGTAAAAATAAGTCACCGAATTTATGTCAAAAATTCCACTATACCTGAATATACTGAGCTGCTATCTTTTGATGTTCTGATCTTATAGATTTAAAAGTAATGCGTGGATCCTAGGTAGGGCGACAAGCAGCAGGTATGGGGTCTATTTCTCCTTCCTTTTGCCTTCTCCTCCCAAAGGATTCTGTCTTTTATGAAATATGAAATCGGCCTGGAGATCTTTAAGAATTTTAATATAATACTGACTCTATGTTTTCCATCCTGGGTGTTTAAAGTGCACCTTTCTTATATTTTCCTCAGGTTACAAACCAAACGTGCTTTCCCCTCCAAGAAGAAACTGCTTTTGTACCATTTCAAAGACAGGATAACTTTGAAAACATTGACATATTTCATCGCTACCTTTCAGACATTTCCACACTTCGGGTTATTGGTTTAGAGAAAACATTAGCAAATTGGACATTTCAACGAATTGAGAATTCAGAGGGGGGTCCAAGATTGATGATCAAAACAGGCCTGAGGATCATTTTCACAAATTGTCTATTCTAGGAAGCCTACACAAAACATAATAAAAAAGTAATTTCTCAACTCAATTCAGTCCAGTAAGGCAGCATATACTGTTAGGTGCCTCATAATGGTTGGGGCAGTTTAAAATCTTTTTTCTCCATCACAATACTTTTTTTTCCAAGTGAAGTCAAATGTAAGAGTATTATGCAGGTGGAAAATCTGGACACCACACTCACCTTACTCAGTCCCCCTTTGCTCCCAAATGTTAATAGAATACAAGAATGCCAAGGGAACAATGTTAATTAGCTCCGGGAATACAAATGGAAACTCCTAGAAAACTTTTGTTTCTGGATGGATTGGTTACTCTAAATAACATCACAACTGTAAACAACTAAATACTTTGGATAAAATATTTTAAAATCCATTTAAAAAAATCCATCTTTGACATGGCAACACTGCAAAGTATCTGTAATCTACAGACCACCGCCCCACCCCACATACACACATGCCAAGAAAAAAAGGAAGGAAGGAAGGAAGGAAGGAAGGAAGGAAGGAAGGAAGGGAAGGAAGGAAGGAAGGAAAGAAGGGAGGGAGAGGGAGGGAGGAAAAGAAAATGAATGAATGGATCCAGGAAGGTAAGCATTCTGTTTTAATAGCTAGGTAGGACATGAGAAAATGGAAATAAAGATTAGAGCCAGCATGAAGTGAAAACATATTAGAAACCCCAATATCAACCTGGAGGTTCAAAAGGCTACTCTTTCAAAGTATAGGTGAGTGATAGATAAACTTACGACCGGGAATTAGAGAACATGGAACACTGCTTCTTTTGACCTTGGCACAGGTTGGAGGGGAAAAAAAAACCTTCCCTTGAGAATTAGTAAATCACCACCTGCCCTTAATTAGGTTTAAAGCCCCAATTCCTGTTACCTTCTATAACTTAAATCACCTTAAGCAGATAATTCCAAGTAAAATAACTTGAGGTAACTGGCAAAATCAAATGTAATATTCTCTGGAGAATCCAACTTCAGCCTAGGTTTTAAAGAATTCCCGCAGGGCCTTTCCCAAAGAATATGGCCTCACTGACAAAAACTCACATATCATATAAGCAGACAAGGCATCATGAGTTAGAGGCAAAGAGACAACAGAGGAGACTCCTACCAAAAGAGATGGCTGCACATGGAACTGAATGCCACTGCTAAAAGTGCCACCGGAACCAGCCATTTACCAGCCCGTCTGCTACTATGGAAAAACAGAAAGTAGCAAGTACCTTCTCCTTCCTCCAGCTTAGCAGTCTCCTTCCTGTGTCCCTTTTTGTCAGAGCCTAGCATAGAACTGGCTGGAAAAGGAGAAGCTTGATCTGTAGAATCTAGCTCCAGCATCAAAAAATAGGGCAACAGGAAGGTGATTCCAAACTGAGAACCAATAAATTAATAATGGATATACTGAGGATTCACTATAAGGAACTATAAAAGAAACTACAGAATAAGCATAAAGAAAATAATAAATGTAATTTTTATATTGACAGAACTAATAACATTAAGAAACTCTGAAAGATTAATAAAAAGGTGTAAAAACATGATATATCTATGGATATGGTAGAAATCAAAAATATATATCGACCAATTTCATGTAAGTAAATTTAAAAACAGGTGAAATGAACAAAGTTCTAAAAGATAAAACATCAAAACTGATTCAAGAAGAAACAGAAAATGTAAATTATCCTATTCATTATAGAAGTTGAATTAGTACTTGAAAGTGTTCCCACAAAGAAAATATCAGGCCGAATGAGTTTAACCAATATTTAATTAACAACCCAAGTCCTACAATTGTTTTCAGATAATAGGGGGAAAAAAGGTAATGAATTCTGAGTATTGCAAAGTAGTTGAAAAGTGTTGATAGGAACTGAAAATAACCAGATAAAGATAGTACATGAAATAAAAACTATGTTTCCTTCTCCCTTGACAACTTATAAACAAATATCCTAAACAATTATAAAACTAAATACATAATAGGAAAAAATCTAGAACCAACTAAAGTATACATCAGAAATAGAATGAAACAATGAATTGTTTTATATCTATTTAATGAGCTACTTACTATGCAGTAACTTAAATGAACGAACTATGGCTACAAGCTATACCATGGATGAATTGCTAAAACAGTCTTCAGTAAATAATGTAAGTGATATGAAAACATTTAAACTATGATACTTTTATTTGGACCCTACTTCTTAACAGTAACATTACACTGCCTCTCCATCCTCTTTTCCTCTCTGATCCATCTTGGCTAACACAGCACCTAGCAGAAAGGAAAGTAGATACCTATTAAATATTTAATAAATAACTATGTGATACAAAGAGCTACAACTACAGGATTGTATTAGGTATCTATTGATGTATAACAAAGTTCCAAAACTTAGTGGCTTAAAAAAAACCCCAAAAAACAACTATCTCATAATTTTGTGGGTCAGAAATTCAATTATGGATAAGTTAGGTCCTTTAGCTTCGTGTTTCTTGTATGGTTGCAATGATGGTTGGGGTTGTAGTTATCTCAACATTCAGTTGAGGTTTAGCCACTTCCAAACTGACTCGCAAGACCATTGGCTGGATTCAATTCCTCTCTGGTTATGGCCTAGGGCCACCTTTAGTCTTTAAGTACATGGATGCCAATAAGGCAACTCACAATTTGGTAGCTGGCTTCCATTAGAGTAACTTAATATCAATAGTGACATCCCATCACTTTTACCATAATCTATTAAAATGGAAGTAAGTCACTAGGTGCAGCCTACAATCAAGGGGACGAGATTATATAGTGTCTGTTAGGAGTGGCATAAATAATAAAGGCAAAAGGATATTTGATCAAAGAAAGGTAATTTATTACTGAGGTGATCTCAAGACTTTATGGACTTGGCGCTGGATTTGAGATTTTAAGAGTGGCTTGAACTTTGTTATGCAGAGAAAGAGGAGAAGGAGGAGTCCATGCAGAAGACTCACGACATACAGCACAGAGAAAAAGAGAGAGAGAAAGAGAAAAACATACTAGTAATGTTTGAGTAGCATAATTTAATGCCAAATAAATGGCTCTAGATAAATGCTTATTAAAAAGAGTGAATAGAGATTAGGTTTCCAGGACCTTGTACAAATAAATGCATAATAAATTAATGAATGAACAAATGAAATGAATAAATAAAACCTTGGGTACTTTTCTATTTGCAGATTTAAAGGATACACAGATCAAGAAACTAACTTTAAAATGCTCATTTACACAACCATCTAACTGACCTCTATGAGCAGTCAGGGAGGCTGGTGGCTCCCTAAGACTCATGTTACTGTGGAACTAGGGCCTTTCTAGCTCTATCATTGCAGATGAGAATTGAGAGGCCAAGCACAGAGGAACCTGCCAGCTCAGGTTGGTTCATGGATTCTGGGAGAAAACAAATGGGACAGGCAAGAAAGGAAGATGCCAAACAAAAGGCATTAATGATGGCAGAATGCAAGGAGCTGTTATGTTTTACTGTGCAACATATGCTCTCTTCTGTAATTAGCAGTGCTCACTAAATGCCAGTTAAATCTTACCAATTTCTTGATGTAGCATGGAACCACTGTATATTATTTTACATGTCAATTATAAGTTTCAATGAAAGCACCTCGGACTCTGAGGTATGAGATTCAAGACATGCCAATTATTTTTTCTGTTTTGTGAATGATGATGATGATTTTTTGAGAGGGGGATAGGTTGAAGATGGGCAGTACTGATGGTAGTTGGGAGCCATCATCACCATCATTTAGCTCTCAAGTCTCTTTCTTTGCCCAGAATGACAAAGTTGAAAGTTGAATGTGTGAGAGTATGGGTGTGTGTATTCATGTGTGCACAATACAAAAAAACTTGCCTATTTTTATGCTAACTTAGATGTTTTGCTTTCTAAACTGAAGAGGTTCAAGTGAAGATTTTGGTGTACACACACACATGCACAGACACACACAGACACACAGACACACAGACTCTCTCTCTCTCTCTCTCTCTTACATTTTTACTCCTCCTCTGATGGATCTTGAAGCTTATTCAGTAACCCTGGTAGCAAAAGGCACCTTTTTCCTTGAAGCCAATAAATTTTGAATTGTGCTTCTGAAGGGTCCAATAATGATTGGGAAATTAAAGGAAATCGTAGAATTTGAGGAGATCTAAAATCTGAAATTTACATGGGATGCCCTCTAGAGTCTGTTTCAGCCTTGGCATACACACAAGAAGAGAATTTTTTGTTTGACTAGATACTGAATACCCAGCTATGGCAATGCCATTGTAACTACGATTTAAATGATGAAAGGGGTCTAGTCAGATAAGTCCCTTTAGCATATAGAGATATGACAGCATCTTTCAGGACTCTTTCTAATGTCACTTTTTCAGAGAAGACTTCCCTTGATTCTCTCAATCTAAATGCCTTTGTGCTAAAATCTCTCCTCCTACCTTTTATTCTGTTGTCTTATCATTTAGTTTCTCATATGTGAAAAGACTCTTTATGATACCATAATGATGGATACATGTCATTGTACATTTGTGCCAACCCATAGGATGTACAACACCAAGACTGAAACCTAATATAAACGATAGACTTTGGATGTGTCAGTGTAGGCCGATCAATCATAACAAACGTACCACTCTGGTGGGGGATGTTGATAATGGGGGAGGCTATGCATGAGTGGGGACAGGGGATATATGGAAAATCTCTGTACCTTCCCCTCAATTTTTCTGTGAACCTTAAACTGCTATAAATAATAATCTTAATTAAAAAGAATCAAGGCCCAGAAGTCAGACAGACTGGTCATGGTTTGAATCTTTACTTTGTAATTCACTAGCTATGTGCCCTTTGAGTAAATCATCGACCCTCTCAAATCTATTTCTTCACCTGTAAAATGGGGATAATGAGAGCACTTATAAAGTTTTTGTAAAGATTCTATGACATCAGTCACATGAGGCACTGAACATAGTGGATGGCAGACGATCTTGAAACTGATACAATCATTATTATTACTATTATTTAATTACACTCCTGAATGGTCTCTGAAACCAAGCTTCAAGTCAAATGACTGTGACAGACGTTAAATCATCAAGCCCCAAGTGAGCTCCAAGAGGCCAGTCAGCTATTTTGCAGCAAATCCTTTCACTGAAAAAGCATTCTTCGCACAGCCTGTCTTTTGCTCTTCTGGTGACACACTGCTGGTCAGAGTTTTCAGTAGCAAGACATTGACGGCACCTGAGCTGAGGTTTATATTTGTGTCCACGATGAAGACCTTGGTCTGAATGGCTGAGAGGGGACTCACTGGGCATCGTACTTGCATGCACCCAGCTCGTCTCTCACTTAACAGTGGTAGGGGGAGCGTCCGGTTGGTCTTCAGGGAATAATTCAGAAAAATTTCTGTTGTGTTTATTGGGACAGAAGATGTTCACATTTAGCTCTGGCTGGATTGTTAATACTGTCATAAACTTGAGTGAATTATTTCAATTTCTCCATGATACTTGGCTTATATTAAATAGTACTTTCCTTTCTTATCCTGCAGAGGTTTTCTGAATATAAGGATTAACTACTCATTATGAACAGGTAGAACAATATAGAGAAGTATGAAGAAGAAATATAACCACCCAAATCAATCTCCCAAACATAGGTACAATTAAGATTTTGTAAATTCATTTCTTAATAATTAATTTTTTGCCTACTATGTGCCACTGTGATTTCAACTTTGTTATATGTGTGCATATTTACGTATATAATTTAAAAATATAAAATGACTATCACTATGTTTAATTTCCTATTCTCTCTTTATTTTTTAAGCCTGAGCCTCATAGGTTGGCCTTTGAAAACATCTTTTTTCGTGGGGTACATACTAAAGCATCAATTAAGCGGCTATACAATAATTATTTTAATTCATCATTCTTCTGATGGTATTTAGATTGCTGATTATATTCCTCTTCATTGACATAATTTTAGTGTCTGAATATTTCCTTAAGATAGTTCTCCAGAAGTTATCTTATTGGATAAACAGACTTGGGGATTTTTAAGGCTTCTGATAACTTTTCAAGTACAATGTACTAGTTTGTGTTTCCTCCAGTAATGTATGAATGTGGCATTCCCCTAATTCTTACTTTTAACATCTACACGTAGACTACTAGGACAAAATTAGAGATGACCATGCAGAACAAAGTAGCAGGTTACATGCAACCTTTTTGCTCCTGGAGTGTACTTGAGAACACTGTGGGCTGACAGATGCCTGGGCTCGTGGAGCATGAAGCGATTTTCTTAGGTGTCCTGAGATACTCTCATTTAACTCTCATTTAGCGTCAGGTTTCAAGGCTCTTGCTCCAAGAAGACACTCTATCAACATTGCTGGTGGATGACTGACTGCTCAGTGCTAATGGTATAAAGGCAAACATCAAGAAAAAAAAGAAAAAACCACAGAGCAGGGCTTTCTTTCATTAGGGCCGAATCTTTTTTTTCTGTGCTTGAATACATGGGCCATTATTTCCATTGAAAATGCAACATTTTGCCTGGTGTGAAAATCTATGTCAGGAAATGTCCCCAAGAGAACAAAACATGTATCAGGTGATAATGGATGTTAATACCGGAAGCAACATTTGCCTCCTTTTTCTTTCTTTTCTGACTCTCAGTGAACCACAGTAAATTTTAATATCTGTGTCAGGTTTCCTAAAATTTATATAAAATGAAACTCTTTGAGGAAGATAACACTTGAGTGTCCATATGATTTCATGCTACAGTCTCAACTTAGATCTAAAACTAATGTCAGTTCCTCATACATTCTCCTGGGGAGATGTCAACAGAATATGCTGGTTCAAAATGAATGTGTCTCCGTGACTGGTGTTTTTGATGGACCTGGCTGTGCTTCTGCTCTCAGAAATCACCCCCTTCTGTGATCACACATACAAAAAAACAGGCCCATCTTTTAAGACAGGAATAATTTTTGCTCCACTGAGCACTGTTTCTTAAAATAATTTTTAGGTTTAAAATCTATTGATTAATCTTCATGTCATATCTTATTATGCCAAAAAAGTACAATATAGTTTGGTTCTTCAAACAGGCTGTGGATCTAATGGAATATAGTTGGTTCTTGAATATTTCAATATTAGATAGTTATTTTATTTTTTTCGTCTTCTTGATTTTCCTCTCCGAGCAATCATTCTTGTGCCCATTTTACGACTTGAAGGTTGAGATGTCCACTCGGAGACACCATGAGATACACGATCGATAGACACTGACAGATTGTGTATCTGGACTGCAGTCACTAGAATAATAGAGCCTGTCAGACTGTGGTCTATGAATGACAATTGAAAGGATCATGGCTGTGCTGCTTGGATAAGTCCAATTTGGGATGGGGGACAGGAGTGGCAATGCCTGACTTCCATGAGCTGAAGTGTGGTCAGGTGAAGAAGAAAAGCTCTGTATGCTGTGTAATCCCACAAAGGGAACTAGTATCAAGTGGATTTAGCCTCCAAAATCTCTCTGTAATCTGTTGATTTCTCTCCATCTCAACTCTTCGTCACTCTAGTCTTAGCCATTTTCATCTCTACCACAGCCTCATAGCTCATCTACCCACTTCGCTTTTGCTCCCTTCCAATTCATGTTTTCCCCTTCCTTATAACCCATCGATAGCTGCACATCATTTTAAACTTTGATAGTCAATATATACTGAATAATCTTGTGCTTCTTCTCCCTCTAGCTGCATCTCTTTGCCCCTTAGTCTTTGCTTCAGCCAAAGTGGAATTCTTTAAGGGGACATTCAAGTGTCCATATGATTTCATGCTGCAGTCTCAGCAGCATATTCAAAGTTGCTCTTTCAAGCCCACAGAATTTCAGTAATTCTATGATTTGTAAAATATTTTAAAGCCTCTTTTTTTGTGGGGGGGGAGAGGAAGAGGACAAACTGATTTGGATAAAAAGGTTAGTAACGAAGAAATGAAATATTTGGCCAAAGATGACTGTTTTGGAATCCAGGCTACATGTGTGAATGCTATGTCCCTGAGTGTGAATAAGGATGACATTCATTCATTCAACAAATCCTTCCTCTGCTTGAGACAAAGCAGAGAATAGGTTCCTTTCCCCCCAAATCTTCTATTTTAATGGATAATTAACACAAAATACATTAATAAGAAAAGTAATAGAGAATGATAAGAGAGGAGCTAAAATAATCACACAAGCCTTACCTAAGAAGGAGAGGTAGATGGAGTAAAGGGGGTCAAGTATACGGGGAAAGGGGGAGGGTGAAGTGGGTAAAGGGGATAAAATAGATGGTAGCTGAAGAAAACTGGAATTTGGGTGGTAATCACACAATAGAATATATAGATGTCAAATTATAATGTACACCTGAAAATTATATAATTGTATTAATCAATATTACCCCAATAAATTTAATTTAAAGAAATAAATAAAAATAAGTACAGAAAAATAAAAGAAGGTAACCTTAATGAGATTTGAAAGACAAGAAGGAGAAACTGTGCAAAGATCTGAAAAAAGAAAATGAAGGGCAGAATGAACCCCTGGACAAAGGAGCTAAGGCAGAAACAAGCTTGGAAGGGAAACATGAATGAACACCAGTGGAGGTGGTTCAGAGTGAAGGAGGAAAGAGTGGTACAAGGTGAAGCTGCAGAGATGGCAAGTCCAGATCAAGCAGGTGTTGCAGCTCTGCTGGGGAGACTGAATTCCGTCCTAACGAAATGGGCAGTCATGGAGGTTTTGAGTAGAGAAACAACCGCTTCAGACTTTGGTTTGCCCTCATATTCTTATTGCAAAACTTTTAGGCCTATCTACCCTGGGTTCACTGTAGTACCTTCTGATTTTTCTCAAACATATTTTTCTTTCTTTCCTAATCAGAGGAGAGCTCTGCTTTTGTGTCATCCAAAACTATTACAAATAAATACCTTTAAAGTATTGACTTAAAGAAAAGTATTTTTGGAAGCTGGAAACATTGTACAAAAGCTCATAGTTTAAAGCAATAACAACAAAAAGCTATTTAATGTGTCAACTTATACATATTAAAATTCTCTACCCTCTTTTATATAATTATAGAGAAATCATGTTTTCTCCCTTAAGACCTTTCCTATAGAAGGTAAACTTCATATAAAATAAAATGAGTCAACCCCATCTGGCATAACTACAAAAAATCCAACCCCTCTAATGTTTCTGAATCTTTCCTGGGAGCTGCTTACTTGTCCTGGTTGATTTTCTCCATTCTTGCTCTAGACTGTTGCTTCTGGCTCCTTTCCCTGTCCGTTTGGATATTTTATCATTTGACTCCCTTCCTTTTGTTTGCCTTAAAACATCAACATAGTTCCTTTCTTCATTCCCAAGACAGTGCTAATAAAGGCCTAACCCAAGTTGTGGCAGATAATAACTTTACCTAAAACTTGAAGATATTATAAAATCATGTCAACTCATTTGAGGACAGTGTGGCTAAAATGAGATGTCACTGCCCTCTGACTTCATCATTCAGTCTCTGTCACAGAAAGCTCCTTCTTGACTCTTGCTCACTATCAGCCCAGAATGTTGTCATGTTGATAAAGCTCACTGCTGTTTTCCTTATTTAGTCTTTTCCACCAGTATCATGACCTCAGTTTTTTGTTTCCTGGCCTGCTGAGGGAATCAGCAATGTTTTTTTAACATCCATATTATGGGCTGAATTCATGTGTTGAAGTCCTAACTCCCAGGACCTCAGAATGTGACTGTATTTGGATATATGACAAGAAGTAGTTAAGTTAAAATGAGGCCATTAGGGTGGGTCCTGATCCAATATGACCAGTATCCTTAAAAGAAGATGAAATTTGGGCACAGACATACAGAGGAAGAATGCCATGTGAACATGAAGACAGCCATCTACAAGCCAAGGGGAGAGGTCTCAGAAGAAACCAATCCTGCCGACATCTAGATCTTGGACTTCTAGGCTACAGAACTGTAAGAAAAAATAAATTTCTGTTTTTAAGCCACCCGATCTGTGGTACTTTGTTACAGCAGCCCTAGCAAACTAATACAACCTTCCAGCCTGCTTCCCATACCTTTGCCATTTTTTTCAGAGTTGTGATCTACCTCAGTAAATCGCTCATTTAGATTATTAAGTGAAACACTCATAATTACAGATTATAATGTTTATATTACATTATTTCTATTCATGGGCAAATCAGCTAATATGAAACAGATATATGAATGGCAGTAGTATAACCAAAAGGATTCTTTAAGTGATCCTTTGCAGGAAAAGGAAGAGTCTGCCCTAGAGACTTTTTCACATCTCCAAGAAAATTTTTGGCACCCAGATTGTCCTATTTCTAGCCATCACTGCCTCAGAAGTATTTATGTTTGATCTGAGAGCACTCTTCTGACTCCCCAGGCTTGAGTTAACACTCTAAAAGCACCCATTTACAAATATCGATGTCCCTGGTGTGACGGTCAGCCCAGAGCTTTTCACACCTCACTGTAGTGTCCTCTAAGACTGCCAAAGTCAGCTCTAGCAAACTTTTGGCTAAGCAGGATGCCAGAGAAAGGCATAATGATGTGCAGCTACATTCTCTGCCTAATCAGCATGTGTACCAAGTGGATCAGCCCCTAACATCTTCCCCATCCAGCTGGACCAGTCTAATTACATAGTTTTATGAAAGCCTTCTACAATCACTTCTGTGCCAACCCTATGCTGGGATCTTGAGATATTTCATCCCATTGGTTCTCACCACAACCCTAAGACATAGGAGTTATCCCATTTTACAGATGAGAAAATCGAAGTTTGGAGGATTTCCATGGCTTACCCAATGGCACAGGTAGTAAAAGATAGTGCTGGGCTCATATATCCAGGTTCGGGTGCTACTAAGGTCTCAGCTTTTCATCTTGCTGTAAAGCTTAACTGTAAGCTTTTTGAGATTTCTTCAGCCTTCACTCATCACTCACTTCTCTCAAATTCTGTATCAAATGTTGCTGTAACCACTTAGCACTAAATTGTGGCTCACTTTGAGTTGCTCTCTACTTAATGTGTGCTTGTCCCCAGTTATAATTCTTCTGGGACAGAATGAGTATGTATAGCTATACCACATGCATCCCTGCAAAGAGTCTGGCACTCAGTGGAAACTCAATGCTTCTGATTTCCTAGGAGCTCGGGGAAATCTTCTGGAATTTTCCTTTGAAATCTCTCATAACAACAAACACCAAAAAGGGGGTCCTTTGGTGAAAATTACTTGAGAGGCAATATAATGTAGAGTTAAGAGCTGTAGCCTAATACTCAGAATATCACAATTCTGGTCTCAACTCTTAACTCTTGCTAGCTCTTTGGCCTTAGATAGGTTATAGTTTAACTCTTCTGAGCCTTAGTTTCCTCATTTGTAAAATGAGGATGATAGATATCACTTCATTGACTCGTTCTGAGAACTGGGGATGGGACTAGGCCTGAGGATGCTTCATAAACTATGAAGCTCCTTGCATGCAAGAGATTATAATCTTCAGCATTAATAGCTTTATTATCAATATTGACCAACAATGAATGGCATGTCTCAGTGATCTTATTTTCTCTGTGGAAAAAGAATGTGGTGGTCTACAAAGTTTCTTCTTGTTTTAACACTCTATGAATTTCTCCTTATGGTGATGATGAGAATGTGTGGGACTGGCCATGGGTGGCTGTGTGGGCAAGACCTTCCAAAGTGAGAATTGATGCCTTACATTCAAAGGGCTTATCACTCACATCCCACTTGCCAGCAGCAGGATCACGTCTCACGTGGGGGCTGCCTGTGTCTCTGGAGAAGGAGTGGTGTGGTTATATGAATCATAATGTCGCCAATGCAGATGGAGAAATGCCATTGTCCATGAATTTATATATCCAATGACTTTTTCCTGCACCGTGTATGTCTATGTTAACTCACGACTGTATGCTGATGTCTTTGAACTCTTTTCCCGAAGAGAAAAATATAAAATCTGAAGATAAACATTTTCTCACATTCCTTTCTTTCAAAGTACATTTTTTCAAGATATCTTTCCTATACTCCAGAACACAAATTCCTTGGTATTTCTCTTTTCCTGACCAAAAAAAAAAAAAAAAAAGTGTGAATGAGGGCATGTTTAACAGAGGTGGAAATGGAACATGTGTATTCACAAACTGACTGAAAAAATGCAATTTCATTTAACATACAACAAAAGCTCTGAGAGTGCTAAAAGGTTCTGGAGATTTCCTCCAATAGCATTAGGTATAAACATAAAGGTGTTTATGATTCTGTGTTCCTTGACCTTGTTGCAACCTATATCTTGAATAAATTGAAGCAAAGTAGGCCATGAAATCACAGAGGTTTGGCTTCTTCTCCAGGAAAGGTGACACTTCAAAAAAAATAATTTGAGTACTAAAGTGCTTAGAAAGTGAAAGTTCATTTTCTTCAGAGAGAATAGTTCTTAAATATTTTAAAATGCCTAATTTCACCCCAGATTCTCAGAAATGTAGAAGCTAAATGGAAAGGTCAGAAGAGTTGAAATGACTTTGAGGATGAGAGCCCTCATGGGTACCAGTTATCCTTCCCTGAGTTGTCTTTGAAACACATATTATTTCACAAATTATTCAATTTATTGCCCCTAAACTATAGTGGCTCCAAAATAATCTATGGAAAATAGTGGGCATTTCTTAGTCTAGATCCCAAATCCTCCATAATTTGTCTCCAAACCATCTTTCTGGTCATATCCCTTTCTCTAATCCTCTAGGTTCCCTGTATTTGGGCCATACAAGTCACCTAATACTTTTTTCAACTACTGAAGGAGTTTTACTTTATCCTCAGTGTTTCCCTAGCTTGATTTTTTTGGGGTATTGAAATCCTGTTCATTCTTTAAGTCTCCATTGAAATGCTACTTACTCCACAACATTGCTCTTGAATTCCCAAGTAGAATATCCACATCATCTATAATATTTAGTAGTTCATGATCTATACCATTATTGAATATTCCATTCTGACTTACTTAGAATTTATGAAATATCTGTCTCTCTATCCCTCCACTTTTTTTGAAAATAAAACTTTAATGAATCAGGTTGGGTTCATTCACTCATTCACTCTATTATCCATTGAACAAAAAAATGAATGAATCCATATTAATAAACTAGTGTCTCTGTGTCTTACTTTATTCCTACCCAAACATCTATTTGCAACAGCTATCTGCCATTTTTGGTCATAAGCAACTTGAGAACAAAAGTCACATGTTATTCAGCTTTGAATTCCTTACCTCCTTTTAAAAGGTGGAAGCTTCATAAACATGTAGTGAATGAATATATGAGTGGGTAGGTGGGTGGATGGATTGATGGATGAATGAATTAGGCAGTAGCAACAACCGATGGACTAAATTATGAATTCAGATATATTATTCGTAATTTATTCATTATTCAGATATATTCATAAATTATTAATTCATACATATTATCTATAGCCTGCCTTAAGACAATTGCTTTTGCTTGGAAACATTGCAGGTATCTGTTGAATATTTGTTACTTTTGCTGTTATTTTGGTGTGTTTTACAGCCCTTCATTCAGGGAAATGTCTCTTACTCATTCCATGATAATCTGCTTGGTCATGAGGTTCAGATGGATTTACTCATCTCCAAATGTGGCACACAATCCAGGTCTAACAGAATGTAGGGATTGGTTCAGGGATGGAAACAGGATCTAAGCTGAAACAGTCAGACTTTTCCCGAGACATTCGACAAAGTTATTAGGGGAGCATCTCTGTCCGGAGCAATTGTGAGTATATAGTCGATGTGAGCTGGCACGATTGCAGCCTTTAGTCCTATCATGAGGAAGAGCTTATATAAGAATAAAGTCAGGTGAAACAAAAGTGGAATTCAAGGTCAGAAAGAAAGGAAAAAATTGTGGATATTCTGTTCGAATCATGAGATCTAGCCAAGCTTGTAACTCATTTTTCAGGATATGAGTTACTTTATGTGTTTTTTTTTAATATTAGTTAATATTTGATTACTATTGATTGAAAGTAAAAGAATTCTAATGAATACAGGAAGACCTAAAGAAACTGTCCCGATATTGTCACGTTTTAAAATAAACACTATATCTCTGACAAAAATCACTGTAATCAACTGGAAATTTAGTCAGCTACTAGGATATGGGAAAAATCCCTTATTTATTACGACATATAAAAATCCGTACCTTCCCTTCACTCCTTCAAATTTCTTTTTAACACTTTTTTTCTTGCCTTTTCTCCCATTTATTGTGAAATAATTGACATACAACATTGTATTAGTTTAAGGTATACAACATAATGATTTGTTATATGTAGATGGTATAAAATGATTACAATAAGTTTACTTAACATTTATCACTTCACATAGTTACAAATACAAAGTCCTGTAAGTCCTTTTAAACTAAATCTCTATTCCTTTTTCAAATCTATCACTTATTTTCCTCTCCATGGCCACTCCTATGACTCAAGCCACCATCCTCTCTCAACTCCATGCCAACAGCAGCCTCCCAACTAGACTCCTGTCCTCTAACCTCTTCACACTTGAGTCTCTGCCCACGGCCAGGATGACTTCTCTGAAATGCAGTATGTATCATGTTGATCTTTTACTTGAAAGATATCATCATCTCTCATTACTCAAAAAAAAGTTCAAAATTTTAAGCCTTAAGTTACAGACTCTTCCTTTTTGTCCATCTTTACCTCTTTCAACTCTCTTAGCCCTCCTTCCTTCAGCCCACTGACACTTTTAAAAAAATTCCTTGAGTATGTTGCACTCTTTCTTCATTCTAGGCCTTTGCATATTCTGTTCTCTTCTCCCAGAAAGCCTTCCCTTATACCACTGTATTTGAATCAAATATCCTTTTGATGTATTACCCTAGAATTCTCTATTTTTGCTACTTCATTATGTTTAAAGTCCCTGTTTGTCTTCCAGAAGGCTATACAAGTCTTTCACAGCTGTGTGCCAGGACCTATCATAAAGGCCAGCATGTAACAGGTTTCCATAAGCATGTTTTCATTGATTTATTGTATCATATTACCCTCTGTCTTTTCGGCACCTAGTAAAAAGGCTGTTACATAACAAATGCTCGGTAACTGTTTACTCAGTGATGGCTTCTGTCAGTTGGCTTGTGTTATTAGCAGTGGCACAGCCCAGTGACTAGGCTCTTACTGATCCTTGTCCCCACTAAAGGGTATAGAGCTTGCCCAGCAGGGAAAGCCCTTTATAAATCCACAAGGCTTGATTGTCCAAAAACCCTATGAAGCATGTTTAGTAGGTGTTTTTATCTCCAATTTTGGGGGGCAAAATTTATGACTAAGCAGCCATAATAGAACTGAGAAGTTCTGATTCCATATTCATCATTCCTGCCACCGTATCCTAAGACTCAATTAATATTACGACAAAACCATCCATCCTTCCATTATCCATTTAAACGAAATGCTTTTAGTTATCTTTGTGATAAGTAAAGAGAAAGCTATTGGGAGAACTTAACCAAGGTGACAAAGTGTGGGGCAGTGGGATTCTAAGGGCATAAATCTCTGGAGAATCTGAAATGATGGCAGATAGCCCTGATTGTCATATGAGCTCTTATATGTCTTCTTGGTAATTTTTAAAAGCGTCCTACCTCATTAGAAACATATTATGAAGCCAGCAAGCTCATAGTTGATGTGAAAACTAAATGAAAAAAGAGGTAGAAAGAAGGCTAGAGAGTGCATACTTGTTCTGAATAAAACAAGAGGAAATGCAATTGTGTATTATAATGAATCGGTAGGCCACAAAAACCATGGGGTTGGCCAATGCTGAGAGCAAGAGCAATTGAGAGTGAAACACAGAGAACCCTGGGAATGGAGAGACAGTGAAAAATAGTAAAATGTTTTCTCTTTCAAAATTTTCACTTGAGGAATATTTGTTGGCCAGTCAGGCCTGGGATTTCCAGGTTACTCCTGAGATAAATAAATGATGTTTGCTTTCTTTGTGTGGAATAAACTCTCTCGTGCGCACAGAAAAACTCCTTTTTTCAACACATTCGGAAACACAGAATGTGTTGAAACAGTATATACTCATATATTCCTTGGGAATGGAAAAATACAAGACAGCGTGTATGTTAAGTAGGTTTGAACAGGAAGAACAAGGAGTCTCCATGCATTTATATTATACTGGATGGGTAAATGCATATGCTTTGCAGTCGCTCTGACTTGGTACAAATCCTGGATTTATTACTAACTCATCTGTATCATCTTGGACAAGTTATATCTCTTTTCTATGTCTCAGTAGCCTCGTTATAAAATGGGGACAAATCATATACATAATTCATAGGATCGTAGTAGGAGTAAAAGGAATTATGATGTAAATGATGTATATTATTGCACAGCACACAGTATACATTTGATAAATATAAGTCCTCATTTTCAATGTGTATTTTACCTGGATTCAGCAATAAAATTTGAAAGGTAAAAGAAATATATACAACAGTATAACACAATGAGTACATAGTATAGTTGTTATAGCACACTGTAGTGTGTGTGTGTGTGTGTGTGTGTGTATTATTGATGTATATATGTAACCTATATATATATATATATATATATATATATATATACTAGTATACTAATATAACTAATATAACACAATGAGTATAACAGCTCAGACTGTAGGGTCAGAAAGGCCCTGCCCCTTATTGGCTGTGTGGTGTTAGGGAGTGATTTAATTTCTCTAGGCCTCGTTTTCTTCTTTGGTAAGATAAGATGATGACAGTACCTTTCTCATAAGGTTATGTCATACAAACATTTACTTGATTACCTGGTACATAGTACATGGTCTACAAATGGCAGCTGTTTCCATTACAGAGTTGGATTTCTTATGCACTGGCTGTGAGAACCAACTGATTCAGCAAAATACGACACGTAAAACAGTAAAGCTTTTCTATACCATGGGCTATCAAGAGGAAAAGCACATTTAATTCAGCCCTTTAAAGAAACAAACAAACCAACAAACCAAGAAAATAATCTTGCTCAAAGAAGACATTGAATTTTTAACTGTAGTGTAAGGTATGTTTCTGTTTTGTGTGTATCTGTGTGTGTTTTCCTTATATGTACCAAAGTGATAGCAGGTGTTCCTTTATCGGAGTTTATTTAAGTATAAAACAAAACCTGAGGTTGCACTAACCTCTATTATGTACCTTTGGGGTATTGTCCTTTATCAAAAGACCTCTTGATGTTCTTCAGAGGCAGCTCAATGGATGTAGCCGTTAAGCTAATGTGGTCACTGGAAGCCTATACAACTTTGAAAAACTTTAAGACGAGAACATGGGAGTGGAAGATGACTAAGGTGTTTCACAAAATTGAGCTTTCAGTTGGATCTAAAAACATAGATTCAATGTGAAACAGCATCACTAAGCATCAGGGTTTGATGGTGGAGGCCCCACCACTAAGGCAAGAAGGTGTTCATGTGGTACCCTTGAAGGTGGCTTGAAAGCTATGCTGAGTCAGGGGCGAATACTCAGTACAGTGCCTGATACACATATGATTATTATCATATTATCATGCCTGATACACATATGATTATTATCATATTATCATATGTGTATCAGGCACCGTACTGAGTATTTCCCTCCATTTAGTCTTGATCATAAAGCTCTGATTAGTAACATGGTGAGTATTTAGATAAGATAATTAGATTCAGGCAGGCTGCAGTTTCAATCTCAGTCTACTACCTTCTAGCTGTGTGAATATGGGCACAATAAGTCTCCATTTTATCATGAGGTAATAAATCTGACTTCCTGGACTCTTCTCAGGAGCGTGTGAAACAATGAATGAAAAAATCCTAGCACAGTGCCTGCCACATAGTAATTGCTCAATAAAAAGAAGTTATAACTCTTGCTGTTATCCTCATTTTACAGAAAAGGAAACTATGACTTAGAAGAGGGCAAAACGGGCTACAAGAAGTCTTAATTAATGGAGAATTTGGCAAGATAATATGAGATTCATGTTATTTATCAGCATTGCCGAGTTTCCCGATTTTCCATCCACAAGCGGTGCTTATGGATAATTTCCTCGAGAGCTCACACTGCCACACCTAACATTCTGATGGTAACTGTAAGAATTACTGCCAGATTTGTGATACTTACCATGGAAAAGGTTTTGTACTAAACTTTTCATATACATTATGCCATTTCATTCCAATAAGAACTTATGAGGTATTATTTTTGACACTGGAGGATGAGGTAAGGGAGACCTGAGAACACAAATAATTTGCCCAAGGTCTAATAAAATAAGAATAGAAACAAACAGGGATTTGAAGTTGGTCTGTCAAACTTTAAACCTCATGCCTTTAACACATTACTCCCAATATTAACCTGTAGATTCTGCTATGTGCCCATGGATCCTGAGACACTGAAATAAAATTCAAATATAAGAATGAACATTGAGAGCTGTTTTTAAGCTCCACAGACTCAGTAAAATACAGGCTTGACAAAATAGGACATATGCCACACAGCCACTCTTTGGCATTCAAAGCATGGCACTTTTTCTACTGTCTTGATGTAGCCTCAGAAATTTTTCAAGAGGTTCATAGAACTGTGATTAATCAGAGTTCATAAACAGGACGTACATTTTTTTGCAATCTCAGATCTTTTTCAACTAGTTTCTTTTATACAGGACATTCATATCCTGAAAAGGAAAGTTACTTTCCTAAGATGTTTCTAAAGTAGTATTAGTGGTTTATAATATTGGTGTTGTTTTGTTCATTATTATTTATTTACAAATATATTGTTATAAATAAAATCATTATATATATAACTATAAAAGTCTCCTTTCTTGCATTTCTGCATGCTATATGTTGTCTTCATTCAGCAGGACATGTGGATGTAATTGCATGTATGTGGGTTCATATTTGAGTAAATTCATGTTTAAATTCATTTTAGATGACTCAGATAAAAAGTGTAAGGACATAAATTATTAAGAGTTGTATGTTAGTGCTTGAAATTGAAGCAAGTTGGGGATCTGAAAGGATCTGGGTGAAATAAAGTTAGTTACGTTATTCTCCAAGTAATTTTCATTCTACGGCTCCTTCTCTTTCGTGGTAACAGCCATGTTTCTATTCGCTCACCATCACCCTATTCCTCTCTCTCTTTATCCTTCACTTTTGGTGACATAACCATTATGCCCATGAGGCTGATAATCATTTCACCCGCTCATGATGGCACAAATAGTGTGCTGATCATAAACAGCTAAAAACTCTCAGATGATGTTTCTGTAATTACACAGCCCCAGAGAAATGGAATGCAGGCAGAACTTTGGGTAAGGGACTCTTGGGGACTAGGATGTATTATTGTTTCACTGTCCCCCATAGAACCTGGTAGTGCTTGCACACAGTAGACCCTCAATGAGTATTCGCCAAACTAAACTGACCTGAATTACTTTATTAATTATAGATTAATCTGCTCTTCCAGGGCTTGCAATATCTCATGGTTTTCTCTTTCTAAGTAAATTTTCAAAATATTTCAAATAGAAAATTAAGGCCATCTCCGTAAATCTTTGGCACTGTTTAATGTATCTTGAGCGACATAAATGAAAGGTTTCCTATTGGCCCTTTTTTTTTTTTTTTTTTTCTAGGTTAAAAAAAAAAAAAGTAAATCTTTTCTTTCTTAGCAAGCAGTCCACTGTGAGCTGTAAAAGAATGAGAATGCTATTTGGGGGAAGGCTCCAGTGAATTGGAAAGATGTTCAGGTGACTGTGCAAATAGATTCTACTTGACAACCTTTCCCACATGGGAGAGTTGCCTTCGAAGCACATTATTGTGTTATCAAAGCTTGCCAGAAGCAGTGTGGCTGAGGTAAGACTCACAGATTTGAAACTGTCTGATTCCGACCAGGAGGATCACTGGGTAATGTGGCTCCTGACTGAAGATTTAGGGGATCCCAAGCCTTCCCTCGAGTCCTGGCTGAGGCAGGGAGAACTGATCTTCAGAGCCCTCTTGACTCATTTCCTGATGTTTTGATATAGCTCGATATGCGCTGTGACAAACCTTCCTCCTCACACCATTTCCTGGCTGTGAACTTCGGCTTACTTGAGTTCCCTACTGATTTGTTTTTAAAACTATAAACAAGCTTTATTTTCTAATATGTAAGTATTTTTTCATTATCAAAAAATTAGAAAATAGTACAATTGAAAGGACATAAAAAGTACTCATAATAGCACCAAACACACATGCTCGCATGCATGCACATACACTCATGTTTGTGTACATAGTGTAGAGTAGAATTTGATGTATTAATATAAGGTTAACATATATAAACATATAATATACATATATATTAATCTTCACTATCATCTTAATAGTTGAAAAAATATTCTATAACTAATTTGGCTACTCTCCATTTTTTCACTGGTATTTAGTTTATTTTCAATTTAATCGAGAAATTGATGACTAATAAAAAGCGTCAAGGAAGAATCTCAACTGAAGGTCTGAGGTGGCCAGACAGATATTTGGGGTGTGGAGAAAAGGTGTTGCCTGGAAGTCTTCAAATCTCATTCTTTCTTGTAAGCACCAGTTCTAAGACACTAATCCTTTATTACAACTAATTACCTTTAACAACAGATTCAAGAAGATTCTACAAGGATATTCCCCAATCAGAAGCTGACAACACTTCTCTTAATTTTTCTTCACCTGAGAATACTTTTCTTTCGCTTTCATTCCTAGAGAATGTTTTTCTTAAAATAAAGATGCAAATTCTTTCAAATGTTGCTCAATAAGTGCAGAAAATAGATACAGAAGACATGTACCCATTTCTCTATGAAAGAAAAACTTAAAAGCAATAGAACTGTTTGCCACTTGAAGTTTACTTATAATTCAGGGTCCATGTGGTTGATTAATGTCTATCTATTAACATATATATGTTTATATAGATCTCACATACATATATATCTCCCACACAATATCACACACATATACATATATATTATATATATATTATAATCATATATGGTCAAAGAGAATGAGGGAGAGAGTAGGTTAATACAATAACCTATTATGTATACTGTCTCAATTAATAGCCTTCCATTTTCTCCCCATGCCCCAATTTCTACTTAGTTTTAACACACTATTTTACATCTATTTTAATCTGCCGTCTACCTTAGTAACACCATGAGAATAGCCCTCATGAGGTCACCAGTGCCATTCACTTAGCTATATCCAGTAGATACGTTTTAGTCTCAAGTGATGGCAACCTCTTTCTTAACGTACTTAATGTTTCATAATTTCTCCTCTCCATTTCAAGATGCTTTTTTCTAAGTCCTTTTTGGGCTCATTTGCCTCTACCTAACCTTTAAAATTTGGCATTGGTGAAGCCTCCGTCCCACACTTTTGTGCTCTTCTCACTCAGTAATCTCTTCATGAGAAAGATCAATTATCTATACCTTGATGCCTCTCAAGTTCATAGTTCCTTCTGGATCTTCTTTCCAAAGGTCAGAGCTGCATATCTAACTCCCTAGTCAAATTTCACTTTGGATGTCTCACAGTTGCCTCCTTCTCAATATATTCACAACTGAGCTCAGAATCTTTGAGCCGGCAATACCTCAACTCACTCTCTCTCCTTATCTCCATGTCACATCTACTTAAGTCATCCAAGACTTTCCTCTCGTTCCACTGTCCATATACTTCATAAATCCCTCTGGCGTCATTTGGTTCCAGGTACTGTCATCTCTTCCCAGACTGTTGCAGGTCATCTTTCAATAGTCATCAATCCATTCTCTACATAGCAATGAGAGTCATCTTCTTTAAAAGCAAATCTGATCTTGTCACTCTCATTCCTGAAATGTTTCCCTTCCTTTTGTCCCCTAACCCCACATGCAAGTTAATTTCTTATTAATTTATATTTATTAAGGCTTCGAAGCTTAAATAAAATACCAAAAATTTTTTTTCCTGACCACCTACTTTTAGTCACTTCTAAGAGACTCCACCCCTTTTATATGCCTTTATCACAAATGCTGTGGAATAATTAATTTTGAAATTATTTAATGTCTCTCTCCCTATTGGGAATACCAGTCTAATGAAGAGAATAATCCTGTTTGTTTACTTTTCTGTTCTGTTTCTCACTCTTAGCCCAGTACTTGGCATACACTGTATACCAGTAAATGTTTATTAAATTACTTTGCTGTCCCTGTGAATATCTTCTTCCATTCTCTGCCTGGGTCCCTTTACTTAGCCAATCTTTCTAGGCTATTAAGTCTCACCTCAGACATCACTCATTCAGAGCCTTCACTGTTGTCTTCAGACAACCCACCGCTGCGTGCTCCTGTGACTCTTTATTTTCCTATTTTATAAATGTTATCGAACTATCATATTTTTGTTTTTTTCTGAGTACCTTTGAAATCCTTGCGAAGAATTGTGTCTCTCATGTACATATGCCCAGGGATTAGCATAATAAGGACTCAATAAATGTTTATTAAATAAATCGATGAGTTAGTAAGTTATGCTGACACTTAATTTTGTAAGTAAAGAAATTGAAGCTCAAGGAAATTAGATGATTTTCAGAATATCTGACATTAGATTCCAAAATATTTTCACTTTTCACTGTACTGTATTCTTCTTCTTGGCCCTAGAGAGTAAAATTCTAGATAATTCTCAAGGGTCCTAGCTCACAGAATCTCCCCTGTTCAATATTTTAGATGGTCGTAGGCAATAAAACGACCAGATTCAACTTTGCCAACTTTCTTTCACCTTTTCTCACTTTCGCTAGAAATTCTAATACTATTTTTTAGGACTAAAAGTGGAATGAAAAAAGAAGAGTAAAAAATAGTCTTGCATAATGTGATGATGGAATAGCATGCCTGGAATAATTGAGAACAGCCTGGGTTTTTAACATGCTTCAAATCTCCATGAATCAGGAGGCATTTGCACTTGCATGAGTGAAAATGTCAGGAAATGATTTTGAAAGGCCTCGTCTGAGGGTGAAATGTTTCTGCATCTGAAATCCATTTTACTGAGCAAACTACAGTAGTCATAAAGGCTAAGGGTTTTTCATTTCCATAATTTTATCAATTTTTTTCAGGAAGAAGTAGAAAAATCCAAGCTTATAAATTTGGACCGTCATAGTTCAGCAAGAAATATATTTTAAATATTAGTTCTAAGTGGCTTGACAGAAAAATGTGACAACTATGTGTGAGGTATCTCATGAAGTTTCATCTAGCCTCTTGGCTAGATAATTCCAATACTCTTGGAATTAGTCACGTTCTATATCATCTCTAAGTTCCTTTTGCTTTCCGGATTCCTAAAAATAGCAAAAGATGCAGTTCACTCACTGAATTCACTTAACAAGCCCTTATTAAACAGCTTCTATGTGTTAAGGAATTTTCTAGAAATTAAGTAGACAGCAATAAACAAACCCTCATGAAGTCAACGTTCTGGTGGAGAGAGGCTGAAAATAAATAAGCAGGTAATTAGAAATAAAAAAAGATTTAATCTTTATAAGGAAAGAAAAATAAAGCTTGGAATTGCAGTAAAAAGCCTCTGGAGTAGAAAGAAACTGGATTACATTTTAAAACAAAATTATCAGAAAAGGCTTCACTGAGATTATTATCATTTGAGCAAAGATCTGAAAGGAGGGAAGTAGTAAAAAGTACATCCTATGAAATACCTTGTATGCAGGTTGAAGGACACTTTACAAAATAACTGGGCAGTGCTTTCAAAATCTCAGTCTTGAAAGACATGAAAAGACTAAGGAATTGTCATAGAGGATATGGGAGGACACTAAGGAGATGTGGCAACTACATGCAATCTGATAACCCACGTTGGATCCTAGAACAGAAAATAGGGATTTGGTGGATGAACTGGTGAAATCTAAATAAAGTCTGCAGTTGAGTTACAGTATCACATCTATATTAATCCCTTAGTTTTGATAATTGCACCATGGTTATGTAAGATATTAATATTAAGGGAAGCTGGTGAAAGGATATGGGAACTGTGTACTATTTTTGTAACTCTTCCCTAAGTCTATAATTATCTCACAATACAAAGTACAACTAAGTGCATGTACTGTGGAAAAGGCTTTCGGAATAGAGGGAATAGCTAGTGTGAAGGTTTCTAGCATGTGAGAAAAAGGGCGAAGACACAGTATGGCTGAGGCTGAGTGACTGGTGGGTGGGAGGGGGTCCGACAGGCAGGACGTGTAATGGAGGCAGGAGTGTGTAGGCTCTCAGGCCATTGTAAGAACTTTAACGTTTACTCTTGAGTTACATGGAAACTTTTGAGCAAAGAAATATGATCTGACTGAGATTTTAAGATAATCATTCTGGCAGCTGTGCAAATGTGCGAGCACAGAAAGTAAAGGGAGAAATGGTGGCAGTTTGGATCAGGGCATAGCAGTGGAGGGAGGCACATTAGTGGATTGACAGACTATCAGTTCTGCCTGTTGGACTGAAAGTAGAGACAACAGTTCTCAGTAAAACTGTAAAATGTGTGATTTTTTTCTTATCTCTTGTTGACCTCTTTAATGTTCTTTCATCTTATCCACACATGCCTCATTTTCGGTTCTGTCCTCTTTAACACATGGGAGGGAGTTGATTTAAGAAACCTCTAGGTTTTTTCGAGTTCTAAGGGAAGAAGTACTCCTAATACACTTTTTCTCTTTTAATGGAGAAAATTGGTATGAATGATTCACCCACTTTAAGGTATTAAGGGTTTGATATGTCCCCCTTCCCAGGAAATGTTTAAAAGGCTATCGGTAAAAGAGAAATATATATAAATAAATAGCTAATTTTGGCTCTGATACATCAGAGGGAGAAACTTGGGTATGAGGCTTTGATGGCGCTTCTCCCCCACATTACTCAAGGCGTACCCATGGGATGCACACCACTAGGCCAGTCCTTTAAAAACACCCGCAGGATCCACCACACTGCTGAGTGGAGGACGTGCTCTCCCCAGATAGCTCCAGCAGCGATTGCATATGGTGGCTCAGCAGGGCCTGGACCTCTCTGCTCAACGTGGGACTCCTCCAAAGGATCACATTTACCAGGGAGCTTGCTCTAAGTCTCTCTAACAGACTTAGATCTGCTCATGGTCTGAGGCTCAATCTTGTTTCTTTTTCCCTTTTGTTTCCCAGGTATTACGTATGCATTTTAGTTTGAAGACTCACGTTCGTTTTTGCCACCTCCCTATTCTATCTTTTACAAACATGCTCCACTCCCTTACCCCTCCCCTCGCCCCCAAATCTCTTACACTCCTGTTTCAGTGTCTTCTTCCTGGATGACCTAACTAAAATACTGGACTTATCCTTAAAATTAATTCTATTTTCCCTCCACTTCAACGGTCTTTTTTTGTTGTTGTTATTATTACATTGTGCTTATCAAGTTACATAATTTCTGGCACATATAGATACTTGATAAATGCTTGTTTAATAAAATCCAGGGTGTCTGAGTCTTAGTCCAGCTTTTCCACAAGTGTTCTGGGTGACAGGACAATTAATATTCTCCTCCTGGCCTTCGCTGTCTCACCCTGTGCTAAGGGGGTGGAAGTAGATCTTCTAAATATTTTATTAGCCTGAAACATCAAATCCTTAGGGAAGAGCCCACACTTTATGTTCCTACACTCCTCTCCAGAGAAGACCAAGCCTAGCACCTCCGGAAGCATAATCTGGTTTGACAATGGATCGATCCCACTAACAACCATGTTGAGTTGCTTTCCTCAAGGAGATAAATTTAGCCACAAAGGCACTGCTGGCAGAATTGCCAGGAATTAGTCACTGTGATGCTGGGTAGTGATAAAAAAGAAAAGCCACAGCCAATCCTTCTACTGCAGGTATCAGCATATTTTTTTTCTGAAAAAAGCTAGACAGTAAATCTTTTAGGCATTGTAGGCCACATACAATTTCTGTTATATATTCTTTGTTATTTTTTTATGACCCTTTCAAAATATAAAATCCATTCTTAAGCTTGAGGGCCATATAGAAACAAATGTGGGCCCAATTTGGCCATTTGGCCATAGTTCGCCAACTCTATTCCAGATGACAGTCCTTTGTAGCTGTAATATACCTTGAGTGAACACAAAAACAAGTGAGTATTGAGTCCTCTATATTTAATGCGAACTCATGGCTCCACCTGCACTATGCCCTCAGTGGAGAGGCCTCTGGCTTGTAGTATGTGGTCCCTATCCCCAAGATTATCCTACCTTACTGGTTTCCAATCTAGCTCCTTGGCAACTTTTCAGAAGTTCCTTAAGGTTTTGTCAGGAAAGAACATTTATCCACAAGAGCCATTGCTATCTTTGCTGAGTTTTGCCCTTTGTATAATTCTATAGTCCTCTTTGTTTTTCTAATCAGATATGATGATAACGTTCTTCATTCTCTGGCTTTACATAACTTTCTGATAAATCTGAAGGATACACAGAACTAATCAGTCTTGGCTGAACTTGGATATCGGCTTAGAGAAAGTGGACTGGTAAACTGTGTTAATCAACAGAAGTAGAAACGAGAAGTAATGACTCCTAAAAGCATAGCAGGATGCGTAGAAGGAGAGAGAGAGAAGAACTTAGCATCAATTGAAGCTTTAGATTTTTTTTAAAATGGAATTATTGTTGACATACAATATTATATTAGTTTCAGGTATATGACATAGCGATTTAATATTTTTATACATTATGAAATGATCACAATAAGTCCAGTTACCATCTGTCACCATACAAAGTTATTACAATATTACTGACTATATTCCCTGCGCTGTACATTATATACCTGTGACTTATTTATTTTTTAACTGGAAGTTTGTTCTCTTTTCTCCACACTCTCTCCAACACGTGTTATTTCTTGACCCTCTGATAATAGTCGTTCTGAATCTTTAGATTTTTAAGTCAGGAATTTTTCAGTTGAGTAAAAATTATAGTAACTGGCAGAGGGATGTTGAATGTGTGCCCTGGGAAGTCTCAAAGGGACAAGGCTTCTTCTTCAGGGAGTTGCTTAGAACCCAAGGGATGTTCAGTCACTAGGTTTGGATACTGAAAATATTCTCTGCCATCTTGTTTCACTTTAGTCCACACTGCCTTCCACTTTAGTCCATAAATGAGCCACCGTCCCTAGCCAAAGAAACGATTCTTCTGGCAGCCAAATGTTCACCATTTGTTACAGCATCTACATGGCTGATGGAGGGTCCACGTGACTAAAGGAACTGATGTGACTTCCCTGACTGCTTCCTGCATTCTTAGGGAGCAGAAAAGGAAACAGATCCAGGACAGGAAGCCCAGAAGCAGACACTGAGTTCACAGAGAATGGACTTCTGGAGAATAGGGAGGGCTCAATGCCAAGTCAGTCTTATTCCCTTCTATCCCACATTTACCGATGAATTCATTTCACTACAACATATTTAAATACCCGAGAAATATTTACTATGTTCATTAGAAACCTACAGATACAGGAAATAGGACTAATACTCACATGAATTATCAGTGGTGAGAGCTGAATCTAAGAGTTTTCAGCTTGAGTCCAAGGCAATTTGAATTCTGTGAATTCTCTGAACATTCTAGATGAATGAAATTCTGCCACATAGTGAATGGGGAGTATAATGATAATGATTGGAGCTTTTCCTCCAACTTGATTTGTTTTCAGCCCTTCAATTGAAATTTTATGAGGATAATATGAGATAATTTATGTAAAGTGCTTAACCCAGAACTGTATTCAACGAGGCACTTAAAATTGGTCATTATTATATTTATTTTTCTCAAATTCTTCCATTGCCATAAGTTTTTAGTCACTCACAATAATTAACAAACAAGGCCACCATGCATATGAAGAGACAAGATGACTACCTCCAAAAAAATCTAGAATGTCATGAGCAGTGAGCTTGTCAAGTCTAAACACATTTTGTATTTAAGATGTTTCTCTTAAATATGTTAGTATTTTGGTGCCATTTAGGTATGAGCATAACTGTTACATAAAAAATAAAATAAAATTACAGAACGCCAAAGTTTTACAACTCTAAAAATGTACATTTCATGGGATGAATACTCTGATAAATTTCAGTTAGCATTTGTTGCTTAAAGACACCATTATGGGCAGGAAAGAGCTACTGGGATCGGACAAGTCACCAGCACCATTGGGAGTTTAGTTACTTCTTTTTGACCACTGCAACATTTCTCTGCTTCTTATTTACCATTAAAGAGTTTTCTAACTATATTTTCCTATCTATATCCTTGTGTTTAAATTTTAATTTGCACCATTAAACCCCTGAACCAGAGGGTGAATCTTAAGTACTCCCTTTTAAACCAGCAGTCCCATCTTTTCATGGTTAATTTCTCATGGCTGCCTGGGGGCTCATTTAGGCTCTTATCTGGAATTAGTCCATTAGAATAGTATGACCTTGGTGGTCCTAATGGCAGCCAGATATTATTCTGGTGTAGCTACCTCCTTACAGAATTCTGATAAGCAGTTGATCTTTTTGTCACATCCTTTGACTACATTGCCTCCTACAAAATGGGTTGTTTGCCTTTGCAGTCCTCATGTACAGCCTCGTAGCAACATGTCAATTGTGCTTCTCTTGATGTTTCTGATCTGTAACATAATGATAAATTGATGACCAAGGCATCCTCTTTGACCGGAGTGAAACGAGTTGGATCGAGAGACTTAAGTCCATGTGCGTGGCTGAGGCAATACTAAAGAGTGTGAATCTGTCTACTTCATCTACTTGTCACTGAGAGAGTGAGGTAGTGTTTCTGAGGGAGAACCTTTCCTACCGAACTTTCAGCTAAAAGTCTTGGCATTTCCTCGACCTGATCAAAATCTAATCCAACTGTGTTGAACACTTTGATCTACTCCACGTGAAAAAGAAAAAAAAGCTATGTGAACATTGCCTGTTTAGAAGTATAACAATATCCCCCACGCACAAAACAAATTCTCTTATCTGAATAAATGGCAACCAGTTTCCAAATGGAACTTTTTCCCTTCATCTCTCATCACTCCTACGAATAGCTCCAATCCCACTTCCAACAAGACTTATTAGGTCTGGCTCCAAAATATATTGCACTTCAACACAATTCTCTTGATATCCACTTCTACCACTTTCGTTTAAACCACCATTGCCCCTTACCTAAAACACTCCAATAACCTCTAACATTTCTCCCTGCTCCCTCTCTTGCACTTAAACTAATTCTCCATAGAGAAGCCAATGTGATATCCTAAAAGTATAACTCATATTATTTTCCTCTGCTTAAAATCCTCCAGTGGGGCTCCTTTATAATTTGAATCAAATTAATTAATATTGGACTACGAGGCTCTCAATGACTTCACCTCTGCCAGTTTCTTTAATGTCTCTATGACACTCTTTCTCTTGCTTACTATGCTTAAAGCGCTCTGACCTCTTCTCATCATTTGGCAAATCTAGAACAATTCCCCCCTAATAGCCTTTCACTAGAAATGCTCTCCAGCTATCTCTTCACATGGCTGCCTCTTCATCATTTGTATCTCACCTTAAAGATGTCTTAACCGAAATAGTCACTCTAAAGTAGCATTATTCAATCATTCTTCATCATTTAATTATGTGTATAAATTGAATTACTGAACCCAATTATTCATATTCCCTGTACTTTTTATTTTTCATTTATTTTTGGGCAAGTACACCTCTTGCTCCTTGAAGTTTGGCTTGTCCATACGATTTCCTTTGACCAATGGTATACGGGTATAAGCTTACTAGTTTCAAACCTAGAAACTAATTTTCTCCCTAGTTTTTGCTTACTTTCTTGCATGTCTGTCATTGCATTGCAAGGAATATGTTTCAGATAGCCCTCTGATTCAAAGAAAATAAGGACCCTATAGAGCCGATCTCCCCCAGCTGACCTAGAGACATGAAAAGCTACACCTGAAGACAAGCCACCTATTTGAGCCTAATCTAAATCAGCTGAACCCCAGAGCACTTCCAAATGCAAATAAATTCTCTGTAAGCTACTGAGTTTTAGAGTGACTTGTTGCACATCTTTATTGTTGTAATAGATTACTATTATGTTATATTTTTTTCACAGCGCTTATTTTAAAGTTAATTTATTTTTTTACTTATTGATGTGTCTTTACCATTAATAGCTACATAGGAGCAGGGATCTCATCTGTCTTATTTTCCCTGAACTCATAATAACTAAATGGTGGCCGGCACACTAGTTACATACTAGATGTTCAATAAATCTTTGCAGAAAGAAACAATGAATTGTTGAAACAGTTACCTAAGGGCCTAATTAGCAATGCAGAAATGAGAGAAAACTAAAAAAAATCACACAACCATGGTAAACAGAATAATTAGAGTATAATACTCTGAGGAAAAGTTAAAATCTATTGATCCCAATTTTCCTATTAACAGTTAGGCTTAGACTATCAAAGAATTGAGGTTATGTAAAGGCAAAAGGTACAATATTAGTAGAACGTAGATGTGATTTCCAAGTAATTATAACATGATATCTTGTGATAAAAACCCTCAGAGATAAACTGGAACAAAATTGAATTCTTAAGAAATAATTCTCTAAGTCTAAATGTTCCCAATATCACCATATCTCCCAAATGATGTACTTACTGTTTTGTGTGAGAACATATATCAGTTCTCAACTCAAACTGGTTGAAACAACAGAGAAAATAGAATATTTTATTTTTCAAATATCTAAAAAGAAGAATAAGTTTCAGAAAGAGTACGAATTAGCTATTCAAGAATGACACTGAGGACCAGTTTCATTTATTCCTCTCTAGTCTCTCCCTCCTATAGTCACAGTCATCCTAAGGTTGACTTCCTTGTCACCAGGTGACTGCCATCAGCTCCCAAGACTGCTTGCTTCATGCTTATTGGTCCACGTCAAACTTTTTATCTTTTTCTTCAACCTTTGAACATAAGTCCTGGCTTCCACTCTGATTTAAGCATCTCAGTCATATGGCCACACCCAAACCAATCATCATGGCCAAGGGGATGCCATGTGCTAATTGGCTTAGTTTTTGGTAGTATTATCATTCCTGGAGATAGAGGGAAATTAATCTCACTCAAAACACATAGCCTTTAGGCAGTGTGTGTGGAGGAAGGACAGAGGCGCAGGGAGGTCCCATGGTGTTGACCGTGTTCATCCCTTTTCTTGCATCTCCTCTTCTGCGAGCTGGTCTGCTGCCCTACCTAACCTGGAACTCTGTTCAGCAGCTTTAGTTCTCCTCCCACTAGTTCCATAATGTACCCTGTCCACATATGACTTTGTTTTCCCTTTAGATAGAAGCTATAGTAAGTAGAATAATGCTCCCCATTAAAGATGTCCACATTCTAATCCCAGGAACTATGAACTGTTGGTATATGGCAAAGGGGAATTAAGGTTGCAGACTGAATTAAGATTGCTTATTAGCTGGCCTTAAAATGGGGAAATTATTCTGAGTTATCCAGGTCGGTCCAGTGAAATCACAAGAGTCCATATAAGTAGCAGAAGGAGGCAGAAGATTTAAGAGATTTGCTTCCGGCTCTGGAAGTCAAGGAATGGAGTGGCCTATAGAAGATGGAAAAGGCAAGGAGATGAATTCTCCCCTAGAGCCTACAGAAGAAATCTAAATCCTGCCAACAACTTGATTTTAGCCCATTGAGACCCATTTTGGACGTCTGGCCTCCAGAATAACAAGATAATAAATTTGTGTTGTTTTAAGTCTCTAAGTCTGTGGTAATTTGTTGCAAAAGCAAGAGGAAACTAATACAGAAACAAACATACTTTAATGTATTTTCCCTTTTTTCCTTGGAAGAAAACAAGCTTCCTAGAAGAAAAGCGACTGTGGCTCAAAGTAGAAGGACACCATATAAAATGAAGACTCAACACTGGACCTTTGCTCCTGAGCCTATCAGTTAACTTTGCCAGTGAGCTCCCACGAGTATCTCAGCCAGCCGGAACTGGCTTTTGGAACCTGCTCGTCAGCGCTGCTTCTCACTTAGAGGCTGCACTTGCTGTCCTCCTCTAATGCACCTTCTCTGCCTAGCATGAGCACCTGTCAGGCACTTTGCTCCCAAATCACGGCCTTGCCTCTTGTAAGCTGGGTGTCCTTAAGTGAGTCACTGAACCTTCCTGGGCTCAGTTTCTTCATCTCGGAAAGGGAGCTAATGTACATACTTTATGGAGGGTGTATTGTTTTGTTAGGGCTGCCATCACAGACTGGATGGTTTAAACTACCAAAATTTATTTTCTCACAGTTCTGGAAGCTAGAAGTCTAAGATCCAGATGTCAGCAGGTTTGGTTTCTTCCGAGGTCTTTCTCGCAGGATGGTCATCTTTTTGTCCTCTCACAGTCTCTCCTTTGTGCGTGTGAATTTCTGCTTTCTCTTGCTGTGTCCAAATTTCCTCTTACCAGTCATATTGGATATGGGTTCACCATAAAGATCTCATTTTAAATTAATCACTTCTTTAGAGATCTTATTTTCCAAACACGGTCACATTCTGAAGTACTGGGGGTAAGGACTTCAACATATGAATTTGTAGGGGGCACAATCAGCCCATAACAGAGGGATTTTCCAAGTGAGGAGATACAATCATAAGCCCTTAGCAGAGAGTCTGCCTCACTGTAAATCTTGGCCTTTTCATTAATACCTTTCTTTTATGGTAAGACTTTTTTTTCCTCTCTTTTTTTTTTAACCAATATGGATAGCTGTTAGAATCTGAGAGAGGAAGAAAATCAAATATTAGATTTTGAATCTGAACCTCTTAATAACTGATTGCTGGGGAAGAAACTCAGAAGGGACCCAGCTCCATGGTCAGCAGGCTGAGACAGAACCTACTTATTTTTAAGATCCAATTTCACTGTGTCTTAGAGACACAGCCTGGTTTTCTGGCTGGCTTATACCAAAGATGTGTGTTCTGCAAGCCCGACTCCTTTATTGCATGGGGAGAAATTCCCTTCAGAGGCATGTGCTGTATTGAAGGAGCAGCGCCCAGGCTCATATGCTGCTCCCAGGTCTGCAAGACTTCCTAGACCTCAAGGAAGCCAAGCTAAAAGCTTAACTACTTGGCTTTTGGTAAAGACCGCTATAACAGATATTTATAGATGTCTTAGAACTTGATTCTAGTTAACATTTAAGGTGTTTAATTAAAAAAAAGCTATTAATAACAGTAATAATATCACACAATTGTTTGCCATAGTCTTATAATAGTGTAGTGACTTGTGTACTTTATTACTTAATTCATCTAGTACGTATTTACTGAGTGCTTACTATGTGTCAGACTGTTCTAGTTCCTCGAGACACTAGAGTAAATAAGACATACAGAATTTATTTCACTAGGGAGTTTATGTTTTAGTGTGAAATGAAAGATAGTCAATATAGATATAGATATAGATACAAATAATATAAACATGTTAAATTTATATATAAAAGTAAATATAAATAGACCCATTAAATTTTACACACACACAGTATATCGACTGATGGAAGACATTGTGGAGAAAAAAATAAGGCAGAGAAAGTGAGTAGAGGGATGCTGCCATTCTATAGGGGTCAGGGGAGGAAGGCTCACTGAGAAGGTAACTTTGAGCAAAGACCTGAAGGAGAAATGGGCCTGAGCTATGAGGATGCCTTGGAGAACACTCCAGGAAGAAGGGAGAGCACTTCAAAGGATGGAGAGGGTCATGTGCCGACTATGCTCAGTAATTAGTATACACATGGTGTCTGAAAGGAAGTGAGAGAAGGGGAGACTTACAGAAGATAATATTAGAGAAAACATGAAGTTGTGTTAAGCACTATGAAAAAAATAAAAATAGAGTAAGAAGATAGTGTTGTTTAGCTTGGGAAGCCAGAGGACATGCACCGATTAGGTAGGGTCCCATCAGACTTTGGAAGGACTTTTTGTTTTATGTTGTGGAAATGAACAGCCAAAGGACGGTTCTGAACAGGGGAGTGACTTGATCTAACTTATGTTGTAAAAATATCACCCCGGTGCTCTATTGAGACTTTAGAAGGGCAGATCGGGTGTTCAAATCCAACCTGCCCAACTCCAAAGCTGGGATCCCCCCTATACTTCTACCTTCACAATTTATACTATTTGTACAATGTTCTCTGTGCTGTGGAGACACTGAAGATGCATAAGAAGAAACACTTTTTTCAGGTGCTCACACCAGCCCCCTCACTCTGGTCTGTCTTTTAGTCGTCCAACCAAAGTTGTTGAGCTCAGTCCACAGGAGTTCAGGCTTACCTTCTACTCTCAACCTGGGCCTGAGTTAACTCTTTATTCATATTTACTTAAAGTAACAAGGAAGACAAGTGAAGAAGGCCAGCACCAACCATCAAAATCTGACTGTTATTTTCGAGAGCTACTTAATCTTGCATGGTCTGTGCATGCAAGATTTGTCTACATACATGATAATGACCAATAGTAAGAACTGGATTACAAAATTGCCTTGTGGATTTCTAATCCACTGGCCACTTCCCACTGGTTACTGTGGCTAGTTCCTCCTTTTCTTCCTAAATTCTGATTCTCACAGTGACACAAAGCTCACTTCTCTATGTAGTCTCCCTAGAGAATCTCATCCCATAAAAAGGATTTAAATGTCACGAAGACCTGGTAACTCCCAGATGTAAATCTCCAGCCCCTGTGAGTAGCAGACTCACACGTCTGGTTCAGATCACTTCTCTGAACGTCAGTTTGTAGCATCATCTAATTCCTTGACATTTTGTAGTGCATGTTTAAGAGGCATCTCAAATATAACACATCTAAAAGAAACTCTTGACTCCTCATCTCAAAACCTATTCTTCATCTACAGATCCCATTTAGTTCATTGTCTCAAGTTCTTCCTCTTCCCACACACATAATGTTCAATTATTCAGAAAGTCCTTTTACCTCTATCCTCAAATTATATCCTGAAATTGATGTTTCTTACTACCTCTGTCGTGACCATCTTCATTTACCACTGTCAGCTTTTACCTCGTCTCCTGCGATAGCCTTTTTTTTTTTTTCCTGTCTTCCATTCTTGCCTAATACAGTTTCCCCTTAGCAACCAGAGGGAGAGGTTAAAAACAAATCTGAAAGGCAGCAACCAATAAAAGAAAACCATGTGTTGGTGACGATGTGAAACAACTGGAATTCACACACAAGTAATGAAAATGCAAACTGATGCAGCAACTTTGGAAAAGAGTTCAGCTGCTTCTTCTACATTTATATATACACTCATTACATTCACGAAAACCTACATTCACGTGAAAACCTGTGTGAGGATGCATACAGATTAGTCTGTCAACGGAGTGGGGAAAACTGGGAAAGTTTAAATATTAAAATTTTTCTAAAATTTAAATTAAGTTTAAACAGACAAATTGTAGTGCATACACTCAACAATATACTATTCAGTAATAATAATTAAAAAAACCCTACTGATATACTCAACATCATGGTTGAATTTCAAATGCCTATGGTAAGTGAAAGAAGCCAGACTCAAAGGCTACGTATATGATTCCATGTACATGATATTCTGAAAAGGCAAAACTATTGTGACAGTAAAAAGATTTAGTTGGGGTGGAAGTTACTGACACTGGCAATTCTTTCAGGTGTTGGAACTGCTGTGTATCTTGATTGAGGTGATAATTACACAATTATATGTATATGTCAAAATTAGCAGAACTGTACATGTTTCAAACAAGTAAAGTTTCCTGTATGTGGGATTATGCCTTAATAATTAAAATAAAAAGTATAATCTATGTTCAATTTTCTGTTAGAAACACTGCAGTTGGTTTGCATTAGACTTGGACTAGAATCCACATCCCTAATCTGCATCCAGCCCATGCTCTGACATCACCCTGTTATTTTGAGAAGATGTGAGGTTCCTTCTCCCTTTAGGACATTTGTATTTTGTTTCCTCTATTGAGAAAGCCCTGTCCTATCCTCCCATGGCTCACTACTTTCTGAATGCAGGTTCTCTGCTCACATGTCCTCTGGCTTCTCAAGCTAAACAACACTATCTTCTTACTCCATTTTTATTTTTTTCATAGTGCTTAACACAACTTCATGTTTTCTCTAATGAATTTCTTTACCCAAGTAGAATGTAAGTCTCAGTAGGCAAGGAAGTTAATCTGATTTGTTCACACTGTTATCTCCCCAGCACTTAGAATGATGTCTCATGAAAGAGGTATAATTAATACATATTGTTGATATGTTAAACAAATTGATAGCTTTTTGAAACCCTATGACTGCACTAGAATATTTGCCCAGATGTCTGTACAATAAATGTTAAATTGATATGCACTATCTTGCCTGGTTCCCATGTGCTGCCACAGGATTGAAGCAGACATGAAATCCTTTCCTACTTTTTGAACACAAGTTGATGGCTTATTTAGAAATCTGAGTTACGTAGAAAGTCTGGTGGCTAAGATCTCAGTATTTTCATGTTTCTGTGTCTGTCTTCCTGTGTGAATTCCAGGAATACAAGAAAAAGTGGGACTAATTTACCTCACACAATTGTACAGATGCATAATAAATTAGATATTTTTTTTTTTGGCAAAAAATAAAGCACTGTTTCAGTTTTTCCCCCTCAGTCTTTGATTTCTCTGATTTTATAATTAGGTTTCTCAGATTCAGTGATTATGGTATAATTAGACTGTGGCTAATAATGATTGTCATGTGCAATAAGCATGTAGTTAAAGAGTTTAAGCATTGTCGAGATGTGTAAGAATATGATTTAGCTATATAATATACTTACAGCTAATATATGTAGGGTAATTGTTATTCTACACTGCATTTATAACCTCAGTAAGATTCAGACCTTTTTTTTCCCTCTCCAGAATTCACAAATTCTAGAAAAATCGAGAAAGCTAACCACATATAATTAAGTTAAAATTGGTATAGGTAGGAACAAGAATAATCTCTAATTGGTAATTAATATTGTTGGTGTGTATATGATGAAGCTAAATGGGCGATGATGCTAAAGGTAAATTTAGAGTAACCTCTACCTTTTTATTATGGACAATTATTTAGAAATGGCTTTATTCACCCAGGGAGCAAAAAAAAAAAAAAAAAAAACTTCAGTTGAGATAAATTATCTAAAAGTCCGAATAAACAGTGCAACCTCAACAGTTAGATTTTATTGAGGATGAAGTCAATAATTGAACATTGGTTCACTGCCCCTTCCATCCAGCCTGGGAGGAGATAAAAAGGGTGGCGGGTAATTGGTTGGGCTCAGTTAATTCCTGGGAGAATCCCTTGGACATCAGAGAATAAAAATAATTCTATGAACAGTTGTAGAAGAATGTTATTTCCAAACTCAATGCTTAGCTAACATCCAATTAACTAACCAGCAGGATTTTAGCTCTCCAGGTGTCCCCTCTGGATCAAGGGAAGAAAAAAAGACTGACTTCATTCCTTTATAATATTTATTCATTGCTCTAGCCAGGAATGTAGTCATTTCTAAATAGGGTTATAGTGTGCTTGATTAGTCTCTACACGATGCCAAACATCTAAACAAAACCTGAAAATCACATCCAAAATATCTTTTGTTTTCTATGACTTGCAAATGAACATACCATTTCTTCATAATTGAGGGCTATTTGAGCTGGCTGTTATCCATTCTGGCTCTTGATCCACTGCGGGGCAGGCACTAAATTTAAATTTGCCTTTTCATGGGCCTTATTTTGCAATTCTACCATTTTGGTTAGTGGCATCAAAAACATTTACACCTTTAGATCCAGCTCAAACTTTCTCCTAACTCAAATCAAACTTTACTTCCTCTATTCTTGTGCTTGCTTTGAAATCCTTGTGGGGAAGATTTTTTTTTTTTTTTTTTTTAACACATAAACTGACCTCTGTTATATGCCAGGAACTATGACAGCCACTTTATAGACAATATCTCATTTAATCTTCACACTACAGAGTAGAAATTACTTAAAGATAGGGAAACTGAACATTAGAGAGTTATAATAATTTCAGAGTAATACAGCCAAAAACAAAGAAGGGATTCAAGGCATTTCTGTCCAAAGTCCATAGTCTCCCTTTACATCATTCTTTCATATGCCAAATCTCAGGTCAATCGACAAAGGAATCAACCAGTGCTGAAGGAGCTCCAGGCTCCGGTTTAAGCAAAAATATTCAAAAACTGGCTTTTTGGTTTTATTCAGTTCTAAGTCCATTCTTATTCACATGTTCACCCACAGTTAACAAAAACTATTTAAGAAGCTTTCAAGCCTAGAACCTATTGCACTGGTTGCTAATAGAGGTGCAAAAATAAAAGGCACTTGTTTTAACTGCATTGACTAATTTGTTCCGGTCTTTACCTTTCTTTGTCAGGCATATTGTTGGATTAGTGTACAGGTGCTGAATTTCATTCACTTTGGATTAGCCTCAAAGGTCAACCATCCAGTTTTATCCCAGTTAGAGTTTAAGGAAGTTGGTTGGCTTTCTAAATCTGAAAATTCTAACTCATACAAAAACCAAAAGTTCCTCTAAGAACTAAGGGAAAAATATTGTATCAAGGGGATTTAATGAGAGGTAAAAGTAAATGCACTTATCTTTTCTATGCTGAATTTTGTCATCACACTCTTCAAATATAAAATCTTAGAGCTGGAAAAGAAATTCGACATAATCTAATCTAAACACCTCATTTTACAGATAGGAAAACATGATTAAAGTTCATGGATATGATATAGTATAATTATTCTCATTTCACATCGTTTGCATAGCTGGCAAGTAAAGGACACAAAAACAGATACTATATATGGCAGTATTGCACGTTCAAAGGTGTCTGGAAGTATCTTATTTTATGAAATTTTAAGTCAAAAAAATTAAAAAGAATCATTTTAATAATAAGAGTTCAATCAAGAAAACAGAATTAACTATATGTGAAAACCTCCTTTTCTCACTCTTCATTTCATGTTATTTTTACCCAGGGCCAACACCTCAGCTGATCACAATGGTTTTTATGTGGGGTACTCCAAATCTTCATCCTTCAAGGGATTCACTCCTTGGATGTCAGGTCTGTGATGGTTTGCTGTGATCATCTATCAATATTTACTTTTCTACATAGAAGCGGACCTTGATAATTCTCTTGGTACCAAACACATCTAGACATATTTTCTTGTATGGCAACAACCTATGTCCCTTGTTAATTGAGATTCTTCATTGCAACCTATCCTTTGCTTCTTTTTTATTTGTTTTACTTTTATTATTTATTTATTTTTTATTTACTTAATTGAAGAAATAATTTAAATTCCACCCTCCCAACTACCACCCCCTTCCCCTCTCCCCTCTGGTAACCACATCCATTGTCCATGTCCATGAGTCTCTGTTTGTTTGTCTTGTTCATTTGATACTTTTAGGTTTATATCCCACATACTTGATATCATGTGATTTTCAACTTTTTCAGTCTGGCTTATTTCACTTAGTGTGATTATTTCGAGGTACATCCATGTTGTTGCAAATGGCAGTATTTCATCTCTTCTTATGGCTGAGTAATGTTCCATTGTATGTATGTACCACCACTTCTTTAGCCAATTATCTATCATAGGACACTTTGGTTGCTTCCATGTTCTGGCCACTGTGAATAATGCTGCTATGAACATCGGTGTGCAAATATCTTTTGGGATATGGGTTTTCAAGTCTTTGGAGTAAATACTCAGTAGAAGGATTGCTGGATCATATGGTAGATCAATACTTAGTTTTTTGAGGAACCTCCATAATATTTTCCATAGTGGATGTACCAATTTGTAGTCCCACTGGCAGTGTATGAGGGGTCCTTTTTCTCTGCATCCTCTCCAGCATGTTATTACTTGTCCTGTTGATTAAAGCTATTCTAACAGATGCGAGAAGGTATCTCATTATGGTTTTGATTTCATATATTTGTTGGCCATTTGTCCTCTAGGGAGAAGCGTCTGTTCAGGTCCTCTGCCATTTTTTGATTGGATCGTTTGTTTTTCTGTTGTTATTGAGTTGTATCAGTTCTGTGTATATTTTGGATATTAGGCCCGTATCAGAGGCATTGCGTGCAAATATATTTTCCCATTCAGATGGTTGTCTCTTTACCTTGTTGATGATTTCTTTTGCTGAGCAGAAGCTGTTTAGTTTGATATAGTCCCATTCATTTATTTTTGCTTTTACTTCCCTTGCCTTTGAGGTCAAATTCATAAAGTCCTCTTTAAGTCCAAGGTCCTTGAGTTTCATTCTTATGTTTTCTTCTATGCATTTTATTATTTCAGGTCTTATTCATATTCGGGTCCTTAGTCCATTTTGAGTGAATTTTGGTGTGTGGATAGACAGCAGTCTAGTTTCATTCATTTGCAGGTGACTTTCCAGTTTTCCCAGACCATTTATTGAAGAGGGTTTCCTTTCTCCACTGTATGTTTTTGGCTTTTTTGTCTAAAATTATTTGTCCATATAAATATGGGTTTACTTCTGGACTCTCAATTCTGTTCCACTGGTCTGTGTGTCTATTTTGCTGCCAATACCATGCCGTTTTGATTACTGTCACTTTGTAGAATAATATGAAGTCAGGCAGAGTGATGCCTTCAGCCTCGTTCTTTCTTCTCAGGATGGCTTTGGCAATTCGGGGTCTTTTGTGCTTCCATACAAATCAGATGATTTTTTTGTTCTATTTCTTTAAAAAATGCCAATGGGATTTTAATAGGGACTGTATTAAATCTGCGTAATGCTTTAGTTAATAAGGTCATTTTAAGTATGTTGATTCTTCCAATCCAAGAACACAGAATATCTTTCCATTTCTTTGTATCTTCCTCAATTTCTTTTAACAGGGTCTTACAGTTTTCATTATATAGGTCCTTCATATGTTTCGTTAGATTTATTCCTAGGTATTTTATTCTTTTTGTTGCAATTGCAAAAGGAATTATTTTTCCACTTCTTTTTCTGATGCTTCATTATTAGAGTAGTATAGGACCACTATGGATTTTTGAACGTTGATTTTGTATGCAGAAACTTTACTGTATTTGCTTATTGTTTCTAGTAGTGTTCTTGTGGAATTTGGGGGTTTTCTATATAGAGAATCATATCATCCACAAATAGTGACAGTTTGACTTCTTCGTTTCCTATTTGTATGCTTTTATATCTTTCTGTTGCCTGATTGCACTTGCTAGGACCTCCAATGTTATATTGAATAAGAGTGGCAATAGTAGACAGCCTTGTCTTGTTCCTGATCTTAGAGGGAAGGTTTTTAGTTTTTCACCGTTAAGTTTAATGTTAGCTGAGGGTTTGTTGTATATGGTCTTTATTATATTAAGGTATTTTCCTTCTATACCAATTTTGTTAAGTGTTTTGATCATAAATGGATGCTGTATCTTGTCGAAGGCTTTTTCTGCATCTATTGATATGATCATATGATTATTTTTTAATTTGTTTATGTGCTGTATCACATTAATCGATTTGCATATGTTGAACCATCCCTATGCCCCTGGGATTAAGCCCACTTGATCGTGATATATGATCATGATCTTTGTACTATATGTACTTTGTGCTGTATTTGGTTCCCTAGTATCTTATTTAGGATTTTTGCATCTGTGTTCATGAGAGATATCGGTCTGTAGTTTTTCTTTTTTTGTGATATTTTTACCAGGTTTCGGTATCAAAGTAATACTGGCCTCATAAAATGAGTTGGGAAGTATTGCCTCCTCTTCGATTTTTTTGGAAGAGTTTGACGAAAACAGGTATTAAATCTTTTTGAATGTTTGGTAGAATTCATTGGTGAAGCCATCTGGTCCTGGACTTTTACTTTTTGGTAGATTTTTGATGATTGTTTCAATTTCCATACTGCTGATCATTCTATTTAGATTTTCCAGATCTTCTTGATTCAGTCTATGAAGGTTGTATTGTTCTAAGTAGTAGTCCATTTCTTCTAGGTAACTGAATTTGGTGTTATATACTTTTTCATAGTATTCTTGTTTGATCCTTTGGATTTCTGCAGTTTCTGTTGTAACATCCTCTCTTTCATCCCTGATTTTGTTTATTTTTGTCCTTCCTCTCTTTTCTTAAGTGAGTCTAGCCAGGGGTTTGTCAATTTTATTAACCTTCTCAAAGAACCAGCTCTTTGTTGCATTTATTTTTTCTACTGTTGTTTTGTTTTCAATTTCATTTATGTCTGCTCTAATTTTTATTATTTCTTTCCTTCTGCTGATTTTAGGTTTCATTTGTTCTTTTTCTAGTTTTTTAAGATCAAGTGTTAGGTTGTTTATTTGGGCTCGTTCTTATTTTTGGAGGTAGGCCTATGATATGAACTTTCCTCTTAAGATCACTTTTCCCATGTTCCAAAAGTTTCGATATGTTGTACTATCATTACCACTCATTTCTATGTTATTCTTGATCTTTTTATTTGTTCTCTGACTCAGTTATTCTTCAGTAGTATGTTGTTTAATCTCTATGTATTCGTAGTTCTTTCCACTTTCTTTTTACAGTTGATCTCTAGGTATGATTTCAACCCTCTTATATTTGTTGAGGCTATTTCTGTGTCCCAGTATGTGGTTGATCCTTGAGAATGTTCCATCTGCACAAAGAAGAATGTATAAGCAGCTGTTTGGGGATGAAAGGCTCTGTAAATGTCAATTATGTCCAGGCGATCTAATGTGTCATTTAAGAATGTTATTTCCTCATTGATTTTCTGTTTGGATGATATGCCCATATCCGACAGTGGGATATTTAGGTCCCCCATTACGATAGTGTTTTGATCTGTTTCTCCCTTTAGCTCTGTTAGTAATTGCTTTACATATTTCGGGGTTCCCTGATTGGAAGCATAGATGTTAATGAGTTTTATGTCTTCTTTGTGCATGATTCCCTTTATCATTATGAAGTGTCCCTCAATATCTTTCTTTACCTTTTTTATTTTGAAGTCTATTTTGTCCGATATAAGTACCACTACTCCCGCTTTTCTCTAAATGGCATTTGCTTGAAATATTTTCCACCTTTTCACTTTGAGTCTATATTTGTCTTTGGAACTGAGATGTGTCTCCGGGAGGCAGCATCTGGTTGGGTTTTGTTTTTTTGATCCAATCTGTAACTCTGTGCCTTTTTATTGGTGAATTTACATTTACATTTAGGGTGATTATTGAAGTATGAAGACTTCTTATAGCCATTTTATCTTTTGCTTTCTGGTAGCTCAGTGTTTCCATTGCTTCCTTGTCCTTTTGTTTGTTTTCTTTTATTTTGGTTGACTTTTGTGGGTTTTCCCTCTGGTCCTTCTTGTTTTGTTATATACTTCAGTTCTGAATCCTTGGCATGTGGTTACCATTACAAATATGTAAAGAATAGTTATATACATACAGTTCTCCCTTTTCTTCTGCACGTGCTTTATCTCTATTCCCCTTTGCGAATATGGATCTTTGGATCCTCCCCTTTTCAGTCATTGTTGTCTCAATTTGTCCCTATGTATGCTGAAGGTTCATTATTATCTTGCTATAGCAATTCTCCTCTTATTTTTAAGCTTATAATGCCCTATTCTTAGTATGGGTTGCATTCCTCTGCTTTTATCAGCCTGCTAGTCACCTTACTATTAACTGTGTATTTTTTTGGTCATTTTGTTTTAGGTGAGCTGCCCCCTTTCAGTATTTTCTGTAGTACAGGCCTCGTAGTGAAGAATTCCCTCCATTTTTGTATGTCTGGAAAGGTCTTTATTTCTTTCATACATAAAGGAGAGCTTTTCTGGATACAGTATTCTTGGCTGGTAGTTCCTTTCACTTAAAAGTTTAAATATCTGATTCCACTCCTTTCTGGCTTGTAAGGTTTGTGCTGAGAAATTCGATGATAATCTAATAGGTTTTCCTTTATAGGTTACCATCTTCTTTTCCCTAGCTGCCCTGAGAATTCTGTCTTTGTCGTTGATTTTTGATAATTTTAATACAATGTGTCTTGGTGAAGGCCTTTTTGGGTTGAGATAATTGGGTATTCTGTTGCCTTCTTGAATTCCAAGCTCCAGCTCATTCCTTAATTTGGGAAATTCTCATCAACTATTTGTCTGAAAATGCTTTCTAATCCCTGCTCCTTCTCTTCACCTTCAAGAAAGCCCATTATTCTCAGGTTTCCTCTCCTGATGGTATCAGCTAGTTCTTGTATTTTTCTTTAATTATTTTTCATTCTTTGGTTTCTCTCTTCTTCCTTCTGATTTATTTCTAGATTTCCGTCTTTGATATCACTAATCCTTTCCTCCATTTGGTCAACTCCATTTCTCAAACTTGTTATTTCATTTTTCAGCTCTTACAGTGTGTTCTTTAGCTCCAAAAGGTCTATTTGGTTCTTTTTGAGGGTTTCAATCTCCTTGTTAAAAGATTCATTCTGCTCATCTAGCTGTTTTTTTAAATCCTGAAATTGTTGATATGATTTGTTTTGGATCTCATTGAGTTTTTTCAGAAGTACTGATTAAATTCTATCATTTAAATCGCATATTTCTATGTCTGTTAGCTTATTTTCTGGAGATTTTTCTCTTTCTTTCTTAAATGCCTTGTTACCTTGGTTGTTCATGGTGTTAATGGACTACTTCTCTGCATGGGCATTAATGGAATTGTGTTCTGCTTTATTCTCCCAGGAAGATTTATTATATAATGTTCCCTAGCCTGTTGCAAAGGTGTTTTTCTTTTGGTTTCCAGTAGGTGGCGTCTAAGACACTTGGATCTCTGTTTTATATAAAGTCTTAATAATGTCTTTTTTTTTTTCTTATAGATTTTTAATCATGCTCACTACACTGAGTCTCAGTTCCTGTCATTGTTAGTGACAGTTTCAGTGGCATTTGCTTAGATTCCCCTGGGGCTCTGCAGTGATTGCTCTCAGAGGGTATGGAAAGAGGGGTCCCCTGGGTTGGGGGATGGGGGCTGCTGCTCAGCCTCAGTTTTGAAACCATGGCTGGTAAAAATGAACTGTTGTTTCTCTGCCATCCCCATTTCTCTGCCTTCTGCCATGATGACTGGGCACTGCTGCCAGCCACGTGGAGCTCACAGCAGTCCCAGGCAGGGCTGTTCAGGGAACTTGCCGCACCTTTTTCCTTCCCTCTCCTCCTACAGGGAGTTCCAGCTGTGAGAAGCAGCTTCTTTATTTGTCCCAGTCTACCGCCCGACACCCAGGGTTCTTATCTGTGGTAGCTCTTATGCACAGATCCCACACTCAGATGTGTTGGTGTGCAGCTTGGGTGTTTTTTGTTGAGTTTTAGATGTTCAGCTTATTGTTGTTTCAGGGGGAGAGATCTGAGAATGTCTCTCACTCTGCCATGTTTAATCCAATCTCCTTTGCTTCTTGATTCAGTGGCATAGGGAACCTATAATTTCCAGGCGGTACGCTCAGCTTCCAATTCATTGGAACCATTTTGTATTTCCTGTTGAGAGAGACTTTTTTTTTTTTTTTACTTTGAGAAACAAGACCTCACAGAGCCCAGAGGTGAAAAAACATGCAGGAACAAAATGCAAAGTTCTGTGAATGGACTATAAGGCAAATAGTGAGAATAGCTACTCTTATTTCCACTCCTAGGTTAGATGGAAAACACCAGACATGGTCACTGGTTCGAAGCATATACCACAACTTATGAGGTTAGCTTTCCAACCCTCCTAAGTGTTGTCACCCAGTTGTCACTCTAACTGTGCCCTTAGTAGCATTTCTACATTTCCTTCAGATCTGGTGCTTCTGGATGATGGGGTTCATAGAAGAGTAAATCACTAATAATGGCGCTCACTGCCTAACTTCTTTTGACTGTAAGGTAAGTTCCGTTGTCAGAAGCAATGATGTATATGAGACCACAGTGGTGAATGAAGCTTTAATAAACCCATAGATGGAGTATTGGGGGAAACACTGTGAACAGAGAAGGGAAAATTCATGTTCTATGTGCTTATTTCAGTTGGGACAAATCATAATGAAAGGGAACTATATGAGTAACCTGCCACCAGATAAATGGTAATATACGAGTATTGGTCTCTGTTTTTAGCAGGTTAGGCCCTCGGCACTAGTGGTAGCCAGATCAGTTCTGGCGAGGGAAACCCCATGCAATGTCTCTGTCTCTGTAGCCCTGGCTATTTATTCATAAACCCTTTGATCAAGCACTAAGTGGCTGGGAAAACAGTATACATGGCACCCACCTACCATCTGAGTCATCTTGAACATCTGATTATTGAGATTCTTCCATGAAGGGGATGGCTTTTGACATACATTCAGGTGTGATATAAATATTCTCATAGTCGATGCCCATTCCAAGAAGTCTATCCACAAACTATCTCCAACCTTGATTTTTTCATGTCCTTGACCAACTTATCAGACTATTAGCTACTGCCCAAGTATCACAGCAGACTGTATTTCTAGCCACCTCTCTCATCAGAAAAAGTGCTCAACAAAATTCACTGCTCCATATTCTGTTCATTGGGAGTGCTTCCATTCCATACTATAATGTAAGGTGACCCCTGAGTGGAGTTTTACAGGTATTTCTTTCTAGCCAGTGTCAGCAGATCATCTATTATACTCAGTAATGAGGCTCCAATTTTTCTCTCTCAGTACTCTGGTCAAGTAAAATCTCTATGAGACTGTGAGCGTGGGCTGATACACAGAGGTGGCGATGTAGAAGTAAATGCCATGAAAGTCACAGTCAATAGCTCATGTGACTTACCTGAACCTTAAAGGCATACCTGAGCCTCTCCTCATATATACTACCTCTGCTTCATGAGGTTTAGGGTTTCTCTATGTGCTCAATTTTACAACCAGTAAACACCTAGTTAATGATTGGAAGCTTAATTATAGAATTGGTTGCAAGCATTATCCAGCAATCAAGCATTCATATCTACCAGGGACAATGACCAGCAGAAACTATGTCTCAACAGAATTGTAACTTTGTGATATTTTCCTCCAACCTGTGGGTATCTGTGTTGCAATTTTCCTATCAGCATTTACCAGAAACTCAGTAGAGCATCCTTATCAGTAATAGACACTTGAGCATCACGAGTCAGGCCATTTGCCCAAATAGAAAAACACCTTAAAATTTAGCCTGGTCCAACTGGAAATTCACTCAAAACAGCCTATCTTACAGATCATTTCATAAATGGGCTGAAGAAACACTTTCGAATATGGTGTCTATTGATCTAGAATCTAAGGAGGTCCTCAAAGTATTGTGTCTTTTCCTTATTAAAGCAAGTAAAAGGTACAGCGATTTGTCCTTCAGGTTGAAAGGGATACATAACTATGCTCTAGATCTAGTAGACCCCAAAGAATATCAGTGAGGTCATAGGACCCTGGATATTTTTAGATTTTTATCTCTTACTCTCTGGCACATACGTATCTCACCACATTATTCCCGCTGACTAGATCTGATTGGCATCATATCCTCCACTTATAGACCAATATGATGCCATGGGATATGGCAAAATGATTAAGGTTCTTGCACGCCAGATTTTGACAGAAAGCCAGAAAATTGTTAAGTCTGAGCTACAGTGAAGTAAACTGCTTTTCCCGTCAGAGGAAAGAAAACTGTACCTTGTGGACTTTGCTAATTAGTATAAAGTACAAAAGCATGGCCAGATCAATAGCTGTAAACCAGATGCTAGAGTCTCTGTGGATTTGCTCTAATAAAAAGACAATATTTGGAACAGCAGCTAAAGTTGGAGCTATCACCTGATTATTATATATGAGAATCCAACTTAATTCTCTAAGATGAGTCATCTGCATAGGCCAGAATGGTAAGTTAAACAATGTAGGCACCACTACTCCATATTTCATGTCTTTGATACTGCCAGTAATTTCTGCAATTTCTCCATGAATGTGGTATTACTTTTGGCGATTTTGTGATTGTATGCATGTGTGTGTTTGGGAGTGGTGGGGGCAGTTATAAAGGTTTCCAATTGGTCCTTCCTAACCACCACAGGTTTCACCTCATAGGTCAGGAAGTGAAAGCAGGGATTCTTCCAACAACCAAGTATGTCTGTTCTTACTACATGTTCAGAAACTGAGAAATGACCACTGTGTGAATTCGTAAACCCATCTGGTCCTCTGTGAGATGAACTTAAGAAAAATCTTTATTCTTAACTCTTCCTGGTGAATTACAGTGGAGTTTTAGTTCCTTAAGGATTGGTGTAGTTCTCGAAGCCCTTGTCTAAACATCTCTCGAAGGTTTGAGTACTTCCCTTTCCTTTGGAAACGGCTGCGGGTCCCTTTAAGGAAGAATGAGTGTGTGTGTGTGTGTGTGTGTGTGTGTGTGTGTGTGTGTGTGTGTGTGTGTGTGTGTGTGTGTAGGTACCATCTGTGGTTGCCGACAACCACTGGGGGTCTTGGAACATGTCCTCTATGGATAAGGGGGGACTAGTAGGACTAGTATATATGAAGTTATCTGCCCTAGACTAATCTTTTCGTAGACAGGGCTTATATGAAATTTTTCTTTATAGACTCTCATGTCTGACTAATTATATTTTTGATCTCATTTATTTTTTTTCAAATAGGTTAAGCATGCATTTCATTATTTTTTCGCTTACTAAATACCTTCTAGTTCTAAATTTGGAATATTCCAAAATTTTTATTCAAACTGTTAGAAACATCTGCTAATTTGTTCCTACAAACAGATCACAGGCCTAATATGATAATTTTATGACTTTAAGAAAAAGAAAGTAACTTTATTTCTAATTTACAGTAGACTATGCAGGAGAGCTTTCAATAACCATCAATAGTCATTATTAGCTAGATCTAAACAAATGGGTATCTAATACTGACAGAGCAAAAGATCTGTAAGAATTATGGATCAAAATAATTTTTTTCCTTCTATGTAGAAACTGAAGCCAATCTCAGGATTTAATAGTGCCAGAATAATTTTTCTCTTTCTCCAAAGTCACAAAAATAAGTTGGTCAGGCTTAAAAACGGATGAATGTGGAATGAAATTCACATCTTCACAGCTGATCTATAATAATGGTGATTTGCACTTGGTGCAAACCTATTAAAGTGAATAATGGTGCCCTGATATACCATTCCAGTCATTTTACTATGGGAAATCATTCATCAAAAATCCATATGAATATGAAATTCAATTAATCATCTTATACAATGGGTTAGTCTATTGCAATTTTTATTCTAATATTTTTTTTTTCTTTGAGTCAATATAGTCATCACTGAAAAATATCACATCACCACTTCTTTAACAAATATGTATGGATTTGTAATGAAACCCAATAACATCTGCAATGAAAGTATGAAAAGTAGAGTGCCAAAATACAATTAAAATAACTATAGGAAAACAATGCTGAGTTCCTTTTAGGCAGATACAACATATTTTGGTTTTTAGTAAAAGGTGAAAGATTTATATGTTCTCAAGAGGAACCAGAGTATACATTTTAGTTTTTGACAAAACACATTATTAGGGGTTTTCATAATGAAATTTAACATGAGATTTGATGTGTAGTCAGTGAACAGTTGATGGCATGAAAAGTGTAGCAGCTATTAGAAAATTCTAAAGGTCATCTAGTATACTTTACTAAAGTAGTCAGGCATGGTACATGTTGACTTTAAAATATTTTATGGACCTAAGAGAAGACATTGTGGCTGGAAAAAAAATACCATATAGTGATGCTGCAACTGTACAACTAAACAATTGGAAGCAAACAGAATTAATTATCAAGATTTATTTATTTGTTTGTTTGTTTGTTTGCAAGTGGTCCAATATTGCTGCCAAGTGAATAATTGATTTAAAACATTACTGAGTTTAAGAAATCTGACAGTACTGATTTTATTTTCCCTATTTTTTATTTGGCGTAATCCTGATACCAGGTGAACTCACTGAACTATCCAACTAATTTATGAATAAAAAATCCATTGACCTCAAGTACAATTTATAAAAAAATCTGATATTACTAATTGCTTTAGTTCACCTCTTGATTCTCCTAGAATAAACCTGATTCGATTTTTTTAAATGTTGTTTTAAATATCTCTTACAATGAGCCAGTGAAAAGAATGTATTCAAACTGAGTCAATTCTAAGTATGATCCCAGATTACAAATGAGTTAACATTCATCCGTATCTACTCTCTGTCTTCTCACATTTTCTGAAGTATCTATTATATGAAGAAAGCTGAAGTAGATCATATGTTTCCTATTGTTACTATAACAAATTACCACCAATTGAGCGACTTAAAAAGATACAAATTTATTATCTTATAATTCTAGAGATCAGAAGTCTGAAAATCAAGATGTCAGCAGGGCTTCATTATGTCTGGAGGCTGTAGGGGAGAATCTATCACTTTTTTTTTCCAACTTCCAGAGGCTGCCTGTATTGCTTGTCTCATGTCCCCTTTCTATGTGTTCAAAGCCAATAGTGTAGCATCTTCTGAACTCTGTCTCTGTCTCCGTCTCTGTCTCATCCGTCTGTCTGTCTGTCTCTTTTTCTCTCTCTCCTCCATCTCTATCCCTCTCTCATTTAAACTGCTTGCATTATCACATCTCCTTCTCGGATTCTCTTCTATTATTATACACTTTCTTTGACTTTGACCTGCCTATCACTCTCATAATATTCATGGGCCCACCTGAACACTCCAGGATCATTTCCCCATATGAAGACCATTAATCACATATACACAGTCCCTTTTGCTAGGGAAGGTAACATGGTCATATGTTCTGGGGATTAGGATATGGACACTTTGGGGGCAAAGGGCATTATTTAGCCTGCCATAGGTATATTCATGATGTCCATTTATTTGATTTTCACTTTCCTTTTACTTGGAAATATCTGCTCAAATATTCATTCATTTAGTTTCAGTATGTTTTGGGCAAGAACGATATCACCTTGCGGCATTAATTTATTAATTAAGGAAAAGTGTATTAGCACTCATGTACTAAGCACTGTTCCAAGTGCTGGAGACACTGTGAGAAACATAGCAGACAGAGCTGTGCTCTTAAGGAGCTTACAGTGTTTTGAGAAAAAGAGCCAAGTACACAGGCAATTGTGTGGTAGTTATTAAGTGCTTTGAGATCAACAAGGTCAGACACCTACTGCAGACTTCAGAAGCCAGGGAAACCTACGAGCAAGGTTGAAACCTGAAAGACAAGTAGAAAAAATGGGTTGAAGAGAGCATTCCAGGCAGAGGTAACAGCACGAGCAAATGCATAGAGGCAAGGGAGAACGAAGTGAATCTGAAGATGTACAGATAGTTCTGGAGTGCAGCTAGCAAGGGAGAAAATGACAAGAGAGATGAACATGGAGTAGTCAAGGGCTAGCAGTAGGAGGCTGTTCAGAGGCTTAAGTGAGGCATCGTGTAAATAGATTTTTATTTTATAAGGAGTACCTACAATATATTATAGAAATAAAAAAAAATTGGGGAAAGGGAGTTTAAAAGACTTTTTTGCTAGAATCAATGACTCCCCATAAATGTCTAGAAATTCTTTTTTAGATCATCTCTCCATTTTTATCTTGATGCACTGTCCCACTCAACCTTTAGGTATCTTTCTTTCCTTTCTCTCCTCTCTTTCTTCCTTTCCTTTCTTTCATCAACCTCTTTCCTGCCTCAGGGTCATGATGCAAGTTCTACCCTCTGCTGGGAATACTTCACTCTCTCTTTTAACTTGGGAAACTTATTGATCTTACTGGCTTACTCTTGGAAGTCACTTCTTCAAATAAATCAGCCTGGGACTCCCAAACAAAGACAGGTCTTCTGTTGATGACTCCCATAATATCTGGTGCCTGTACTTTGTGATACTTATTATACTTTTAATTAATTTTTATTGTCTTCCAGCCTGATAGACTGTAAATTCCCCGAAGGCAGGGTGAATGAAGTCTTGGTGATGTCTATTGTTCTAGGGCCTAAACTCATGCCTTGTACTTTATAAGCATTCAAGAAGTATTTGTTTAATAAGTTAAACATACAATTTTAAAAATCAGTGAATGAAAGAGAATAAATTGGACCACAGACCAATATTTTTTAGTTAAAATTGTGAAAATTGAAACTCACAGTAAAGTAACATTTGGCTTCTATCTATTAAAATTATTACAGCTGCATAATTTTATTGAAGTATAACATGCAAATACAAATGTTCGCATCATAAAAGTCTCTTGATGAAATTTCATAAACTGAATAAACTCATGTAACCAGCATCTTGATAAAATATGAGAACACTTTCAGCCTTCCGGGAGCATCCTTCTTATTGCCAACGTAATCAATATTCTATTCCTGCAAGAGCAGCCATTACCTTGTTTTCTAACATACCTTAGCTTTGCCTGTTATTTTTCTTTCTTTCTGTTTTTCCTATAGAAGAAATTATGCTGCATATTTTTTGATATGTATGGTTTTTTCCTCAACATCATTTTGAGATTTAACAATATAACCATAGATTGTGTTATACTTTAAAAACTTTTATTGAGACATAATTCACATACTATACAATACACTGATTTAAAGTATGTAATTCAATATTTTTTAACTAAGTTCACAGGACTATGTAACCATCGCCAAAATCTACTTTTAGAACATATTTGTCCTTTCAAGAAGAAACCCCATATCCATTAGTAGTCACTTCCCATTTCCCCCCAAATCCTAAACAATCACTAATATGCTTTTTGTCCCTATAGAGACAGAAATAGAATTATACTATATATGGTTCTTTGTGACTGGCAACGTTAGCATTCCTTTTGTTTAGATAGGGTCCCTCTGGTGCCTAACTTCGCCATTCTGGAATTCCTGCCTTACCCCTGCCCTCCACAGTTTATTTACACTGTGAAAATACATTCATTTCTGTTGGAGATACACATATATGTGGAATTGCTGGTCATGTTATGTGTCTGTTTAGCATTAGTGTATACTGTTAAATTGTTTCCGAAGTTGTTATTCAAATTTACACTCCCACCAAAAGTTTATGGAAATTCTAGGTGCTCCATATATTCACCGATACTTGGTGTTTTTTAAAATCTATATAATTTTAGTCTTTCTAGTGTATGTCTAGTGTGTGGCTTTAATTAACAAGAATCTGATGACTAACAAAGTTGACTACATTGTCATATTTTCATTAACCATTTGGGCTGTTCTCTTTGTGAATTATGAGTTATCTGAATTTTTTTTTTTGCCATTCTTCTATTGGATTGTGTATCTTATTAATTGATTTGTATAAGTTCTTTATTCTGAATGCCTATTATTTTTTAGAAAAAATAAGAGAACATATATGAATACTAAGTCTGATGGGTAGTTTTTGAGGTAATATTAAGAAAATTTCAAAATTCAGAGTTAATTTAAAAAGTTAGTAGATAAGGTTAAAAAAATAAGTGAGGCAATTTAGAAGTTGAAAAATATTCTGGTGACAGTGGTTATGATAACTTAGGGTCTTGGGTATTACTGAAGATTAGATATATCTCTAAAAAATCTGTAATAGAAAGTACTAATTTTTAATGAGTTCTAGGCACTATGCCAAGTGCTTTGCTTTCATCTTATTTAATTATTCCAATCCTGTAGGGAAGCTTTTATTAAGTCCATTCTAAAGGAGAAAATTGAGGAAAATTTGCCCAAGGTCACACAATAGGACTAAAGACTGTTAACCCCACAGTCTGAGAGATAAATAGAAAAAGACCAACCAGTCTTCCAAATACACAGAGCCATTGATGAACAAAGATGATTTAAAAGATCAGAAACCGGTCATAAAAGGAAACATTAAATAAAATCAGTGTTACTTATCTTGAAGAAGAAAAGTTTTTTTTTTTCTACATTAATGCTTTCAAGAGCAAAAAGAGTTTTTAGGGAATAAAATATCCTTGAAAACTATAAGAAGATATAGAAATGGACATATACTGAAGCATGGAGGATTTCAATTATTAACAATAATAATTTCCTTGGTAATCGTTGATAGCAATTCAAAAGTTATTGAGCGTAGCATTCAAAGTCCAACCTCATTAACTTATTGCTCAATATTCCCTTCAGCCTCCTACAAAAGTCTAGCAAATTACTGAACCTCAAATACACTCTGTGCCTCTCTGACTTTTTTTTGCATTCACAGAATGTCTGATTTCACCTTCATTTTACAAGTCTTACTTCTCCTACAATATCTTATTTTAATATCACTTCCTCTGTGAAGCCCTCCCCAGTTTTCCCTCTGTATCCTGAAAGAAGTCTCCTAGTGCTTCAAACTAGCTTTAATTGAGGCAGATGCCATATGAGGAAACTGAATTAATTATTTATGTACTTATCTCTCCCATAGGATTGAGAGCTTTGAAGGAGGGTCCAGGGGTCTTTCTACCATTATTTGTAGCTGGTGGGTAGTAAGTACTTAATGAATATTATTAAATAAGTGTCAGTGCCACAAATGTTCAAGAAGATGGGAATACTGGAAGGGTATGCTATATGGCAGCTGACACTTGGCTCAGTGCCAAGGGACAAGAAGGAGGTGAGGTAGCTGGTGAAAGAAAAATGTCTACTCAAACTAAGGTGGAACCTGGTCCTATATTCTGGTCAATTAATTTTTGCTAAGATAGAATGCAGATCCCATATTGCCAAACACTTAAATTTAATCAAAAGAAGCTAAAACCCAATTTCTTCCTTCCTTCCATCTATCCATCCACCCACTAATCCATCTACCCACCCATCCATCTATCCATCCATCCATATATATGTTTATGTGTATGTATAAAATTCCTTATGTTTACATGCATCTAATTGATATTTAAAAATCACTTTGTAAGCCAAATAACAACAATATATCTGTAGGTCAGATTTGGCTAGTATGTCTCTGATTTGTTATTCCTGGCACAAAGAATATTTCTGAACATCTAGTAATAAAAGATGCTGCTACTTCTTGTGGGTCCCAGGCTCGCGGCTAGGAATACGACCCAGGATTTAGAATGTTACATTAGTGTAGTAGGGCACCTGTGCCTAAAATATGTAAACATAATTCAGCTTATTGTATCACACACGTGTGGCTGAATGCCACTATTGTACTCTGATATATTTGGAGCCATGTGGTCCCCTGGGGAGCAGAAGGGGAGCACAAGAAGAGCTGGAGCAGAAGCCCACTCCCCACAATAGAATGCACTTCTTGCAACAGAAGTATGCTCCTCAGGAACTTAGGAAAACATTTGGAAGACCTCTAACAAAACCAAGGAAACTATAGCCTGGAATGGCCTGGAGACGGGTATTTGTCAGTCCCTCTGAGATAACCTAATCATTAATTTTAAGCCATCTCCAGGGACATGCTCTTGTAGGACCCCTCCTGCTTTGGGATCTGACAAGATATAAATCGCTAAGAAAAGCATTCAACTAAGAAAAATATGACCCTATATTTACACTTTCTGTTTTATAAGTCACATCAGATTCTACAAGGGCCTGATGCAAACACTAGGTATACAAGAAGACTTCTGGAGGAGCCTGAGGATTGATACATCACAGTGGACTGGCTTACTAAGTATATAGTTGGTTTCTCTAGACAAAACAAACAACACCAAACAACTGTAATTCTTGTAAGCATATCTCATGAACTCTGATCAGGAGCTTAGTTCGACTAAGCTTTCGGGGACTAAAGCAAAGAGTTTCCACCTTTTGCTTGAGTTATAACTTTCAGGGTTAAATTATTAAATGTAAATATTAAAAATGCATTATAATTTTTGAAACTATTTTGGGATTTCTTCATTTTTTAACATACCAGGTTATTTAAATAAGCAAGGTGACCTGAGCTTCCCTCCATCTTCGAGAGGGTCTGTGGTTCTATAGCCCTTTCATCTGATAGCTTTGTTTGATGGTAAGCTCCCCAAGAAGTCAGATGTTCATTTCCAGTACAGGGATAATTTGCTTCATTCATTTATTCCCTTAAGTGTTTTATGCACAATCATATCTCCATAAAGACTCCAAGAACAGATAATATAACTGCACTGAAGGTAGCTGAGTGGCTCCATTGGTTACATTGCCCTAGTTTACAATAATATTAGCAAAGGCAATAGAGAAAATTACTTTTCTTTCTAGGAATTTTGGTAATACTTTTGATACACAATTGATGTTAGAGGTAGAAACTATGCATTCATTTGGAAAATATGAAGTCATTTAAATAAAATGAAAAGTATCCTGATACTCTTATGCAGCATGACTGGTATGTAAAACATTCTGGGATGTTATGCCTTATTCCTCGTTTTCCCTCCATGTATGCACACATCCACACATATCCACGCATCTTTATATAAATGGGCAATAAACTCCTATGGAAAGGATGAATCACTGGAAAGAAAAATGCCTTATCTGAGAAGTGCAGTGGGCATTCTACTTGGAGTAGGGTTGCCACATAAAATAAGGAATACCAAATTAAATTTGAATTTCAGATAAATAACACATAATTGTCTTAGTATAAGTATACAGTATACAGTTAGTATAAATATATCCCACATAGTGCTAAATCTGGCAACTCTAAGTTGGATATAAAGACAGAACAGAACCACAGTATTTGAAACAGCCATGTGAAGAGTGGGTGAGAGAATGAGTATGGGAGTGAAGCACATGCCATAACTGACACACTGTAGGTGCTCAGTAAATGCCAGCTTATTCCCCAAAGGTGGGCAGAGTGTGAGTTCCATCCTTTAGGTCCTCTGGGAGGATAATAGAAGCTTGAGAAATCTCAAATCAAAGTTATATATCTCTGGCATATTTTAAATATTTATATTTAACAAATTAACATCTTTAGCACTATTAAAACCCCAAGGTGACGTGATATTTATAACTACAGAATTTGTTTTCCAGTATTGATTCATAAGACTCTAGAAACTGTGTGGCCCAATGATGGTTAGAGGTTTAAAACTGGCTGACAAATTCCTCCCCCAACAATATATGGTTTTCATTTTTACTGTTCAATTCACTTGGCCCTTGGTGAGCACAGGGCCTGGGTCAGAGATAGGCTAGGCTCTACTTCCATGTGACAAATGAGGGAACTGAGGTTCAGAAAGCCAGAAAGAGCAGAGCAGGAACCAGAACATGGGATCAGGGCCTGCTTCACTGGCTGAGACCTGTGCAGTCACACAGGGCTCCAGGTTCAGAAGGGTCTGGGCTTGGGGTTTAATAGTTTGCAGTCACTGTCATGAAATTCTTAATAACTCTGTCTTTGAATTTATGTTTCTGATGAGACAACAGACTATGCCCTGGGGGCTTAGAACCTCACCTCACACTTTCTTCCCTCCTACTGCTTCCTCAGAAGGGGTTCTTGGCTGCCTCCTTTCACCCCGGGTACCTCCCATCTCCCAGCCACTGGCGCTCTCCTTTCCTGGCAGGGGCCTGAGTTCTTCCCCAAGGAAGTTCCCATGAGATGAACACAGGCCTTCCGTGTCTCAGGGTGGGGCATGCTGACAGCCCGGGCTGGCATAATCATGGCACATATGGTGTGTGGCTGGCCAGAGGTCGCATCTCTACCGAGACCAAGCCCCTCTCCCATCAACGGTCCAGGTATCAAGGAGTCCTGGCATAGAAGCTGCAATACTCTTGGGAGTCACTACTTCTCAGGATTTTGGAGCAATGGGTTTGTAGGAAGGGGAAATACCTGCCTCAAACTCCCTAGAGCCTGGCTGCCACTAAGATACCACCTATCGGTCTGGTGGCTGCCAAGAGGGGGAAGCCAGCAGCCTTGAGGTCTGAATAAGCAGCCCTTATGTTCCCTACTGTGGGAAGCAGAGACTCTGGGCACTTGTAGGGCTCTGTCCCCACTACCCGAGCATCTCTGTGTCCTTGGGAGCACTCCTTTTGGCCCACTTCGTGCCTGGGTTGACAGGACTTCCTCCTAGCCTTCCTGAGTCCAGCCTATGGTTGTTCCTTCTGCCTGTTCAAGGTACCCTTCAGGGAAATGTAAGTTATGCAACTTTCCTGACTTTAGATATAAGTTAAATTCTCTGAAGTTTGTATTTAAAACTGGCATTTGACAATGTAAACATAACCAGTGAAATTCATGCTAACAATTTAAAATTTTAATTTTTCTTAGAATGACATTGAAGAGCAAATAAAAGACACTATGACAAGCAGAGAAAGAGACTGCCAGTGATAGGTAAAAAGTTTTATATCTCACTATCTTTAACAGTTCTTTTTCCCTGCTTTTTGAACAAGGGCCTCCGCATTTTACATTTCACATTGGGTTCTGCCAATTATGTAGTCACTCTTGCCTGAGATTCCTGATTCATGGCGGGTTGGCATTCTGGCCTGCAAGACCCCCATTTAAGAGGCTTTTGGCTTCATCGTCCTTTCCCTCTGCCCTACATAGATCAGTTGGTGATTTAACACACTACGTTATAAAGAGAAATTTTTTTCTGAACAAGGATCTGCGTTAGAATCAGTCAGACTAAAGAAAGTGGAACAATCCTTTTGCTGTTTTTGATACTCTCAGGTTATCGAGTAAATTGCAGCGTACTTTGGAAGGTGGCCCATGAATGCTTACAAATGTATCTTATTCATTTTTACTTTCCATGTATAGTTGTATACATGTATAGGGGCTTGATAAGGGTTAATTAATACATAAATAATTTATAGGAAGTGATATTGTGTGGTGAGCATAAAGGATTCCTTTAGAATCAGCCAGACCACTAAGCATTTGTCCTCAAAAGGCTGTTTCCACATTGTGTTGGCAAAGGAGTGAAATATAATATCAGAACTGTAGAAGAGGCAACAGTAGAATGAATCTAGGCATTAAAATCTCCATCAGTCTCTAGAGGTGAGTGTGATTAATCACCCATCTAAGTCAAAACTGTGTCACCTGGATAATGGAGACTGTATAGCTACTCCTGGCCATTCTTCAGATTAAGTGAGATGACATGGAAAGAGATGACATTCAGCAAGTTTTTCCCCCTAAATAGTACTTTTGCCATTTACAAATATTTATTAAGCATTTGCAATGTGACAGTCACTGTCTAGCTGCTTGGTATACGCCCCTAAACAAATTAAAATCCCTGTTCACATGAAGATTGCATTCTAGCGAAGTTTTTATTGTGGAAATTTTCAAAAATACACTAAAGTGGAAGGAATAGCATAATGATGTGCAATGTACTAAGTGTTTGTTCCTCTTCAGTGATTATCAACATTTGCCAATCCTTTTTTTTTTTAATTATAATTATTGGGATGACACTGGTTAATAAAATCAAATAGGTGTACAATTCAATAATACCTCATATGTATTCTGCACTTTGTGTTCACCACCCAAACATTTGCCAATCTTGATTCCCAGATCCCTCATATTACTTTTCTTTCTGAAGTATTTTAAAGCAGATCTTAGGCATCACTATCATTTCATCCATAGTGTACAGCATATTTAGTTAACTGGGAAAAAAATAGGTATATCTGTCTACACACACATAATATGCAAAGTATAACCAGATATATGATACTTCAATAAGTCATCAAATATCATCCATTTTCAAAATCCCATAATCGTTCTCAAAAATGTCTTTTGTAGTAGTTGGTTTGCTTGATACAGGTTCCAAACAACTCTCATGTATTGCATTTGATTTTTATGTCTCTTAAGTCTTCTTCATTTTATAATGCCTAGCTCTCCCTTTTCTAATGCCATTAATTTATTAGAGAAACTTTTCTTTGTCTGTAATATGCTTCGTATTCTGGATTTGGCCTGAGTTACTAGCTACTGTGGTACCTTCCCAGTATGGTGTAGCTTGAGCCCACCTGAAGAGGTGAAAATGTAAAGAAGGGAAATTAAATTATTATTATTTCTTAGCATCATTACATGTTGATGGTTCAGAAATCTTATCTCCAGCTCAGATTTTCCAATGAACTTCAGGCCCCGATACCCTACTGCTTACTCTTCCCTTCGTTTACATGTTCGAAACAGCCTGATTTTTCACTTTCTCTCCAAAAATGCATATTGAAAAGTTCTCCATTTAGTAAATGCCCACTCCATCTTGTCAGTCTTTCAGGCCAAAAGTCTCGAAGGTATCCTTGACTCCTTTCTTTCACCCAAATCCTGAAGCAAAACCTTTTTATTCTACCTGAAGATTTATTCAGAATTTGATCACTTCATACACCCCATCATCAGTCTGACTCGAGCCATCCCCTGCATCTCTCCTGGATCACTGGAATAGCCCTAACTAGTCTCCCAGCTTTTGCCCTTTCCTTAGGCATCTAGTCTCAACACAGCTATGAGAATTATCTTATTAAAATGTAAACAGAATCAGGTCATTCCTCTGCTCAATACCTTCTTTTGGCTTCCCATCTCACTCAGCATAAAAGTTACCCTGAATTGTCAGGAACTACAAGCCTTACATTAGCTGGCCTCCCATTAACTTTCTGACCTTATCTCATAATTTGTCCAGTTTTGTCTCTTGTCCATTTTTTTTCTTAAGCTACATTGCTTTTCCTGCTGTTCCTCAAACATATCAGGCATGCTCCCCTGTGAATTTGATGGTCCCTATGCCTAGAACGCTATTTCTCAGCTCCTTTATTGGCAATCCTCACTAAAATATTAACACCTTCCTTCCTTGTGTGAGTTTTCTCTTTAGCATTATTACTCTATTATAACTGTTATAGTGAATATTGGCATCCCCTTCAAAATCCATATGTTGAAACCTAATGCCCCAGTGTGTGGATATTAGAAGGTACGGCCTCTGGGAGGTGCTTAAGTCATGAGCAGAGGCTTCATGAATGTGATTGGTGCCCTTGTGGAAAGAGGCCCCAGAAAGCTCCCTCACCCCTTTACCCATGTGAGGACATAGTGAGAAGACAGCCATCTCTGAACCAGGAAGAGGGGCCTCACCGGACACTGAATCTGCCTGCACCTTGGTCTTGGGCTTCTCAGCCTCCAAACTATGAGAAATAAAATTCTGTCGTTTATGAGCCATCCAATCTATGGTATTCTCTAAAGAGGCATAATTGTTGTCGTCACATCATCGTCTTCGATGTCTCCTATGCGTGTGAGGATTTTTCTTTAATTTCTAGCTGTGTGGTCTCTCTCTCTCCTTATTTATGTGTCTGCTTCTCTTTACATTTTACATTTTATCCTTTTTTCAGAAGCAGGTTGGCAAAGATCCTTAAAAGCTTCTGTGTCCTCAGTGTTTTCTACCTCAGTGGTCATTGGGATGAGAAGTATGACTGACTGCGGCAGCTATAATTACCTCACCAGGAAATTATTTCTTTAGTGTGCAGAACTACTGTTTCTGGTCCTCCAGGCACAGAGACACCAAGAAAACAAAGTTAATTAGGCACTTCGGAGTCTAGACAATTGGCTGGCAAAATCAAGCTGGAGGGTTTCCATTTCACCCTGAAGGGTGGCAGAGTTAGTTTCTGTGAGAAGTGCTTCCAAGATGCCCTGGTAGAAAATGATGTGAATCGAGCTATCATTGAAAGGCAATTCAGCCGTGAAATGGATGGTCTGCCCTTCTTTCTAGAGTGAAGGCTGCTGGCTTTCTGTTGATGATTCCCAGTCTTCCTGATAGAACGGCCTCTGCCTTAACCCCAGGCTTTTCTTCTGCCAGCCTGCTGGGCTTTCAGCTTGGCAGGGGCTAACTAAATGGGAATAATGGAAGTTAGAATATGTACATAACAGTGGTTCTCAACCAACACCAACTTTGTCTCCAAAAGTAAATTTGACAATGTGTGGAGACATTTTTGGTTGTCCCAATTGGGACCATGCTATTGGCATCTAGTGCATGGTGATCAGGGATGCTGTGTGGATAAACCTTCTTAACAAAAAATTATGTGGTCCAAAATATCAGCTGTGACTGATAATACAGAAGAATCTATAATGTTAATATAGAAGAATCATACCTTGGTTATATATTTCTCATATTACTTGACTTATAAGCAGCATACAAGAATAAGAATTGCCACTATCTTCACTTGGCTTCAGGGGTCACACATTCTGCTGCTTATCGTTTTATCTTTTTCAGCAAACTTTCTGAGTCTCCTTGGCTGCTTCTCCTTATATCTCAGATCTCCTAAAGTTGCCATGCCTCAGGGTTCAGTTCGTGAATCTTTTCGCTCTATACACTCACTCCCTCGGTGATCTCATACAGTCTCATGACTTTAAACGTCATTGACATTGTTAACCCAAAATTAAAAAGCCAAAACGAGAGGCAATAAGCATTTATTTGGGAATCAAAGAATTATAGTTCTGGAAGCACAGATTTAGACAGAAATCTAAATTGTGTCCAGATCACAGAGTGAAGGCAAAAGGTTTTTATGCAAAAAGGAAATGAATAACTATGTAAAAAGAAGAAAGAATTCCTATAGGTGCTGATAAACTGAGCTACTCTTGGCGATACATGATTGGCTACTAATTTTATCTTCAGATAATCATCAGTCCTTGTGGCCAGGATGTCCACTTTCCTGCTGGTTTTACTAACAATTCTTTCTAAGACAACATGGGTATGGCCTAGTCCTAAGGTCTGGCCCAGTTCAAACAATCCAAAGCTTCCGGGAACAAAACGTGCAAGGCATTCCCCTGAAATGACAGCTCTGACTCCATTTTAAAATGGCTCCATTTGTGTCATGACCTATCAAAGACTCCCAAGCTTATGCCATTCCAGACTTAGAATGCCAGGCTTGTATATCTAATTGCTTATTCTGTGCCTATTAGATACTTCGAACCTAATACATCTGAAATTAAACTTCTAATTTTCTCTTACATTCTAAATCTTTGCCATCCATAGTCACTCAGTTAATATTTGGGTCCAAAAGATTACAGTCATATTTAATCTTTTTTTTTCTCATACCCATATTTCATCTGCCAGCAGAAACTGATGACTTTAACTTCAAAACATATCTAGAATCTGATCAATTCCTATTATTTCCACTGACCCAGTGTCTTAGTCCATTTGAGCTACTATAATAAAACACCACAGACTGGGTAGCTTATAAGCAACAAAAATATATTTTTCACAGTTCTGGAGGCTAGAAGTCTGAGATCAGGATGCGAGCACGGTCAGGCGAGGCCACACGTCTCATTGTACCCTCATATGGTGGAAGGGAGTGGGGAGTTACATGGGATCTCTTATAAAAGGACCAGTCTCACCCATGAGGGCCCCACCCTCATGACCTGAAGATCTTTCAAGGGTTCCACCTTCTAACACCATCACATCGGGTGTTAGGATTCCAACATGACTTCTGTGGAGGACACAAACATTCAGACTATAGCACTCACGGTCAAGCTACCCTCATTTGTTGCCTAGGTTACTGCAGTAGCCTCCTCACTTCTCTGGATCCCTGTCTTATCTACTGAGGTCAAGATGGCTAAATATCCCCCAGTATTCAGAAATATGTAAAAGCATGTTTATTAACTTATACAAATAAGTCATATATGAATATATTTTATACAAATCAGATGTAATTATTATTACTAATTTGTTAGTTTCTTTTTACTGATATAATAAATTCCCACAAACTTAGGGTACACAACACAGATTTATTTTCTTATAATTCTGTAGGTCGGAAGTCTACCATAGGTCTCACTGGACTAAAATCAAGGTGTCTGCAAGGCTATATTCCTTTCTGGAGTCTCTACAGGAGAATTTCTTTCCTATCCTTCTCCAGATTCTGGAGGTGTTCTGCATTTCTTAGTCTGTGGTTCCTTTTCATCTTCAAAGCCAGCAACGGCAAGTCTAGTCTGTTACAGATCACATCACATTATTCTGACCCCCAACCCCACCTCCGCCCTCAATTCCATTTCCTTTCTCTACTTTTTAGGACCTTGTGACTAACTACATTGGACCCACCTAGATAATCCAGGAATAATTCCTTATCAACTGATTGGAGAACTTAACTCCACATGCATCCTTACTTTGTCTTTGCTATTAACCTTGCATTTTCACAGTTTCTGGAGACAGGAGATGGATACTTTTTGGTGGGGGGCATTATTCTTACTAACATACTAATCAGAGCTTTTCTAGTCCAGCTCTAAAATTTTGATACTTATTATTTGGCTCCTCCAATTTAATTCAATCAGAGCAAACACTTAACATTACACATTTACAAAATAAAGCAACAAAGAAGAATAATTTATAATAAATAAAAACCTGAAATTTAAACCAGTCTTTCATGGGAAGATTTCTTCCTTTAAAAAATGAAGTTAAAGGAAAAATATGATTTTGATATGGAATTTGTTTCAAAACCAACTTTTCAGGGCAACATCGATCTAGAAAATTGAGTAGTATTTCAACTTATTTCTTTTGATCAATTCATTTGCTTCTCCATATATTCTTTACCTTGAGACAACAGTAATAATAATAATTAGCTTGGTTTCTGCTTTGTGCCAAGCTCAGCTATCTTTCAATGCATAATTCACTTAAGCTTGCATAGCATTTGAGAGAGGTGTTGTTCTCTTCTTTTAAACAATGGAGTTGAGGCTTAGAATGACTTGTCTGCCCTACCAAGAGACAGACTGGGCATTTGAAATGAAACAAGAAAACCTGAGAGGTAAATGACTTTCTATGATGGACCGAGAGAGACAGTAGCAGAAACATACCTGGAATTCAAAAGTCTCAAATTCAATCCAATCATTTTGTCACTGAACAGGCAACAGATTAAAACTGTGCTAATTAAGCTTTTCTTTCCTTCCTTTTTCTTTTCTTTTCTTTCTTTCTTTTTTTTTTTAAGACCTCTTCTGCCTAGGAAAATCTTCCTTCTTCATAAACAAGCAGTTTGGGAAAATCCAGTTTCCTGTATTAGTGTTGGAGAGATCATCCAACTCCAGAAATATTTTTGTAATTAATAAATTCACTTTAACCAGAGAAGTTACAGAGTATTATCCTAAGTGCCTGCAGAACAGAAATGACAAGTCAGAGGAGCCATCCATTACGTTCACTGGTAATTGGATACAAAGTGCTGACCCTAAAAGAATGTGTTCCAGTCATGTAATTACTTCCCAAAAAATCTTAATAAAAAGCACATTTCTTCCCCTCATGCTTCTCAGAGGCAATCCACTTTAAAATCCCAACCAAAGACAAATGCAAAGGTTCAGAATACTTGAGGGTTTGGTTACATATCTGTTCTCTGATCTCATGTTAAGAAGATGAATATAAACACTGCAGTCGGGACCTGAACATTGCTAAATGTGACACCATAAATCATCTCCATTAGTAAATGTAGTGTCAGGTTCTCATATATTTCAGACTATTTTAAGCTCACACTCCATTTTATCATGATATGCCTGAATGAATTCTGGTGGTTGGATATAGCAAAAGAGCCAGAAGTCGAATCAACTTGTCTTTCCTGGCTGAACTTACAGAGGGTCCTGGAGGCTGGACTCCCAGTTTCAAACTGTATCACCTTACTTTTTTCCCCAGCCGCTGGACTGAAGGGACCGCTTCTCTTCTTCTACAGAAAACTCAGTGAAGAGTGCGAGGAGAGGCTAAGATGACACGTTTACTTCACTGATCCTACGATTCAGGTAAGGGCTGGGGGTCCGTCTCTTTTCTAAACCTGAATAACAGACAGCATGACCTTCACTCCAAAAGTCTGTTTCTTCTTTAAAAATCCTGATTTGCAAAACCAAGTTCCCTTGCTTTTCGTGCTTAAAGGTTGAGCTCTATCAGGGGATCTCAAATATAAGCAGGTTGAGGGGTCATAAATCCTTAAAACTGCATGCCAAATTTTATGGGTATGAGAGGAAAGACTCATTTTTCAGAGAGAAGAGTGTGTCAGATTAAAAAAAATAAAACAAAAAACCCGAAAAGGTCCTGTGACCCATGATAGTTTAAAAACCCCTGGAAAGAGGACTGATAAAGGCTTTTCCTTCTTTAAAACTGAAATGTTAACTCTAAAGGTGCTGATGTTGTAGTTCTGCTTTGACAGCACTGATGGGTACTGATGCTTGTCCCATGTCAGCGATGATTTGGAACCAGACTATATTTAAATAAATACATAAATAAATAAACAGAAAAGCAAAGAGATAAATTAGATGCTTGTGACAAGCAATTAAGGGAAAAAAACCCTCCAATTCACAAAGTATTGTGAAAAGAATAGGGCTGTCTAACATAGACTGGCCTGATCTATGTTTTATGCTGTGAGACCATGGAGAAGCACCACCTCCAAAGCTCGTCATAATTAATCCTGGCAGTTTCCTCCCTTCTTGGCTATTTCCTCTCATGTATGGATGTCAATGAAAATTCGGCAAGATAAGAAGTGCCATGAGGTATAGAATGCTAAGCAATTACGAGATGCACCTAACCTAGTTTAAGGAGTGGAGGAGTGCAGGAAGCCTTTTCAGAGGAGTTAATATCTAAGTTGAATATTCAACTGCACGGTCAGAATTAGCTAGGTAGAGACTTGATATTAGAGCTACGGAGAAAGAGCATTCCTTGGCAAAAAGAATAACATATTCAAAAGCCCAGGGACCAGACAGAACATGTTCTCTTTGACAAACTAAAAAAAAATTCCAAAAGGCTGGAAATCAGAATGGGAAGTCTCGAGTCTTCTATGATCACACTGTCCAAGTAGCCTGCTCTCAATCACCAGTGAACTTCCACATAGTACATATGGCCATCTGAAATCACCTTTATTCAGCCATTCATTCGACAAATATCAACTAAACAACTTCTACATTTAACGTTCCATTCTTCCTGTTGGGGCTATAGCAGGGAACAAAACTGATCATATTCCTGCTCTCATGGAGCATTAGCATCGACTTCATTTATTTACTTTTTATCTGTTTCCCCCACATCCAATAAAATGTTCATTCCATGAGGGCAGAGACCTTTTGTATATTCTACATTATTCTCTGCCCAGTATCTAGAACACTGCCATTTTATGGAAGAATATAATACGATCAGATTTTTGCTTAGAAAGATCATTCTGGCTATATTATGAAACATGGGTTGGCATGGGAAGACTGAAGAAAGGATAACTGTTTTACGTCACTGCTTCCTCCTTGAAACACTTTGTCGTTTGGATTCCGGGCCACCATTATCACCTGATTTTCCTCCTATCTCAGTCGCCACACCTGCCGCTCTCTCCTCCCCGTCTCCTCGACACTGGAAAACCCCCATGGGTGTCCTTGGACTTCTCTTCTCCAGCTCATTTCTCATTTAGTCGACCTCATTCCATCCTTCGGTTTTAAATACAATTTATATGCTGACAATTCCAAATATTTATCACCAGAGGGACCTCTTCTTTGAATTCTAAATTCACCTTACAGATTCCACATTAGCTGTTCCTTCTGTCTGTAATGTTCTTTTACAATAAATTTGTAGTATTTCGCTCTCATCTCTTGTAAATCTTTGTTTAAATGTCACCTTCTCAGTGAGGTCTTTTCTAATCTCTTCGCTTAAAATGGAACCCTCTTTTTCATTACTCCCTAGATATTTTCACTGCTTTTATTTTTACCCATGTAATTCGTTACCTTTTAACATGTTGTGTGATCTACTTATTTATTTTGTTTATTATCTTCTTCCTCAACTATAATGTAAGCTCCTGGAGTTTAGAGATTTTTAACTATTTTGTGCCTGCACTCACACACACACACATTCATGCACACAAACACATGTATGTGATGATATTGAATTATCGTTATTAATAAGTAATCTACAACAAAATGAATAACAAAATACTATCATTGTGGTAGCTATAAATTATCAAGCACTATAATGTGCCAAAAAGAATCTAGACCCTGAGCATGTAAGGATGAATAAGTCATCATTCTTGATGTAATGGACCTTAATTTGTCTCTGTGTGTATGCATGCATATTTGTTCCAATGGCAAATAGTAAAATATGTGCTTAATAAACATTTTGGACTGACTTATGCCTCAAAATATGTTTTTACTATTTTTCAATTTGGACTATACACAAAGAAACACAGAAAGTGAGGTACTTTATAGGTTTTATGCAGAACAGAACTTAAAGGGGAAGGAGAGTGTGTATGTGTATAGATGTAAGTGTGCAGAATTCCAGACACAAAGGCCACATATTGTACTATTCTAATTATATTAATACAGAAAAAAACAAAACTAACTCTGTAGTATTAGAGAGCAAATCAAACATTGACTTTGGTGGGAGGTGTGGGATGAGATTGTCTGGGAAGGGACACGAGAGAACTTTAGGGGGAAAGCATGGAAGTGTTCTACATCTGATAGAGATGGTAGGTATATGAATGCATAAACTTGTGTCAACTCATCAATGCATACACTTACAATGATTTCATTTTATTGAATGTAAATTATAACTCAATAAAGCTGATTTAAAACAATAAATAAGAAAATTAGATAGTGTGGCATAAGGTGATGAATGGAATAGAACAAGAAAAAATATATCATGCCAAGGGAGACCGGAACTGCTGTGGATGGTTGGTAAGGTTGTCCTCGATGACAAAGTAACCTTTAGCTGAAGACATAAAATAGCTGAGAAAGTTAGCTTTGTGGCTATTTTGTGCAAGGATGTTCCAGATGAAGGAACAGCTCATGCAACAACCTTAAAGGCAGAAACATGCCCAGTATGTTTGAAGGACACTGAGAAGTTCAAAGTGACAGTAGTATGAAATCGGGTCAGAAAAGAATGATGTGAGGATGAGATTATACAGAGTCTTTCAGGCCATTATAAGGACTTTTAGGCCATTTTATTTTACTCTGTAAAACAGGAAGCTATTAGGAGGTTTTATGCACAGGAGTTACGCAAGTTGACTTATAAATTAGCAATGTAAGTCTAGCTGCTGTATCGAATACTGACTATAATAGCCAAGGACAGAAGGAGGAAGACCAGTTAGGAGGCTATGAAATAATTTAGGTGAAAGATAATGACAGTATGGAGAAGTAGCCTTTTTGTGGATATATTCTGAAGATGAAGACACTAGGATCTTCTGGTGGATTAGATGTTAGGTATGAGAGGAAAAAAAGGAGTCAAGATTCATTAAGAATTTTGGCCAGAGCCACTGCAGTCAATTGAAATGTGGAAGGCAGTGGATGGGGTGATTTGAAGGGGATGGTCAAGAGTTCAGTTCAGGATGCATTTAGTTTGATATGTCTAATTATACAACCAGGTGTAGATGACGAGTAATTAGATACATGAATGAGGAGTTTGAGAGGAAGGTCTGGGCCATGGCCATAATATATCAAGAATATTTAAAGTCATGTGATAGAATAAGAATTACTGTGGGAGAGAGTGTACACAGAAGAGAAGGAAAGAGAATGAAAAGAAACAGAGATAAAGAAAGGAGAAGAGAAAGACTGATTCTGGACACTCAACATTATAATGATTAAGAAACAAAGAGAAATTCTCCAAGGAAGTAAAAAAGAAATGACCAATGAAATAGGAGATAAATCAAGAGTGTGCTGTCCTGAATACAAAAAATGAGTTCATTCAAATATATTGAATGCTCCTGACGAATAAGATGAGAATATGATTGTATTTAGACTATTGTGTAGACTATTTTTAACCTCAACAACAGTCGTTTCAGTTGAATAGTGGGGTTAAAAACAATTAGAATTTAGGAAAAATTGAGGAGAGAAGCTGGAGACAGAGGTCATATAGATAATACTTTAGTAATGTATTCAAGCAAAGAGGAATAAATGCAAGGTTTGGTTTTGTAAGATAACAAATAATAACATGTTTCAAAGCTGATAGAAACAATGATGTAGGGAAAAAAATGAAGAATTTCTGTAACCCTGTCCTTGAATACATGAGAAGGGCTGGAGTCTAGTACATAGTAGAGAGACTGGCTTTCGAAAGGAACATGGAGAGCTCACCTGTGTTAACAGATGGGAAGGTAGGAATGAGTGTATGTATGCTACTAGATATTTGGATATAAGATTTCACTGAATCTTTACGCTAACCGGAGACTTAGAAATCATTATTTTACAGCTGCTTTCCCGTGATGAGCCCAGTACATTCATCTGTCTCTTCTCCCTTCCTTTGGCTTAATCTGATTCTAGATGATTATTTTATGCTAAAATGAAATCTACAGTCCCAATGTTGGAAAAGATCTTTTAGGTTATTAATTTAAATATTACTGTAAAACGGGGATGCTCTCTACGACATCCTTTACAAAGTTTAGAGTGTTAGCTAGAACACTTTCCATGTCACATAGCTCACTGCCCTAAAAGAAAATCCGATTAATTTTGCATTTGACAACTCTACTTGTCACGAATCTTTCCCACATTTGGAGTCCAACAGGGCAACGTTCGTGGCTGACTTTATTCTCCCCTCGGAGGCAGCAAATGCAAACCAGTTGTGGGCAGAATTTCCCAAGTCATGTTTCTGAAACTCCTTTTCTGGGAGATGTTGTTTGGCATCTCAGAAATAGCAAATTCTGTTTCTGAATGAGTGGAGGCCTGTTATTATACACATTATCCTATACAAGGCTCTGAAAGGCCCTGTGGTGAAGGACACATGGGATCACAATCTCTCTCTCTCTCTCTCTCTCTCTCTTTAAATTTAGCAATGTATTAGCCATCTGTAAAAGTGTTCCTTTGAACAGCAAGGTTGGGACATTGACCTATAAGGTGACACTCATGGGAGAGCATCTGCCCTTTCACAGATTCAAGGTCTAGAGACTGCTTCTTGAATTGTGTTCTATAGAGCTGGGGGACTTGTTAGACACAGGAAATTCCTGGGTCTACTCTGTCAAAATCCCTGGGGTACAGCTCAGGAAATTTGCATTCAATAAGTGCCCTGGTGATTTTCAAGTACACTAGAGTTTGCAAATTACCTCCAAGTGTGGTCTGTGGACCACTGGCGTCCACGTCACTGGGCATGTGTTAGAAGGGAGGCAGCCCGGGCAGCACCCCAGACTCGTGGAATAGGAACCCGCACTTCATGAGGCCCTCAGGAAATCTGCGTGTGCACTGAAGTCTGGGAGGCACTGTCCTGAGTGATATTAAGCTTTCTTGAGAAGAGATTTTTATTTCAAATTTTTCAAAAGAGAATTCTGTAATTCTCGGGGCTTTTTTTTTTTTTTTTTTGTCATTCAAATCACCCCAGATAGGTAGATGTAATCACTTACACTAGTGGGCCATGGATGTCACTTAGAATCACAGTCAGAGGACTTTTTTGAGTCCAGGTGGTTTTGAGAGTAGGATGATGGCAGGAGATCTATTATGGAATTATTATTATTATGCAAGGTACCCAAGCTCATCTTTATTATTTCTTAGCAGAATATTTTCAAGATATAGCCAGAGTGATAAACCTAAGAGCAGATTATAATAACAATAAGAATTTTTTTAAAAAGTTGCTAATAGTGAACTTTTACGCTGTGCCTGGTGCTATTGTAAGTGTGTGTGTAACAATTTATACCTGACCACAACCCTGAGAGGTTGGTGATATTATCATTCTTGGTAGTTTAAAAGAGGGCATAATTTTCATAGCATCCATGACTGAGGAAAATGAATGAAAAGTTAAAGAAAAAAACCTAAAGTATTTGATTTTTTTCTGGACAAGTAGTTTAGAATGCAAGAAAGGCTTAACTGTAAATAAAGTACAGACCATAAAACTTTCTTTAAAAAAAAAAAGGGAATTTGTTTTATGCGTAAATTGATTTGGAGGTAGAAATTGCCGAGTGGGTTCTGATTACCTTGCTGAAGATGCAAGCAATTGGCAACAATCATACCGATTACAAACCATTTAAGTAACCTCAATTAAATTAGTGGTAATTCTAAACTACTCCATCTTAGAGATTGCTTTAATTTTTATGTAAATTCAAATTCTGGTTGTGTGAATCCTAATTGTTGCACAGTGTATCAAGCTAGATTATTTTTATATGTCTTTGTGGAGTTCTCAAAGTTGCATTCGAATTTCTGGTAGGTATACACAGAGACTGAAAACAACTCTGCAAGAAAGTCTTGCAAAAAAGACACGAAGATCAGGCCCATTTTGCTGTCTTTAAAGTACGAAATAAGCAGAAAGTGACACATAGAAGATAACCAGGATTTAAAAGCACGATAGAGTAGAAAATACACTAGACCAGGGGCCTGGAGCCCTGACTTAATTCTGACCCTGCCATCTACTTACTGTGTATCCCCAGCTGTGTGAAGACTTACTGAGAAAGCCTTTTTCTATAAATTATCTATTACTGTGTGATACATTTTCACACAGTAATAGATAATTTATAGAAAAACCATATATTTTCAATGGATTAAAACAAACATTTATTTCCTACTTAAGAACCTGCATATGCAGGTAGGCTGGGGTTTGGTTGATCTTGGCCGACCTCACCTGGGCTCGGCTCCAAGCTATTGCTTGAGTCCAGGCTTGCTCCAGATGTTGCTCAGCCTCCTTGGGCCAGTGTTACCCAAGGCCCATTCCATCCATGACCAAAGACAGGTATGCTAAAGGGCTAGCTCATTTTAAGTCCTTGAGCAAAAATTCAGGTTATCATGTTCTCTTTTTCTTTAGCTTCTACATCCCTAAATCCAGGTAGGTGGATTTCATAACTATCAGGACACTTTTAGTTCTTAACATCATTCTGTAGATGTAGGAGAAATTCCATGAGATTCTATAGTGCTATTTATAAAGTACTGCCCTAAAGGCAGGATTCAATCCTGTTTTAGTTTGTCTGTAGAGAATTTTAAAAGACTCTTAATTAGTTGAAAATATTTTTTGAAACCAGGATATTTCACACAAAAATCCAGAATGCAGATTTTTCTTGAAGGCTCGGAATATTTGGCAATTGTGATTTTGAAGAGCAGCTGTCCCCTTTACAGAAGGCATAGCCCTCCAGACCGTCACTGCTCCCCACCCCCACTCTCTCTGGTCATACACTCAGCCCACTGCACTTATTTATAGTACTTGCCCGAACCTTGTGGGCAATTTTGGTTTCCATCCCAGGATTTCGAGGCTTGAATTCCTGCTCTCCTTCTAGCGCCAGTTACTTACACGCCTAGATAAGTCATTTAAGATAACTGGGTTATCATTTTCTCATTTGCAAAGAGAGAAGCGGAATTCTGGAAGTCTTTAAGGGGGTTCCTGCTCGACCATCCTGTAATTCCAAAGATGTTAGGTTGGAGAGTATGGTATGTTTCAAGACATCTCATGAGGAAAGGCAAATGGTCTGTTTCAAGAAATGATTGAGTGACTCTTCAAATGAAGATATGTACACTCAGTGCTGGAAACTGAAAGCCAGCAGGGCGATCTAAAGTGGCGCTGGCACTGTGGGTCTCAAAGGAGCCCAAGAGAGAGAAGGAGCAATTAGAGGCAAAGAGAAATTGTTGAGTTAGGCTGAATATCAGCAAGGTTTTCCTAATAGGCAAGTCTTTAAACTGGCATGCTTTCCCAGGAGAAGTGGCAGAAAGTTATTTAAAATTGGGCCAAACAAAGCATTTCAGTAACCCCTTGTAAACAAAATTCTCACTTAAACCTGGACTACCAACAGGTTGTTTCTTTCTCTTCATTTTGTAAGTTGATTTAGGTTCCAATTGAATAAATAATGGAAAAGATTAAATCCTGGGATGGGGGCTGGGAGACAGACAAATCCAGGCTGTGCTCACTAGCATTCTTCAGGCCTATTAGTTTAATGCAAACAGTTAAGGCAGCTCAGCAGTGATCATCTATTTTGCACCAGCCATCTGTGCTAAATAAGCATATACAGAGCATGAATGTAAATATATTGTTTTGCACATTGTCGTAAGTGTGAAGTTTCAGGCTGTCACTAGTTTGCCCTATAGAAGGCAGAAATTTTTGTTTTCCTCCTATCTGCTGCACATCATTTTTGGAGGTATTTTGGGATAATAGTGCTTGTTATTCAATTATTTAAGACAGAGTGTTTGCTGACAACTCGATATTCTATTTTTTCCCTCTCTTCTTGTTGAACAGGACTGTGCAAAATGGGTAAAGGAAAAAACTGACTTGGCTCAGGAATGGAGGAGGGAACACAGAAACTAACAAACAAAATGGAAGCAGGCAAAGCCCCCCACTCCAATTTTACCAGTGAAAGCATGAAGGGTGACAAAAGAAAAAGCTTACAAAAACACTTTGAAGTGCCACATCAAATACGTGCTCTCCTAGAGGATTAACATAATGAAAGCAAGCAGGCCCCTGGAATCAACTCATTGACATAAAGGGCAAATTTGATTAGAGGCATACAAGAATGTGAACTGATTACATTTGTAATAATCCGTTATCCAAAGTTCTACCATATTCATTCACTGAACAAACATTTACTATGCATCAGAGATATTGTCCTAAAAACTGAGAGGATAGCAAGAGTTGTTTTCTCTATACCTCGGCTCCCCCATTCTGTTTCCAGACCCCAGATTCAGTAGCTCCTTCTTTAGCATTCTTTTGCTGCCAGGGCATCGCCCAGCATTTAGGAAAGTCATCTGATAGATGTGTTAAGGGTTTAACAAACTCCGCCTTATGGGTCTGGAGCAAGAACTGATGAAAACAATCATTAATAAGGACCATAGTGGGAAGGATCCAGGTGGAAGGGGAATGTTTCAGGGGAGGAAAGCATTTCAAAACATTGAAATCTTCTCCTGCTACATTGAAAGGCTGTCAAAGAATAATTTCTAAATTCGGAGAAAAGGAGACACGAACCACCAAAAAGTATAAGAGGTGTGCCTCAGAAGTCCTCGAGAAAGTACGAAACGAAATAACAAAAATACAATTTTAATCTATTAAATCGGAGAAAAACTTAAGAGGAGGTGGGAGGAGAAAGGTACTGCCACACGTGCTAGGAAGACGGTGGATTAGTTCAGGTACTTGGCGGGGTGATATGGTCATAGCTGGTAAAATATTAAATGCCTATCCCCTACAATCTCACAGTTTCACATCCAGAATCTTCCCTGGAGACACTCATTGGTCTTTCATTGGAGGCAAAATCAAGCACTGTTTAAATTAGCAAAAATTTGGAAAACCTGAAACATCCATCGATAAGGGAATAGCTCGATTTAGAATTTTCTCTGGAATCCTCTGATTTAAAAATGTTGTAAACTAATCTAAGTCTATAAAAACAAATAAACATACATGCAATAAGCAAATCACCATACAGACTAAAGAAAATTTGGCTGTAGGAAAAATTCATCCCCAGGGCCCTCAATACATAGCCTCTGTTTTAATAATCATTCAGACCCTTTGTATTCTTTAATTCAAAATGTACCTTTTTAAAGTGAATACTACTAATTAATTAGGTGTAACTTTTTTGAATATGTACTGGGTGTCAGTTACTGTGTCCAGTGTTATGCAGGTATTTTTCCCTGTCCTAGCAACAACCACGCAAGATAGTTACTTTCTCACAATGTTATAGGTGGAGACTCTTTACGAATTTTGATCCATGGAGGACAAGCTGTCTTTGTCACTAGTCTAATCTCGAGAGTCTAGGCTAGAGTGGGGCTGAACTTCTGTTCCCAGAGAATTGGATCCTGTTTCAACTCTTTCATAAAGAGATGCTAGAGCTATTTATGTGGCTGCTTTAGTGGGGCACAGAAAGACTGGTGAGTGTGGAGAATGTTCAGTGCTTATATTGGTTGATTAAGAGGGCATCAACATTTTCCTTAGTTCGACTAAACTTAGACAGGCTTTTTCTTGACTCTAAGCATTGACCTCCCTTTTCTTGAAGCATTTTCTTTAGAAAATCTGTAATTATAAGTTCTTCCTTCCTTCAAAGTACAAATCTTAAAAGCCTCTTGCCACTTAGGAGTGTCTTTTTCAAGGACTGGGGAGTCTTTGAAATGTAAACATTAAGGGAGTTAGTGCCCCTATCTCCTGGTTTTCAAGGAAGAGCAGGAGCCTAACCTTAGTGTGTCCTTTGCTGCAATTTGTAAAATGACCTCCTGTCATGAAGCTATACGTGCTTACTTTTCCTTCTGGCAAGGCCAATTAGCAAAAAGGGAAGGCTATGACCACCTGCAGCGGTCCCCAAATTCTTTTTCCTTGCCTTCATTTTTGAGCTGGAGTTCCCCTTGAAGCCACAACATCATTGCCAACTTCAAGGTTATACCCAACGGAAAAATGAGTACTTTCCATAAGTTGTTTCATTCAAGCATCCAGAAAATTGGCTTATGATTAAACAAACTTGGATCATACGATCTTGTTTGGACTTGTAAGGCATGCAAATATTTGAAATGCCCAGACCCGAGTCAGATGCTATCTCATTAAAGTCACAAGTATTGAAAATGAGAAAGAGGGTTTCTCCAGAGACAAGCAGGGTATGTTACCCAACAAAGAAGAAATGGAAACTATAGCAGCCAGGCTACACCAACAAATTTCCACTGCAAGTGTTTAGAGTCAACTCCATTGACAAACGTTACTGTCTCCACTCACAACATTCACAATATTTTAGTTGTACTTTCTCCAAAGCATGTGGCTCCTTTGTCTTTATATTATAATTCATTGTGGTTTCTTCAAAGCAAAGTAAGGTTTATCCTTTTATCCCTACCCCTTACTATATATTTGCGGTACGCAAAGGTTGAATGAACCTCGATTAGTTCGTTCTTCAATCTTGCTGTGCCTCAATTTTTCATCTTCCCTGAGCAATCATATCCATTTCTATTCAAACATTGATGTATTCACTCAAATTATGTATTACTTCCAACAACTAAAACCACAACCATGACAGCACTAGCAACTAACATTTATTAAGTGCTTACTGTGTGTCAGTCAGAATTTTAAGTACCTCCTAGATGGTCTCTCTCTCTCTCATTTTATTGCCTCTAATGCAAAATTGCTATCATTTCCCTCTTGCTTATTGTATTCTTGCTATACTAGCTTTCTGTCTGTCCCCAGGCACCCAAAGCTCATTTCTATGGCAGAGGCTTACTGAACACCCTGACTAGAATGTTCTTCTCTCAGTCACGTATATGGCTAGTTCCTTTTTGCCACTCAAATCTCAGCTGAAATATTAGATCTACAGGGAATTCATCCTTGAACTCAATGCACATTATCCATATATCTAAACTCACTCTGTGCATTAACCTTTTTTCTTCTCCTTCTAATTTCACTTGTCGCTTTTTAACTTAGGTATTTGTTTTTTCCCCCCTCTGTTTACTCTTCCCTTAGGATATAAATTTATGAGAGCAAGGAAGTCATCTGTCTTGTTTACTGCCACATCTCCTGTACCTAGGAACACACATGGCACATAGCTGCTGACACTTCGTTTTATAAATGCATCTCTTTTAACTTCATAGTGATCCTATAAGGTAGATACTATTAGCTATTCCCACTTTATATTTAAGAAAACCAATGCCGGAAAAGCTAAGTGCCTTGCACAAAGTCACACAGCTAGTAAGTGGCAAAGCTAATACTTGAACGGAGGGATTCTGACTCAGGGACTCAAATTCAAGTCCAGATACTAAATTTCTGTGGCTAGATTCTGTGCAGAATGCTTAGCATAGAGAGGTGAACACAACAGACAATGCTCCATAATTCATGAGCTTAAAGCCCGGAGTTAGCTAGACTTCGGCAAGTAGTCAAACAAATAACTGTAGAATTATAATTGTAGAATAAGTGATAGAAAGGAGCAGCACAGAATACTGTGAGGGACACATAAAATCAAGGCCTGATCTATGAGGGAGTCAGTGAATTTAAGACTTTAAAGATGAGTAGCTTTTATCCAGGGGACGGAAAGTGGGAAGGGAGACTATAGATGAATGGCAAATTTCTAAGACATTTACCTAGTGCCAGGCAGGCAAAACAGGTATATGAAGCATGATATTAGGAGGAGACTTTAAGAGGCTCTTCGATTTTAAAAGATCAAAGAAGCTATAAATAAATTTGAAAGTGGAGACGTAAAACAATTAATTAGGTTGATTTATAACTATATATTGAATTTTTTCTATCCTACAAACTGAGACTATTTTAAGGACCAAAAAATATTTTCAAAACATTGCCTCATATTATTTCAGAAGCATCATTTGAATCAATAAATCAAGAATCGAGAAAAGAACAGTTACAATTCACATTCTCCATTGTCGATGCCATAAAACTACAAATTAATAACACTAGCATAATGTTGGAAATTTGAATAATAGCTAACATTTATTAGATGTTTCTACATGCTTTCAGTAGTACATGCTGAGATTTTTGTCTCAACCAGCTCGTTTAATCCTCGTAAAATCTTTATTAAGTAGATACCATTATTATTATCATTTTGCAGGTGAAAAGATTTATGACAAGAGAGACTATATATGTGTGTGTGTGTGTGTGTGTGTGTAGTAGTGTGTGTGTGTGTGTGTGTGTGTAAACTCATACATGGGATTTAAACTAAGCACCAGTCTAATTATGGTGTGTGTATAACCATTTTCCTATTCTGCCTCTCCTAACCAGTTTTGGGGTGAAAGAAGAAATCGAGAGCACAATAGTATTGAGGAGAAAATGATAGTATAAGCAAACTAATAAAAGCAAGAATTTATTATGAGTAAAATATGTTGATAATTGTTGAAGGTATATAATCGGTACTTTAGGGTTTATTGTACTGTTTGTGCATTTACGTGTATGTTTGAAAGTTTCCATGATATACGGTTATGAATAAAAGATAAAAAGATATTAATGAATTAAAAATAGTCACTTTTAGCTCCAACAGTACTTCGAGTGAACCTTTTTTGTAGTGCTCATTGTTCTCTCCTTTTTATTATAGGTATTTATATACAAAACTCTTATATAAACAATTACCCTTTATTAAATATTTACTATTGATCGTTTCGTATAATGTTATATTTGATTCTTGTAACAATGCTATGCAATAAATATTATTATCTCCATTTCACAGATGATGGAAGGGGACTCAGAAAGTTTCAGTATTTAATTGTGAGAATAAAAAAGAATTTATCAAAACGGAATTCATTTTTACTAGCAACCCTTTCATATCATATTTTTCTCATGGTTATCACAAAGACTCACTAGCATCACTTTTTTTTGCCTTAAATCCCCAAAATATCTGCCTCGAATGCCTCCTTTTTTCCTACATTCACTGTAATGTCTACTCATCTGATGGTAAATGTCATTTGAAATATCTTCATTTATCTCATTTTGACACATTTCTCTCTTTCAAGATATATCCTGCAAATATGTGCTTAAACTTTTGTTATGATGTGGGCAAATAACACTCTGGCCTTTAAAATATGTACTAGCATTTAAATGGCTTTAAAATGTTTTAAATGTGATCTTGTTCATTATTAATATAAAAAGAATATTAACCCAGCTAAAAATCCTTTATTAATTCTGTTAAAAGGTTTAAAAAATTGTCAACCATTCTCTAGCGTGTATCTTATTTATTTTATTATAATTTGCAATTGCTACAAATTTGAACTATCTTAATGTCTAGCATTATAAGGTATAAAATTATAGTTTATCAAAGTAATAGAAGACTGTAGAAATTAAGAATAATGAGCTCTCTCTCTGTAATGACATAAAAATCTGTCATATTGTTGAGCCAATTTGAATCCACTGAAGAAGAGTAAAAATATATATATTTACAAACCTGTACATGTATGTGTGAGCATATATTTAAATAAATCTGAAAGAATAAACCCAAACCTAGGAGGCATTTAATTATGAGAGGTTTACTTTCTAAACTTATTTAAAAGAAAGGCTGTGTTTTAGGGAACAAAGGAATGGAGTCTTCATAAGCAGGTATTCTGCAAACTTCCCATGTGCATCTTTTCATGCTGAATATACTTCTAACTAAGCCACCTAAAAGACTCCCAAAACCAATTTCTATTTTGACTCATCGTTCTTAGGATATAGCTAATTAGATGGCCAAAGGATATTTACAAAGGGATATGTAAAAATCTGACTTTGAATCTAAGCTGACTAGTCAATGTAGACTCCACTTATACAAGAAACACTAAATTGGTAACCAAGATACTAAATATTTCAAAGACAAAAACCAAAAGCAACCAGTCACAAGAGCTTAACATTCTCATGTAAAGTATTATGTGATATTAAATCTCATTTCTCTCTCTGCTGACAGCATGCAGAACAGTAGTGAGGGACATGGTTTTCAGAGAAGAAATACGCAGAGGATTTTTTTAGGACCACTCTGTGTCTTCATGATAATCATAAGAAGAATATGGTACGAGTTGCAAGTAGAAGTGAATTTCATTTTGATAAATGGTTTTGTTTTCTTTTAATTCTCATTTATAGTGAAATATAGTTATAGGATTAAATACTGTGCCAGTTTCTTTAAATTGATTTAAAAAACTACGAACCAACAAACCTAATTCTGACCCTAAAGAGAAAGTTTCAAGCAGCTTACTGACTACTAGGCTTGTGGGTGTACAGCAAAGTGGTGCCTTCTAGTGCACATGTAAATAATCAGAATTGCATTTTTGAGAGTTTTAACATAAAAACTTGTCCTATACTGTACAACTATGCATTTAGATATGAAAAATGTTTGTTTTATTTTTTAGGCTCTGAGGCTTGCTTATTTCTGCAAGCAAGAGTTTGCTTTGATGCACACATGAAGCCTTTTTAATCCTATGAAAAATTAATCAATAAAGAAATAATTATCTCTCTTTATCACCCTAGCCTCTTAAACAAGTAAAAATTAAGGCATCTAGAAGTTGATTAATTTGCCAGCAGTCAAATCTCCAACTACCAATTATTTACCACTCAGATTAGTTATATAAAAACACTGTATTTTAGTCAACTGATCCAAACTTGCATTTGGTTTCGGGTAGGGTTGGGGAAATGTAGAGGGTAGCACTTTGATGAGCCATTGAATTGAAATGGTTAAATGCCTTCTCTCTAAATCTCAACATTTTCTAGGAATAAAATTGTCAGCTTCTAGCTGCCAACCAAGAAATTATTTCACAGCTCTAGCCCTCTATATCAGGAACTCCCTCCGCCAAGCCTCTGCGGTTCCTGAGGTCTGAGCTGGTTGCCTCACCTGAGGGCGGGAAGAGACATTTAAGGTCGGCTCTGTTAGTGTCTTGAAAGACTTCCAGTGGAGGAAGCTTTTCAAAGAAAAGTATTGTGACAGGAAACTTAACATAGGAGGCTTTTCACATCTTGCACATAAGATCCATTTCTCTGTATTCTTTATGTTCATTTTATTTGGACCTTGGAGATGAATTTATCCATTCAACACCATGAAGACATTTAGCACCTGCTATCTGCTAGGCATTCAGAGAACTCTCACGGGGTGGTTCCGGTTACTTACTGCTGCGTAACAAACCACCCTAAAACTGAGTGTCTTAAACCAACAGCTTATTATCATCTCTCGCAGCCCTGAGGGTTGACAAAGCTCAGCTGGGTGGTTCTCACCAGGGGTTGTTCCTGTGACTGCAGTCAGCTACAGGTGGGGTGGCATCATCTCAGGGCTCAACGAGGTTGGCATCCAAGATGGCTTCTTCTCTCACAGACATGGCACTGCAGTGTTCCTTGTCCTCTCATCCTCTATGGGCCTTTCCAAATGGCTTGGCCTTCTGATAGCACGGCGGGCTCAGGATAGCTGTGCTTCTTACATGGTGTTGGATTTCCAGGAGAAAAGAATAAAAACTGCTGGGCCAGTTGAAGGCTTCGCTCTAAACTGGCACAGTGTCACTCTGGCTACCTTCCATTGTTGAAAGCAGTTACGGGGCCTGCCCAGATTTAGGAGTTTGGAGTGATGGGCTCTGTCTCTCAGTGGGGGAGTGACAAAACCACACTGCAGAAGAGACGCTGTTACAGCTATGTCTGGATAATGTAATGTGTCATATTTAGTGTCTCAGGCATGGAGAGCAGCAGGCCTATTCCCTGTCCATATTCCATGTTGTCTTTTCAAATCCTTAATTCCACTGAGAATGGTGATTCTTCTCTGTCTCTGCCTTTCCCCCGCCCCATTTCTCTTCTATAAAAATTTATTGAGTTCCCATGAAGGGATAGCTTCTCTGCTGTAGTCAGGTAACAGTCTCAAAACTATATACTACACTGCAAAACTATTTTTTTTATATATCCATACTCTTTTTTAGTCAAAAACTTATGGTTAAGACAAGAGAAATTATACAGAAAGAATCTTGTTATGTTAAGGAGCCGATCCCTGCTCCTGGTGATGTTGGCTACATGAACGCTAAGAAGCATCACCCAACCATTTACTTAGTTATGGCTCTGACACTGCTTAGCGCTGGAGACACGGTGGTGGATGAAACAGACACAGTCCCTGTTGTGGGTTGAGCTGTGTCCTCCAAGTTTATACTTTGAAGTCCTAGTTCTCAGTTCATCAAAGTGTGACCTTATTTGGAAATAGGGTCATTGCAGAATGTAATTAGTTGAAATGAGATCCTCTGAGAGGGCCTTAATCAGTACGACAGATGTCCTAATAAAGAAGAGAAATTTGGACACAGAGACAGAAATGCACAGAGGGAGGATGATGAGAAGAGACACAGGAAGAAGACAGCCATTTCCAAGCCATGGTGGGGCCTGGAGTGGGTCCTTCCCTTACGGTCCTCAGAAGGAGCCAACCCTGCTGACACCCTGGTTTCAGGCTTTTAGCCTCCAGAACCGTGAGACAAAAATTACGCCACTCATTTTGTAGTACCTTGTCATAGTGCCCCTAGTAAAAATAACACAGTGCCCATTTTTATAGAACTTACCAACCAGACGTAAAACTAATAATTCCAAATAACAGCTGTTATCATTACAAAATTGAGCTAAGTAACATGAAGGAAAGAAATACAATTCTATGGGAGCAGGGACCAGAGGATTCTTTCCTAAGCTAGTGGGTCCGAGAAAGTTTCCATAAGGAAGTGATACTTGAGGTGAGATGAAGAGTGACAAGAAGAAAAAGCAAAACCAGCGCGCCAGGTTAGGGGTGCAGTGGCATGGGAGCAGCAAGTGCAACGGTCTCTGTCAGGTGACAGCACGAAGCGAGTGAGAAACCCAAACAAGGGAAGTGTGGTTTTCGCACAGAGAATGGGAGGGAGGGAGATGCAAAATAAGATGGGTCAAGTAGGGAGAAAGCCTGTGCCCTTAAAGGCCTTGTTATTTTTCAGTCTCACAGATCAATGAAAATCCCATAAAAGGTTTCAGCAATTAGATGGTGATTCGAGCTTTGTGTGTGGTCGAGATTGCTAAGAAAGAGAGTACAAAGTGGGAAGAAAAAGAAGCCTAGAATGGAGAGCTAATTACAACATTTATCTAATTGTTCTCTTATTTTGCTCTTATTACATTTAACAAATGATACTAGAGTTTATATCCAATTACTCCTGTCACATCATTTCTTTTAGAAATTGAGGCCTCTGAAACAAACTTTGTATCTCCAAGTTACAGTACAACCATGAGCAACTGTTAATCATATGGGTTTTTATTAAAAATACCACTGTAGTTTGGTTTTCCACTTCAGATGACAGAATGGAAAAAATGTTTTCATAAGTATTTTAGATAAAAATAAAGCAAGAATTGATTTTGCTTTTCATAGCTTAAAAAAAAAAAAAAAAAAAAAAAAAGGTATCTTTAAAAACACCCTACTGCCCACAGGGAGAAAGAAGCCTTATCTGATTGAAATGGTGATTGGATTTTTTTGTACATACTGACGTTTGGTACAGGCCCTATCTTTGAATCATTTCATTTCTAGCAGCATGATGACATTATTTGTAAGTGTTGTATTGCTTCTGTTAAAGTAGAGGGACACGTACATAGCCTGTGTCCCTCTAAAAGGAAACCTGCTTGGGTCGTGCCATTGCACTGGCCCTTGGAAGCTGTGAAAATATGTCTTTGTTAGTATGATGAGAAATGTAACTCCATACCAACAAAGACATAAGTCCCGTACCAGGAGAAGCACTCTCATCAAGCTAGTAGGTGTTCACAGCTGCTAACTCTAGCTGTGGGATGGGCACAGCTAGGAGCAAAACGGAGGTCTAAAACAGGCTCTCAACGGAGTAGGCAGTGAGCTCCATCATTAGGACAGGCTGGCCATACAGCTGGGGGAAAGTCTCTGTGTCCTCTGCATTGTTTTAAATAATGATACGCGGTGACAGCGAGAGTGGAGAGAAGGGCTCATTCTCTCTAACCTCAATAATAACTCTCTTTAAGTGTGGAAATATGTCACTATCTCTTAAAAATCTACAAACCATTTGACCCAGCAGTTTTACTTCTAGAATTTTAAGAAATTCATTATGAAACTCTAAAAGGTTTGATCTATGAGAATGTTAATCTCTATTTAGCTCCTAGAAGCCAAAACTTAGGAACGATTACCTTTCCAAACACAGAGCATGGGTTAAAAATGGTAAGGTCCACCTATATGATGGAATAACTTGCAGCTATTAAAACTATGGTGCAGAGATACAATGAAATGTAGAAATATAAGAGCAGTCTATGGAGTACCAGTTTTGCACAAGTGTGTAAAATGGCTATTTATTTTAAACAGTGAAAATGTATGCACTATATTCTGAATCACTTAAGTCTGGGTGTTAAATACACAGGTGATGCATTTTTGTTTTTGTAGCTTTTTTGTATATTCCATTTTTTTCTCAATAAATGTGACTTTACATAGATTTAACAAATTATTTTAAATATTATTAGCATGTCCAAAAAGATGCCTATCCCTTTAACCCTTGTCTATTTGCTAATGTTTGATATGCTAAAACTAAGGATTTATTTCTCTTCAATCTGTAAAAGTATTTCCTTGAGAACAGGATTTATAAAACTATCTCAGTCACTTACGCCTCAATTTGAATAAGCTCATTGGCTCCTTCCGGCCATGGAGAGCCCACCTCCTACTGCCCTATGTGCAGCAATAAACACAGTTCTGAGATACAGTCATGTATTGTAGAGGCTCTGGTATGTTAATTCTGTTGGTCTTCATGTGTTTAAAGTTACCTGGACTATTCTGAATCTCTTTCTTTTCTTAGACATTCTCATTATTTATTCATTTTCATTGGAAAAATTTATTTTCAAGTAGGACAGTATTCAAACAACCCAAATATTAGATTTAGATAGCCGATTAAAATAGAATTAGGCTACATCATAAAAGAAAAACACCTGACTTTTTCTGACACTTTTATTATCACTAATACTACTGTGAAGGAGGAATCATTTACTGATCATCTCCTACGATACAGGTACTTTCTAAAATTTAAGGACATATTAAATAATTTATATATATTTATATAAATTAATTTAATTATATATGCAACCCTTTAAGGTCAGCGATTTATTCTTGTTTTACAAATGAGAAAACTGAAATTTAAAGATTCCAAACAACTTGCTCAACTTCACACAGCTGGGAAGTATCAAAGTGGCCTCCAACCGTGGTCTCCTCGACTCCAAGGTCCCACTGTCATCGAGTGTGCTACGCCATCTATCTAGATTTTTAGAAGAAAAATATAGAGACCCTACCACACTACTAACACTGGAATCACTACTGCTATCAACACTATCTAGAATGTGATGTTAAGGGCCGTTTTCAATGGTAAAATTTATCACTGTAGCCAACTAAACTGATTGTCATTCTTAATACTTTTTAAACGACAACAGCTTTTAAGTCAATCAGAGTGTCTGATTCCCAGGTGATCTGCACTACCTAAAGCACTCCAATAACCCCAAAGTCACTCAGAATCCTCTGACATCCATCTCCATTTTCCTTGATGTAGCTATCATTTCACGCATGAGTTTATTTCCACCGTCTATCCTCAGAATCTTGGCAATCAAGTTATTTTAGACAATTGGCAATTCAGTAGCACTCAAGTCATGGTATTTTGGATAATTTGAGGCCCTTATTTTATCTCTTGGTAGACTTTCTTTTGTATCCTATAATCTTATGCATATAAATGACAGGCTGGATCGAGTATATTTTTACTTCACCTGATGAGCTCACTGGACCGAAGGACCTCTAGTCCAAGTGGGAATACACATGCTGAAACGTCTAAATTACTTAAACATATATCCTCTCAGTCAGAAATGCAAGTTCTCACCAGGCTCATGAAATGCAACTGGCTATTTTAGTTAAGGCTCATTGGAAGGAAAGAGAAAATAACATTTTGAAGAATAGAAGAACAATCTCATTGATATCATTTCTGCTCTCTCCGACAGGTACTTTCTGTTGTAGATTTGATTGGACATGGGGAGAAATAATAAGAAGATGGAGATATAGCCAAAGGGGAAATTTAGTTACACTATATTTTTATATATAATATATTACATGTTAAACACATATATATATATATATACTATATATGTGTGCTTACATATGGGAAATTGGGAACTGACTTATTATCTCAAAATATCAATAATACCACTATTTAAGGAATATTTAAAAGTACAAGGTATATGACAAGCACTTTGTTAATAACAATATCTAACAATTATTAAGCACTCACTATGCATCAGGCACACTGTGCTACACACACACACACACACACACACACACACACGCACGCACACAACTCTCTCTCTCTATATATATATATAATTCTCACAACAGCCCAGTAAGTTCTTATTTTACAAGTAAGATAAAAGACTTGGAAAGACTAAATAATGAACTCATTCGACTGTACACTGTCAGTAAGTAGCAAAGCAGAGAGATTATAAACGCAGATCTTTGGGCTTCATGGTGGGTTGCTAATCTATATATTATGCATTCTCTCTAACGATACCTTGCCAGGTACCAGGATTTCTCAAGGATTTCTCAAGTTGTAGCCTAATGCCATCTACATCAGTGGATGAGGTACATGCTAAAGCACAATTCCTAGCCTCTATCACTGACTTTCCAAATTAGAGTCTCTGGGAGTAAGGCCCCAAAGACGGACATTTTTAATTTGCTCCTCAGGTAACTTTTTAAAAATGCTAATATTTGAGAGCCAGTGTGGCTTACAAGTAGGCCCGTGACTGTGAGAGCAATACAGTGGCAAGACCATGGTGTGAGAAGTCAGGTGACCTGGGTTTTAGTCCCACCCTGCTGGTAACTAGTTCTGTGAGATTGAACGAGTCACTTTATCTTTCTGGGCCTGCATTATCCCATCTCTAAAGTGATGATGTTCGATCAGATGCTTACTCTAACATTTCATAAATATTTTCAATATACTCTCACAATACGGGAAATGTTAGTTCGGTTATGCTCTGCATTGATCGGTCTATTACAAGTTCTGTTTGCAGGGCCAGACACCATATTTCAGAGAGATTTGCACTATCTGGAGTAAAGTCAAGGCTGCCAGCTGCACAGCCAGGAAAACACTGTGACCTGGGAGCAAGAACACGTGGCTTCTTCCCCAGCATTCAACACTCTTCTAGGTATAATTAAAGACAGATGAGTGAGTGCTGCCGTTCCAAATGCTAGGGTCGAGGCGCAGAGGTAGTTTTCTCTGACCAGCAGCATATTTTCATGGAAAACAAGCGATATTTTCTGTTAGAGGAAGCAGGAGCTTTTATAAGGGACAGCAACAGCTCCCTAATCTATTTCAGCCAAGAGTAAATCATTTCCAGTCTCCAAAACTATTCCTGCAAATCCAACAGCATGCATTTCATTTGTGGTCCACACAACTATACTCGCCTTTATAAGAGAAGTAAATATGCCCTCAGTGGCTGCTTTGTATTTGCAATTAAGTTATCTGTTGGCAGAATCTGGCAAATGCAGGTTTAGCAGTATACCATAGAAGACGGGACACATGTCATTTTGCAGGCATATTTTGGGAGCCTGGAAGAAAATGTGGTCTTTAATTTTAATCTGCAGTGGCTTGTCCAGTGCTTTCCACACAAACATGTTTACCAAATGAGTATTTGATATTTAAGTCCCAAAATAAACAACTAATAAATATTCATGTATGTTGAATGCAGTCAGAGAAAAAGCCAAGAATAGAGCCTCAGTGTGCATACTCCTACTCCCCATCTGTAACCATTAGGGATAACAGGACTACATTGCCACTAGCTAGGCATGGAGTCATTCATTAAACAAACATCTATTAATTGCACATCATGTACAAGCCACTGAAATAAACAATGGAAGACTTTTTTTTTTTTTAATTTCGAGGAGGAGAAATTACCTTAAAGTAGAGAATGATGGTTAAGAGTATTAATTCAACAAATATTTATTGAGTACATATTTCGTGCAATATACTGGTATAGACACCAAAGCTTCAAGCAATAAATTAAAAAAGTGATAAAAATCATTTCTCCTACAGAGTTTATGTTTAGTACATTTTATGTTAAACATTGTTCTTTGAAGAATAAATGAACATAAAATATACAATATGATAGTGGTAAGTACTATGCAAAAAAAATAAACAAACAAATAGAGAAGGAAATAGGAGGTACTGGTGTAATGAGGCTAATTTAAATAAGGAAATCAAGACAGTCTTACCAAGAAGATAAAATCTGAATGTAGATGTGATGGAGATAAGCCACAAGGGTTATCTCCATCAATAAGAGTGTCCTAGACAGAGAAAATGTAAGTGCAATGTCTCTGAAGCAGGTGATTGCCTAGTAAGTTAGAAGAACACAAGGGAGGCTAGTGTGGCTAACACGCAGAGGGAGTAAGTTTTAAGAAAGGAGTCAGAGAGACAAGAGGATGCCAGATCATTTAAGGCTTTGTAACCATAAACCATCTCTGACTTTGACTTTGAGATGGGAAGCCACTGGGACTTGAGCAGAGGAATGACATGACAGAACTGAAACATTATGTCAAAACAATGACATTAGCATATGAGCTGAAAGTGACTATGGGGGCCTGGAAGAAGTCAGACAAGGTGGGGGCGGGGAGGTAGGGGTGGATTCTGCTCTTAAGTTAATAAATGGTGGAGGCTTGGATCGGGGTAGAAAAATGGAGGTGGTGGAAAGTGGCTGGATTTTGGATATTTTGAAGAGCTAATATGATTTCTTGAACAATCTAAATTTTTATTTTGAAACATGACACATACAGAAAAGTGCACAAAATATAAATGTAAAATTTACAAAAAGCAAACACCATGTATCCACCATCCAGGTTAAGAAATAAAACACTTCAGCACTCCAGATTCTCCATATATTCAACACACTGGAAGAAAGATTGAGTATGTTAAGTAGAGGCGTGGAGATATAAAAGAGACCCAAATCACATGTATGGAGATGAAAATGACAATGTCTCAAACAAAAAATTCACTAGATAGGATGAACGCAGAAGAGACATGGCATTTCAAAATAAAAGATTAGCGAACTTTCCAAGATGGTGTCTTCGATGAAAAGAATGGAACTACATTCTTGAGAAATATGATGAACATCTTCCAGGAAAAGCAAAAGCTGTTCCCAGAACTCTGCCATTCCCAGCGGAAGTGTTCTCTCCGCAGTAGAAAACACAAATTCAGAGTGTTGCTGCCTTACAAGTTGGACTGAAACTATCCTTGTTCAGTCCTGGTGTCCAATCACAGTGGCCACAAATCCTAGAGAGCAGAAGACGACATATGCTAAATAACTTAGATAATCTGGGATGCAAGTTACATGATTTTGGCTACAGGGGAGTCTCTTTTTAAGAGACTGCTGGCATAGAAATGTCTTCTCATTTGGTTAACTTCAAAGAACAGATATAATAGCAAGAACTGCTTAAATTAAAAAAAAAAAATACTATGTAACCAAAGATCCTCTTCCAGGGTATTCTGTTCCAGTTCAGAATACAATACTGTAAGAGCTCGAGGGAAGAGCTTGAAAAAGATGCTTCTGAATATAGAGCAACGCAGTTTTCATCAGTGCCTGCCCTGTATCTGTCATCAGGGATAACAGATAGCATTTTTAGGATGTATGAGAAAATAGGGGGTAAGGTCTAAGATATTTAACAGTATCAAACTATACAGAGGCACCACTAATAATCACACCTGATCCTTGAAATCCTCTTTAACTCTGTATTAAAGATTTTGGATATTTTAGGTAAGAAGTTCCCTGTTACGAAGAATTCAAAGGGCTACAAGTTGCTGCCATCTTACTTTGAGTTAGTCAATAAGCTAATGCAGGGATAATACCTTACAAAAAATAGTGCAGACAGTATGAAGTAAAAAACAAAAAGAGTCCTAAAAATGTTTCCTTTGGTTCTGGTGGAACTTTCCTCCAGAAGTTAACAAGATATCTCTTGAATTTTTTTTTCAAGTATAGTTACATCGTAACTAATGGTTTGAGGATTAATGTCTTCAAGGACCCAGTTACTAATCTCAATAAGAGGACCAGAAATGACCAATTATCTTTACATAGGACACCAGCAAAAAAATTTGTCGCATTTGAGGAAATAAAAGGATACCTTGAAGAATCTGGTCATGAACTTCATACTGTTTTCAAGAATGGGAAGATGACAAAAAGCTATTCATTTGGTGAAAAAAAAAATGCAAGGCTGAATATTGAACTGGAAACTGCACCTTATTAGGCTTTGTTTTATGAGTGAGTGTGTGAAGGTGTATGTGTGTGCACACGTGTATACACTTGTGTGTGATTATGTTAATACAAAATGTTCATTGTACAGGTATATACATTTCTTTGTGTTTTATGATACATTACAGCCAAGTTATTTGTTGGTTTATGGACATAGTGCCCTTTAATTTTTTTTCTTTTTTTCCAATGTTTAAATGATCTCCAATTAAAAAATAAATCTTTAACCATATAAAAGAGTAATGCCAAAGTATGCTTTTTTTAGGGCTCTGTGCCAATAGTAATTCAATCAGGTATTGTTCTATTCACAAATAACAACTGAGAAACTTTTAGATATAACTGAGCGTTACAGAAAACAGATTTGAACAAAATCATCATGACTGCATTATGTTTATATTTAACTTGCATTTTTGTACAAACAAGATTGTGTAAGACATATTAAGGTTTCAGTAATTTAAGAGTCTCTCCGGCTTTTCATGATTTTTAGAAGTGCAGTCTTTTTAAAAAAAATTTTAAATGTAAATTACATTATCTTTTGTCCATTAATCAGCAAATAAAATACAGCCTTAACAAAGTCGTTTGTTTTATTGTACAACTTGAAAATGATTTCAGGACATATCTTATAGAATTACTAAGTTTACTGTCCCTTGCAGAATATGTATTGATCATGCCACATTAAAAAAATAATGGTTCTTACTGGAATGTCTAGGCACTATACAGTGATTATATATCTTAGTCATGGTATTTTACCAGAGAAATGTAAAATTTGATATGCCTATACTGCAATTTTATGTCAGATATTGCTTGTGGCTATAATATGTACCTCAAATGTTTAAAGAGATAATGTTTTTAGAGAGAATTTCTGCTTCCATTATAGTATACACAAATGTAAAATTTGACAAAAGTAGATATAGTGTATTTTAAAATAATTACATTCGGAATCTATTTTTCATATTTTATAGTTGATATAACTTAAATGAATTCCTGGAGTCGTTAGTAAGTACTCTTATTTTAAATGTTTTGAATTGGTTATATTGCTCTTTAACTTAAAAAAATTAGATATTAAATTGTAAAACAAATATTAGTGAACTTGAAGATACAGAAATAGAAATTATTCAGAATAAAACAGAGAAAAATATGAGAAGCAACAGTGAGCTGTGGGACAACATGTGTTTTATTTTAGGACTACGCTCCCGAAAGAGAAGAGAGAAAAAGAAACATATTTAGGGAAAAAAAAGCTGAAATTTTTGCAAAGTCGATAAAAACTATATGCCAACAGATGCAAAGAGCTCAGTAAACCCCAAGCACAAGAAATACAAAAGAATCTTTGTTCTTCCCTCTGTCATTTGTCTATTTGCATTGGCTGATCTTAAGATGATCTTTCTTCACTTGGAAGTGATGCGATTATGATGTGACTTGGTTTAGGTTCTCTCAAACTTCTTGTTTGTTACAAGTATTTAGCATAATTAATTTTCATAGTGATGATTCTAGGTTGAATTTTGTCTCCCATAAGCAGGTATGTCAAAGTCCTAATCCCTGAGCACACGGAATGTCACCTCTTTGGACTTAAGGCCTTTCCAGAGGTTATCAAGTTAAAATGAGGTCATCAGAGTGTGCTCCTACTCCAATATCACTGATCCTTGTAAAATGGAGAACTTTGGACACAGAGATAGATATGCATGGAGGGAAGACAATGAGAAGACACGCAGGGAGAATGCCGTGTGAATACAGAGGGTCAAAGAGATATATCCACAAGCCAAGGAATGGCAAAGATTGCCAGAAAACCACCAGAGGGTAAGAAGCCAGGAAGGATTCTCCTACATGTTTCAGGGGGTAGCATGGCCCTGATAACACCTGTTCTTAACGTCTCCACACATTCGAAGTACGCCAGACCTCATCACTGCTCTGAGACAAGTGAGAGTGAAGCCACTTCCTCTGGCAGCCCCCAGGAAAGGTAGATCATTGGATGCTCTGTCCAACTCTTTCTCTCTTCTCCAGGGGAAGCTGGGTGCTGAGGCCTTTTGCCTAACTGCTCTGTGCTGAGCCAGGGGAGGGGCTATGGTGACTAGCTGCATGCTAGATCAAACCGCTGTCTTTGCTCTCACTAGCCCTCAGGTGGCTAGAATATGCTAGATGCTGTTAGCCCTCTGAGATAGACAAGACAGAAGTCTGTCTTCTGAGTAGCCCCTCGAAAAGTTGAGGCATTTGCTATTGGTTCAACTCTTTCCTTCTCCAGTGAGAAGCTGGGAGCTGGAGAGTTTCCTCTTAATCATATGGCTCTGTGCTAGAGGTAGGGATTTTGGCAAGAAGGTGTCTTGAATTTCTCTACTGGCTCTTATGTGTCTGCTTTCTCACTTGTGTAAGGTACAGGAGCCTCTCAATTAGCTTCTGGACTTCTCACAAAGGGAATTTTTCTGTGAATTACTGAGTCAGTGTGTTTGTGGGTAGGAGAGTCCAGGGCTGCTTATTCTGCCATCTTGCTGTCATCCTCCCAGAGCCAACAATCTCTGGAGCATTGTAATTCACCACATAGAATTTCCGGAAATACTTAAGGAAATTGCATAAGGCCCTAGAAGTCCCGAGGAAGTATTAACAAGACTTTTGGGGTCTGTGTTATTACTGCCAATTGATACCATTCCCCGTCCTGTGGAAGCCTGAAGAAAATCAGTTTGCAAACCTATAACATGTGGGAAATGTGAAAGGAATTAGTAGGGCAGACTCATTAACAACTAGCTCTAGTTATGCAGCAATTTGTTATACTCTAATTGGTGAATATGCTTTATAAAAATGTCTTTGGTCTTCCAGAGGAGTCGTCAGTGGCATGCTGAAGCTCACACTACCATCCCAGAACTGATCATGTGCATCTTTTCCCAACTCTGCTTTCAGTGGCATCATATTGATAGCTTGAAATTGGCCATGATGAAAGCACTACACCATGGAAATTGACAAATTCTACAGAGTAGGGCTTTTTCTTTTGAAAAATCAGTTGTTGAACATTTACCAGTACAATATTTGGAGGACTATGTGCCTGAAACACTATGTGTTGTGGGTATTGAGACAGAAGGCATCTTAAGTCTGGCTGCCAGGGAGACAAGACTCTGAAATGAAAATTTCTATGTAGGAAGTTGTATTAGCCATGTCTTTTATTTTCTGTATTCTGATGTTTTGACATCTGGAGCCTTGCTGACACTGGAGGGACTGCCCAATTCCTAGAGATAACAAACAACTTGCCCACATGTGGGCTTTTCAAATGCAAACCAAACAATGCAGAATACACACCCCCAACCATCCATCCTAATCACACCAGGACCAGTACCTGACAACTAAGAGCTGCCTCTATGCCCCAGAGCCCTCTGATGTTATCACAAACTAGCCCGTCCTAGACTTGCTTACCCTGCGTCATTTGTTCCTTCCCTTGGAAATCACGGTAGAGGCTCTTGCTCACAGGTCCTCCCCTCTCTCTCAGCCTCTGGACCCCACTGCGTCCCAGTGTTGTCCCCATGGTGTGGTGTGGCCCCTCCTCTTGAGAACTATGAGTAACAAACTACTTTCTCAATGGCAATCAGTTTCTGACTGATGATCTTACTATACCTAAATAACAGTAAAACCTATATTAAAACAGAAGTTCTTTGAGGAATGCTCTCAAGATCAATCCATTTGACTTAGAGAAACAGAGTTGGGTACAGAGAGGATTTACCTATGAATTAGTCCCAAGAAAGGCCTCAGTCAATCTCACAGACATCGGATGGCCCTTCCAAGTGGTTCCCTTTGAGGCAAGGGGTCCAGTTTTCATAGCACTGTATTGATAAGGGTACGGTGTCCTGAGCCTAGAGAGGGGGCTTGACCTTGGGCTTTGAAGAAACTCTTTGGCTGAGAACGCTACCCAGAGAGGGACTCTGCCAAGTGCTGTGAGTCGCCAATGCTCCCAGCAGCAGGGGGAAAGCTCCTTAGTTCCGAAAGAGGGCTGGGGAGGTGCACCTCTGCACTTACCACATGACAGTAAGATAAAATCAACTGCCAAATGCTGTCTAGCTTATGATTCAGGAGCATTCTGACGGAGTCAACATTATCAAAGAGAAGAAATGCTATAGCTGAAAATGTGCTAAAAGTTCACGCCAAACACAGTCAGATATGTCCCTTCAACCCTGGCAGAAAAATAAATGCAAAATAAATTAGCCATTTACAACTTTGCAAAACCCAACACTCTGTGAAGATTTGTCAGGTGGACCATGAAAAAAATTGACTGTCTTTGACAAAGCAATTAAAAATAAAAGTTAGTGCAACTGAAGTCCAGATACAATAAGCTTCAGGAGTAGAAGAGAAAGGGGTGGGGAGGAAGGTTTGTGGGCTCCCTCTCTCATTTGGCTTTAGAATTTCATATCATTTGGTATAGTTGGTAACTGGCTGACGGGGAGGGCAATGACAAAGAATGATTAAGGCCGTTATCCTCAGAGATTAGTGAGCACAGGGCATGTAGCCGTGTGGACTTTGAGTGGCAGCAGGGTGATTCTAAGAAATAAATCTTCTATTTATTCCTAGCTGTTTTCTTTCCTATAATTAGAGGATAAAGGCTATACAATCCACACTTACCATTCTTTCATTATCTAATAAGCAATGATAAAAATAAATTAAAAAATTTAAAAAGATATCATGATTGAGTCGCAAAGTCCTATGGATTATTCTCAAATGGATGGAAAACAAACAAAAGAGAATGTGTTTTATTGAAAGAAAGTTAGCAAATTTATATAGGAAAAGCTAACACCCAGAGATTTTATAAGAATTCAAAGAAACCGCTGCAGAGAAGGAGAGGGAGCCAGTCGAAGGAGCAGCGAGAAGTAAAGACCACACTCACGAATAGCTGAGTATGTGGAGGTTTCTCTAGGGACACATCTTCTCTAAAACACCTTGTCTGAGTGCAATGGCTTAGCTGCTTCTTGATGCTCTCCTTACATTCTGTTCTAAGTATCTACATAGCTGTAGGGTCCCTAATCTGGTTCTGTACATCCAGCACATATTTACTGTTCTGGTCCTCTGCTTGATGCAGTTGAAAATGCAGAATTGACTATTAACAATTGCTAACATATTTTGATCATTAACCATGGACTCAACTCTATATTAATCTCTTTAAATCCTCACAGCAGCCCTTTGGTGATGAACTTATTATTATTTCCATTTATGGATGAAAAAATTGAAACTCAGAAACATTAAGTAACTTGCCCAAGGGTATGAGCTTGCAAGCTGGAGAAAGACCAGAAAAAGAGTCAGTCTGGCTGCAGAGTTTAAACTTTAAATCATTTTGCTATACATTGTCTCATCTATAAGGAGGGATTCAACAATGACTAATTGGATTCTAGGAGAAAGGAGAAATTAATTTTAACCTGGAATTAGGGAGTTAAAAATAACAATTATGAAGGAGGAAGAATTTGTACAAAGACACAGATTTAGAATTATTGGAGGACATCATTGGGGAACACAAATGAGTGATGTGTCAGGAATTAGTACAAGATAAGTTTGGGACAAATTATAGAAGCTCTCGATTTCTTTCCATATTTAAATAGACCCAGCAAATATTCTGAGCAGGTAAGTGAAATGTTCACATTTTATATTTAGAGGGAAGTACTGTTTTGTCATTGTGGAGAATGGGTTGCCGAGGGAAGTATAGGTTCAGGGCCCGAAGAAGTTTCATATGTAACATTTCCCAAGGTGCTAGATTGAAATGACAACTTGTTATAGACAAGAAGATCAGATGACTGTAATGGTGGTATTTGTACTCCACACGACAAATGAAGCACCATGGGCCTGTCTCACACAGTCTCCGGCACACAGTGAGCAGTTAGTGGGTGTTTGTTGATTTTCCTTTTAACTTCATGCTCTTCCTCTGCCTCTCCTGCTTCTAGAGTCCAATATGCTTTCCTTTTCCTTAGACTCCTTGTATTTCCTGGGCTATTCCCTACATTCTATACCTCGTTAAACCTTCCTTATTTTGGAGTCTGAGCTAAAATGAGCCTTCTTCAGCTATATCAGGTATCCCAGCTATAATTGGTCATTGCAGATTATACTTTTTGTTCAGAGGCCAAATCATATATATTTTGTGTTTATGTATATACATAGATGTAATTTTTAACGCCTTGCATATCCTAAACTAAGCTTATCAAAGGTGAGGACTTCATGTATTTGTTTATTGCTATGCCCCCCATGCCTTGCGGAGTGCCCGGCATTTAGTAGACATTAAGCGAACGGTTTGTTTTTCAATGAAATGATTACGCATTCCTTATTCTGTCCTCTAGAAAGCTGGATTGAGAACCATGTGAAGATAAACCAGTGCATTCTTCTCACAGACACTCTGAGCACACTCAGTAACATCACTTGCATTTTTCCTACTTGCATTCTCCCAGCTGACCCGCAGAGCTCTGAAAGGGGCCGCTGGGGCAGAATAGGAGGGTCCGCCAACCCGTGAGCCCTGCCCTTGGCCTCTCTGCTGTTGCTTTCTGAACCTGACTTATGTGCTCAGGAAAAATGAATTATTCTTTTCCCATCTGTCTGAGTGCTTTTGAGAAGAGCTGCAAAGCCTGATGGGTTCTGGGAAATCAAAACAAGCCTGCACACTGTTGTGGACTTGTCAGGCCCCACTGTGAGCTCCCTAAATGCTGGCAGCTTTGGCATTTGATTACTATCAGCACAGCCCTGAGGAGGCATCATCTCAGGTGTTCTTTTGAAAATAAACTTTTTACTAAAATTTGCTGGCTTCGGTCCTTCTCTTTCTTTCCTTTCACTCATGTTTTGAATAAACCGAGTCAGACTTTGGCCAACTCACCCTTTACTGTCCTGGTCAAATAGCACAATCCATCCCATGAGGATGACTCTCAAATCTGTTACTGGTGTTCTGTTCAGGGGAGAACAGAAACTGCCTTTTTTTCTCCTCTTTCCTCTGGAGCAATAAATCATCTACTCATCCCAGGTGATTTCCACAGTCCACTTAAAACAGCATTTCATGATTTAACAGAAAATGTTTCTTCAACAGACCATTTTCAGCCATTCTCTCTGTGTTCCATGAACAACTCAACTTTTTTTTTCTAATTTTCAGATTGCCTAAAGGCTAGCTGAATAAAGTTCTTAGGGAATATGGTCTATAACTTCATGTTGTGGATATTTCTCTTAATATCCTGTCATATATATATATATAAAAATATATATATAAATATATATATAAATATATATAAATATATATATAAATATATAAATAAATAAATAAATGTGTGTGTGTGTGTATATATATATATATATATATATATATATATATATTTGTGCTGAAAACCAGACTATTGACTGAGTTGCAATCTGCCGAACCAGACGACCTGTTGTTTTAGGAAGAAATGGTGGCTACTTTCATGTATTTGACCTTTTACTTTTCACAATGTCTGCTACGTGAAATTTAATTTGAGATTAAAAGAGAGGCTTAAATAGGTTTGTCCTTGAATCTCAGCTATTTTTTTTAAAAATCTGACTATGTCCATTGACTTTAAGGAAAAGTAATTTCTGTCAGTTTTCATGGAGGGAACTTTATTTTTGCTTTTCTAATAAATTATACATACAGCTTAAGAGATTCAAGGAAGCCTTTACTTGAGGAGTATACTCAATAGGCATGCACAGCAAAAAAATATATTTTTGCTGTTTGCCTAATCTTCTGGTTTTATGTTAAAGCCTTTAATTTAATTTTCCCATTAATATCCAAAGCTTGACTGTGCACAAAATGACATAATATTAAGAGTGGCTTTTATGGTATTTAAATTCCATCTCCCTTCCTCTGTTACCCATTTATATTAAGGGAAAGATTTCAAATTAAGTAAAATATAATGTTGCGGCATAAATGAGACACAGAAACCCAAACCAAAGCAATGTCACTTGCTACTAAGTGTTTCATAGTATATTAGCAAACTATAATTTCTCTCCACTGCTCTTGGGGATGAGAGAATTAAAACTTGCAAAGGAAACTGCCATCCTATGTACCAAAGAGAGCTTCTGCGAATTTATTACATTTGTGCCAGGCACCCTTTTGCATCATCTTAAATCTTACTCCCTGAACTCAAAAATCATCATCAGTGTTAAGGTCATTAATTTTAATTAAATGAAAATCTTTTTTTTTTTTTACACTTGCAAGAATATGAGGATTAGTTTCAATTACTTTCATGAAATAGAGCAAATTAAAATTTATAATACATTTCTAGATGGATCTAAAATGGTCTCATCAAAAACCTATTAACTGACAAGGACGGAAGTGTCTCAGTGACTTGTGGCAAAAGATGTATCCAGAATGCAGAAAAATAGGATCTGTTTGCTGAGCTTTGATTTTATTCCAATGCTTCCATTACAATATTATAGCAGGAAGGAAAAGATAGCATCAGCTTTACAGGCTTTGGTTAAAATAATTTAGTGTAATCACAAGCCTGTATCTGTATAGCTTTTGACAGCTTATGAAGCACTTTTATACATGTTACCTCTTTTTGAATGATTCATTAGAAATAGTTTATGCTTTAGACATAAACGTTCTGGATCACAATTCTATGTCTACCACTTATTAGATCTCACTTTAGAAAAATAATTTCAACTCTCTGAGCCTCAGTCATCTTATCTTCAGAGGGAAGGTAATGATTTTGACCTTGCAGGGAGGCTGAGAGATTGAAATAAAGACAGTATGCACAGGTCTGGCACATACCAAGTGCATAATAAATGTAATCTGCTAATATTTTCTGTAATTAATTTTCCATGGCTGCCTAGCCTTAAGAGTCTGAGGTCACTCAGTCAATTAATTGAAGAGCTGGTGTTGGAATTCTTGTTTATACCTCATTCTAGTACCCCTTACCTTCTCCTCATTTTAAATTACTCTTGAATACATACGCAAAGAAAACTACCTGACGAATAGGATTTTATTAACAATTGAATCCTTCAACTCTTCTCCAGTTTGCAGAGAATTAGCAGTACTATTACAGACATTTAAAAAAGCTTCCTGAACCTGTTATTTTACCATGAACAACAAAATGGCTCATTTATATTTTAATATTTCTGACATGCTTAATATGTACAAAGAAGTAGAGAAGATTCCAGAGTAAGTTATATGAAACTTCAGTTTTCTGGGCAAATTTTTCTAAAAGTGAGAAGAATCAAGATTTGAAAGTAAAGTCGCTTGCCCAAGACTACATAGGAAAAGTCTGTTTCCAGGTCTATCAGTAGGAAAAGGTAGTTTTATGTACCTCACCTTTTGTTCTCAATTGTTTTTAAATGATTATTGTGCCAAATTAATATGAGGTAAAAACATGATCTAGAAAGTAAATGTGAGCACTAGGAAGGACACATTTGGCCAACTCTTCCTTCCTTTCTTCCTCCCTCTTCCTCTCTCTCTCTTTTTTCTCTTTTCCTCCCTTCCTTTTTTTTTTCACCTTTGGGAAATAATTTTCAAAATGTGCCCCACGACACTGCTGGTTCAGTCTCTTCTCCCAGGACTTTCAGTGTGGACTATCTTTAAGGCTTGCCCCTGAATGTTTTTTCTTACTTTCTGCTCTGTTTCTAGGTTTTACCACTTATGACCATGGCTTCATTTCTAAGGACACTTCTCAAATAGATGGTCCCTTCCTCTGAGTTACGTTCCATCTATCCAACTTCCTATACAATATTGCCACTGTGTATCATACAGCTTCTTCCCATCCATCACGTCTCAACTTGATTTCATGATCCTCCCTAACAAAACTGGTTCCCCGCCTTTCGTATTTCAGGAGTACTACTCCCTATTAAAAAAAAAAAAAAACTTGCTCTCAATTTGTAATAACAACATTTATAGCCACCTGGGACCACATGCTATTTAGTGCTGGGCCCAGATATATTTCTTATCTATTGGGGTCAGTGTATGATAGTGTTTAAAAGCAGGGAATTGGGCATCTAACTGCCTGAGTTCAAATCCCCACTACTTTTTATTGGATCTATAAGATTAGGCAACTATTAATCTCTTTGAGTTTCAGGTTCTAAGAATATAAAATTAGGAGGGTAATGTTGGTTTTCTGAAGTTATCATAGTGAAAACTTAATAAGTTAATTTGTATAAAGCATCTTGCCTCTATTTAGAGCACATGATATAAGTGCTCAGTACAGGGTTATCTTTGTTAATGTCAGAAAGATGTGGGATTGGGTCTGGTTTTTCCATTTATAAGCAGCTAGGCTTTGAGAATATTGCATCACTTTTTTCACTTTTTCACTATTTTCAAAATAGAATTTAAAAACAGAACTTACCTAATAGGGCTGATGACTAAATGACATCATTCTTGAACATCACCTAGTCCAGTTCTGCATATATGCGAAGGTTTCAATGTATACTGTTATAGTCTTTTACATCTAACTGCTTAACCAAACCCCAGTTTGTGAATGTAGTGAAAAGAATTCAAATGTTACTAATAAAAGAGTAACATTAATATTCACAAGTTCAGCCGCTACAATCTATTTTATAAAATATTTTAGGACTTCTGGAGGTAAGACAAAAACTTGGATGGTGAAAATAGATCAACTACAATATTATATTAATTGATATTTAAAACAGAAGATAAAATGTTTTAAAAAGTCAATATTTGGGCATAACTAACTTATTAAGTTCTAGCTGACATCTTGATTATTGTTTTCCTTTAGTTACTAAAGGCAAACCCACTGCCTGAAGACTTAGCTCTTTAAGTAGATTTTGGGTTCATAAACTAAAGTTAAAAGGTGCTGAGATTTATTCAGCTTCTTGATTTGTAGATGTTTCCTTTTGTCTAACTCTAGGTTGTAAACTCTACATGTGTAAACTCTAGGTTGGAGTCTACTTGTGAGGTCTGTTTGCAGTAGAAGTAATATGAACTGTGATGTAAATTCCACAAAGCAAGACATTTTATCTGTTTCTTTAGTGCTGCGTTCTATCTATAACTGTTTGGTTCATAGTAGGTACTTAATAAATATGTGTTAAATGAATGGATTTATATTGTGTAACCTGCCTTCTAGGTCTGTAGAGCTCCTGATCATAGCTAACTATAGGGTATTTACATCTAACCTGGATGAAATGGGGTTTCCCTATTTAAACACACACACACACACACACACACACACACACACACACACACACACACACACTCACACACACACACACTCACATACACATTGTCCAACCACCAAAAGCAGAACAGCTAATGTGGGCTTTTGTATTTTGATTTGTAAAGAAGCCCCCTCAACCTCCCTTTTTCTGTTGAGCACAGAATCTTATGCAAAGTTGATGTTCAAATAGTATTTATTATATAATCCAATTAATTAAAACGAGGCATCAAAACTCACTACAACCAAAAGCATTAGCCAAAGCCAGATTTTTGTTAGGAACTATGTAAAGCAGTTCAAACCCTCTCCAAAAGTATTTTTAAATTAAAAGTTTTACAAGGACAAAAATCGAGAGACAATGGTACACACTTTATATGCTGGCTTTAAGAATTAATCACTATTTGATCACTTGTGTCTCTATTTCTTCATCCCTAGATGGAGAAAGCAATGCTCCCATATTCCACAGAATTGAAATAATTGCTGAGACAAAGATGGTTAAAATAAAACACTGTATTTAAATAAACTTTTAGAAAGAGATATTTTCTTCTTATTTAAGAAAGTGTTCATCTATATGTTAAGTAATAAATAAAAGCCATGAAATAAATGAGAGTTTCTGTTCTCTCTCAGATTATATATTATTCTCTAATAGTTCTAAGGAGGTCAATGGTTTTGGGATATGCGAGTGGGGGAGTTTCTGGGCAAACAACTCATTCAGCAGCAGGATATGGCCTACCTGGCTTAAAAAGAAGATAGTCCTACTAATTTCCCCTCAGCATGACATCATATACACAACCTAAATAAAATAAGATGTGCTGAATAGGTGGACAGTATGAACGATCCATCCTGGTTTGCGACTGGAGTTAGTGTCTGCTCTTTGTACATGGCTCTGTGCTCCCATTGTGTTAAGCATTAAAATCACAAAATTGGCTTCTACTCTGGTGTGAATTCCATTTTTCATCAAAACTGCCCCATGCCCTTTTATGTAGTCAATAAATAATAAAAACAATTTTACTATACAATTCAGTTCTCACAATTAAGTTTTCAATCGTGTAATCTTTTCACATGGTTTTCCAAAATGTATGTGTGTGTGTGTATATGTTTGTGGGTGTGTGTTCTGACAGTTTAATTTTTTTTTTTAAATAAAGAACATAGAAATTAGGAGTTATTTTGAAGTTTGGCCCTTCCTTTCCTTATTTTGTTTCTATAATGCCACAACTGAAAATGAAGGGACTATAACTAAGTTTATTTAATCAATTTTGTGAAGAGAAATTGTCTAAATCATTGCTTGGATCTAAAATAAAATCCAGTGGTTTTGTTTCTTTTATCAATAATTGCTTTGACGTTTTAAAGATGCAGCCTGTACGTTACTGAGAAGCAGAAGAGTATGCTGCCTGTAAAACAGAAAATTCTACTTTAAATAAATAACTTGAGGATTTTGAGTAGCTCACTTTTATGTCAGAGGTTTTCTTAATTATAGCATCTGTTTCTGGAAGATGAGAAGGAGCCTGCTGTCACCCCTGCTACATAGCACATTATAAGATAATTTTGATTGTGTCCCTCTCCTAGAGGAACACTCCTAGTTCACTGACTTGGAAAGAAAGAACAGGCACCCTACTGATCAGAAATTAACCCCCTACCCCGGTAGTCTCAATGGTTCATGAAAAATGTTTGCTTTACATAAAAATGCATATCCCTTTGCTCATACCCTTTGGTGTATATGTTGCTAGAAACTGTTTCTTTTTCTAATAATATCACTTTCTTGCTAACTTGAAGTAGATAATGATAATAAGTCACAGTCTAAATATTATACATGTGTTAACTCATTTAGTCCTCACAAAACCCATAAGATGAGTAGAATTATTTGCTGTATGTTAAAGATGAACAAAATGAGTCCAAGATGTGTTAAATAACTTAGTGAGAATCAGCTAAGGAATGGCAGAGCCATGATTCAAATCTGGACTGTCTGGTCCGGAGATGGCACATTTTAAATATGGTCAGGGAAGACCATATTGAGAAGGTGACATTTGAACAAAGATATAAGCAATGTGAAAAAGTGAGGCATGAGGATATCTGAGGAAATGGCATTCCAGGCAGAGGGAACAGCAAATATAAGGACCCTGAGGGAAGTGTGTGCTTAGAGAGAAAGTGTGTGGGATGACTTCAAGTATTTTTGCCTAGTGACTGGAAGAGTTGCTAATTATATGAAGTAGGGAAGATTTGCATGATTCGGGGTTGGTGAGACAATCAAAGAGTTCAGTTTTGAGCAGGTTAAGTTTGAGATATCTATCAGATATTCAAAAGATGTCAAATAGACAGTTATCCAAGACTGTGTTCTAAGGAGATAATGCATGAGAGTGTTTGTTGTCAGTTTTATAGATGCACTTACAGCTATGGGACTAGCAAAGAGCACCAAATAAATGAAGATGGGAAAGTGGTCCCACCAAGAATTAAGCATTCCGACATTTAGAGACAGAACATGAGGAAGCACCAGTGAAAGAAACTGAGATGGAGTAGCCAGTGAGGCAGGAGGAAAACTAGGTGATTGCAGAGTCCTGGATGCCAAGGGGAAAAAGCCTTTTGCTGAGGAAGAGGTAATCAGATTAGTCAGATGTTGCTGGTACCGACAAGCAAATGAGGACTGGGAATTGAGCAATAAATATAGCAATGTGGATTACATCAGTGACCTTGACAAGAGAGTTTTCATTACAATGATCAAAGCAAACATCTAATTAGCGTAGATTTATGAATGATCAAGAATTTTCCCCAAATCGCAACTAAGATCTGTCAGAAAACAAGTCATTTTCCTTATTCTTATTGATTGCATCAAATGATATGCCATTCTATGGAATTTTTTTAAGTGATGCATAATGTCTGACTAAAATATAGGATTCAGTAAACACAGGATAATAGATAGTCAACAAAGAAATACTGAAAAGAGAGATTTAATAGAGAAGCACATCTGGAAAGAATGGAATGGATACAAGAATGTGACTGGGTGATATGCTTATATTTGGAAGTGCCAAAGACTCAATTCAACCTGACTTAGGAAAAATTTGGGGGAGACTTACTAACAAACCTAACTGAAAAATTCAGGCATAGGTGAATAAAGGTGCTCCATGCCATTGTCTGAACTCAGTGATGCTTCACGTCCCAGCTCTGATCTCTGTGTTGGCTTCATTTTTGGCAAGCTCCTCATCCATGCTAATCACCAGTGGTTCCAGGCTTACCTCTCATTGACTAGAAATGCCTGTGGAAGGGGCCTTTTTTTCTCAACAGTACCTGTAAACTGTATGTATTGGTTCTGATCGGCATGGCTACTGTGCTATATATATATAGGTCAATAACCATTTACTAAAGCCTTAGGGATGGACTAGCTAAATTTAGGTCTCATCTCCACCTCCTACAGGTGGCATACGTCAGCTCTTTCCAAACCGTGGGTATTTATAATTAAGTAGAGAGCTCACCATACAAAAAGTAAGGTTCTAATATTATAAAAATGGGGGAAGAATGTTGGGTGCATAGGAAAAGATGTCCGTTACAGGGGAGAAGGAAGATGATTTGAAAGAAAGAATGGAGACAAGTAGTAGTGTAGCATCTATTATGTACTTTACCTAGACTTGTTCACATTTTCCCATTTAATACTCATAACAATCCCAAGAGGTAAGCGCTTATGTTGGAAAAGCTGAGAAAAGGAAGAGGATCTCCAATAGGTGCTCCAGAGAAAACTTGCCCCTAGTACTAAATTATGAGCTAATATTTCAAATCTTAGTATATTTGCATTCAAACCATATACTAAAAAATTATGACTCATCTGTTTGACATTATAACCAGCAACCATAAAAACAAATAAATATGTACAAAGAAATGGAACAGAAAGTTGTAGTCATACAGTTCGGTACAAGTCTAAAGATTCTCTGGTTCAATTTCCCCTGTAAGTGGATCTCTTCGCTTCTGAGGGAGAGCAAAGAAAGGTCACATGGGTGTGAGAGGTGGTGGAGGAGCTCTAGTGTGGGTTAGGGTGGCAGGGTAACTACATCTTACAAGGTTTTACGAACGGCCCTCTCAATTCAGTCTCCCCTATCTCCAGTTCCTTTCAAATTACATAACAGGTCTAAAGCCTGGACCTTCCTGAGATTCTGGAGCTAATACTGGCTTGTTGCAGATTGGATGTTCACTTTAGGCACTAGATTTCAGCTTCCTTAGCTCTGTTACCATTCTTCTATCCACCTTCTTCTTTTGTATGTTGTTGAATAAAGGTCTTCTCCTCTCTGACTCTGTTTCTTTATAGACTTATCTTCTTTTCTTGGTCTTTTTTTTTTTCCATGCATGTTTTTAGAAGTCACAAGCCTAAAACGTACACGTACGTTCAATCTACCTCATTTGACCATTTCTACATCATCCATTTACATGTTTAATAATTGATAATGTTAAGCAGGCTATTATAATCCCTGTGGGTAGTCTAGAGCCCCACATCTCAACTTCAATAAATCTTTCTATTCCCAAGTGGCATATATACCAACCTCTAAAACCTACCAACCTGCATAAATTTGAACTTATTCCTTGGCCTAAGTCCTACCCTCAAATTTATTTGATCGTCCTGTTTTTAGGTTGGTTTCAACTCTGAAGTATCAGTATGTATCAAACAGAATTTGCATTCTAACCACATTGTGGTTAAGATGGCAAAAAATAGACGGTAATGCTTAGATTAGTGTTTTGAGCTGTGCTCACCTATGTTTCTACACACTCAGAGGATGCGATTAATCCAAAAGTAAGTTCTCATTCTATCTGGAGTTTTCTAACCTACTATTGCAAAGTGACACCCACACTGCCACATCTTTGTAAAACACAAATTAGACATAATGAAAGATTGTGAAGCCTGGTATAAGGTAGGGCTGAAATGAAAATGGCATGCATCTCTCCATGAGGTTTTAATATCTCAGAAAGAATATACATTTGGAAAGGGAGGACACTGAATCACAGAACCAAAGAAAATGCAGCTCAAAGCAGCCATTTCTTTTAGCTGACAGTGAATTTTTGGTTATTGGTTTGCTTTGTTTTATAGCTTTCTTCGGCTCTATAAAGTATCTTGACATACTGCCTGAGACCTCTGGCTTGCTATCTATTCCATTTTTTTAAAGTAAGTGAGATGCCATTTTGAAAGGCACTGAGGCATTACAGTTAAATTACACCCACTGTATGTGCAGACAGCCATGTACTGAGTGCACTCCTACTTACTCGTTCAGTTTTAATTTATTTTTAGCTTAGGAGAGAAGTGGTGATCACTGTGATATGATAGATTTCATACTTGGCTTCATGGACATTCTTCTTTATATGATCTAATTATTACTCCATATTTTACAGGTTAACAGATTTGTTGGGAATTCGGGTATTTTATTCAAATGAAGAATATGTTAAAATAGAACACAGATTAATAACTTGCCATATTGACTGACACACAATTGTTCGATAACTGTCAATTACTTTGTCTCACTGACTATTCATCACCAGTTCTCACACTAAAGCCTTTGTCCTATTTGTTCCACTGCCCTAAACACCCTTGTTCTAGATCTTGGGACGATGGTGCTTCCTTGTCTTTCCAGCATCAGCCTCTATGTGTCTCTTTTAGAAAAATAGCCTCTGATGATGCCTGGAGGGTTACCTTCTTTCACAACACCCATTTTATTTTTTGTACTTGACATTTTCTTGATTATTAATTTGCTTATATAACAGAAAGAGATTTTTGTCCCTTATTTTGTTTCTATTGCCTAGAGCAGTGCCTGGAATATGACAGGCAGATGGGCATGTCTTCATAATAAACACAGAAAGGGACATAGTCTGGTGTATTCATTATGGTAGCTTTAACACCTTGAATGTGGTGTGGGCTTCATATGGGTGCAATTAATTAAGGAATGACTTTCCTCTACAGTTAATGCCTACTCGTATTGGAATTTTAAAAGTAAAATATCCTATTCTAGATATTTATCCAAGACAGATGAAAACTTATATTTATACACACAAACAAACTCATGTTTTTAGAGGCTTTACTCAAAACTACTGAACACTGAAAAATCACAAATTCTGGTGAATGAAAAAAACTGTGGTATATCCATTCAATAGCATACTACTCAGCAATAAAAAAGAACTACCAAAACAGACAACAACATTGATGAATCTTAAATGCATAATGTTAAGGGAAAGAAGTCAGACTCAAAAAACTACATCCTCTGACTCCATTGATATGACATTCTGGAAAAGGCAATGCTATAGGCACAGAAAATAAATCAGTGGTTGCTAGGTGATGAGGATGGGGAAGGGGCTTACCGCAAGGGGCAGTATAAGGGAATTTGGGGGAGTGAGGGATTGCTTTATAGCATGATTTTAGTGGTGGTTATGTGATTGTATGTGCTTGCCCAAACTCACAGAACTCTATTCCGAAAACCATGAGTACTACTTTATGTAAGTTATGCATTAATTTTAAAAAACAGATGATATGTTACAATTCACTATAGTTCAAAGAACTACTAGGCTGTTCTATAGCTGTCTAACTATTGTCCTCTGAGAGACACTATGAAAATATGCCAGATCATTTAACTCCTCCAACGCCTTCTCAGCTCAATTCTCCTAATGGCCTACAAAGCTTTACTGAACTGCTAACCACTGCTTTGGTGACTTCATCTATCACTCTCTCCTTCTTTCACTCTGTTCCAACCTGAGTAGCCATCTTACTGATCTTTAAACCTAACAAGCACCATGAGATCTTTGCAGTTGCTGTTCTCTGCCAGGATGCTACTTCCGTATATCCACATGGCTTGTTCCTTTACTTCCATCAGCTCTCTATGCAAATATCATCTGATCAGAGATGTTTTTCTTGGCCATCCTATATAAATAATACCTCCCTCCTTGTACACTGCTTTTCACACACACACACACACACACACACACACACACACACACACACACACACACAAATGAAGTATGAAGTAATTAATTACCGTATATGTTCTGGCAGAGAATGGTTGAATGCTGAGCACATAGCTGATTCGCATTTCCCAGTTACCTTGCATGTAGCAGTCATACGCCTAGTTCCCATCAATGGACTGTAAATGTAAGAGTTACCTCATTGTTTGGTCTAAGCAGCAATGAACAATTTACCTTCCCTTTGATCTTTTTTCTCCCTTTTCCCTCACCCTGCCAAATGGATGACATCTATGTGATGTCAAATTCTTGAAGCTATTTGCTGAAGTTAGAAGAGGCAGAGCATAGAGAGAGTCTAAGTTCCCTGAAGACTGATGTAGCAGAACTCTCTCCCCACAACTCTTCCACCCACAATGGACTCCCTAACATTAATAAGAAATAAACCTTTGTTGTGTAAAGACACCACACTTTTGAGTTGTTTGTTACAGCAGCTAGCGTTACTTACCCTGACTAAAGCACATGAATTTAGAATTCAAAGATGTTTTTAATCTGAAGTTTGACACATCTGGTCATAATTTATGTTAGGAAACTATCCAAAATTTGTACATTGGGGATAGTAAATACTAATTACTTCATTGGATGGAAATGATCTGCAAATTAAAAAAAAAATAGGCACAAGAAAATTTACATTTTTTAAAAGAATTTCTCAAATGTAAGTTTTGTAAAGTGCAACATCTTTACTGTGCTGATTCAGGTTCTATTTTTCCAAACAGTCTTTCATTGATTTCTCTTCCTGTTCATTCTCTCAATATTTAACATCTACTTAATTAGTATAGTCTCTGTGCCAACCACTGTGCTGAACAAGAAGGATAATATCCGTCTTAACAGGTAATGAGTAGAGAAAATGGTAATGAAATGATAAATGATCAATCATGGTGTGAAAGCACCTTTAGAAGCGGGGACTACAGAGTGTTCTGGGAAGACAGAGTAGGGGAAATTACCCCATACTTAAGACGCTGGGGATGGTATCCCAGAGGAAGTGACATAAAGCTGACACTTCATGATTAGGATAAATTTGGAAAGTTAACTGGATGGTGGGATTTAAGGGAGAGTGTTCTTCAGAGTGCTTTGCACTACTGAGGAACTTAAAGAAGTTAAAGCGAATAGAGGGTAATGTGCTTGCAGGAAAATAGCAAGAGATACGGGTTGAGTGTGAGGATAAGACCAAGTTCTGAAGAGCTCTAAAAGTTATGTAAGGTGTTTGGTCTTTACTTAAAGTAGAAACTACTTAGGAGTTTAAAAATGGAATAACATGATTATATTTGTTTTTAAGAAAGAATGATTAGGCCAAATTATAGATAATAATGGATAAGGTGGGTATAAACCTGGGGATGGCATAATACTGAAGTTTGATGAAATTCTCAAGGCAAAAGGAGATGAAAGTTCCAACTGGGGAGATTGCAATGGAGATGAAAGAAAGTTGAAAAATTAGGAAATTTTAAAAATTGGTATTGTAAGGATATTGCTATTATAATTAGGTGGTTGAAACAAGAGGAAGAGGCATGGATCATTCTTAGTTTTCTAGTTTGTTCAAATTCTACAACTACAAGAATTCTTCAAAGTCCTCTCCTTTATCATCATTTTGTTTCTCTCTATATTTTCACTTGTAACCTCCCTGTCTCTAAGCGAGTCAATCCTACATCACCAACTCTATACTAAGCCATGATCACAATACTCTTTCCCTGTCTTTGTCTGTCTGTCTGTCTGTCTATCTGTATAATTTTTCCCCTTGCTTTACTGTTTTGTCTGAGGCATCCAATAAGGTTTGGATAGAAGTAATAACTATTATCGCCCTTGCTTGTTTTCACCATTATGTATAATAGTAAAGTTTTTTTGAGCTGTCAATCAATTGAGGAAGTTCTTTATATTCTTAATTAGCTGAGATGTTTTTCATGATAGAAGGGTATTCAATTTTATCACAAATATTTCCTCTATTATTTCCTGAATATGGTCAATAACATTGACTGACTTTTGTCTGTTAAACCAACTTTGAATTCTTGGGATAATTTTTCTTGGCCATAGCGTAATATCCTTTGCACATATTGGCAACCTTGATTTGCTAATATTAAGTTTTTGTGAATGTTAAGTTTTTCTGCATCTATGTTTATGAGAGATATTGATTTTAAGGTTTTTTAAATCCACCATAAACAACTAAAAATAATGAACATATATGAAATAACTGTTCAAAAAATTACGTATCATAGATTCCCTGAAAAAGGTAAACACATAAAATGAGACTTTTGACATCTTAGACTTCTGCTTTGAGCACTTTCCCGAGCCTTGTGTAGGGTGGAGGAGTCCTAAGCAGAGCAGGGATATCTTGTTGAATTAAAGACTAAAAGGTAAGATTTCAGAGTGGCTGAGGCTCCAAGGAGAAAATAGCTACACAAGGAAAGAGCTCCATAATCTGCATAGGAACATCCTTGTATGTTTTACTGAATACTAAGACATGCAAGCTTAGAGTTCAGTTGAAAAATTTTTTTCAGATATACTCTGCATTTCTCTCTGTTTAATGAAATCTTTGGGACAATGGTGATTCAGCCTTGAGTTGTGGCTACGTGATGAAATTAATAAGTTAAAAATTTATTTAATTTGTTGATTGTTTTCATATGTCCAGTGAATTTGTTTTCCCACTGAATTGGTGATTTCCTTTGTTGTGAAAGAAACAGAAGACTGGCTTCCAAAAACATCTTGTTTTAGCAAGTGGAGAGATGGAGTGAGTAGGCATGGTATGGTCCTTTTCCATTTTTAATTTCAGAGATGATTGCTGGCAGAAGGCAAGCAATATGTAGCTTCCACCTCAGGTGTGTTAGCATATTGCAATTAAAGAAAGCTGCTCTTAGTCACCCAGGATGAAAGTGATTGATCAAAGTGTCAAATGATTTACTTCCAGTGTAAACTACAATTCCCTGCCCCAAATACTATGATTTATTTAATAAAAAGAGGGTATCATTAAAACCTCAGCACATATTAGTCACAAATTGTGGTCTCAGGGAATATGAATGGCATAATTACATTCAGTGGCTTCTCCATATCCATCCTTATTATAAATAATACTTCCAATTAGTGTTATCCAAATGCTGTGCAAAGGCTCAAGAAAAGATGTAATTTAAAACAATATAAGTAAGATTATTTTTTATACTCTGTGACATAAATCTAAGTCAGGCTAAAAAAGGGTCTCATAGAAGAGCAACAGACACACAGAAGGCAAACCAACTTGAAAATTATATAATCATATTAGGTTCACAAGAAGAATGGTATGATCTGGAGGCAAGTCACTCTAATTATCATTACTGTCATCAATATATTGAGCAACAATGAACAATGAACCAAATCACTAGTTAATTTGATTTGGAATCTATTCCAAGATGTGAGACTTCTTTGATCGTATAGTGTAAAAAAAAGAAAATAATATTATGTAGAAATGACCACAGTGTGCTCCTCATACTGGCATTGTGTTTGGTATTTTTTTTTTTGATTGGCATTTAATGTCTGGTATATCACTTTAGCTTCCTAATGATAGAATAATATTATTTTAGAGCTTATGCTCTGGGGCAAGAACACTTTGCATTCCATTGCGACTCTGAAACGTAATCTTTGTAAGTCTCAATTTTCTCAGCCGTGAAGGCTAATAAGAGGGCCTACTTCTTAGGGATGTAGAAGTTTAATAAACTAAAGTTCCTGGAGCTGGCCGGTGATGGAATCAGGATGCAAAACACAACAGTAAGCTTCTAGAATCTATGCTGAAACCACCATGATTACTTTCTTTTCCCTTTTAGGACTCTGTGACAATTTAGCAAAACCATGTATGTGGCAGGTACTTAGTCCACTGTTTGGTGTGCAGCATTCAGTGACTAGTAGCTAAGAGGAGTGGGGGGAGAAGTTAGAAGAAGAGGGTGGATGAAAACAGCCACTATAACTAGATGAGGGCAGGAGTTTACAAATTTTTACTGTCGAGTATCAGATAATAAATATTTTAGGCTTTGCACAGTATACATTCTGTTTCATCTATTCAATGCTGCCATTATAACTAGGAAGCAGCCAGGCAAAATACATAAATAAATGAGTGCATTCTAATAAGATTTTATTTACAAACGTGTTAGGTTGGATTTGTCTCTTAGGCCATAGCTTGGTATCTGGGTCAGAGAATGAGGATTTGAATTCAGTCTTCCCTACCCCCACCCCCCAGCTTCACTGCGGTATAACTGACAAATATCAACTGCAGTCTTTTGATGAAGTCTGGTATCCTATTCACTCTCTCCCACCTGCCACCTCTGGCATTGGGAACATTAAGGGAATGAGATCATTATGATCTCTAGGCTGTTTCCAGAACTGATTTCTAAGATGACACAGTGCATTATCTGAAGATGATTGAGTTGACTGTCAACCAGAAAAAAATTACATAGTTAAAGATGAATTCCAGGAATGGTGAACATGGCTCAGACCATGGTAAAAAGTACACCTGTGATTCCACATTTGGTGCTCAAATCAGAATTCTGTATCTGTTCAGGGGGAAGATACACATTTGTACCTAGAACCCTTCACATTTTTCAGTCACTGGGTGCCAGGTGACATTTCTAGGTAGAGTAAACAGATGTCCTTCTTTGCTTGTGAGCACCCCAGTAAATGCCTGTTGTGCCTATCTATCATTAGCATCTCCTTTCACTCTCCTAAAAGTGTCCTAGTTTGGATGAAAAATTATATAGTCATCCTATTAGTAGGAGGTAGACCCCAATTCTAGAAATTTCCACTTTCTCTGGAAGCTATAAAATCTCTCCCAAGGGACAGAAAACCATTCTCATCTAATATTCCCTTTATTTTAGCAAACATTTATTGAGTACCTAATAAGTGCCACATACTGTGACAGACACTGAAGATAAAATGCTTGCTCCAATATTTTCATTTTATTTGGATACAGGTCATTGGTGAAAGATTATATGAACTCACTCTCTGACTGAAATCTTGAAATTCCACAGGCACAGGCTATCTTTTCATATATTCCCTACATTGTTCTATATTCCACATGAACCAAAGCCACATGAAAGCAGAGGCGAGGTACATACTTTTACCCCTATTACTGGTATCTAGTCATGCTTGCTGTATACTAAGTGAGCACTAAGTAAATAAATACTTATGGAAAAAAATAACTTAGTACTAGTCAAAGGTTTTCTCATTAAGCATTAATTTTTATATTCCCACATTGCACTGAGAAAGGGAAATGAATTATTATAAAGAATGTAAAAGGCTTGTATGAGTAGCTACAAATACTTATCTTCACACTTAATACCTATTATTTATTTAGAGCTTTCTATATGCCTGGCCTTAAATTAAACATTTATATATTGTATAACATTTAATCCCCACAATTACCCTATGAGGTAGGAACAATTTTTTCTCTATTTTGTGCATAATAAGGCTATAGCTCAAAGAATTTAGAAAATTACATAAGGCAACTTAGCTAGTAAGCAAAGGAAACAGGATTCCATCCCACATTTGATTTTCATGAAGACTGAATTATTATAAAAGCTTTTAGGCATAGCACAACTTAGATATACAAAAACTCAAGGATAGCCTTGACTAAAGTACTTAATTTAATACTACTAGTATTACTACTACAAATATTGCATGGACCATACTTATATTTAGAAAATTATTTGTTGTTCATCTGAAATTTGAACGTAACTGCATGTGCTGATTTGCGTTTGCTAAAGCTGACAACATCATCTGTTACTCATACTGCGAAGGCTATTTGTACAAGGAGCATGAAGAAGCCCTAATGCACTTCCCACCTCAGTTGTTCTATGTCCCAGCCCTGATTTCATGGTCCTGGGTATATGTGGACATAGAAAATATTCCTAGTGTAATTATGACAAAGTATAAGGAGAGTATTGTTTACCTTCTTCTCCAGTTCTCATGGTGTGGATTATCTGATCTCAAGCAGAAACCGTAAGTACCCAAATGTCCCCTGAGCAGTCAACATTATATTGAACCTATTTCCCCAATGCACAAATTAATCCCTGAGAGTCTTCTAGCTCTCCTTTTGTGGTGATATGATGCGGCATAGAGTCTAGCTGTCCAAGTGAACTATCATATAGATTACGGCGAGGGCCACAAGCAAGTTGGATAGAAACCAACTGGGAGCCTAGTATGTGTTGGCTATCATGAAACCTACAAAGAAAGCCCAAGATCAAGTTCGTACTTGAAGATCCTGCCATCTCCTTGCAGAGAAATTGCTGACACCTAGAAATGATTAAAACAATTTCATACAAAATCCCTTACATAGAGGATGATTATTAAATTTTGGGTCCCTGGGCTTCTAACTCCAACTTCCTAAAAGTACCCAGATTTCCTCTGTAAAATCACATTTACCCCATTTTAAACCAGATTTGTTTAAGTCAATGGTTGTAAAACTTTCCACACCCTTGCAGCTTAATGATCTGCTTAAGAAAAGATATATGAGCTGTTTCCAGTGAGATAAGGAACATTTATTTCTGGAGAGAAAAGCATCTTCACTGTCCTATAGAAGCAATTGTAAGAAACCTTCCTTCTTCCTGTAAATTTAGTGGGTTGGATGCTTTGGATATGTGGTTCAGTTTAACTGCCATAAGGGGAGAGAGAGGCTGGAACGTCCATGGCCTACTTTCGTGAGGTTTGAGCATAAAGAGAATACTTTAGAAGGCAGAGAATAATGACTTAAAAAGTAGTCAGGTTTGGGGTGGCATAATCTGAATGTCTGGATTAAGCTTCAGCCAAAGCCTCTAGATGTTTTCTATGTAAGTCAATAAATTTTCTTTGTTGCTTAAGCCATTTTAAGGAGAGTTATATTCTGTCACTTGCAATGCAAAGACTTCTGACAGACCTAGCTTGTATCTATTTACTTGTATTTCAATTTTCACCCATCCTAGAAAAAAATACATAAGGAGCATTTATTAAAATACACAGAATATAAAATGAAAAAAACCCAAAGATTAGAACTGCGTGATAAAGAAAAGGTGTGTGTGTGTGTGGAGAAAGGGAAACATCTGGATGTGAAATAGAGAGAGAAATGAGACTCAGGTAAAAATGGCTACTGTGAAGTCTTTACTCTTGCTGTGGTAGTCCAGAGATTTGTGGTAAGCTTCCTAGCATGTAATTTAAAGGAAACAGCTTGTTCATTTACCCGATTCACAGTGTCCTTCAGCTAAATTCTAAGGAATTGCTCAGGAGAACCACAAGTTATAAAAATCTAAAAGTGGAATTTAACTGAAAGGTTAATAGAGGAAGCTAACAGATCACTCTAGGGTGGAGCAGTTAAGTACCCTCTGAGAGGTCAGACCTATGCTGAGCCATGAGAGACGCTCTGGGATGTACGTGGAGGAGGAAAATCAACAATCAGGGAAGAGGAAATAGCACGGGGAAGCTTATACTTGAAGTGAACTTGTGCAGACTGTGAAGATGGGCCTGGATAAAGTTGAGAGAAGTTATGGCAGGATGGAATCAGTGATTATTTTAAAACACAGTCAAAATGTGGAGCAGTATGAAAAAAAACAAAAAAACAAAAAACAAAAAAAACCCCTACCATTAAGAGCAGATGGAGTTCTCAAGCTTATTAAGTACTTAAGTTTCTTAAATTTTAAAACATAGCCATGCCAGCAATTTTGGTTTGATGCAAAATGGAAACAGTCTACAAATAAATAAATGTTGACAAAAAAAATAAAACTGAGAATAAACAGACTCTCCTGAAAAAATAAACAACATATTGAGCTTAGTTCTCCTGTTGTATAAACTAGTCCTTAGAAATAATTTAGGTAAATTTTACTCCCTAATCTAGAGGTCTAAATCTTGACTAAAATAATTCTCATTTATACTCTGTCAAGATTACATATCAGAAGTTTTAGTATAGTTTTCTTAATGTGGTAGGATGGAGAGTAAAAAAATACTAATTGCCTTCTATACTCACATGTAATAGACTCTTATGGTCATCATTCAAACTGGAGTGCCCTATTAACTAGCCTGGACATATTGTTAAATTATAATATTTATAAATCACTCAGAAATCATGAATTATCAGTAGATCCTCTGTAAAAAGCACCTGCTAAATACTTATGTATTTCAATTGTACTTTGACATAATAACTAAACTAGCTCTGAGATCTTGAACTAGTGAATTAATCTCTCTGAGCCCTGGATCCCTCATTTGCAAAACTACCTATTAGGGTTTATGAGGATTAAGTGAGAAAATATATAGTAAATGCCTACTTGGAATAACTATCATTTGAGTGATTAATATAGGCAAAAGTCTTAGGTCGTTAAATGAATTATGTTCATTCTCATTAAAGCCTGATAGAGGTTTTTCTCTCTATGGATGAGTAAACTCAGACACAGAGAGGTTTGATCAACCTATGCAATATCATCACTGAAAAAAGATAACCCATATAATTTTTATTACTACTCAATTTAAGAGATCACTCTATTATCACTAGCATGCCAAATTAATAAAACTTCTTTTACCACTATTTCTAAGGAACCAGAAAAACTTTTACATTAAAATGAAATTATTGGTCCTCAGAGAACTCATGGAAGTAGCTGAAGTCATGTATTATTGTCTCTCTTTTACAGACAGTATAAGATGTGACAGTAAAGTGTAATATATTAAATCAATGGTTTATTATGGAAGAAATTACCTTTATTTAATCACTATCCATTTCAATGGCTCTCAAACTTAGTATCTCTAAGAATCACCTTGGAGAACTTGTTGCAAGTACAAACCACTGGATCTAATCTTCAGAGATTCTGTGCTGGGGAAAGGTCCATGCCCATTTTCTGTTGGAATTTCTGATATAAGCTGTCCACTAGCTACATTTTATGACAAACTGATCTAGAGTTCAGTAACCTATGGAGGTCAGGGGCTGCATATGCATGCATAACGAAAGAACTGACTGGAAAGAAAAATAACAGAGGAGAAAAAAAAAGGGATGGAGTGTTGTCTTTACAGCAACAGCACCGAATTCTCTAGTGGACATTCATCATTCTCTCGCTCTCATTTCATGATTCTGGGTAGCACTCCACCTCACCTCCAGAGTGATCATGTGATTCAAGTCCAAGCCAAACAGCACACCAGATTACTGCTGCATGCCATGATTGGTTCAAGCTGGCTAAAGCAGGTCCAATCAGAAAAGATCACAGAACTACCAAAGCTACCAGAAAAAAAATATCCATCTACTGCTGCAGGGAGAGTCTTAAGGATGCTAAGGTACTGCAGACATCTTGCTGCTTCTTGGAGACTGAGATTAAAGCTAACAAGGCAGAATTCAAGTCCTGAAGATACTGTTTGAGTTCTGAAGCCAGCCATGACTAAACAGAAGATGCTTCCTCATATTTAAGAGACTATTTGGTTGAGTACCAAAAGTCCTAGAATCAAATTTCCTCTTGGCCATTAGACTGAAATCCAATCTATCTCGGGACTTCTCAGTCTTATGAGCTGGTAAATTACTTTTGACTTGAGACAGTTTAACTTGCAACATATAGAGAAACACTGATTTTCATCAAAACTTAGAGATATGACAGAAATTTACTGGGTGGCAGGGTTTAGAGAGAGGATCTCCTAAAATTGCCTTAAAACAGTCTTCCTGGGTCTTACGACATGCTTATAGTATTTCAGGATTTTTTTTAATTATTATTTTTTTATAACTACTGAACACCTACTATGCCAAACGTTATGCTAAGCATTGAACCCTTTAATCCTCAGAGCCAACTTCTGTGGTGGACACTATTATTATTCCACTTTTACTTATGAGAAAAATGAGGCTTAGAAATATTAAGAAATTTTCCACAATCACCGAGCTTGTAAATGGCAGAGCTGAGATTCAATCCCTGGCTGCCTGACTCCAAGGACTGATATCTTAACCACTGTAGTTTATCATCTCTATAATATTTGGTTGTACTGAGCTACTGTAATTAGGCTTGCTCAGAAAATAAATTACCTTGGGAATTCACTTTTTTTGTACTTAAACTTCAACTTGACTCCTTTATTGGAGGCAAGTGGATTTATACTATATTAAACCCACCTTTCAATTACTGGTGGTTGGCAGGTCACCATTCATCTCTGTTTTTTCCTGTTTTATAGTGGTTTAACATGTTTTATGAGGCACCTGGAATATTCTTTTGGATCTTGCCTTCAGAGTGGAGGGGATACAAGGGGATGGTAGGGGGAAAGGTGATGCGATATCCACAGGTTTTAAATAATCATTCCTTCAGCTTCTATCTGCTGATAGATTGATGCTCTTCCTCCTTTTGTTCAATTCATTTATCAACACCAGCCTAATACATGTTTGGATTTACATCCAAGGCCCCATTAAACTAGACAGCCAACTCACAAGCCAGCAGATCGCGTGATTGGGGTGGGCTAATCTGACACAGAGGGACATGGCTTGCGGATGCTCTAGGTGCCAAATGCAACATCTGTTTGCGATAGTGCTTACTGCCTATTGCAGCACAGCCATTTGCTATTGCAATCTGTCAGTTTTAGTCTACATTTAGGTTATTTAACAGCAAATTTGCTTTTAATCACCTGGGCTTTGTTTTGGACTAGTCAGCATCCTTGGTGTGTCATCCTCAAATATGACAGAATCTTAGAATGTCAGTGTTAAAATGTTTTAGATCACGAAAGTGATGATGGTAAATAATCACTTAAATGCCAAGCATTTGCTTGTATATTTTATGTGTATTGTCTCATTCATAACAGACCAAGAGAAAAGATACTATGTTTGCTCCCATTTGATGGTTCAGGAAATAAAGTGGTTCAATGAATTGTCGATATTCATGAAGCTCGTTGAGTTGGGAAGCTTGGATCAAATCCGTGTCTGTTTGACTCTCAAACTCTTAACCATTATATCTGATTATCTAGTCCAGTGGTTCTCAAAGTTTAGTGTATGTCAGAATCACCAGGATGGCCTGTTAAAACACAGATTTCTGGGGCCCACCTAGTTTGATTCAGTAGATACGGAACGCACTGTGTTCCCGGGTGGTGCTGAGGTTGCCTACCTGAGGTCCGCATTTTGAGAACTACTGATCTAGTCGACTGCCATACTGCAGAGTTGTGAAAGCAAAACTCAGAGAAGGAAAGGCCATATTCAAGATCGCAACGTAGGTTAATAGCCAAGAGAAATCTGAATCCGGATCATTTTGTGCTCAAATGGTCTCCTAAATATGAGGAGGCACCTCTCCTTTTTCTATTTTCTATTTATATGAAGAGACATAATACTTGGCTAAATTTGCAAATAATAACTGCTCTGACATGTCCTGATTCACCAAGATGACAGGTATTGATGAATGAGAGTTAATTAACCTTCTTGAGTTTTAAATTCCTGTAAATTTGTGCTAACTAATTCCTACTGTGCAACTCTGTCATGGAGACTGGATATAATTTAAAATTTCCCCACTGAACTGTAAGCTTCATGAAGTCAAGTACTTTGCTTATCTTTATTCCCTATTGCATTCCTACATCTAGGAATATTGCCTCACATATACTAAATTATTTATAAATAATTTTCGAATGATTAAAAATAAATACCTGGTACATCACGGGAACTGAGTAAATAAATAGTGGCTTTATTGCTATGTTAATATCATCATCGCCATCATTATCGTCAATTTAGTTTCCTGATTCATTTCCTATCCTATTTTCTCCCTTTCAGATTTTTTTACACTATCTGTACCTGCCAAGCTCCATTATATTTTTTGGTAATGATGCTTCCATTTTATGGCTTCTGAAAAACAGGCCAGATGTTAAGTTATTTTGTTGTTGTTGTTATTCTTTTAGCAAATTCACACCGCAGCCATTGATCTCCCTTTTTCAAATGGGGAGCTCTAAATTGCCGCAAACATTCTGCCTTGGCTGCCTTTGAAGTCCTGTCCAGCTGTCAGCTTTGAAGGGAGGAGGGCCCTTAGTCATCTGGGTCATATTTTAACCCTTTGGATAACAGTGAGACCCTTCATCCTGCAGTGTTGAAAATGGATCCTCACTGCCCCACATGGAGTTTTCTCATCTCAGAAAACAGTCAGGCAAACAGGAAAGAGACTTTGCTAAATTTATTTCATAGTACATCCTTTGAACCTAGGAAGATGTGGCACTAAGGATCTAAGCTACTTGTGAAAGGAAGCATCCATGTGCACTGATGTAAGATATAGCTTTGAGCAGTGAACAGTTTCTGGAGGAAAACAGTGACAGAGAGGGAAACGTGCCTCGCTCGCTATATAGACCCAGGGTTCTTCTCATCCTGAATGCCTTGTAGATTCACTAGGAGAGCATTCTAAAAACCCTGAGGCACAGACTATTTGATTCAGCCTCTCTAAGGGCTGGATTCAAGGCATGTGTGGTTTTGAAAAGCTCACTGGTTACCCACATCCTTCCAAAGACCAGCACAGACTGTTTCAGAACTTTTTCATGGGTCCTCAACGTAGTGAGAAAAATGAAGTCAAAGCAGTAGGATTTTCAATATCTAAAAATAGTCCTTTAATAAAGACTGTCCTTTATTGTGAGAGCAGCCGTACTCCTTAGTATCGCTTGAGAAAATCATTAACCACCATTAAATAAATAAAATGCCACTACAACTCAGCTTGGAGCAGGCTACAAATCCTGAGAAGCAGCAAGATTGTAATCAAAGCCTGTAATTTAGAACATCTGCCCTTCTGGCTTCAATTTCACATTTGAAATCAGCACCGTTCTCTCTGTAACGGAGGCATGTGACAATCTCAATATGTATTGCCTGTGTCTCCCTGTCAGCTCTCAGGAGGGTGTCTCCTCCAGACTCAATTTCAGCTGCTCTGGACTTTGGGGGAACACCCAAGGTTCTCAATGTTAATTTCATGTATGATACTCAGCCCAAACTTTAAAGCAGATTGTCCTACATGTATACTCTAAATATTCTGAATATCCATATAACTCAACTAAAATAAGAGACATATAAAGAACAAGTTAATTTTATTTACATAGATTATGTTCTTCCTGTTTGTTCTGACTTCAAACTATTCTTATAAAAATGACAGCTATAGTAATTGTAGCTTCGAAAAATATATTTAATAAAGTAGAATAAAAACACTGGTAATGCTCTTTGTGGGAGACTTGTTAATTTATTTTTAGTTGTACTGGTTTGTGTAATTCAAAATACCATACTACGTGATAGAAAGTATCCAGAACACAGTAACTCTCAACTGTTATTGTTTTGTCAGTCATCAGTAATGACTGTTTACTATTCAAATGAGCTTTTCTGAGAAGGTTCCCATTTTCTCTTGAGCCACCAGAAACTAAGACACAACCACCCCTTACATGCCCAGTTCTCATTTCCTACATTTCTAAGGACTCAAGCCATTTCCAGCATAACTGAGTTCAGGTAGCGAATGATAACAGACAAATACGTGTTTTATGAGAAGGACATTCTTGCTACAGCCTTGAATCACTCCTTAAAATGAAACCTTTCCCTCCTCTAACTTTCTGCATCCCCGGATCAGTCCTTGCGACTGGCATTTATCACTTGCTTTCCTGAGTTATACGTAATTATATACAAGCAGATCCATGGCATTCTTGTGAATTTAACATTTCCAGTCTCGACACTTCACAAGTGACCCTGACGGGTCCATAATTTGTATAATTTGTCATGTTGTTGTGGTATGAATTTAAATCACACTCACTTTGAGCTGGTTTAAAAAAAGGGAATGACTTAGCCAGTACAATAAGCCTGGACAATCAACCAGTATCTTTCCTTTATATAGCTCTGTTTTTCTTATTTGCCACTTCTAAGAAATCAAAATTTCATGTTTCTGTTGACACAACTAAGAATATCTTTAGTAAAAACTAAAATAGCAATTAATTGGTGGTGCAATGTAGAAAATGTCTGATAGAAATGAGATTCAGAAGAAATAATAACAAGAGATAACATTAATTGCTTACTATGTGCCTGGCACCATAAAAAGTGTTATTTTCATGATCTCATTGGATCCTCACAACCTCACAGTAAAGTTATATTATTAAATCCATTCTGCAGAAGAGGAAAATGTAGTTTTGAAGATTTGGTTTAAAGTCACATAGGCAGAGCCAAGATATGAAAAAAGGTATGTCTGACTTCCAAACACATATCTTTCCCCTTTCAAAAAAATGTAGATATAGTTGACATGCAATATATTAGTTTCAGGCACACGATAAAATGATTTGAAATTTGTATATATTGCAAAAGAATTACCACAATAAATTTAGTTAACACCGAACACACCTAGTTATAAAATTGTTCATGTGAAGAAAAGTTTTAGATCCATTCTCTTAGCAGTTTTTTAATATACAATTTATTACCCATAGTTGCCACGTTGTATGTTACACACCCATGACTTATTTTATAGCTGGAAGTTTGTACTTTAACCCCCTTCACTCATATTGCCTCGACCTACTCTCACCCTGCCTCTGGCAACCACTAATAGTCTGTTCTCTGTAGCATGAGCTTTTATTTTTTAAAGTGAGGCATAATTAACGTATAACATTAGTTTCAGATGTACAACGTAATTTAATATTTGTATATATTGCAAAATGATCACCACAATAAGCCTAGTTAACATTCATCGTCAAACGTAGCTACAATTTTTTTTCTTGAGATGAGAACTTTTAATGTATACTTGTTAACTCCTGTTGGTCTCTATTGTACCTACTTTCTCCCCACCATGCCATGTAATTTTTCATATTCCTTTTACGCTATAAGTTTTATTTGGCCTTGAATTTAACTTTACTTGTATATTCCTTGGAGCACCTAAACCAGAACTTTGCTATACCAGGATTTGTCAGATACAGATGGATGGGTGAATGAATACAAGAATGAACGATGCATTTGCTAATTTCATTTACTTGCCTTATCTTTGCTTCATCAGCAAAAATTAAATGAGAACAAATACGCTTCTGTGTACATTTATTCCTTGTTCTCCTGAAATGCTCCAGAAATTCTGAATGTTGAATAAAAAGAAATTTCTCTGTATTTAAGTGGCCCTGAGATCAAAGAAAGTAATAAAACATTTTCTTTTCTAAAGACATTTAATACTATGAGTCAATCCCTATAGCTCACCTGATTGTGTCCCAATGTCATTTATGGATTTTCGAGGGAGTATTGACTTGAAACCAGAAAGTACCAGCAAGGCCCTGTTTACTTTACTTTTAGAGAAAGGAAACAATACATCTCATTCTTTCATAATAAACTGAAAGACCTGAAAATAACACATAGTTAATTTCTCTATTGGTGTATTAGTTAGGGGTCCCCAGAGAAATAGAACCAAGAGGATATATATGTATATAGAGAGATACATAGATATGAGAGATTATATGGATTGACTCACGTGATTATGGAGGCTGAGAAGTCCCATGAGCTGGTGCTGTAATATATTCTGGATCCGAACCCTAGAACCAGAGGAGCTGAGGGTGTAAGTCCAAGTCCAAAGGCCAGATAGCCAGGAGCACCAATGTCTAAGGGCAGGAAAAGATGGATGTGTCAGTTCAAGAAGAGAAAGCAAGTTCTACCTTCCTCTGAGTTTCTGTTCTATTCAGACTTGCAGTGGATCGGATGATGCCCACTCATGTTGAAGATGACCTTCTTTATTCAGCTTATTGATGTCAGTGCTTATCTCTTCCAGAAACACCCTCACAGACACACAGAGAAATGTTTTACCGGCTGAATGGGCATTTCTTAGCCTGGTCAAGTTGACATGTAAAATTAACCATCAAAGTTCTCATAAATTGCCAAGAAACAAATTAGAGAGTTGTTTTTCATTGTAATAAATGAGAAGGGGAAAGACAGAGGGCCATGAGGGTACACAGCGGCAGATATACCCTATTTGTGGGGGTGGCGGGGCATCTACGAAAGCTTCCCTTAGGGAATGATATATGAGCTGGAACTGAAAGAAGAAGCAGGTAGCTGAGTCAGAAAACACACTCAATATGTGTGGGAGTTGAATTGTTGAAACAGGAGCCCAAGGTAGATGGAACAGTATATGTGAAGGTTTAAAGCAAAAGGGATCAAGAAGCACTTTATGAATTCAAAAAAACTGTGAGTGAATTTTGGTGATTGAAAGCCTGAAAAAAAAATCTGCATTTAAGAGCTGCAGTTCAGTTAATCATGTTGTAGCAATGAAGGTTTTGGTTTTGATAACGAATTATAATTATGGAAGATATCACTGTTAAAGAGACCTGAGGGGAGTGTTCATGGGAATTTTCTGTACTATTTTCAACTCTTTGTGAGTCTAAAATCATTTTAAAAAATTTGAAAAATCATTTCTGGGTCTCAGAAATTGGGACTTTATGTTCATGGGCACCAGAAAAACTATACCTGTGTCCTAACATTTTAAAATTAATCCACTCTGTTCTTTTGGCATGTGGAGTGTTTTATTGCCTTAATTTATTAGTGGTGCTTAACATCTGACATATCTTCCCCAGGAACTGATGATAGTATTCTTTAAAACAAACTATAATCAGGATTCTGGGCAGGAAAAGATGAGAATTATCTGTCTACTTCTCTAATGCAGAATGTCAGCATTCTGCTCTGGAATATATGGTAAGTAGGTATTTGTGATACCATGTGAACTGAGGCTCAGAGAAAGCCTAATTGAATCATATTGTATGACAATGTAAGTAGAATGTCATATATGTTAGTTTATGGAAGGTCAAAAGAAGTAACACCTACGATATTGTGCAATAGCCAAAATGACAGCCATACTTACTTCTATAGAAGACTTTTCATCTGTCTAGTGCTGGTTACAGCATATAAGACATGGAACCAGGGAAAACAAGACAGCAAGCCTCATAATTCCCTGGAGCTGAGCTAGGATCGACTTTCTGTCAATAGCACAAATGTCATTCCTCTGAAATAAATGTAGCATTGAGCACACATATCTAATTGTTATTTCTCTGCTCAAAATTCTACAGCTGTTCCTCATTGCTCACTGGATTAAATATAAATTCCTTTGAAAGATGTTCAGGTCCTCCATGAGTCAGCCCCTGTCTAGTTATGTAACCTCATTCCAATATCACAAATCATTTTATTGATCTTTAAAGACCACAGACTCCTTTATGCTTCTAAGCAATTGTGTTTTCTTAACCTTTGTGTCTTAACTCAAACCCTACTGTGTCTGTGAAGCCGTCTTTTAGCTTGTCCAAATCTAGCAATATCTTCCTTATATTTTCATCCACTCTATAAGTAGCTACATTATAGCAACTGTCATTTTGTATTATAATGTATTCCTTCACATGTATGTTTCTCCACTAAGCTCTGCAGTCTCCTTGAGGACAAAGTTCTTCATTTCCAGCGTCTTCAGCACCTAGAAGACTGCCTGAAACAGTGTAGGTGTTAATTAAAATTTTGATGAATAAATGAAAACAAAATTGATTGAGTGATATTTGCCTTAATTAAGAGAAAAATGTTGTCATAGTTCCCAGTAAGAATCATCCATATTAGTACCATGGAATTTATGTCCACGGCTCTGAAGTATCAATAAGAGATCAGGTTGTGGTTACCCAAATGGACCAGTCTACCATCATTCCCCATGCATGCTGGGAATGAACAATTATCTATCTCAAAAATCTAAAACCACAATCAGAACTTTTATATCTATGGTGAACAAAATGTTGCTTTAACAAAATAGATAATTGCTCCTTACTTGACTATGGATTTTTGTATCCCATCTTAATGAAGGTATTTTTGACAAGAATATATTTTTTCATCACCTTATTAAGCCTTTTGGTGAAAGGACAATGACTCTTTTCTAGGTGAAAAAATGCCAATGTTTAACATCCTTTAGAGTAACTTTTGGGAAAATTTATTTCCTTTCCAGGTCATTACTGCAATATATTACAATTTTAAGATGGAACTGAGTCAGAACAAATACATGAAAGTGACATGTAAAACATAGCCCTAACCTTGGGTGGTCTGAGATTTGCAAAAATATTTCAAGGTTTGCAAAATATTTATTTATTCCAAAAGTCCAAAATAAATGTGTTTTCTAAACATTCCAAAGTATTCTAAAATATTCCACAGAAAAGAAGAGAGGCAAAAGGAAATTAAAGAAGTAATAGAATGATCTATAAACTGGACCTTGATAATACCGAAGGATTACACTGAATTCACTGACAAATGTTTTTGATATAAGATAGGATTCAAATAATTATTTTTTGAAATTTATTGTCCAATTTAATTAAATAGTCATTTGTGCTAATTGCATAGCAGATACTTTATTAACCTTAGAGACACTGTGATCAATAAAATATAGCCCCTGCCTTTGAGAGGCTCACTGTCTAGGAGGAAGCAGAACGGTGCAGCGAGCAAAGCCTGGGTTATAGAATTCTATGGTCTTAAAATCTGGATGCCGCAGCATCAAATTATTAGCTGTGTGACTTAGGCTTGGTACCCTCTCTAGATCTTTGTTTTCCTGTAGAAACCAGATAATAACGGTAAGTCACAAGGTTATTGTGAAGATTATTTAAGAAAATTCTTGTAATGTCTTTTAGAATGCTTGGCTAGGAGTAAAAACACAAATATATTTTATCTGAGAAAGTTAAATAATCATTTTCTAAATTTATATTTGTGTATGTCCTAGGTCTAAAAGTAATAATGGGAATCCACAGCAACCTATGAAATCAGACGATAGCATACCATTAATTTTAAAGAATTTTTTTTAAAATCACTGAATAATTATAACTCATTTCTGAAGAAGAAAGGGTGAAGCAAAGATTCCATATGGTCCCCATGAGAGGTGGATAAAAAGAAATAGCTTTCAGTTCAGTTTCAGAAAAATCACATTCATCAGAATTGCCTATCCAAAAATGGAATGAGCTGCTTCAAGAGTTAATATAGTCTCTGTCATCAAATTTATCAAACACCACTGAAGAACAATTTGAGATTGTAGGGAGATTAAGGTAAGTAATAATTTAGGAATAATTAGTAATAAGCAGTTGATCCAACCAAATGCTATGAAAAGCTGCCAACATTGAATCTACATCCTGACTCACCATTTATTTTGCCACAGAGAGAAGGCCCTAATCAAGTTTTTGCAGTGATTTTACCAATCAAACTGACTGTTCTAGTTGATTATGAGATAATTTTGGAGCGGCTTACTAATCACGCTGCGAAACGATTGATTTCCTAATGACTGGCCATCGTTTTGCTTTTCTGGTCCCCGATAATGGAATCAACAAAATCAAAGTAATTACAAATCATTGATGAAAAGCCTGTGTCCTATTATTCTATACTGAGTTTTCTCTTTATTTGGATTCATTCTTGAAGCTCTGAAAACAATGTACTTTTTCCCTTTATTGAGGACACTCATCAGCACATACTTTGTACTTTTTCCAGAACGAAACAACTGGTTGAAAGGATCATCACTGATTATGCCCAAAGGCAATCATTGAAAGCTATCATTTGGTACTGAAGATGTTGGAGTTTGAAATCAGATCAAGACTTGAGCTCCAGCTTTACCCTTGGGGGAAACGTAACCACTCTTATGATCCCGCTTCTTTATTGGCTACAATATACCTATCACACTGAAAATGTATGGGATCAAAAGGAGATCATGTTTTACTATGTCTAGAATGGTACTTAACATCTTTAATATTAAGTAATAAAAGCGATAAGTTTTCTTTTCTCAATGTATCTCCTATTTCCACATCTTGGTGTTTCCAACCATGAACCCTTATACACTGTAGAGAGGAATGGAGGCACAGAAATTAGAGCTGAGATAAATAAAGAAGTTATTTACTTTAAGTCTCTCTCTTCTAGAAGAGAAAACTGAGGCCCAAGTTTTCATGGCTAAATAAGGGAAGAGCTAAAGAAGTTAAAGGATGCATACCCCATCTCTTACCGCCCAGTCCAGTGCTCTTTCTACAACACATGCCATTTCTGGTAATGTTGCAGATTTGAAAAGAGACATTTCTCTTGTCTTAAGAAAATTAAGTACAGCATAAAAGAGTGGAAAGGATGCGAGCTTTGAAGTCAGATCATTCTAGACTTGACTCTCAGGTTTGCTTCTTGCTGGTGGGTGGCCTGAGCAAATCACGATCTTTCTGACACTCCTTTCTTTTTACTTAAATTTGTGGGAAATCATGCGTACCTCATGGGGCTTCTGGAAAAACTTTGACTAAAGACGATAATATCCTTAGAACAGCATCTGCCACATTAAGAATTCTTACTAAAATTAGCTAACAATAATGAAAATACCAGTAAGAGGTTTATGTATTGTAACAGGCTCAAGGAGAAGCTGGGAGACAGGAAGTTCTCTTGGTTCTCCCCAAGTCCCGTTAGTGTGGTGGTCATTCTTGGAACAGGAATTACCTTTTACAACAGAAAAACACTAGTGTGTCATGTCCTTCTTATTCTCCAGGAAAAAAACGCAAACTTTTTTTAACGTCTCCTTTCAGCTTTTCCAAGTTCTGGTTCTTTTTCCACACCTGATAAATACTTTCTTCAGAGAACACCTACGGAATGCCCGCGATGGGCTCAGCTCCTGGCTCTGCTGCTTCTGAGGCGCATGGGCAGACCTGAGTACCATGTACCTGGGGCTGAGACATCCATCAAAATCTCTTTTCAGTGACTATTGCTCTCTCCAAGGTCTGTTTGCTGTTCTGGTAAATTAACTTAAACACACAGCTAAGCCTAATCCTGCCAAGTTCTTTAAGGAATTCGGAGTTCTATGGGTTTAGCTCTCTAATCTCTCCTCACCGTAATGCTAAACACAATCAGGTACAGTATGCACAACTGAGTAGCACATCCCAGCCCACTGCTTCTCCTTCGGTTGATTTACTGTCCTCAACTCCACACGGATGCTCTGACCTGTGATTTTAGCTCCTGTAGGTATTTCCATTTGCTAAATATTTCTGCTGGATAAGCTGCTTATAGAGGCATTTATTTATAGAAAATAAGAGTCTGGAGTTTTATGATACATGCAAAGATAAATTCCCACATAGGTTAAAAAAATATGCCCCCAAGAGGAAGTTTAAACTTTTAGTTTGGATATTGAAAACAATTAAGCCATTTGTGTTGTGCCCATAACACTATGCTTGCCAAGAATATTTACAGTGATTTCAGAAAGTTCCTTAACTCTGATAGCTACTGTCTGCTACTTTCTCTGTCATTCCTCCCTTGTTTATGAATTGTCTGGTTTTATATTTCTTCTTTTTTATCCTTGGTACAGACTAAAAGAAAAAGACACTTTATGTATAAGACCATGATTAAGAATTCTGTTCTGCCTTCAGACAGACCTGGTTTGAATTCCAGTTTCTTTGCTATTCTTTTAAAATATCAACCTTCAATAGTTCATATTCCACTTTCCTGCTTAGTTTTTCTCCTAAAGACTTGTCACTATTTCTCAAATGTTGTATTTTAATTACTTCTCTTTCTTACTTATTATCTGTGCCCTACCATAAGCTCCATGAGGGCAAGAAACTTTGTCTTTTTTGGTTTATTGCTGTTCCCTAGCCCCTAGATTAGCACATGAGCTAAAAAACATATATCAACTGAATGAGTGAATGATTAAATGAGATAATCCCCACCAAGCCCTTAGAGCTGGTGCACGACATCAATTCAGACATTTCCTTGGTTTAGACAAAATGGAAAAGAGGGTTAAAACAACTTTTTCTTCTAATCCCAAAGCTCCACAGCTCCACGGCTCCGCAATACCTTAAAAGTGTGCTGCCCAAGCTGGAATATAGCTGGAACTCAACCCGCTAAACTTGCTCAGGTCCGTTTTGGAATGACATGTCATTCACAGTATCTTTGGAGATAATTTGTCCGAAGCCAAGTGCTTAATGGCTCATTTTTCTTTCCACTGTAAAACGAAAACTAAAATAAATCAAAGTAGCAACCATCAGTCCATAACAGCCCTAGACTAAAGCTGTAAATGAACATGCTTAATGATGAAAGAAAAAAAAAATTCAAGTAGAGAAACTTTATTTCAATTCCTGGTTCTAAGGGATTTTGTGTAAGCAAACCAGAGCAAATTTCGTACAAGCCTTACTTCAGGATGCTCTTTTATTTATTACTCATAACTGCTCAAAAGTTAAAGAAGCATTTATTGAACTTTGTTGGTCCTGAAGAATTAACTTTATATTTACTTATTTTCATTCAATAACATGTCAAAAAAGCCAAGACATCAGCAATGAACCAGTGAAGTTTAGACATAAAGCAATTTAGCCCAGAGTGCTTTTTGGCTTTTTCTGTGTTGACTGGGACCAGAGATCAGTGACGAACAAGGCCCCTTATCTTTGATAAATATAATGAAGTGTGAATTAATTAACAAAAGTTTTTTTATACTACATTGCAAGTACCATTTGATATTATTACATGCATGAGAACAGATCTGTGCAAATTGGTAGATGTGAATACTGGGATGACCTTTCCCATATCACTATACTGTTGCCATCGGGTCACCGAACTTACAGTATCTCCTTTATAAAGCATAGTTGCTGCTCTCGTGTCACCCACATCTGATAAAATACATGGGGAAGTCAAATGGAATTGCAAATTCCCTGAGATGGTAACTTTAGCGGACATTTGTTGCCTTTTTCCTCCCAGCTTCCATTATCTTTCTGTTAATATACTCCAATACCCTCTTGGGAAATTTTCCCTCTCCTTCAGTGTGTTTGATAGTTTCATTATTCAAGATGGCATGCCTGACGACTTGGATTTCACCTTCTAGAGCTTCGAATTTTACATATAATAATAATACTTAATACTTTCGAGTATGTACTGGCATTGATCTAAGTCCTTTGGTGTCCCACAACAACATAATAAACTAGCCGCTACTATTGTTCTCACTTGACAAATAAAGCAAACATTTTAAGACCAAGGAGCCAGTCGATAAGTGGTGACATGGCATCCAAACCCAGATCTGCCTGAGGTGAGAGCAGATGGTCTTCAGCATTAGGCTGTAGTGCTTCTCAGTGTGGAGGGACTCAGAGCAAAAACATCCATGAAAGGTGATTTGCCTCAGCAGCAGTTTACTGATGAAATGGTTCATTCCTTCCTGCTACCGGGATTCCTGAGGCTACCTGTCTTAATTTTTCTTCAGATGTCCTTCACCTGTAGGATGGCACCATAGCCTTCTAATAAGCTGACTTTTTGCTTAAGATATCTGGAATTAGGTTTTCTTTCTTGATGTCAGTGAATCTTTTTTTTTTTTTTTCCAATCTCCATCTGCATTGGACTTTTCTAAGAGGATACTGCTGTAAAGATCCAAATACATGTTTGTTTATTTGTTTGTTTGTTTGTTTTAATTCTACTTTAAAGGCTACTTCCGGCTGTGCTGATCTCTCCCCATGGGCTCCGTATGTTACTGGCTGAGCTACTGTGCATTGCTGCTGTGTGCTGTCCTGCTATTCAAAGGCAGGATTAGAGCTCTGCAGCACGATGCAAAAGGAGTTGATACTTTAGTTCTCCTCATGAATCACTTTCTGGGTCAAAGGGATTGTTTGATTCCCCTAACTTCAAAACCATAAGTTTGCTTCAGCTTTGACCTTGTTACAAAATTTCAGCAGAAGTCCACACCTCTTCAGTCAGAAGCTGCTATCAGCATACTCTGACATCCTAACTGGAATATTACAGTTCACAAGTGACCAATCAGATTAAGGGTTGGAAATTTACAAAAGCCATCAATAAAGAGATGTTTTTTTCTCTCTCTCAACATCCATGCCTATAAAAATATAGTGACTGTTTAGTGCTCTTATGTTTTTATTTGTAATAATCTTGTATCCCTTCCTTTTAAGGACCACCTCTCCTCCATTCCATGTGCTATTGATAAGGATGCCAATCCAGGGTCCTGGTGCACAGCTACGGGAATGGGCACCTAATCTGGGCTGGACAATTAGAGTACCTAATTCAGGACAGTTAGCAAAAAAGAATAAGTGTTCCAAACAGAACCAATCCACTGTCCATTTTAAAATAATTGAGGAAGCTACTGAGAACAGGGTCTTTGGGATTAAGAATGTAAGCCTGGAGAAGCTTATACAGGGTCCTTGGGATGTAAGAATATAAACCTGGAGAAGCTTATAATGTCTATGGAATGGTGAAGAGAGAGCTGAAGAATGGAATAATCTAGGGAAAAGAGGAGGAGGGAGAGAAGGGGAGACTGATGGCACCATTTGGATCTCCTTATCCTACACTGCCTAAAGCCAGGACTACCACCTTGATTTCCCTGTTACAATGTTGACTAGTTCCCTCGCCACCATTTTTTTCCTTTTTTGAATAAAGAAGTTTGAGTTTGGCTTTTGTCACTTTTAAATGAAAAAGTCCTGTTAACTTTTATATGCCTATAAACTAGAATATGTTTAAGGTTATCAAGCATGTTTTTATTTTGCTTTTCCTTACAGCACCAACAGTTTATAATATCTATCTATCCATCTATCTATACATAATGTTTTCTTTCTATAAGACTCTAAATATCTTCAAAGATTTTAAAACTTTGCTATTTAGAAGCATGTTTTAAATATCTATCCATTTATTTTTATATGGTCCAAAAATCCTCCTTAACTGATTCAATTTTCTGTCTTGAATTTTTATCATGAAAGGTTTCAGTATTCTCTCTTACCTAATTGGTCCATCTCTTTATCATTTACTGGCTTTCATGAAGATATTTGAGATGATTCTTCTCCATGATAAAAATAACTTATTCTAAGAATTCAATGAGGTCATCTAATATTTTAATAAATTTTGGATCTCTCCTTTATTATAAGACTTAAAAGATGGTCTTAAAAGTAAGTGATGCTTGCCTGCCTTCACTCACTGAACATGGACGAATTATTAAGACAATTCCTAGTAAAAATACCTTTCTATAATTCTATCATAGACTTTTTTTTTTTAGATGCTGTCACATACAAGGTAGGTACATTGAGATTACCACCTGTACTACAGAAGAATGCATATTGAAAAAAAAGGCAACCTGTCTCAGTTTACTATGCTATCAAGAGTCTGGACTCAATTCCAAATCTTCTAGCTCTAAATCTAGTGATATCTTCACTCAGAGCACTTGTTCTTTTGTCTGATCCACATACTAGGGTTCTGATTATACTTTATTGGAAAATTAGCTTCTGTTGCATTAAACGTCTTGAAAATAACTGCATAATCACGTACTTTCTATTTTTTTCAAACTTGAAAAGACAGTGTTATGATGACGTCCGAAAAACCATGACCATGAAAGATGCCTTTCTTGTCTGAGATCCAGCTTAGAAAAAACTTAAGTTTCAATATTAATTCTTGAAAATGGGGAGAAGGGAAAAGCTTCTCTTTTCCAGCACTTGGTAACTGGTACGGATCTTCCTTAGGTCTTCCATCATGACAGTTAAATTCTTTTAAAATTTTTTTCTGTGTAACCCTGCTCAGTTGGGTTATTCATGCTGTCCTTTGTATTAGAAGCCGCTTTGATTCCTAGCCATGTCTCTACACAATGGTTGTTGTTAAGAAATGTATGAGTTAAGCTCTGAAACTAAAAATACATTCCTCCTTTGCCTGGTTAAATCAGTTGAACTCCAGCTCTGTGAGTAGCCTTGATCTAACTTTATCTTTTATTATTTATTAATGTCTGTGTTTTGTGATCTCAAGTCACCCCCACTGTCCATGTATTCATGCAACACAGTGAAGTTTGAGGCCAGAGCTGAGATCCCCAGGTAGTCTGTGGTCTGACAATAGCTTCAAAGTCTCTACCCTCTCAGTAAAAAAGCAATGAAATCTATCATAGGCTGTATTTTCTTCTGGTGAACAGGATATAAAAACCTTCCTGCCATTTGTTATTTCCAGCCTCCTCCATGTTACACATTAAATAAATCTGGTTTAATGTCTCTGGCTTGTGACCTCCTGTCATCTGTTGTAGAACTACGTGGTTTTTTGGGGGAGTTTTGTTGAAATTATGTCAGAAAGAGGTCATATTCATCTCAGTGGGGAATGTTATTTATCTGACCCTTTTCAAAAGACTCAGAAATAATGATGAATTATCTGTAGTAAATTGCTATGTATTTATTATCTAATGGTAGTCATCATAAATCATAAAAGTTTGAGTTTTCCTATTCAAATTACTTTATAATAACATTTGAGTTTGAATTTTGAATATAAGATTCTTGCTTTAGGTTCCTTCCTAAGCTCTAGGGTAAAGAAAAAATAAATATAAAAGAAGAATCTAGTTTTGGATTATATCAGAAATGACAATGATTTCTAATCTTTTTGCCATATCATATAAAAACACAATTTTAATTTTGTTTGTACATAAAGGTAGAGAGGAAAATTTAAGAATGTGTATGAAAACCATCCTATATGTTTTCCCAATTCAATATCCACTAGTGTTTTTTTTTTTAAGCTAAAAATACCCACATTATCATTTTGGGGACCACTACTTCTCCACTCTGGGTCTATGTGGTTCATTTCAGGTTGACTCTATCTCCTACTGCTTGAAGGGAAGTATGATTCAGGTGTGGCCTATCAGACCATTGTACCTACCCTAGCCCCCAAGACTAGCTCTGGTAGGATGTATGATCAAGCAGACCAATGGCATTCAATCCTAGGACTTCTATGAAACTTTAAGTGAAACTGACTTTCCACTGGGATTACTGAGCTGGTAGAATGCAAGCCTGGAAATGTTATTATTGATTTTACCATTCCAAAGGCAAAGCTTGCTTGAGAATAAGCCAATATGAAAGAAAGCAAAACTGAGAAATTGAGAGACTCAATCATTCTAATTGGAGCCAGAATCACAGGTCCCCTAGCCACCAGAGTCAAGTGCTCATGGGGCAGCCCCTGTGTGGACTATACAAGCCCACTGGCTTCAGCAGTGCAGAGGAGGGGGGAGCTCAGGGGTGGAACAAGCCCACCGGCTTCAGCTGGATCATGGGAAAGCAGATACCCAAACTCCTTTCTGTCCATTTAGGTAAGTAATTATAAGGACAACAATTACTGCATTGATGAAATTGTGGTAGTGATGTTTACACCGTGAGAGTGTTGCCACAATGAATATTATCATTCTCTGGGATGCTTATTGTTATGCAACAATCAACACAATGAACAGCAATATTCCTTTTAATTTCCTACATTAGAAGGATAATCTCACATTGAACCAGCCATTCATACATTACTTATACTGTGCTAAAGGGAAGCATGCTTGACTTTCTCTTTCACCAATATTCACTTACTATTTCATCAATATACATTGTCTATTAGAAATTCATAAATATTCAAGAAATTAACCTCTGCTATAGTCCAGTAACATACCTTCTTTTAAAGAAATCATATTGTTGTCCCTAGTAACATTTCAAAGCTCATATCAAGTTTTGTGATCCAGAGACTTTTAGAACTGTCCTCCAATGTGAAAATTTTATCCTGAACCTGCATATGTGTTCATTATTTCTACATTATTACCTGTCTTATATCACTTTATATGTTCATTACACAAGTGTAAACTACCTTAATAACTCTTGTGGTGTGTCATGTGTAAAACATGACTGCATTGAAATGGCAATTTAAAAGTTAGATTTATAAAGTGTCACTTTAAAATCACATTAGAGTCCAGATTCTCAGTATATTTAATACTTGATTCCATGGCAGTAAACAAAATTACTGTAAAGTTATGGCTTAACCCACAAAGTCCTGAAGTAGCATAGGTATCTAATACCACTGCACTTGACAGTTAAGAAATTAAGCTTACCCATTATCAAAACATTTATCTATCCCTTTAATATTTGTAGCAAAAACACACTTATAGCAAAAATTTTAGATGAAGAAAGTTAATCAGGGTGGTAACTGTCCATAATCAATAGCTAATTTTATCCTGTCACCTGAACTACTCAAGCAGCATATAGTTAGGTCAGAACTGAAACAATTGTTTGAAAAATTAATACAGTAATGATCTAGGGCAGTTTTCTGACTAAGACTGTAAACTTTTTGAGGGCTATGACTATGCTATGTTTGGTTTTACATTTTTGACAGTTAATTACTCAGAAAGTTTTAAAAATTTAGTCCAGCAGTTGAATAAATAGCAATGTTATGCTCCCATCTATTCTGTAGCAATTGGATGCATTCAGGACCACGGACAGCAAACACTTCACCCTCCTCCTTAATGAGGACTTCAGTATGCTACTAATTATCTTTGAAAATGTAAGGCTTAACATCTCTCTTTGGGTACACTGAAAAGAAACTCTATATTCATATCATTAAAGGTAGTAGAACTTTTTCTGTTTTAAAAGCAATGGTCTTACTGCTTCATTTAAAGAAGCGGATGTCTTCTATCTCTACAAATATGTAAATTCTCCAATTGCAAAGGCCTTGTCTTGTTTGTTGCTGTATCTTCATCGCTCAGCCAAGAGTGTGGGACATAATAAGTTGTTGAATGAATAATTCATGCGGTGCCTCTCTGATAAAACTCTCATTATTAAATACAACAAACAACAACAACAACAAAGTTGTTAAGATTTGTTCATAAGAAAGCCAATAATGGGACTTTGAAAATTGACAAGACTTATATAGTCATCTTCATTCAAATCAAAGTTCAACAAAGAGCTTTCACATTCTACATAACCAATAATCTACTGGGCTCTTATTTCATAAATTTAGTGAAACCATTTTAGGTAACTAAACTGCTTCTAAAGAAGAACATCATTAAAGATACATATTCTCAAAGATTTATAACTATGGATAGAGTAAAAACAAATTATTCAGAAACTATGGTAGTATAAATATAAGAAGATAAGATGCATGGTGATGTATCATGTCATGAAATGTTTAAACTTCCACATGGTTCAGGAATGGAGTAGGGATTTATGTGCTGGCAGAACTACACCCATGCCATTTGCATGCATCATTGAAGAATGAATGCCACTATAAAATAGATATTGATGACTAGAAAAATATGTGTTTCAGCCTACAGTAAAAAAAAAAATCAAGAGAATGCTGTCACATGACATATCTTTGAACACCTAAAAGAGAAAAACACACTTTGGTGAAGCTTAGCAGACTAAAAGCATTACACATAGCTAAAGATGGGCAATAATTGAGACATAACTAGTTGCCTTGCCCTAAGCTCACAGCTACTGTGAACTGAATACTAGTCCTCTGCATCTTAAAAACGAAAAGAAAAGATTAAAATGTATACTCTTTCTGTTGATATTCAAAGCATTATTTAAGTCTGACCTAGAGAATTTCAAAGCAGATCTAAGCAAACAGATGTAAAATGGTTTTGCTTTTTCTGATGGGACCTGTGCGATTTGGGGTGACAAGGTGATCAATAGTTTGCTTCCCTTCCAGACAGAGGCTTCAAGTGTCTTTACAGACTCTGATGAAATAAGACTATGAAAATGCCAACTCCAGCAATTCTGAATAAACACCATATACCCTCCCAACATGCAAACACATACAAATATCTCCTAAAAATTTATGCCCTGTTTTCCAAACTGTGTAAGGTGCCCTTTTCATAGAATAAAAATGTAGTCTCCATAGAACCTCTGGTTGAAAGTTAAAAAATCAGCTAGTCATTTCCTGCCACCATGCCAAGGAACTGAATTCATTGATTAGTTTTCCACTGAGCTATCTATACAACCCCCAGAGAGTAGTTTATGAAAAAAGCAAACACGGTTAAATCCAAACGAATTGCTGGTTAGATCATCGTGTGCAACAGATTTAATTTTCCAAATAACTTAAACTTCTGGGATGGACTTTCATCATGTTTTTGGTCCAAACAGACCTCTACGTGAAAGCAGTGCTGGAATTTCTTGTCTGAATCAAACTTCGGTGTACCAAAAACACTACATTAGTAACCATCTCTGCATCGAGTACTAATTTGAGACAAAATGAACATTAACCCAGAGGGAGAAGGAAAGAAAGAAGGGCATCACTTGTGTCACAAGATGACGACTTCATGGGTCAGTGAGTGAATAGAGCCAACATTTCATTTTCCCACCATTACCATACTTTTGTAAGGCAGCAAGATGACATCCAAGAAAAGGCATAAAGCTAGCAGATAGGAGAACTTAATGGTTAAAATACTGGGCTTTGGAGCCAACCAGACAAAACCGTATCCAGATTCTTCCATTTTAGCTCTGGGCTCATTTAGGCTCCAGGGCTCCAATTCTCTATCTGTAAATTGGATAATGACAGTATCTAGCACCGAGTTGTGAATATTAAATGAGAATATATATTAAAAATGTAATTTCACATGGTACATGACACATAACAAATACTCATAAATAAAAGCTCTTAATCTTAGAGGATTTAACTATGTAACCAGCAATGTACTTTTTGCTAATTGATAACAATAACAGATTAGTGAATTCCTATTTCGAGCCAGTCTATGCTAACAATTTTATCTGGACCAAATTAACATAAAATTAAAATTTCAACAGAAACACAATTTCTCTCCTTAATGTTTAGGTGAAGAAAATCAAGGCTCAAAGAGGTTAAGTTATTGACCCTTGATGACAAATCGGGTTTGACTGACACCAAAAATTTGAATCCATGCTACATATTAGACTCCATCCATACTTCCACCCTCATGCTCCCCACTTACCGAAAGAAAAAAAAAAGAATGCAGAAGAAAGCGATTCCTGCGTATAAGATAAACAAGGAAAAGGGTACTGAAATTTCTCGAGTGTCTATTCTGCATGTTTAAGTGTGCTAATTGTTTGACATGTCCATTCAATTCTCACTAAAATCTTTAAGAAATTTTCACATGTATTTTAAATTACAAGATAGCATTCAATATATAGAAAAAAATTTAAAATAATTTAAAAACTTACCCACGTCAAAAAAACATTGATAACAGAAACAAATTTGCTGAAACTCCATAAATGCATTCTTTCCTCACCCCAATAACTGATATTCAGAATTCAATACCTTCATTATTTTTAAATACTTTTATTATGTGTTCATCTCAAGCAATAAAGAGCCACGTTTAGTATATTTTAACTTCCATATGTAGAATTGTACCTCATGTATTTTTCCAAAAATTTTTCTCATTTAGACATATTCAGACTGATATTTACCAGTTTGATAAATATAGCCCTAATTCCTTCAGTTTCAGGATTATATATTAATTTTAATAAAACATCACCTTTTATTTAGTCGTAAGAAAACATCACAGTTTATTTAACCATTTTTCCCGTCGAGATTTCTCTACACTACTACACATGTTTCTCTCTATATTACCTACGTATTACACAATACCCATGTGGAAATGTGCAGGATTTTCTCTGGAACATAAACATAGGAATTGAATTGCTATGTAGGCAATGAAGATTTTCAACCATACTAATTATTGCCAAATGTTTCACTTCTTCTACTTTACTAGGTGTTACCATATTGTTCCTATTTTGATGTAATAATGTATAAGGGTTTCTCTTACTTCAAATATTTCAAAAACTGACATTATTAAACTTGGACATTTTTGCAAATTAGATGGCTGTACATTAGAATTTAATTGTGTTTAAATGCCATTCCACTTATTACTAGTGAGATGGAGTACATTTTTTGATGTTTATTTGGTATTCAAGTGTTTTCCTCTACATTTCTGGTTTTACATTTGTCATTCTAGCAATCAGATTATCGTGTTTTTCTTATCAATATGTTGGGGTTGTTTTTAGTCTGAATATTGATCTTTTGTTAGTTATTTGTATTGTCAATATCCTGTCTCAGGATATTGTTTTTGTTTTTTAAAAATAATTTTTTAAAAACATTTTTGATAATACTCAAATTCATAAATCTTTACTTTAGGTTTGTGCTTATTGCATCTATTTTAAAGTCATTTCCTGTCTAGAGGTCATAAAGATTGTTTCCTATACTTTCTTCCTAAAAATATTAAAGTTTGATTCTTATACTTAGGTCTTTAATTCATGCAGAAATCATGTTTGAATATGAGATTAGTAATCCTATATTATTTATTTCCACATAGGTTTTAAACTGTTACAATGCCAGTTTACACACTACTATGCTCAAAGCAAATTGAGGAGGCAGACACTAACATAATTCCAAATTAATCTATTCAGAAACAAACTTAGAGGTTCGGTAGCCTTACGTGTCATACAGCTAATAAATAATGAAGCCAGGATGTGAACCCAGGAAGTCCGACTCCTGGGCACATGCACAATGGAATAACATGTGTCTGGGCCAGGATTTCTATAACAAAGGAAGTAGCAGCTGAGAGTGGACCTAAAGAACACCTCTCCAGCGAACTTCAAAGCTTTACTATAGAGCTGGAGGGCAGTGCTTTCTATTATGGTTCCTGACTTTTTGCTCTCCACTCAGGCTGAGTGTTTTGTGTTTGGTAAGATTAGAGGGTTAGAAGCAATGAATTTAATTAATTAATTCAATTGGTCAATCAGTTCACTTATTATCTACAATAAGTGGTCCATTAAATAATTTCTTTAATCAATTGATTCAATTAAATCAGCTAATTAATCATCTAGGATGCCGAATGTGTCAGGCTGGTGCTTGTACTCATTAACTTGCAATTTAAGACAGATGTAAAGGGATAAATGCAATACAGTGTGTCTGATGCGAAGTACAGTAAGTACATGGGATATTACAGATCATAGTAGTGGGGATTTATGTTAGGTGCAGTAACAGGGCAACGGAAGGAATTTTCAGAAAAGTCTTCCTGCAGTTTTATAAACTACGATTAGGCGAGGAGGAAAAATTCATCAGACTAGTGCTCAATTCTAGGCATATCAAAGAGTGGCAGCAAAGACATATAGATAATAATTAGCGGAAAGCATTCCTGAGACATCACTAGCTTTGTAGTGTGGCTGAACTGCTAAATACAGGTGGGGTTCAAGGTGAGACCAGGGCAGTAAGCAGAGGTGAAATATAGGAGAACACCATATTTATCATGGCAAGGAGATAATAATTTATTCCTAGGCTGCTGAGAAATACCACTGCATGATGTAAACAGAATAGGGTTTTTTATCAGATGGACAGCAGAGAGAGTAATTGGAAGGCCACTGCAGTAGTGCAGGTGACAGAACACAGGAACTAGCTCAAGGCAGGGATGCCAAAATTATCATTATCACTGCCACTGCTTACGCTGGGGAGTTATGGGCTGTCAGAGCCTCTGTGCAGCTCCCACTTTGCAGTCTTTCTGCATCTTTTGGAAATATTTATTTGTATATCTCTCTTCTCCCCCGAAGAAGTGTGTCTAGAGGGCAGAAAAAATATCTGAACTATGTCTGGACTTAGTTACAACATTAAACTCCCCTCTCCAATTACCGCCGTTTTTCCTCCCCGTCCAGGAAGCAAAAAACAAAAAGAAACAGACCCTCTGAAAGACACAGGAGGTAACTGGAGGGATCTATTGCAGTGCTTATCGACAGGGTAGTAGAAAACCACGAATGATAGTTCAGTATCTCAGGGCTAGCAATTCTAGGGGACAAGAACCACTTCTAGGCCTAAAGGAACAGGAAGAGGAAGTAAAATATAACTCAAAGAAAGAGGGAGAGGTGAGTGGAAAGGTTGCCTCTCAAGAGCTATTACTTTGATCAGGAGATGTGCCAAGCTAGAGGGGCTCTCTGTAAGAGGGGACCCAGGGGAAGAATACCCCAATTCCACTCTTCTCTCTCCCTCCAATACACCGCTAGGGCTCACTGTTGTCAAACCCAATAGGAGAAAACTTGCTGATGCCAACTGTGCAGAACGGCCTCGGCCTGGGAGGCACAAGGTAGGGTGGAGTGGAGTGGGGAGGGGGCCTGGAGGTGCTCAGAGGTATACCCTTCGCAAACTTTGTAATGTAAGCAAAAATTGTGTTGACGATATAAATGCAACTCAAGACCATATCCTTCCAGAAGGACATTCTCTGAGCAGGTGTCTATATAGAAATTTTGGATCCAGCACTGTTGGCAGTCCCAACCTTCAAAACTTAAAGATTTCACTAAACATTTGCTTAGTCGAGTTTTATATCATAGTGACTAAAAAATATAATTTGCATTCTTTTTTCTTATCTAGTCTTCTTAACAATTCGCCCCCTTAGATATTTTTTTTCATTATATTTTATAGACAAGGAAACTGTATTGGAGGAAAGTTACAGGAAACCAAAGAGAGGTTAAGTAATTCGGAAAGGCCGCCCACCCTCATGCTGGGGCCAGGAACCCATTCTAGGTCTTCAGACCCCAAACGAGCAGTAGCATTTACACTGCGCCACAACTGGGAATCTCAGAGCACTTGCCTTAATGAGGAGGAAAACTACCCTGGGGTCTGTATGGTCTGATTTGACCCCAGTTCTCAAGGAGGCCACAGAACACCCTGCTCCACGGCAGACGATGCTGACACCCATTGTGGAGTGACCTTTCAAAGAGCAACAGATGTCTTTACTTTGAAGAACTGGCTATTCCGGAAGAAGAATGGTAAAGAAAGATGAAGAGGTTGGTGTTAATTCTGAAAATATGTTAGGTTTGCCTAAATATGAACAAATAACACTTTTTTAACCTGATTTATTACAAACGGTCTGCAATCCAAATAAATACATGATGACGATGAGGCATTTTCAAGATTCTTTTCTCATGTTTGAAAGATGAGGGTGATCATAGATAATAAATATTGCAAATAAGCCTATGAAGAAAAAGATAAATATTGAGATTGCAAATTGAGGAAATTAAAACTCTGTATTAAGGGAAATAAAGCACTGGAGTCTCTTTTTCTCCCCCGATAAAGTAAAGTAATTGTGTAATATGAAAATGAGAGCAGGATATAATGTGCAATTAAGCAATAAGAAAAAAATAACCAATTCTGTGTGCGTGTGCTGGGGGCGGGGGGTGGACAAATAAAATTAAGGCTTACAGACCAAACAATTAATTATAAGTAATTATTTGCAGGTGAAAGTATTTTTTGAATAATATGCTTTCCATAAAAAATTAGCATACCACAACGATCAGGTATTTTAGCAATGGTTCTACTAAGGAATAAACTGAAAGTAGGAACCAGGGAGCTTAGTAACAAGTATGTCAAAGAGATAAGGTTAATGGAGCTTCCAGTACTGGCTTAAAGGCAAAAACGTCTGTTTTGTATTTCTGTATGATCGGTAGCAGTTTCTGTTAGGTCAGGATAAAAGCACCGACAGCATGCTCATGATTCCCTTCACTGGTTAGGTATTTATTTCCGGAAAGATTTTGTTTTGTAGAACTCTTGTTTTCATTATCCTTTGTTAAACACAGCCGCTAAATAAATTTTCTCTATTTCTCCTGCTTGTTTAATCCCTATGTTTCCACATAGATAAATCTCATATAATTAGCTTGAGCTTTGGAAAACAGTATTGCCTGGTGCAAATGAAGTTTTATGTCGTGCCAGAGGAAGTTACAACCTGTTGTGGGAATAAAAATGCTTTATTGGGAGTTCTTTGCCCATGGCTATATATGAATTGAAGAGAGAACAGAGGAAATTATTCAGCTCTGAAAATCCTTCTTCAAACAAAAAAATTTTTTAAAGAGTGAAATATTTTTATTTACTTTCTTTGACATCTTACAACACCTAAAATCATTGTTTTGGCTAAACTGTAAGTATGCCAATAAAACTGATCATAAGAAAAAAATGTAAAAATCAGACAAAATATGCCATTTAACTATGTCTCTTCAGGTCCTAGCACAGAACCTGGCACTCATGGATAATTGTTTTATGAAAAATAAAAGAAAATGGTATACACTCTCTGCGAGCATTCAGTAAGAATACTTTCATTCTCGCCTTCTAGATCCCAAACCACAACCCTGTATTTTTTTTCTTTTCATTCTCATTACAGAATTGGTCAGATAGATGCACAGATTTACTGTCCTGTGGCATAAGTTGAATTTCTAAAAAGCATAATAACAAGTGCAAAAAATTAGGCAATAGTAACCGTGATGATTATTTTAGGTACCAGTTTGACTGGCCGTGGGCACCCAGATTACACTTTATTTCTTGGAACATCTGTGAGGGTGTTTCCAGATGAGATTAGCATTTGAATCAGTGTACTCAGTGGTTTGTCCCCTCCAGTGTGGGTGGACACCACTCAATCCATTGAGGGCTTGAATAGAATAAAAGGTAGAAGAGAAAAGAATTTGCCCCCCTTTATTTCCTGTCTGCCTGCTTGATCTGGGACATGGATCTTCTTCTGCCCTTGGGCTGGGCTGTACGCCAAAGGCTCCCCTGGTTCTCAGGCCTTCACACTTGATCTAGAATTATACAACCTCCTCTCCTGGGTCTCCAGTTTGCAGATGGCTGGAGATCATGGGAATTAGCCTTAATATTCATGTAAGCCAATTCCTCATAATAAGTCTCCGTGAATTTATAAAATATATATAGATATTAGGTATAGAGATATATATCTATAATATAATCTAAAATTGATAAAATATATAGATATCTATAATAGATATTAACATATAGATAGCTATATAGAGAGAATATATAGCCATACAATATAGGATATATACATTCTAGATATAGGAAGTATATATAGTTATATCTATATCAATATAGAATACATAAGTATACATTCTATAAAATCTATACACAGATATATAGAAAATAAATATGGAAACTATATTTTAATTATATTAAACATAACTATATGTTCTCTATATATACAGGATATATATGAAAAGAGAATATACAGGATATATATGAAAAGAGAATATATATCCATATGCGCTATTCGTTATGTTTCCTGGTGAACACTAGTAAAGAAACCACACACACACATATACACACAGGGAAAAAGCAGGACAAAAGGAAAGAAAAGGCACTTGACTCAATCTCTAAGCACTTCCAAATCATGTAGAAAAAATATTAATAACAGCTCGGAGTGTGCACTATTTATAATGTTGATGCTTCCAAATCTCTGCCTCCAGCAGACTCGTCATTGGACATTAGACTCTGATGGCTACAGACCACTCATCATCTTTTTTTATGACTGATGGACGTCTTGAACTTAACATGTTCGAAACTGGATTCTTGATTCCTCCCATCCACATTCCTCAAACCTGTCCCTCCCTCAACTTTTCCCATCCCAATAAATGGCATAACTAACCACCCTTCTAACCATCTGCCCACTTAGGGAAAGATCGTGTGAACTGCACAGTATATTTCTCTCTGAGCTCCCACATCCAATCATTCAGCAAGCCCTTTTAACTCTATAACATATATCTTAAACTGAATAATTTCTAGCCAACTTTAGAGCCTTCACCTTAGTCCAAACTACCATAACTTCTCACTAGGAATGAAGGGTCTACCTCTTGACCTCTTACAGCCCATTCTCCTCTAGAAAGATATTTTTAAAGATTAAATTAGATTCTTCCCATTTCTGCTTAAAAATTTTCCTTGACTTTCTGCTAAAGCTAAAATAAAACCTTTACTCCTTACCACGGACTATTAGGCCTTATGTAACCCATCCTTGTCAATTCAACATCTACCCTCTTTCCCCACGATCTCTTTGCTCCACTTATGTCAGCTTCGTCTCCACCCTTTACACAGTCTGAGATGGTTTTCATTTCAAGGTTTTTATATTTGCTGAGCCTTCTTGAAATTTCTTCAATCCAGAACTCTGAATGACTGCTTCTATTGAATCTCCCAGGTCTCCATTCAAACAACACCACTTCAGAGAAGCCTCCCTGACCAACGTACTGAAAATAAACTACTCTTCCCCAGCCACGGTCACTGACCACCACTTTATCCTGCACTGATTCATTTTTTAGAGGGTGTTACTATTTGAAATTGGTTATGTATGAATTTAAATTCTGCCTTTATCCCATACGAAAGGGTATGCAGGTATAAACCTCTACGTACTTCTTTGCAGAGCTGATCTGACTTGGGTGCTACTCTCTGCCCAGAGCTTAACACAACATTTCTCACATAAGTGGGGACTCACTAAATTTTTACAGGATTAATTAAAGAAATCCATGTGGGAAAAATCCAAATGCAAGAGGAAGAATCAAGTCTATATGCAGAAAGAGAGTAAGAGGAAAACTTGATGGTATTGAAATTCTTGAATCCATCCTACACAAGACTTTCTCTATCCTTCCCCTTTTTATAGTCTGGCCATGTAAATCAGTAAAAAAGGAAACATACAGAAAGGGCATGACTTAGTGTGAATTGGATTCCTACCTCTTAACAACAGAAAGAGGTAGGACTGACACACTTGTTTATCCATATGAACAACTTAGAGACAAATTTGTTCCTTCTTACATGGGAAAATTCCTTGGGGTCCTTACACATCTTGGAACATGATTAATAGAAATGATTATTGCACATAATGAGAAAGGACTTAGCCAAAACAGTATAGAAATGCCCATCCCTGGTTTCTTCTGTGTGATGAGGAATGGAAGATTAGCTATAGTCTGCTCAAACAGGCCAATAACTACAGGATAAATTTAGCTTATTATGCAGCAACTGGTTATTGAGAATGCTAGAAAAATGCTTCCGAAAACCATTAGACTGAATAAATATTAACGTCAAGTGACTACAACTTGTCAGGGTCTTGGTGGCCTTTTCAAGACTAATATATTTTGCTCTGTCATAAAAATATTGGATTTGTTGAATTAGCAGTTATCTTTTGTGTCTAAATGGAATTACAGGAACAAAGCAATACCTAAGTCATTTTATATTAGATCCTTCCATGTTCTTATTCTCTACTGTAAACAAGTCATGGCCCATTATTCATTAACTCTCTTCCAAACATACTGATCTAGCTATTCTGGGATACCAAAGTTTATTGACATCTCAGAGCTTCTGACCTCTAAGTGACCTCACTGTTCGAAATGTCCTTCCCCTAATTTTTTCATGGATGTTTTCTGCTCATCCCTCTGGGATTGGCTTAAATATCACCTCTTTTGAAAGGACTTTCTTACCCACCCTGACTACATCTCAGTTTCCTCGTAGTGGTACCCCAAGCACCATCTTATTGGAGAGGACTTCTTTAACTGCTTGGTGTATATTAGCCCCCGTTTCCACCTAGTCCCACTTATATTCCCTTCACAGCACTTATTGCCACCTGGTGGGTTATTTTCTCATTTTTCCCTTCTAAGGTAGAAAATTCATGAGAGCAAGGATTTACAGTTTTGTTCTCTGATTTCCCTAGCACCTAGCACAGTGTCTAGTATATGATGTAACTTAAATAAATATTTGTTAAATAGGTACATAAAAAACTATTGTCACATTTTGTTGCAATATGATTTATTCAGTAACTAAAAGCATTTCAGGCATCAGAGAGCAGTCTGAGGAAGTTATTTAGAGGAAATGTAGGGTCTTCTGAGCACTTCTGAAATTACACACACAAAATCTATCCTTAGTAAATTAAGTCCCGCACATTCGTCCTAGTACTCTCATCAGAACTTTCTAAGTTCAAATCCTTAAAACATGCAAGGCAGCAGAGAACTACACACACACACAAATGCATGTAAAACTAGTAAAATCTGAATAAAGTGTGTGGATTATACCAATGTCAATTTCTTGGTTTTGATATTATACTCTAGTTATGCAGTATGTTACCACTGTGGAAAACTGAGCCTCACACATTTTATCCCCCAACTTCCTATGATTCTATAATTATTTTTTAAGAAAAATTAAAGCACAAGCCTCCTTGACTCTCAGCAGCAAATGAATAGCACTGCATACGAGGCTGCAGAGAGACCCTCAAGATATGGACAGGATAAGAAAACTCGATTTTAAGATCAAATGCCGCCTCTATTGGGAAATGATCGAAGAATAAAATTGCCATCTGAAATGAGAGCTAATTAAAATCAATTACTAAACCACAGAAGCACAACATCCAGAAAGGATTTTAATTATTGGCAGAAGTCTAAGATTACGTTTCTCCATGCCTGTTCTAAAAAAGATATCCATTCCATTAGAATTTTGGAAGGAAGAAAACAAAAATAAGAGCCAGAAGCTAGAAAGGCTTAGGTTTTAAAATAAATTGAGAAACTCGTATGTCTTAAATTCCCCTTGTTAGAGATTCACATGACACTATCAAGACTAAAACTCTGAGAAGCTCTTAAAACTGTATTACGGCTCACCAAACTCATTTGGCTACTGCAGGTGAGGGTTATCTTTTATGTCCCATCTGAGAAAACAGGGTAGGATTTTCATGACGAAGGAGGTAATATAATTAATTATGACTTATCAAGACTGCATTACCACAAGAAAGCAGGAAGAATAACATACCGGTATGCTTCACTCTTTTGTGTATTTTAAAGAAATTCTATTTTTAGTGTAGTTTTAAGTTGAAACGAACTTTGTTAAACTTTAGAACCAGTTTGTTGCTAGGATTTTGACTGAGATTACACTGAATCTATAGATCCACTTAGGAAGAACCAATATCTGGAAAACATTGAGTGTCCTCATCCTTGAATTTGTTAATTCAAGAATGCGGTCATTCTTGGTGATTGCTCCATGTGAGCTTGAACGATACGCATGTTCTGCTATTGTTGAAGTGAGCTACATATGGTCCTTACATCTTGTTGACTGATGTGAGCTTGAGTGACACGTACATTCTGCTGCTGCTGAATGAAGTGGTTCCTTTGGTGATGTCGGCCCATCAGTCTCCATTCCAGTAAGCCATGACTCCCTGTATTTACCTGTCTTTCTCTCCAATCGGGGGGAGTGGTTTGCCCTGCGTCCGCCCCTCTCTTACAGATCCAAGTTTTCTGGATTTTTTTCAGCATGTTCAACTTGCTACTGTTGTGGGGACCAAATGGAAATTTCTATGCTCCTTACATGCAGAGCCAGAAACCCTCTTCTTCACTCTTTTTAGGTGGTGTTGCTCTTGTCCAACGGCCGGTACCAGGTTGTCTTTCCAGAGATAGTACGAGGACTGAAGAGGAAAGTATTTAGAATACTGCAGCTTGATTTTTAAAATAAAGGTTTTTATGCTTTTAATTTTAAGCATATCACCCCACCTCCTGATCTTCATTTGCTCTCCGGAGTACACCAGAAGGAGGTCTCTGCTAAGAATTTTTTTAGGTAATAAATCATTACCTTGTGAGTTTAGTTAACTTATTTCTCCAGAACTCGATCACATTTTGATAAATTTATTAGGTCTGGTTTATAAATGTGCCAATGTTGAAGGAGCTCAGACTCTAGAGAGGTAATTCTGCCTCCCCTCACTCTGACCTCCACTACCAATACTTTTATTAGAGTTGCCAATATCAAGTAGCTGTGCCTTTGGCACTTAGCCTGTTTTTAATAAATAATGCCCAAATGAATATGTCATCCTGGTGATTATCTACAATTAAGTATTTTAAATTGCATCTACCGTTTGCCTAGAGCAACTCTCTCAAGAAGTGACTTGACTTATTTAAATTCACCTTTGCACTTCTGCTACATCTCAGGATGTGTGGAAATGTGATACCTGGCTGTGCGAAAACAAAATCTGAATCACTTCCTACTTATATTTTCTAGGGTGACCAAACCTGCCTAGCATATTGGCTATGGAATTTTTTTGTTTTTTTTTTTCCACAGAGCATGAGCTGAGACATACTTATTAGAATGAATTAAAACTCCTGTTCTCAGACTTTTCAACAGTTCTCTCTGTGAGCTGGAAAAGCTGCCCCCCGTTTCCCAGTGTCGTCACAGCCTGATGTCTCGGTGTCATGAGAGCCTAATGTCTCTGGCAACAGCTGGACAACGATTCCAAGGCCTGACGACTTCGACTGGTTCTGGCGATGACATTTGCTGGGATTCTATGCGCGGGAAGCACACTCTTCTTTTTGTTCTGCCATTTACAGGATTCTAAAATAAACCATTGTAAGCTGGAGAACTACTAGTATAATATAATTTTGTCCACTTTATAGTCATAACGATCAATGGAATAGTTCTTTAACATTTGAAGTGGCTTTAAAGGTACGTACGTAGTAATATCATAAAAGAACTAACATTTTACTTAGTGAAATAAAATGATCAGTTTCCAAGAAGTATTTGAAATGAGTTAACGCTTAAGTCCCTGGTATAAAATAAGCCATTTTAATTAAGGATGTTGTAGACAACCTGAGTATTTGTCAATATTCCAATACCATTGTTTGACTCAGTAATTATATATTTTTAAGTTTCAAAGTGTTTCCTTTAATAATATAAAAATCTGTTCTTTGCTCTCACATGGGTAAGTTGCGGAAAAAAAAAAAAAAAGACCATCATCTAGAGAATTTGCTTTTTTGTCTGAAAGTCTTGGCCTTGATTTCAAGTTTCATTCCCATATGTAATTTAGAAATACACAGACTACATGAAGTAGTATTAAAAAATGAGACTCAAAAGGCATAAATGGTGAGCTCTGTGTGAAAATTTATAGGCAATTAATCCTATCATATGTTACATCTCTGTCAACTTTGGCCACTTTCAAAATCATAAGTCATGTCAGCCATCTTTGTGACCTGATATTCTCATGTTCACACTTGGCAGTGTTCACTTTCTCCTTACACAATCTCCATGGCTCCCTTCTCTGTAACCTTTTATTTGAGACTCTATGAAATTCCAGGCACATGGTAAAAATAAAAACTCCTCATCGCCCATATCTATTCACAGAACTGTCCTTCTACCTCCTGCCATAACCAACCCTTGCCTATCCGCTGAGGTCTCAGTGTATGTGGTGTTTCCTGAGAACTTCTCAGAAGGAACCACTCATGTCCCCACAAACCTCACACCCTGAGGCCAGGGAGGGAGCCCACCTTTCCACTGACCTCCAACTCTTGAGTAAACATCCCAGACCTTTAGAAGCTCAAGTAGCAATGACACCACTCTCTGCACCCTCCCCTCCTAGGTGTCCACTACTGATTTCTCGGTCAGTCCAAAAACATCTCCTGAAATTGTATCCCGAGGAAAGCCAGGCTGGCCAAATGAAGGAGGAAGGAGAGCTGTCACCTTCATGACACTTTGGCTTTGTTTGCCTATTTGTCTCTAGGTCTTGACTCTGTGGTTCATGATGGCAGGTGCTTTGTCTAATTTGCTCTCATTTCCCTAGTGACTGGCAGAAGGTATAGCAATTGATAAAGGGTTGTTGGAAGGATTAATGAATGGCAGAATAACATAACTCTTAATCTACGTTATCATAGCTAACTTTTGGGGAGTTCTTACTACATGGCAAGTGTCGCCCTAAGCAATTTATGTGCACTGGCTCCTTTAAATCTTCACACTAATCTTATGTCAAGTGCTATGGGACATTAGGAAATTTAGAGCATTTAAGAATTTAATTCACTCGGCTAACACAGTTCACACATAGTGGAACTGGAATTTGAACCAAGACAGTTCTCCTCCAAAGCCCATAATCTTAAATACAATCTTAAAATATCTGCGTGGCCGGCACAACGAGTGAAGAATAGGTCTGTGCCTTAAAGAGTCTCACTTCTCCTTTAGCACAGACGATGAGCGATGGTGATTGAAGCAGGTGTCCCATAAGAGCATCCATAGCCTCCTAACAGTATCAGCCACAGAGAATGGATGCTGGCAAGGTGGTGGCCAGATACCCTGCCCCACGGAAAGAAGACAGTGTTTTCAGGGTAAGGGGATAACCGTAGCCAAAATAGCCTCCGTGAGGATAATTTAGACTTTTGCTACTCATCACAGCCAGGAAAAGAAGGAGGAATAAGACAGAAAGGACAAAGGAGGCTGAAAAGCACAGAAATGATAAGAACAAAACAGCAAAAGCAAATAATATAAGTAATATTGACATGCGGGAGGATAAATTGAGGTGAATTTCAAATAGCTGAAGCTGTCAGTGATCATGGAGGAAGAGACTGAAGAAGCAGAGACCCAAGTGAGAAGGAGAGAGTCTGAACCAGGAAAGAAGGAACAGGGGAAAGCAAGGCCCGGGTGAATGAGAACCATGTGAGGACAAATATTTGTAGATGACAGTGGGACATTTACAGTAGGAAAACCTTATGCAGAAGTATTTGGGTTCTAAACTCAGTGCACAGGTAAAAATCACTTGGGGTCAAGTTTATAATTTTTTTATAAATTCTGTATAAATACATATAGACGATTGACTATATTCAACCCTATAGAAGTACATATGTATAACATATATAGAGTAACATATAAAATATAATAATGTATACTAATGCAAGTATCATTTTCTAATATTTCCATACCATGAGAGGGAGGTCTGGGTGCATATGATTTAATATGTTAAATGCTACTGTATTTATTTATGGCATGGCTTCTGAATACCCAAAATACTTACATTTAATGCACTTCCATTTGAAAATACTGGTGTCTCCTGAAATATACCTCTTTTGAGGAGAGATGACCTTCACAATATTTACTTAAAATATGCTTCACTCTTGACTCACTGGGTAGTAGGAGTTTTACCACCTGTTATGGAATTACTGTGTTCAGGCTTCCAGCTCAGGGAAGGTGGGGTATCAACACAAAAGAAAGTTAATATTCACTGTGAACCATGGATGCTACAGCACTTATACCCAAAATTATTAAGTTCTGAAGTTTGTTAAGCTTTGATGTTGATATTCAGCAAAGTATATGCTCAATTTAAAAAAAAATACATACTACTAAAGTATTATTTGATTTTGTTTTTTTGCAAACCTCTTTCAATATCAGCTTGTTTATTAAAAATTCCTGGAAGCCACAAAGTGCCATCTGTTTCTTATCAAATTTTGCTCTCATCATCACAGGCAAATATCGCTGCTTTTTTTTATTTGTGAGGTTGCTTGGAAACACTGTGGTTGCACTCACAGTTTGGTTGTGATTGAGTCTCTGACGATGGGCCTGGTGCAAATAAAAATAAAAATAAAAATAAAAAAAAAACACTTGCCTGAATCTGGAAACAGACTGAAAACCAGCTTCCAGTCCAGAAATACATTCTTGAGCAAACTCCTCACGACAACATCTCACAGAGAAACACGCATTTAGAATGATGTCTTCTTTGGATTTTATCATCAACAGCTATGTGACCGGATGGGGCATTTTCACGTCAGTTGGAAAATCTGGCAGTGGGCTCCCTTTGCAGGTGATTTTTAATAAGTGTTAGAAGTGTATAGTGTGCTTCTTCAGCCTCGAGATTGAGCTGACCGTAAAGAGTCCCCCCCAAAATGGATTTCTTGAGCTGAAAATGGTCAGAGCACCACTCTGCCAACCCACCAAGGAAGCGTCAATATTCCAATTCTCTTAGCGTCAGTGGCAATGGAGAGAAATGTGAACAAACAGTGCAGAGTGGCAGAACATGTCCTAGGAGAAAGGCTGCCTCTCTGGGAAAAAGCAAAAGCAGGAAAGAAAAGAAAAAAACAACAACGAAAAACAAAATACTGTGACTCCTGCAACTGAGTTTACTCAGAGAAAACTAACCAGTTTTGTTTTTTTTTAAAGTTAACCCAGTGGTTTTTCTGCAGCATTATTCTACCCAATTGTTGATCAGACTGACCTATTCTATTTAAAACGGCCAAGAAACTCTCTCACAGCTCAAGTGTAATTTTAAATGGTACACAAGTAACACAAGTAGTTTTAGAAGTGTTACGCTGGATGTATGTTGACATAAATACTATTCTAAATATCTGGCACAGAACTAAAGTATCAGCAATGAGCATGATATTTAATTTATTCTGAACAATTGGATACATTAGACTGCGTGCTAAAATTCTGATTCATGTACACACATCCTGCTAACCAATTATGTCTTTCAAAACATCAACTCTATACAATTCATTCATGCTTCCCCCATACCCTAAACCTTTGGAAATATCTGGTTTTCTATTTGAATTTATTTACTTCTCAAAGCCACTCTGAATACCTACTATATGTCAGGCACCGTACAAGAAACTTCACATAAGTTGAACCTTCCGATGGCTCCATGGTACATATCTTATTATTTTTTTCAATTGCAAATGAGGAAACTGACACTCCAGAGCTTAATAGTTTTCTTCACATTTGTTCAAATACGAAATACATGGTCTTTTCATCACATTACAGAACAATCCTTTTATCAAGATACTTAGTAGCAAATAAAATGTAGTCCCAGTGTCCTATGCCTTTCAAAATGTGAAGCTCAGGAGCTTCCAGTGAGTAGTATGTATAAGCAGAATGAGTGAAAGTAGAATACAGTTCAAGGTGAAAATAAACACACTAAGCTACCATACCCTGGACCTGGGCTTGAAACCAGATCAGTCAGCTAAAAAATTAGACTCAACAGTGACTACCAGAGAGAAATAGGCAAGAGGGCCTTTGAAACCAGCTTAAACTTAATTGAGTGGCTCTGTGTGATGCTAGTCCCTACTATATTCCCTCTGCCCATAACTTCTACAGGTTACCAAATGGGACACAGAGACATAGAGGTTAATTTTCATATACAAAAAGTTTGAATATACGTTAAGTTACTATTTGCACCTAGAATTGTTTAATGTTTGTCTCAAAGTTGCCTATAAAAATAAGGTGCCGGCATATGATGTTAAGAATTCTAGAAAGAAGGAATACAACTTTAATATTAAAATGCTATTTAAAACGCCCTGCTGACAAAGTAGCTGATTTCAACTTGACTGTTCTGATTTATTTTTTCTTTATCTGTTTCTATGGGCACAGGTGGCAGCCTTTTATTTTTAACATTTTACTTGTCTTCTTTGGTCAAGAAACAAAATGGGTTTTGTTTTCCCCAAAGGATCTCAAACAAAAGGCATGGTCAAAAGCATCCTGTAGCTTTCATTATGCCTACCAGTTCCCAGGGGCTGTCAGCAATGGGACAACAGGGGGCTTCTTCTCAATGCATAAGTGTGCTGTTCCCTCAAGGGTCAACAACTCCCCAAAAAGGGCCTTTGTAATCTTGTTGTTATGGCCTAAATTGTCTGAAAGAATCTGGAGAGAGTTCCTTACTAGGAACAGCCTAATTAAGTGGTACTCAGTTTTGATTAAACACATACTCTGTGTCCTCTGAGTGATACCAAAAGGTGACTCTTTCCATTGGATCACATGTTAATAGTGTAGGCAAAGTTCACGTTTGGTGATATACGGAGGATTCCCACACCCTGGTTTTTCCTTCTAATTTCCTTCTCCTTTGTCATTTCCCCCAGCGTCTTATTTTAATCTTCCTACTGGCTCTTGTGTTTGAGGTTTCAAAATCTCATTAACTTTGAGCTCTGCCATCTTTCAGAGTGGAGCACCTTCAAGACACACAAATTCCTCTCTTGCTGGAAGTAATTGTTTCTCATTCTTTTATAATAAATATATCACTCCTTTCCAGAGAGAGAAGGCAAAGGGTTAAGGAGAACTAGGAATAGAGATTTCTGCCCTATCTCTTTTGTCCTAGCATGTGGAATTCGTGTCACTGTGAGGAGTATGATATCCGCGGGGCAGGGAGGGATCTTCCCCACTCAGGAGTCTGTGGATGTGGCAAGGAATCGATCTATGTCCCCTGGTAGCTATGGATACACTGAACTGCATGGCAGCAAAGTAAGTAGAGGGTCACATGTAGCCATTCTCTTAAGTGTTCGTTTATTCATTCTTTCAGATCCTCATTCAATGCATACTTATCAAGTGCCTACAGTCTGCCAGACAATGAGCCAAGTACAAACAAAATAACAGTGAACGAGAACAAACAAGAAGTCAAAAGCTAAAGAATCCAAAAAATCAACAAGTTTTCTTAGATCCATTAGAAAAGTGAAGTCATAGGGCAAAGGGTTGCCCTAAAAACTGGAGAGACACATAGATACAAAGAATGACAAATCACCACAGCAAAAAACCACAGGCAGAAAATTCTGCAGAGCCAGTGCTGGGGTAAGAAAACTAAAACTGCAACTGACGAATTGCTACAGGCTCAGTGTGGACCAGTCTGAGAGAGAAAATCTTCAGGAGGACCGGGCACACTTTGGTGAGTTTAAGCTCAGGGAGCACTCCCTGGTCCTCAGAGTGGTTGGAGAAAAACCCCTGCTTGCTTCCTGCAGGTGGAGGGGGAAAGGAACCACTGTGAACACATCAGAGCACTCCTTCTTCTCACAAAGGCCTGCCCTCGGGAGAAACTGCGTTGCCAGGGGACAGGGAAATACCCAACTCCAGCCTCCTCTAGCTGTCCTGTCTCACCTAAGAGGAGAAAAAAAGGACCAAAAACGGAGACGCACTGGTGAAGCTCACAGGGTCCCAGGCCCATCCTTCCTCTCCCCACCTCATATTACCATTATGTTGCTAAGGACCTATTTACTAGTTTTTTTTCTTATCCAGTACATCATATTCACCTTTCAATAACAGCAACAACAACAATAAAACAACAACAACAAAACAATAACAATAACAAATGCAAGGTAAAATACAGTTTAAAGATACTGAACAAACATCAGAAGTAGATTCAGATATGTCAGGGATGTTGGAATTATCAGATGAGGAATTTTAAAAAGTGATTAATATGCTAAGTGCTTTAATGGAAAGAGTAAACATCATCACGCAAGAACAGAAAGATAATGTAAGTCATTCAAAGAAAGAATCGAAAAGCAATGCTAGAGATCTAAAACACTGCATCAGAAATGAAGATGAATGCACTGTACATGAATAAGGAAAGAATCTCTGAGCTTGAGGCTATAACAGTAGAAACCTCCCGAACTGAAAAGCAAAGACAAAAAACACAGAAGGAAATGGAACAAAAACAGAACAATTCTATGCTCACAAATCTGATACCCAGATGAAATGGACCAATGCCTTGAAAGACATATCTGCCAAAACTCAAACAGCAAGACATAGATGATTTAAATAGGCCTGTATTTATTAAAGAAATTGAATCAATAATTAATAATCTTCCAAAACAGCAAGTACCAGGCTCAGATGGGTTCACTGATGAATTCTATAAAACATTAAAGGAAGAAATTATACCAATTCTCTACAATCTCTTTCAGGAGATAGAAGCAGAGGCTAGAACATTAACTCATTCTAAGGCCAGCATTACCCTAATACCAAAACCAGACAAAGACATTTCAAGAAAACAGACTAATATCTTTCATGAGTGTAGATGTAAAAATACTAAAAAATGTTAGCAAATCAAATCCAACACCGCAAACAAGTAGGCTTTATCCCAGTTATGTAAGCCTGACTCAACATTCAAAAATCAGTTAATGTGATCCATTCCATCATTAGCCTAAGAAGAAAAATCACCTGACCTATCAATAAATGTGAAAAAAAATCAGTTGACAATACCCAACGTACATTCCTGATAAAAGTTCTCAGAAAATTAGGAAAAGAAATTGGATGACCCCGAAAGATAACTGCACATTACTATAAGTGTTATGGGTTGAATTATGTCCCCCTAAAAGATATGTTGAAGTCATAACCTCCAATACTTCGCAATATGACCTAATTTGGAAATGGGCTCGTTGAAGAAGTAATTGGCTAAGACGAGCTGACTAGAGCAAGGAAGACCCTTAACCGAATTCAACTAATGTTCTTATAAAAAGAGACAAACACAGAGGGAAGATGGTCATGTGAAGACACAAGACACATGAGAGGACTTCATGTGATGATAGCAGTAGAGATCGAACTGCTGCCTTCAGGCCGAAAAATATCAGACCACCATAAGTTCAGAAGAGGCAAGGAAGTAGTCTGTCTCCCTTACAGGTTAGAGAAGAAGCATGGCCTTGATTTCCAACTTCTAGCCTCCAGAACTGTCTCATTCTCTTTCTCTGTGACTCCTTTAGAAAGACACTGTAAAGAATAAAAATGGTACTATATGCACAAATACACAAACTCGTCCCATTTGAAATGAAGGACCCAGGAAAGGAAAGTATGAATGAGATACAGGAAAGTTGGTTACCATAGCCACTAGTCACTCAGGACTTTACAATCATTTTGGCTTCATTTGAACGTGAAAAAAAAATTATATAAATTTATTAAATATATGTTTATCTCAATTTTACAGATTTTGGCTTAAATGGCAAAAACAAAGCTTGTCAAAAAATAAAATAAATGTAAACAAATGCCATGGCCTGATGGAGTTCAGTATTTGTGCATTTCGTACACCAACCAGCTGTGCAAAATGGGACACGTCTGGAATGTGGGAACTAAAGTAGTCATCAGTGGCAAATTACATATATGGATCAGTAGTTTTATCGACGAAGAGGCAGCAACACAAATAAAAGTGATCTCTCCCCACTTTCCCTCCCTCAAACCCTTGGCATCCACCATTCTACTCTCTGCTTCTATGAGTTTGATTATTTTGGATTCCACATATAAGTGAGATAATGCAACATCTGTCTTTCCGTGTCTGGCTTGTTTCATTTAGCATAATGCCTTCCAGGTTCATCCATGTTGTCTCAAATAGCAGAATTTCCTCCTTTCTCTTGGATGAATGAGATTTCATTGTGTGTGTATGTATATAGGCATATATATTAATATTTATTAAAATTATACTAAAATACAAGCTGGACTAAAGCTCTATGTCCTAGTATTAAAAATGTGGTATGGATATACTAAAATGAACTTTTTTGAACTGTATCTTCACGATGCTGCAAATCTGTTGCTTCTACCTCCCAAAAAAATCATTTATAGTCTTAATAATATTCATTAGTATCTTAGAAGTAGAACTTCAAAGTGTTTAGAGAGGCAACTGTATTTAATCACAACTGTATTTACATCACAATTTTTCTGATGTAAAACATGAGAATTTAAAATAAAACTCACAAACTCCCCTTAAGCAGAGTTCTGGGATTGAAGTTTGCAGTCTAGACACACGACACACACATGCACACATAGAACTGGCGTAAATTACTGATAATTTTTAGGGGTTAAAATAGCTTCAATTTGACTTTACCAAGGAGTCAAGTAATATGACCCTAGAAGCATTCTCTTCTTTGAGTCTCCTTTTCTTAGCAAGACTGACTTCCTCCTTTCTCAGGTTCTCCCTCTCTCGGTCTCTCTCACACACACACACTAACTAGCCCCCCATTTCTCAGCAAGGCATTCTCAAAATTGGCTCCTTACTCAGTGAGACTCTGTTCATATGATCTCAAGATGACTGTCAACACACCAGTACCATACACTTCTTGGTCCATGTCCACTTGAGGAAGAAACAAGTGGTTTTCACATAGCTTAACCAAATACCTTAACTGAATCTCACTGACTTTTGTTGACCAATTTTGGGTCTTCTGCTTATATCTGAGTCTTTTGTTCTGGCCAGGAAGATAACATATGCTGACTGACTTAAGAATACTGGGAACAAATTTCGGAACTGGAAGTGAGATCAATTCCACTCATCTACATGGCTAGGACATTTAAAGCACTACTAGAAAGAGGGAAAGGATGAATATTAAAAAGGCAAACAATAAATACCTATTGAAATATGTATGTGGAAATTTAAGCCAAATATGCAGAAATAACGTCTATCACTCTGGGACAATCTACAGCAGGGAAAACCAGGACTTTTCTATGAAGATGGCATAAAGGGATAGAGTTGGGACAAGTGGCTGCTAGTCGAATGTCATCCTCACAGATCAAGAGTAGTCCCTTAACTTCACTTGAATCAACTTTTCATCAATTGTTAAACTTTCAATTGAATTCAATTATACAGAAATAATTTTTCACCATCAAGCATATTTGAAATAAAATATAATTTTCCTACTTCTAGAATCTTTGTTAGAGTCTCTGGTTAGAAGCTTAGTGATCATACAAAAATGGACTTATTTTGAATCATGTTGAATTGCCTGCAACAGATTACTATATGAAAAAAAATTCACCGATTTAACCCTGACATTGATTCTGAGTGTGTTCCTTAGTGTTAAGTGAAAAGTCAGAAAACTCACATGACATATATGTACATTAAAATCCCTTCTGCTCTTAACTGACCCGCTTATAATCTGATGAAGAAGGTAGATTTACTTACCTGCAGCATTTTAAATGAAATATAAGCATGTCTAGACAATGGTTTTGGAACTAACAGAAACAAATATATCACCTCTGTAAGAAAATCTCTTGGAACTGGGACAGACATGATACAAAACTAATCTATTATTGACTGAAAAATATGCAGGCAAATGTGTCTGTCTGGGCTAGAGTGGTTCTCAAAATTTCTCATCTTCGACTTTGTCATTCGCTTACTTACTCATTAGTTAATTAATTCCAATACTATTTTGAGTGCTTCCTTGTGCTGGATACTGAAAATATAGAGATGAAACAGAAAAGACACTCATACTTCATTGGAGTTGGATGACTGCCTTTTAAAATAATTCTAATTTATTAGGCGACTAATATTTCTCAAGATAGTGGTAATCATACACCCAGTTCAATTTTGCTGAAACTTATTTATGGTAGATTCATTCATGTCAAAATTATGGACCTGGGACTCACACTGAAATTGCAGTTTCTCATGCCACTTACTACATGAGAGACTCCATATACATTTCTTAATCTTCCTAACCATCAATTTTCTCTTTTTAAAATAAAATAAAAACACTTCATTGAAATAATTTTTTTTGTAAAAATTAAATACAATGTAGGTAAAGAGCTGAGCAGAGTTACAGAGTAAGTGTTCAATAGATGTTAGATATTATTATATATAAATTATTTTCTATAATTACCTAGCCACATAGAATATCTAAACTTTAGGCACTTGCTCTCTTATATAAGTGTTATTAAATATAACACTAAATATAACATTAAGCTTATAGTATCAAAATATTAAACTTAGGCATCAAAAGACTATGTAGTAGAAAGAATTTTCATAGAAGGCTGCTGGAAGTATATTCAGTTTATTCATTTCTCCATATATCTTTTTGAATCTACCTAGGTGAGTAGAGAATAATATATCTAAGTTACATCATCATACTGGTCATACCAATTTTGATGAATTGTATTGGATCCAATTTGTCTTACTTTTATTTAGGATTGGTGTAAGAAATAACAATAATACAAGACACTATATGTCTTGTCATTGTAATAATACAAGACATTATACGTCTTGCCATTTTAGAATGTTGTCAGATAAGATGTTCATTATACCTGCCTATTTTACAATGATTGTCAGGAAATATTTCAATTGACTATGAAAATAATTGTGCTTGTCTCCTAAACAACATATATGTTTATATTGTGGGCACTGTAATTTGTGTAACTGACTACTTTTTCCTCTTTTGCCAAAAATTTAGATTCAAATTTTTCATTTGCCCTTAAGTAAATATGTAGATCATGGATAGCAAATTATGGCAAATTATGTAATAACTCCCCTTTTCTGTCCCCATTACAGATACTACTAATCAGACACAGCACTATTGCCCATGAAATGTCGATTCAAGAATCCCCTCAACATCGCTTTTCAGGCAACTGCTACCAATCTATGACAAGAGATGAAACGCATTTGACATTCTTAGAATAAAGCACCATAGTTTGTATTCTAAGCCTCATTTCTGGCAATATTTTATGTTTTCCTGTTTCTACTCTTTGGACTTCTATTATCTTTCATATATTCATATTTACAAACCACTTTAAATTCCATCTAGACCAATTCGGTGCAAATCAATCAAAACACATATATTCTACACCTTCAAGAAACTCCTAATATTTTAGAAAATGAGATATATAAATAGAAAAATACTCAAATAACTATGAAAATATCTATGATGAAATAATTACATGGGTGTTAGGAGAGGCACTGAATCTAGAACTCTTTTTTTATTTGATAGGGTGGCATTAGAGAATTAGTGAAGGAGTGATGTGAATGACGTGAGTCTAGATGAACAAGCTGGTATTAAAAAGCTTGGCAAAGAGAACTTTGTTACTAGTGCAGGTTGAGTAGCCTAGTGGTTGAGTGTCTAAACATTGCATTACTCAAGTTATGCCTTTGTATCAAAACAGTGTTTCTTGAGTTGTGATATGTGTACAACAATGAGGTGATTTTAGAAATCATTGTAAGGGATATTTCAGTTTTGAATGGCAGAAAAACTCAACTCAAAGTGAATAAAACAGGTAAAGGAAATTAATGAGTCACATCTCTGTATTAAGTCCAGGGCTAGTCAGGTTTTATCTATAAATTAGTAATTCCTGTTTCTGAGTGTGCTAGTATCTTTAGGGGAAGTTGAGGGCAGGATGGCACTCGGAAAGCATATCAAGCAGAATAAGAATCTGTGTCGAACGGCATAGAAGAATCTAGAAAATGCAAGAGATTCATGGATTCTACTTCCTGACTCACTCTCTCCTTACCTCCTCCAAAATGCACAAGATAGAAGTCTCCTCTTATCTGTGGTTTCAATTACCCCTGGTCAATCATGGTATGAAAATATTAGATGGAAAATTCCAGAAATAAATATTTTATAAGTTTTGAATTGCACACCATTCTGAGTAGCATGATGAAATCTTACACCATCCTGCTCCCTCCCACCCATGACATGAATCATCCTTTGTCCAGCGTCTCCATACTATAATGTTCCCTGCCAATTAGTCATGTAGTAGCCATCTCAGTTGTCAATTGTCATGGTACCGCAGTTCTTGTGTTCAAGTAGCCCTTATTTTAATAATGTCACTTGGTCTCATCACATAGGCATTGTATCATCTCACATGTTCACAAGGAGGGTGATTATAGCACAGTAAGACACAGAGAGTGAGAGAGAGAGACCACATTCACATAACATTTATAACAGTATATTGTTATAACTATTCTATTTTATTATTAGTTATTGTTGCTAATCTCTTACTCTGCCTAATTCATAAATTAAATTTTATTATAGGTATGTCTGTACTGGAAAAAAAACATAGTATATAAACGGTTCGATACTATTTGTGGTTTCAGGCATCTACTGGGAGTCTTGTAAGGTATCCCCTGCAGATAAGGGAGGGTTGCTGAACTGTTTCTAAATTCTTAAAATAAATAAAGAAAATAATAACCTCTAATTCAGGTTTAATTTGGCTTTTTGAGTTGTAAGAAAATTCAGAATGTATCAAAAATATACTCTAAGTAGAGCTTATAATATTGCTCAAGCTCCCACTAAAACTTTGTTGCTTCTCTGTGACATTAAAAAATGGTAGAATCTGATAACATATCTAGGTCCCCAATATCCAACTGCCAATCATCCTAGAGTCCAAAGGCAAGAAATAAGAAGCAGGCATCTCATTTTCTAAACAATTTCTTCAGTGAGATATAGCAAGTTCTCCTTTGCTTATTTCTAGGGGTTTTATATGTGACATAAAGAAAAAAAAAGTAATGTACTGAAGCACAGCAGAGTAGTTCATTACATGTGTGCAGAGCTTCAGTTTACTTCTTACTACCCGAGTTTCCAATGTAAATGTCACTGGAAGGTAAGATCCCTATGGGAGGAATTGGCCTGAATAATAAACTCATTAGGATAGGGCCTGACAGACAACATTGACTCAAAAAACCATTTGATAATAAATATGTATCAGTCAGGTAATTCTGACTGCAAATTATAGAAAACTCAACTGAGGCTGGCTTAAAACCTGTGTACCTGTGTACACTTCCAAAGACTAGAAATCCAGAGGTAGATGGGCTTCAAGACTGACTTCATCTAGGTTTCTGGATCAATTTTCCTGCTAGACTCTTGGCAATGCTCTCGTCTGTGGGATAGTGTCTTACTCTGTCCATTAGCAAGACAAGGGATGATGCTCAGAGGAAAAATGTGGTATTCATTAGTATTGGCCCATAAATAAATCTGTTTTTTGCTCTGACACATGTAGATTTACATGTCCTGCTCCCTTGACATTAGATGTGGTCATGTGACTCGCTTCTGTTAGTGAACTGTGATCAAAAGTGATGTAAGTCACTTCTGGGTATGGAAAACACCATTTTTCACTGCTAAATCGAGGAGCAATGTTCTGGATTGTGGCTGCTCTGCCAGCCCATTTCCTGGAGAGAAGATAGTGCAGAGGAGAACCCCCATCCCACTTGTGATGGAAATTAATGTGAAAAGTATGTAAGCCTCTGTTATTGCAACCTGCTGATAACCAGATTAATACAAAAAAGAAATCCATTCTTGAATGGTTTCCTAAAACAACAAGAAAGACCTTAACATGAATCTCCCAAATTCTCTCCTTATAACTCACTGGTGTGAATTCCCATTACTGAGTCAACCACTGTCAAGAGAGATCATTGCTCTAAGACTGAACAAGACAACCTCTAGATCTTGGTTCCTGGATTCAAATTCCCTTGTCTCATAGGACACACAGGGGTATATAAAACCCTGAATGAAACAGTATTTTGTTAGGTAAGATCAAGGACATTTCCATTCACAAGGCAATGTAAGTTCTGTTCCTTCATTGGGTTTAAGAGGATGCTTAATATTAAGTATGTCTTCTTAAGCACAGCTGGTAGAAATCTTTTTTTCACACATTTCTCTTAATCTTGGCTGGACTATTCACCATAGAAAATCACCATCACAAATGATGTGTTTATATGGTTCCACCTCCCTCTTTTGGAACAAGTGATAGAATAGAGAGGATAGAGGAGTAATGATAAATTCACATTATATCCATATACTTTTATATAAGTTTTTTTTTTTTAATCTATAAAGGGATAGGTAAGAAATATCCAAATAACTAATTCTAAGTAACTGAAAAATACCCAGTTGTCTTTACTGAATTTACTAATAATACCCCTGCTGTAGAATATCATCAGACAAGGAGGGTAATCTCTGTAATTACTGTTTATACATTTTAAATTATAATTTGCCTCTCAGTCATTTCCTAATGACTAAAAGAGAACAGATTCCTTACATGCAAAAGATCACTTCAAAATCAAAAACTTTCTGTAAAACAAAAAGCATAATAGAATTATTTCATCCTCAGAGCATTGCCTATGAGTTAACTCATCCCAAGATACCTTAAAATGAGTTACATGGGGAGCAAGTAATTGAGTGTTTTATCCTAAAAGTCTTCTAAAATCTGTATCTAGTTGGTTAATAATATTTGTGTTTAGTGTTCTCAAGCCCAAAAGGAAGTTAAGTCATAGGAAATTATGCTAAATACATCTTGAGGATGTAAAGACCTTTTTAATATGTAGCCTGATATTGATAGAAGTAAAGTTACCCCAACTCATTTTGTCTTGAGTCTGATTTATGAGAAGTAGTACCTCCTGTATGCACAGTGAATTTAAAATTCCTGAAAGGCACAGAATTAAAACACTGAAGTCCTAAATAGCACTCACTGAAGTCCTAAATAGCACTGACGATGCAGAGACTGCTAAGCTTTTGTTCTCTATATCTTCCCTTTGGCTCATGGAAAACCTTCCAAAATTGTCTGTAGCATCAGTCATGTATCTTCAATAAATTCGTTTGTTTTTTCATATGCGAACGTATTTGGACAAATAAGAGGAGAGAGTATCTTGGTTGTACATGCAGTTAATTAGATAAACACCACTGTACCCCAATGTGTATAATAAGGCCTTTGGAAATGTTATGTCCTAGATTATGTCTTTGAGTAATGTCGCTCATTTTATTTCTCCAAGATGTTTTCAAAATGGAGCAGCAATTTCAAAAGATATAACTACCTGCACCCAAGAAAATAATCATCATGCCAGGCATCAGGTTCTATAAAAATTCAGGACAGCACACAAACAATTCATTTCCTAACTCATTTCACTGCATGTCCTGTAATACAAAATTCAGAGCCTTAGCATCTGAAATAACTTACTCTCTATGCCTAGAAAGGAAGAGTAGGAATGATTCAAAAATTTAAGACACTGCAGCAACCTGAAATTTTATTAGAACCTTGGTTAACCATAACTCAGGCAAATACAATCTTAAAATAGGCTAAGAACCCGAAGAAACAGTAGGGGTCATTTAGTCCAACCTCCTGGCAAAACAGCAATCTCTTTCTCCACATTCTTTTTATCAGTGATCATCTTACCTTTGCAAATACATTTCCAGGAATGGGGACTTCTCAAGATTGTCTATTCAATTCTCAAAGTCATAATCATTAGGTCATTATTTATTAAGACTGAGGTAAAATTTTTCTTCCTTTACCTTGACTATAGCTTTTCATTCTAAAATGACAAAGAATAAGTCTTATCTTTCTTAAATTAATATGAACTCTAGTTTTAGACTGAGTTGAAGAAAGGGGAGAAGTCATTAAAAAAAGTAGAAATAGATTTTTAAATTAAGTAATCAACATCCTTGGGATTTTCTGTGATATATCCATAATTCCTCTCAATTTCTCACTCTTGTATACTCAAAGAATGATAAAGACAAACCTAGTCATGTCACTCTTCTGTTTAAAATCCTTCAAAGGATTTTATCTTATCTTAGGATGTCTAAACTTCTTTATATGTAGGGCCTCAGGAAACCTCTCTAGCCTTCTCAATTCTCACGCCCACCTAGAAACATCAATGATCCATTCATACTAAGTGTATTTCAGTCCTTGGAAACCACCGCGTTCACTCTTCTCTCTTTCATGTCCACCTCTTGAGATTCTCATTGTTCTATCTGCCAAACACATCCTTTCACACCTCTTGCTCTAATTCTAGTCTCAAATAAAACATCTCTCAGAAGGCCTTCCCTGAGTATGCAAATTTGAGTTTGATGCCTCTCCCCCAAGGTCTCGTGGCATCCTACTGTCTCCTTAACATGGCCCTTGGCATATTGTAAGTTACACAGAAGAATGGTAAGCTACAGGAGAGCAGTGGCCATTCTTAAGTCATTCACTATTTCAGCTCTTGTCTCTATCATAATGCTTGAAACACAGTTGATGCTCAATAAATATTTGTTGAATTTATGAATAAGTGATCAAATATGAATGATAAATGTAAATTTGTTTAAAGTCACTTATCTAAGAACAACAAAATTATCTTCATTATATTCCACCTATTAAAGCTGAGAGTAAACTAGTTTATTTTGGAAAGTTATCCACCACCAAAGATGATAACATAAAAAAATCATTCCTAGCTAATTAAACTAAGAGATTCTTATGGTTAAGGTCTGTATTTTATAGTTAATTTTGACAGTTATTGGCACAGGGATATCTTTGCTTATGCTCAACACTAGAATTGACATAATGATCCCAAATGGATGTTTTTATTCCTTTAGGAATGAGTAAATTGGGTTGATGAGGTGAGCCACTAAGTAACTACAGGATAAGATCATAAAAAAGAGAATTGAAAAGTAGGAGTAAAGAAATGGCCAAGAGATTGACAATTCACCTTGTAAATCTTAAGCATGTATCCAGCTTTTCTTATTACATACCCAGTTTGGACCTACAAAACAGTGAGCCAGGAAAGAAGCCCAGAGCTACATTTTATGTAATCGATGCCATAATTTACTGTCTGGGCCCATTGCACAGGGCTGTTTCGACCTTGAACGTGGCCTTTTGTTTGAATATATCACCATATGTTCCCACACTGCTGTGCAAAGACTGATTGTTCCTCACACTCCTGTTACTATTTTGCATGGGCATGATGTTCACTTTTATTTGTCAGAATTGTTCCGAATTGCCAAGTAATTTTTAAAGTAATTATTAAAATTAGTCACTTTTATTTGTCAGAATTGTTCCGAATTGCCAAGTAATTTTTAAAGTAATTATTAAAATTTGTGAGTAGATCCTGCTATTCTATGACTGAATTATACAGCTGAAATATGTGAAAACATCATGATCTGAGTTAGGATGACAATTGTCACTTTTCTGCTGAAGAAGTTGGGACTGGAATTTAGGAAGAAGACTTCAAATGCATTTTTTTTCCTTCCATTGAGCTACTCTCATTAGTCTAATATTCAGCTCATTAGTCTTGAAATAACACAGTTGAATGATCTTTTAGGAAATTTAAATCACTTGAACACTACTCAGTTTAGAGTTTCTGGAAAGAGTAGCATATGTCCCTAGTAAAATCTTTCACATTAATGGATTCAGTTCTTTGTTTTCTTCAAGGACACAACCGGTGTGACTCCAGAACTCAAAGGATGGGGAGGAACTAAATTGGAGAGGATGACTTCTCCCCCCGACACAGACACCAGATTGTCTTTCCCCCTTCATTCTACTGTTCTCTAAGAAAGTAGCAGCCAGTAGTCTATGACACATGTGATTTAGGACAATCATTAAGCAACATACTATTAGAAGTAACAACAGAAGAAAAAGCTCTCCTCCCCTCTGCACACATGCACATGCGTGCACATACATGCACACACACACACACCATTCAATTTTAATTTTACAATATTATTTGACAAAATACCAGATCAGGGCACAAATGAGACATAAACTGGACCACCTTTAGTCCTGCTTTGTCCTATCGTAGTGCTAAAAGTACTCTTTCCTTACTAGTTTCTCTCTGTAGAGTCCTCTCAGGAAATAGGAACTTTGAATAGTTGTTTCCAGTGTCTCCTGGAGACCAAAAGGTATAGTGATTAAAGACATGAACCCTGGAATCATACACACTTGGATATGAAAGCTGGCTATACTGCTTAATAGACGTGTGATTTCAATTTTCCATATTTGCAAAAGGGAAAAATATTAGTGCCTACTTTTTAGGGGTGCTCTGAGAATCAAATGATATTTTACATATGAAATGTGTAGCCCTGCCCCTGACTCTTAGTAATTGCTCAGTAAGAGGTTAGCCATGATGATGATGGTGAGAATGAGGATGTTAATGATGAGCTGCTTTGACACATAAATACTGGTGAATGCTATGAAATATTTTATAGTTTCTCTATCCTAAATAAAAAGTTACACATTCAGCAGATGGGTTCTAGACTTAGGGTGATCACTTCATAAGTTATATAAATATCTAATCACTATGTTGTACACTTGAAACTAATACAATATTGTATGTCAACTGTAATTGAAAAATAAATTTAAAAAAAGATTTAAGACAAAGCAAAAAACGTTATACATTCAGCCTATGGATAAACTAAGACTTAGATATTTTCAATATATTACCCAAGATCAGACATCTAATAAGTTATAGAGATTAGATTTAAGCCAAGATCTGTCTGATTTTACAGCTCTTGTTCTTGATTGATCTGCTCTATTGACACCATGGCCCTATACTGAAAATATAAGTGAATCTTAAAATATAATAGGATGAAAAACCCTCATTCTAGCTCTTTGCCTCATATACTGGCACTTTTGCTTTGGGTAAGCAAATTTTATTGCCAAATGCTAACCACGTGACCTTGAACATACTTAACCTCTGCTTCCTCAGATGTAAATTGGGCATCATGATAACAGTAATAACTGTTCTGTAGGGTTAAGAGGATTAAGAAAGTTAATAAACCTAAAGCACTTAGAGCCTTGCCTGTCATATAATAAGCAAGTACTAAACACATTAGTTTATTTTTATTAATGTTAATATTATTTTTATCATTATTGTTACTTAAAGCACATAACGAGTAACAGAGATCCAACTAGAAGTGACTTAAGCAAACAGTGACATGGTTTTTCCTCATGGAATAAGAGGCCTAGATATGGGCAGCTCCTGGCCTTGGTCCTGTGACCCAATGATACCCACAAAGAACAAATTTCTTTTTTTACTCTACTATGTTTAGTGTATTGCTCTTTTATTCTCAGAGCTTCAGAATAGCTGCTGGAGATCCAGAATTCATATTTAACATTCGATTCTGGAAAAGAGAAGAAGGGGACAAAGAGGTACTACAAGGAAAATCTATCCCTTTGATCAGAAAAGTAAACATTTTCTCAAAGGTCATCCTTTCGCTCTCACGAAACATCCAATCATGTTTCCTTGACAAAATTATAATCACATGGCCTCCAAGATAGGATGGGAGGGTCCTTTTTAGCTTTTTTAGGTTCCATACTGGAGACGGCCAAGAGGAAAGAGGTTTGGAAATGGATGTCGGGTTAGGCAACCAAATCTGCCTGCTGTATTCACACAGAGGAATTTATAAGCCCTAAAATATGAAGAAAGTTGGTGCAAGGGTCATCAGTATTCATCTCACTTTTAAGTTTTTATTTCAAAAACACTGAATAAAAAACATACCAACTTTATTTAACTGAAAGAAAGTGTTCTGATTGGTAGCAGCATATTCGAGCTCACGGTGAACAATTCAGTGCTTCAGTGTCCTGGGGATTTATCTGCAGAGAGAAGCTCCAAAGTCTGCTTTGGAAGCCATGATTGTGATATGTGGAGTCCTGTGAACCGGCTCCCCTTGACACATGGGCCCTGGTGATGGGTCGTCGACCATGAAGAGCTGAAAGGTCATAATGACCAAACTGAATCTGGAAACTCATTTGACTTGTTTCCAAAATAATGTAACTTAATAAATAAACACACACATTAAAATTGGTTTGGGTTGACAAATTAGATTTAAATTGAGTGTTTATGTAATTTCCATTGAAAGTACTCTTTGATTTGTAGGTTTAACAGCTTCTTTGTTTTTGACTCATTTAAAATAATATATAAAGTTGTGTCTTAGGTGTACAGATAACTTTTAAAGGCTTAAGTCTAAAAGGCACTTTCAATACAGTTACTTGCTCAGTATATATTTGACACCAAATTTTAAAAACAAAAGTAAACTCATAAAATTTGTGAAAAGACATATATTGAGTGACCAAAATTATAGAGGTAGAAAATATTTTGTACCAAGACACATAGGAAAAATTAACTACACCATTAAATATCTTTACGTGCATTGTATTTATTTACTGACAAGTTGTTGCCTTTTATACACTAGAGTGTGTGTAAACTGCTATTCAGGAAATGTCACCAATGGGCCCATAAGGCCTTGTGGGGAGGCCAATCTTGCATTGAGGTCTGGACTGGTCACTTTCCAAATGCATGACTTTCCACAAGTCACTTTTTCAGCCTTTTTCCTCATAAATTAAGAATAACTGCTGTCCTACTAGGTGTTCAACAAAGAGGATTAAAATGGGGCCAAAAGATAAAAAGTCTTCACAATGCCTGCCATTTGGGAATATCAATACACCTCAGGCCCATTCACATAACTTCAGAAAATTCAACAGGAATTTGATGCCAGAAGGCTATCTTTAATGATTATTCTAAATTTCTATGTTGTGTCTATTTTAATTTTTCACTTTTCCTTCGTTACAGGAAAGGATTATCCCAGGAGGGCATTATATTTCTACCCAACAAATGTGGGTAACACAGACTCTGGAGTCAGAATACCTGGATTAATATTTTGGCTTCATTTTTAACTCATAAGGTAATCTCAGACAAATTACTGAAGTTTTTCCTTAGTAGGGAAGGCCTTCAATATCTATCATAGGACGGTGCTTTTTCCATTTATCTACAGGTAGTCTCCATGAGTTGTTACTTGGAAGGCAAGGTATTGCAAGAGTTGTACCAGTCTATTGCCATACGATAATTTAAATAAGCTACAATAAGGTTATGAGAAGAAAATATAAGGTATCTTTAAATCTTGCAACTTTTTTGAAATTGGTAATATTACTATTGATACTTGTTAATACTGCTATTAACAAGTATCTCAAAATAGAAAAGAAAATTTAAACTTAAATGTATTACTGAATAATCTTGGGTTTAAAATAATAACAAAGGCATTATTCACACTAGAAGAAAAAAAATAGTGAACAGATCATGTCCATGGAGATTAGTGGTAAATAAAAGTACTTTTTTTCCAATCCCAAAATAGACAGAATCCAATTGCTCATACTTTTGTAACAATTTAAGGAATGAGACCTTACCAGTGAAGAAAACAGTGTGCTCAAGTTCTGAATGCCACTTAATATTAAAAAATAAACGGTGTTAAAAATATAATGTATATATAAAAGGGCAATGAATATCAGTTTACAGACTGTTGGATTATGACAAAGTGACCCATCTATTCAACCACCATCCAAATTAAAACATAAAATGTTGTAAGGAGGCAAAAGCTTCCCTCATCTTCCTTCCATCCACTACCTACCTACTGCCTTAAAAGTAACTATTATCTGGACTTCTCGTACTATAGATTACATTGACTATAATGGAACAATATAGTATGTGTTCTTTTGTGTTTGACTTCTTTGCTCAATATTATGTGGGTAGGATTTACTCGTTTCAATAATAGTAGTTCATTTTTAATTGCCATAAGTATTCTATTGTATAAACATATTCCATATTATTTATCCACTTTTATGTTATGGGAAGATGAGTTGTTTCTAATTTGGAGCTATTATAAATAGTGTTCCTGTCTTCTAAAGAGTTATACAATTTAGTGCCTGGATGCTGAGCATAGCTGAAAATATTTTAAGTCATGTACAGTTGTATTTTGGGGGGCTCAGTTCATGGAATACAAAACTTTCCTCTTAATGATTGGAGAAGTCTTCAGAGTTTAATGTTAAATATCCCATCATTGTGGGTTATCAGCACCACTTCTCAGGAATTAAGTACACCCCCTCCCCCTTCTGTCTGGCTTCCAAGTTTATGTGTGAGCTACTTAGTATGTAATAGGATTTGGATTTATTCCAGCTGAACACAAGGGAGAAGCTGCTACGGATGACCCAAAGTCTCTTAGCAACTAATTCTATTCCTTTCCTTTAATATGCCCTGGGATGAGCATGGTTTAAGTTCCTTAGTTTCGGGTCAGCTTCAGTAAGTACATAATGTAACTACGGCAGTGGCTGTACACATTGATTTCACATTATCTTCACAGGTAAATGAACAGGTTTATTGTTAATTATAATTGCCTTCCAAAGGCTCTAGAATAGAAAATATATTATTTTTTCCAAGCACTTATTAAATCCAAACCACATAATCACAAGAAAACAGAATCACTCTTAGCTGTCTGCGTGAAGGAGAAAACATATAAACAATTCTGGGCTCTATACATGGAGAATGGAGATGGCCAATTAAGGGGTATTCGGCACAGGCACTAACTGAACTCTTTGTATAGACCAACATTCAAGGAAAGGGGAGAGAACATTCTTACCCTTGTCTTTTGTCTTACTTTAACCAGGCATGTGTTGGCCCAAGGCTGTTGAATAGATGTAGTGGGGTCTGTTATGCTAGTAATAGCGTTAACACTGCTTTTCTTTGTTTTCATGGTTACACATACTTAAGAGCACTGTATTTTATTTGTTAGGACTTGGCATTTCTAAAAGGGAAAAAAGCCAACCCGATTTCCAATTGTTTGTTAATTCTGTCACGACTTGTATACTTTAGTCATTTGTAAATCTCTTCATACTGTAGTGTTTTCTCCTTTTTTAATGATACCGTATCCTGATTACAAGGTTACTTTGTACTTGTCTTAATATCTTGAGTGAAATAAAAATGGCTTAAGAAAAAAATATGTATATAAAGACCAACAAATATATATATATTCACTGATATGTGTGTGTGTATGTGTGTATTCACTAATTTCTTTCAACCTTTTTTCCAGAACAAGGGTCACATGTTTTCATATATAATACACACACACACACACACACACACACACACACACAGATATGGTTGCCTACAAAACAGAAAAGGTATGAAAGTATAATTTTATATCCAAGAGGCTTTCAGCATTTCCGTGTAGTATATGTTCTCCTCCACCAGTCAGAAAAAATAATCTATCTTTTGGATAATGCACAGTTTAAGGACAACATGCACAATGTTAGTACCACTTCTTCCAGTGAGAGGAAAAAAAAGTCATCACATGAAAGTCTCAGATTCTATTTAGGAATTTGTCCTATATGTCTCCTAAATATCGTGCTACCTATGGTGACTGTGGTTTTTTAAAAAATATTTTCTCACACTTTCTCTTTTACAGCAGATATGCAAAAGAGAACATTCTCTATTGTCTCTGGCTGTTACTTTTATTCCAGGTTAGAAGACCAGCAGTAGGACCCATTTGAAATATCTGGTGCAGGTCAAGATGTTTGTTGGCTGATGGGACCTGGCTGTGTCTATGTCAATCCATTTAGTGACATTTATATAGACTGGGTCAGTGACGGCAAAGGGATCCAAACATTGAAGAGAATAGTTTTAATAATTCACAAAGTTTCTAGTTAAAGAGAACCTGATATTATTTGACATCTACATTTATCAAACTTATTGAAAACTGCCTAGTCCTCCATTTCATATTCCCTCTGTATATAACTGAGTTACATAAAAAAAAAAAAAAAAACAAAACCACGTCTTTTCAGTGACTCACATGCAGTATTTTAGCTCAAAAACTCTATTGAGACTTCCTTCTTAAAACTTGACAGTATTTGGCATGTTATGAGAGGACACGCAAGCCTTTTCTAAAATATGAGACTGGAAAGCCAACAAATTTTTAAAATAAGACAAATTTCAAAATCTATAGCTTTTTCTATAAATTAACTTTTCATATAATTCAACATGCTTGTAGAATACATGGTCATATATTCATATCCCAAATAGGTCAAGTTAACCCACACACCCAGTACCATATGTCTAACCAATGCTTTTTTTAAGGGTCTTATTTTAGAAAAGTTCTCTGTCTTCAACAAAAGAAACTTAACTTTCTGTAACTGGAGTTTGTATCATTCCACAAACTTAAAGTAAAGTGAGTCGCTGAGAATATTACTTTGGTTATTTATTGTTATCATGGTAACATTTTATCCAAAAGGCACTATTAGTTTATTTTGGACAAGAGAAACATTTTCCAGATTGACTATCTAGATGGCCAGCCACTTTTATTACTTTATTTCTGTTTGTGTGCTTGAAAATAACCCACAAAGTTTTATAAATAATTGAGAAAAGTTCTAAGAAATACGAACTTTTTGTAATTTGTGGATTTTTTTCTGGTTAATTCTGATATAACACAAGACTGACATAACTAAAAAATTATATTGGACTAACTAAATTACAAACAAATCCATTAAATAGGGATACTGAATGGCAAAGTCAATGATAGGTATATTTACTTGTAGAATACTATGTATTGATGGATATAAATCATCACGAAAAACATCTAATATTTTAAACAAACATATGTCATTTAATATTCTAAGTGTTTTTAAACTCATCTGGTCTTAATATAGCCCTATAAAATATAAACTATTATTATCTCAATTTTATAGGTGAGGATACTGAAAGAGAGATTCAGCAGCTTGCCCAAAATCCCATGACAAATAAATGATGGAGCCAGGTACTGAACCCAGAAAATATGACTCCCGAGTCTGTACTTATATTCTCCTTATTTTTCATGTTCTATCATAGAAAGTATGCATGACATAATGCAAACCAAAGCATTGCATTTGTTTGTAAAATGCATGGACTGACTGATCATTATATGGCAGAAAAACTATTTCTGGGAAACTTTAAGAGCAAATGAGTAGGATTAAGTCTTTTGCTTTACTGTAAACATGGTTTTATATAGAATAGGCAATGCCTTTAAATTTTTTTCTTTAAGTTTAAATAGCCCAGAAGGTAGAATGCAAATATAGTGGAGATATCCTAATATTTTCTTCCTTATGGGTGAGAGCTAAGGGCATCATTAGCTTCTGGAGTGTTATCTGCATATGAGAAATAGATTAACCACTTCCACTCCTAACTCCTCCAGCATAGACGTGCTTTAAGATAACTGGAACTCCAAAATGCCTACTATTTTATCACAATGGAATTAGAAAGGTCTTTGGTGAAATGACTTTGTCTGGGAGGGATTGAGTAGAAAAGGATACTTCTGTCCAAGAGAAGAGAAATGTTTGGTTTGTTTAAAAACAATCCCTGGCATCTAAATCTTGCCAACTCTCTTTCCTTTGTTGAACATACAATATTCCAAAGAGAGAGTAAGCTGTTTTCTAGGTTAGAATTGTCCTTATCTTTCAGAAAATCACTATAACCAGCCAATTCACAGTACAAGTACCAAGCAATCTAATGGAAAATGTTTGAAAATGTGTTTTTCATTTTAATTAGAGTGGTGTTTTCCTTAGAGTGACAGTGAGAAGAGATTAAAGTGGTAGTATCATTTAATAAATGAAAACCTTTGTCTCTTTTTTTCATTCTGTCTCTGTGAAATCAATAAATGTCCCTAGATCCAAAGTTCCAATGGTTCGAAATAGGTCCAAGGATTTCCAAATTATTCTTTGTCTACCTAAAACCTCTTGTCGAGGCAGTCCATCTCTTCAGGAGTTCCTCCACACTCTTGAAATACTTTTCTTCCTTGTTATTTCTGAATTATTCTTACACCAAAAATTTCAATCATATCAGTAAATTCCTTTTATTTTACTGGAAAAACCTGACATTCTAACGTAATTTTAAAGCAAACAAATTAACGTGAATTGTTTTTTTCCTTAGCTTTTTACATCTGCCGATTTTCTGTATACTTTTATTTTGTTCAATTTAACTTAATTACAGTATAAGTCCCAGTGAACTTTAAAACAAAATTAGACACATACATGAAATATATGTGATTCTGCAAAACGTGTTTCCCAGAATGATTCTTCTCAACCAGAGGGAATATCTGAAATCTTCTTAAGCATATTTAATGCATATTTATGAAGGCATTTAATTAAGATTCTGTTCATACTTTTCCCTATCTACTGGAGACATTAATAAATTTCTATCTATACATCAATTGTTCAGTAAGTGTCTATCAGCATTCATATAAACATCTTTATAAAAAGATGTGTATTATCTTAACTTAGGATATTCACATAATATAGAAAAATGTTTTCAATTTTTAAATAATTGTTAATAATAATTAAAAATAATTATTTCTATTTTTAATAATTATTTCTATTTTTTTCCGTGCTAAAATTGACTTTTAAAAAATACTTTCAAATTCTTTCTCTACAGTCATAACAATCTCACTAGATTATGAGTTCTTTGAATGCAAGAGCCAACTCTTCTTACTAAGTTTGTTCTAACTCCCAAAATTTCTATATTCAAGGACGTAGCAGTTTTTTAATGTAAGAAATACTATTTGGTAATTTGTGGAATCATCTTTACAGCTAGTAGAACAGAAAAACTCATTTGGACTGCCAATGAAATGATGATGTTGGTAATAGGATGATAGGAGGTAATGAATATGATAATTAAGTGAAAATTATTTGCATTCAGACAGACCTGGGCTTAAATCTCACCTCCCATCACTTACTAGCTCTGTCCTTAGGCAAGCTGGTAAATCTCTGTGATCTTCATCTATAAAATGTAAATAATAACAGTATCTACTTCATGGGATTTTAATGAGAATCAACTGACGTGATGTTTGTACAAAATTTATCACAGTGCTCGGCACACTAATCAATGCTAATTAATGGTTTTAACTGCTACTGTTATTATTAGATTAGCCATTTGCATTAATTAGATATCAGATAATTTGTGGTGCTGAAGGCCTTAAATATTTACTTATATATTCATTTATACTTAAAATAATTATTCGAATTAACACAGTCACAACTTGTGTATTGTAGTAATGCTGAGAATAAAGACAAGCAAAAGAGTTAAAAAAAAAAAACAATAACAATAATTAAAACTTTACATTCCTGCTATTCTAAGATCATTGCTGATGACAACTTCAGCTCATATCTTTCTGGATTTTCTCTTTGTGCGCATGCTCATGTACATATAATTTTTTTCCAGTAAAGTGAGACCATATTGTACATACTGTTCCACAATCATCTTTATTATCAATTAATTTCAACATTTTCATTTTAGTAAAATGTTATCTATTTTATATCTAGATGACATTCTATTTTTCCTTATTGACTGCAAATATTCTTTATAGCTTGCTATCTATACCAGTATCTAATCCAAGATTATATCTTGTATCTGGTTGTTATATCCCCAAACATTCTTCCAATCAAGTATATTTTTTTCTTCTTTTTTTAAATAACACTGACTCACTGCAGAGATAAGATAACAATTTGATTTTTTCCATCATTTTCTCCTTTTACAAGAAGCATAATTTAGCAGTCACAGCCTCAAAAGTTCATGTAATTGAAAGAGAGAGAAGACAGTCTGCCTCCATCCACCATTCTCAAACAAGATAGCTTATCTGTTTTCCACCTCTTTTTAAAACATTATCACAGTTACAATTTTACTAGATAAATCTTAGATGACTTTATTGGGCATACAATATACCCAGAATATTGGAGCGATACAGGGTCTTTGCCTAGCCCTGACTCAGCTAGAGAAATTTCACCAAGTTTTATAAATGCCAATACTTCAGTATTTTATGCAAATCTTTCCTATTATACAAATGTCTTCCTGAGAATTCATCCTCCCTCACTTTAATAACAGTACCCGTATGGGGCAAAGACATAAACTTACTGTTGACCAAATATCTTGTCTCATGTTAGATTTCCACATAAGCCAGGGTTAGACACTACATAACTCATGGCATACCTTAAAAATCCTAAATTATCTAGATGCTTGGGTACAAAATACTACTGGGAATTCTCTATTTCCCAATCAATATGCATATCCATGGAGGTCTAAGACTAATCTTTAGCTAAGATTGGAACAGCCCTTAGCAAAAGTATTTTAATATCTAACAGAACTGAGAAGACGAAATTGCAAAATCATTATAAAAATATCCACACAGACGAGATACTGTCTCATAATGAGGGAAGGGCAAACAATGTTTTTCTGCTTCTCTGAAGTGTCTTTCCTTTATGTTTTACTAATATAAAGAAAAGAAAACAGTGATTAATATCAAGTCGCTGGATGATTGATTATATGATTCTTCAAGAGATGCTGTCATGCGCTAGAGCAACAGCCTTTCAACAGCCCAAGTGCAAGAACTGAGGCTGGCCTGTATGTGGAAGACCGAAGTAAGATGAGTTAAGTGGGCTTTGGGGGGCAGATGTATCACGGTCCCAGGGACCAACAGACTGCAAGTAGTTAACGGGCTATCCTAACCACCTCCTAGAGCGCCTAACAGTTAATGGTTCCCAGCTTTCCCCCGGACAACCATGTTTACATCATTTCTAATTCTACTGCACATAATTAAGTGCAAATTAATCAATGAGAATGTAGAAAAATGACCAATAGAAAAAAGAGTAACTGCACCAATCTCTGTAGCAAAACCGTATCTTTTGACTCAGAAATTCTATTGCCAACTACATACTTGTGTATGCTCACCAAAAGACACTGTACAAGAATCTTCATAGCAACGCTATTGGAAACAAATAATTTTCAAATTTCAAACTGGAAACTACCCAAATGACATTCAACAATGGGATAGATGCTTTTAAATAATGACGATACATTCAAATACTGAAATATGCTAAAGTTATACCTACATACAATATTAATGAACTTTCTAAGCATAATATTGAATAAAATTGCTTAGACACAAAATAATACATATTATTTACTTTCATTACTATAAAGTAAAAAAACAGGAAAAGCCAATCTATCCCATTTAGAAGACAGAATATTAGACCCTCAAGGGAGAGGTTAGTGGTTTGAATGGAGCACAAAAGACATTATTTGGCACTAATAATATTTTGCTTCTTGATTTGGGGACTGGTTACATGGGTGCATAAAAATTTATTGAGCTATAGTATTATGGTTGTGCATTGTTAATGTATATTATATATCATATGTAATGTATAGAATATATAAAATATATATACCCACATACACATATATATTACATTTCAATAAAAATTTGTAAAAATGTATTTTTTAACATTCCTTACAGCTCAGCTCCAAGTTTTTGTCATCTATATAAATAAAAAGCTGTCTGATGCAGTGAAAAGTACACGAACTTGGATTCAGGAGACCTGGATTTTTAGCTGTGTGACCTTGAGCAGGTTAACTACTCTGAAACTCAGCTTCTCATCTATAAAATAGAACAAGTATCTTATAAGGTGGTCATGGAGATTGAACAAGATGATGCATGGTAAAGTTCTTGGTAACCTGTATTATGCTAATAGAAGCCAAGACCCTCAAGAAATATTTTTGAGATGAACTGAATTGTTTCTGGCACACGAAAAATATCTGGATCCTTTTTGAACAAGTAATGAGCACCATCAAAACTTTATAGTACTGAGAAAGTGCTATATCAGGGAAGGTTATATGCATGAAATTTCAAATTCTTCATTAAAAATTTCATTCATCATTTAGCAAATATTTATTAAATGCCTACTGCATGCCAGTCATTCTTCTAAGAACATAAGAAAATAAAGTATTTTGGACTCATGAATCATGCATTTTATGGAAGAGGTATGAGGATTGTGTCCGCGTTTGAGTTCTGCCATTTACTGCCCATGGTACTCTACTTCTCTAAGCATCAGTGTCCTTACCCGTACAACAGAAATGCTAACAGTGGATACCTCAAAAGTTCTTGTATTATGAGAACCAATGTCTGTAAAATTACTGGTTCACAGTTTAGCGTTCAACAAATGAATGCCAAAGTTGTTGTTATTGCTGCCACGGGCCTGCCATTCGTGGAATCACACGGGGATACGACCTCTCCACTGCGAAGGAGCATGTTCTAATTCTTCCTTAACTCAGTCTTCATAAGATGTGGTAGCTGTCTTGATTTAGATTTGCATCCATTAAAAATAATTTAATTAAAAATCCAGAAAAAAAGATTATATTGACTGTCTAGTCAGCCTGAATTTTCCAAAGTTTTCTAGTCTTGACAATACTTAACTAATCAACAGGTTATACGTACCATCAATATCGCTTCCCAGCTGTTCTCCCCACTTCTATTTAAGTATCTGTCAATTATTTTTGCACTACCTCTGTCACAATGATTCAACCTGAAAGAAAAACTCAGAATGTCATGTAAGTCCCAGCTCCTTAAAATAACATTCAGTACCAAGCATGACTTGGCTGCCAATCAGCTGCCTAATTCCATCTTCCAACTTTATGCTCCCAACTCCACACTCAATGCTCCAACAACGGAGGGCTACTTATGGTTCCACAGACACTCCATATCATTTCTTGCTAATATGTCTATACTGAGGTAGTGCTAGCTACCTGACATATCCTTATATCCCTTCTTCCTGCCTGCATCTATCAACTAAAAGGGACTAGTGTTTCTCTTTCATAAAAAAAAAAAAATGTCACCAGTCTAGTTTAAGTTTAGTTCTTCTATTTTTCTTTTCCTCAATGTTTTAAATAATAGAATCATATGCAAAACTTTACTATATGACATAGATAGGGGTAGAAATCAGAGTTTGCTTCTTGGCCCTTCCATCATTTCTCAGAGGCTTCAGAACCACTGATCAGGGTGAGCAGACTTTTCTGTAAAGAGTTCTGCTACAGCTGTTCATCTGCTGTTTAGGACGAAAACAGCCATAGACAATATGTTATCAACTAGGTGCGACTGTAGTCCAATAAAATTGTATTTACTAAAACAGGGTGAGGACCAGCTTTGGCCTGCTGGTCATAGTTTGGTGAACCCTGGTGTAAGTGACAGTGGCAAGGATGATGATACCGAAGCAGTTAGCTGAAACTTTTTGAGCATTACCATGTGCCAGGAATTGTGCTGAATATTATCTAATTTAATACAATAATATCATAAGAACACACTGTCCTTTTATAGATAGGAAAATTAAGGCTCAGAAAAGTTAAGTATCTTCCCCAATGTTCTCCGCTAGAATGCATCTGATTAAAGCACTTTGTTCTTCTTCACCTCTCCTTACTGATCAGACAATTTCCTTGACAAGGCCCTTGCCAGTTATAATACTATGTCATTCTTCGACAACTATTACTACTTTGTCAAGTGCTTACCCATCGTCTCACTCTATCACTGGGGCTATAAAGTGTCTCTACAAATGTATAGAGCCCAAGTGAGGAATCCAGCTTAAATTCCAGAACCTTCTCAATCTGCTGAGGCTGACTTTTGTGGATGCTAAGCTGAACTTCTTTATGATCTCTGAAGCAGGATGGACCTGTTAGCAGACTTATTTGCATGGGAAAAGCCACTGAATCTCTAAGGAGACTGGAGCCTGGCACATCTTTGCTAAAGTCTGGAGGGCATGTGACTTAAAAAGTGCTTTTGAAAATTACTCCTTTCAAATGTCCTAGAAGTGGATGAGACAAAGTCTTCCTGTTTGTTTGGTTTTTTTTTTTTGGAATAAGACTAGTAATAAAAGTGCTTAGTGATTGTAACATTTACTGACACTAGACGCAGTGTCTGATGTGAATTTTTCTTCAGTTAAAGTTGAGAGAGAATAAAGGTCATTATTCCCACTGCTCAGGGCTCCGAGTGATGAATCCAGCCAACCAAAGCCATATCTGAGGCCAGCTGGATCACCCTAACATCTCAACTCAACTAGCTTTATAAATCGACTTCTATTTCTCTTATGAAGTGGTAGGCTTTGCTGAAGGTCAGCTTTCAGATTTGCTCAAGTTTAAGAAAATTCAAAGAAGCAATAGTGAAGGGGAAAAAAAGAGGGGAAATTATGTATACAGAATGTCAGCTAATAAGTGATCGGGTATAGCGGTAATTAAATACATTCCTAAACTGAAAGTTCAGATTCTCCAGAAAAATTATAAGTTTTCTAGAGTCATAGGAAGGGTGATAAAAAAACAGTGTTAATTAACCCCCCTCATTAAACTCATTATAATGATTAAAAGTTCCCTAAGCAAGTGTATATATTATATCCCATTCTATGACGTGTACTACATACTGCCTTGAATAATATTTGTGTACTTATATATCTCTCAGTAATACAGTGGAGACAGCAAAGCTTATTGATTACATATGTGGGCTTTGAGTTTGAAGAGTTGGTTTGAGTACTGGTTTAGTTTTTTACTAACTATAGGCATACCTCCGAGATTTTGTGGGTTTGGTTCCAGGTTACTGCAATAAAGTGAGTATCATAATAAAGTGAGTTGCATGCATTTTTTTGGTTTCTCAGAGCATATCAATGTTATGTTCACACCATATTGTAGTCTGATAGGTGTGCAATAGCATTATGTCTAAAAAACAATGTATATACCTTAATTAAGAATTATTTTGTTAAAAAATGCTAACCATCATCTGAGCCTTCAGCAAGTCATACATAATATTTTTGCTAGTAGAAGGTCTTAACTTCGATTTGTGAAAAACAGTCTCTGTGAAACAGAATGAAATGAAGTGTGCAATAAAACTAGATCTGCCTGTATATGACTTTGGAAGAATCATTTGTCTTTCCTCATCCCCAATTTCCTTCCAATAAGTAGGGATGACAACAATACCTATACTGTAGGGTACAGGGAGGTTTAAATGAAATCATGCCTGTAAAATGTTTCAGCACAGTATCTGGGATATACAGAGTAAGAAATCGATATAAGTTAGTTACTATTGGCATTACTGTGAAAACAGGAGTTTACATAAAAAGCCACTCTAGCATGTGCTCAGCAAATTATTTATCTGTACATATTCAGTGCTTCATGGGGCACATGCATCACACAGCCACATAGGTCAGCACAGGAATATTTCTAATATGACGGGTTTCCCAGCTCTCCTTTCAAATTGATGTTCTATTTCTATCACAATGCGTACCCTTTCTTCTAGCTTCTCTGTAGTCCTTTTGAAAATTAAGAACAGCTACTCGTCTCCACAATAGATAGCTATGGATGTGATAACTGTAAAACATAAACAAAGCCAGGCATTACTTAGAGCTGTGAAAACGATTTTATTCAGTAACTACTGACAGTAGGGAAAAGAGGCAAGTTTCAGTCCAGTTTGTGCAGAGGTGACTGGGCGTTTTAATGGAAGAGCGAAGATAGAGGGAGGAGTGGGGCTCAAGTGAAAAACTATAAAAGGTTGTCAGCGTAAAGGTGATCAGGCCAGCTTGGTCTGCTGCTGGCAATTATAGAAGTTCGGGTTCTATCCTCCCACAGAGATTGGCAGACCATATCCTTCCTGATGATTATATTTTGAAGGAATGACTGTCATGGGTTTGAGAAAGACACTCCTGACTTGTAGGGGATACACATACATCTCAAAGAGAAAAAGAAAAGACTCAATTATAAGCCTTTTCTATTACATGCTCCAAGAAAGGGAGATCGGGGGGCCTATCATTGGAAGTTGGCTAGAAAAAAAGAGTAAATTACATTGCCAGCCCTGAGCTTTGTCAGCTTTGTCAACTCAAAAGAAGTCCAGGTTGTCCCAGGAACATGGTCTGAGACTGCTAGAAGCCGTGTTAAGTCTGGGCAAGTCTCTTCATGTGGGAGTTTAAATAGAGTGTTCATGTCAAGAGTTTCTGTAGTTCTGACACCACACAGGTATATAGGATTTCTCAATCCACTGCATTGGATGTAATTTAAGAGTGAGGAGAAATCATGCTGGGCCCAAAGAAAGACGGGGGCCAAAGCCAGAGACCAAAGTTATGACTACAAGTTAAATTAGTCCATCTACTTCAAAACAGGCACTTTGGTTTTTTTTTCTTCAAATTGTATAATGATCTTATACTAAGCTTAGAAGCTTCAATGGTGGTCTGATCGGCTGATTGATTCATCCTTCTATCAATTATTTTTTGAGAACTTACCACATGCCACGTAGTGAAAACAAAGGTATAATCTCTGCCTTCACAGAGCTTAAAATATAAGGAAGACAAGGACCACTTGACCTAAAATAAAGCATGCAACTTGTGATAGGGCAGGTGCACGCTGCCTCAGAATCTGCCTTGGACGTGGCCACATTCCCTTTCCCACAATGCCCTTCCCCAGATGCAGGCAGGCAGCTGGGCAGGTCTGTTCTCATTGCCTTAAGGACAGGATGCTGCTGTATAAAGCAGAGGAAAAGGCAGATTGCCCTATTTTTGGAGTGTCAAATACTCAGGCCCTGAGGAAACAGAAAGGACTTTTAGGTCCATAACTAAGATTCAGAAGAAAGCATAATGATGAGAAAGAGCAAGGCCTCCTCCAGCCAGACAAGAAGATGATTCCCTAGATGTAGAAGAAGAGAGAGTGCAGGGGAATTCATAAACATGTGGACTTCACTGAGTTCCAGAGAAAAGTTCTCTGGCATTGAGTCCAGGGGAGAAAATCTCAAGTGAATGTGTTGGATCCAGGAACAGTTCCTTGCTTCCTAGGCAGAGCCCAACTAGATCCCAGAGAGACAATATGACTCTTTGTTGGCTCTAAAAAGACATAATGTCAGATTCACAGTGATTTCTTCACTCCATTGTAATGCTGAAGCAGACATATTCCTGTGTGACCAAGAATGGCATGGAGGGAATATTTAGGTGGTAATTGGAGACATCTCCTTAGTAACCTAAGAAAATGACTGATCCAGGACCAGAAGCATGATGGATTACCTGGTGAATATCTGTGTAGAGAGATAACAGTATCAGTTGTATACTACACTGCCACATTGATACCTGGGCAATATAACAGAGTGATGAAATGCATGTTCTCTAAATTCAGAGCATCTGGGCATGCTACCTGATCAAATGAAAACTACTTAACTTGCTGTAATTTATATTTCTCATCTGTAAAATATATATAATACTAATATCTATCTCTAGGGTTATTATGAAGACTAAAGACACACTCAGTGATGATGATGATGATGATGATGATGATGATGATGATGATGAGAGCCCCTTCCAAGAAAAGGAGATGGATCAAATGGACAGACTAAATTTTCACTTCCACTTCAGACTGGGGAGCAAAGATAGAAAATACTTATTTTCAGAAATACATATTTGCTTCAGACTGGGGAGATAGAAAATAATTATTTTCAGAAATGCCTATTTCTAGTAGATCTTGTTTGTTGACGAAGAGTCATAATTGGGTCACCAGCCTAGAGGTGTGGGGAGGTGGTATCAGAAATGCCTTCTAGAAAAAGGAGTATTTAAATGTGGAGATCTAATGAATATGTAGTTGAAACTTTTCAAGAAATTTGGAAGAAACAGTCTATTTTAGGTAGAAAGGATACTGTGTGAAAGTTCAAAGATCTGATAGAATATAGTATATGGCCAGAATATGAATAAATTTTGGTATGGCTAGAGTAATGTCTGTAAATCTAAGAGTAAGATATGGAAGGGTCATCTCCATAACCTACCTGGTTACTCATCTAACATTATAAATAGACAGATAATATAAGAAGAGATGAAGATATAAAATTTGTATATTTATGTATCTTCATGACTGATCAAGATGGACAAAAAACTAAGGTGAAAAATTTTCAGACTCAGGAAGATGGTTAAGGAAAAAATACCTCTGTAATTTGTTTCACATGTGCTGGTCTTAGTTCTCCAATGGCTTTTCAAGAGCCACTGAGTCAGGGATGATGCCTTGTCTTTTCTTAGGGATCCCACAAAGCATTTAGCAGCCATGGAAATCAATAAAGACTGTATATTAATTGATTTTAGAATTAAACGTATCTATCAATTCTCTATGGCACTTGGAGTTTTCATACTACTAAAAGTAGCATGAACTTAGATAATCACTCTGCTGGATTTCTATATAAAATGAAACAATTAAAGCTTTATCAAAATGAGAAGGAAAGAGGTTTGGTTTTTAGGTGGTTATTGTTGTTAATTAGGTATGACTTTGGATTAAAGATAGGCAAGGGAGAGGAAAAGAAAAGGTAAGTCTTTCTCAATGCATTCAAAAAATTGGCTGCACAGAAGTAAAGAAGTATCAGTTATTTGTGTGTGTGTGTGTGTGTGTGTTAGATTGTCATTCAATAAATCAAAGCTACTTCAAATAAATCTTTATGTCATATGATATATATATATAGACAATATATCTATATCTCTCTCTCTCTCTCTATATATATAGACAAACAGATAAGTATAGACAATATATCTATCTATCTATCTATCTATATATATATATAGACAAACAGATAAGAGTGGGTTTGGATGATTTAATCATCACTTAATGTCCAGAGACATAGGAGACAATATCAGTATGTTGTCTATTACTATGTATTATTTATCTTTCTTCTTTGAGCAACAGACACTATGCTTTAGCAGACAGGCTGCAGCTTTTCTCAACATTCAGAGTTCAAATGGTAGAACCATGAGTAATCAAGTAAGAAAGTTAAGGTAGATTATGACTACTTGAGATATTCTATCATGTATTAGGAATACATGAGATGATATCATATTCACATACAGGTACAGAAAATATTACTTAATAAAAATGTTTTTAATGTTAACTAATCTAAAACATTTCAGTGTTAAGTTTAAATAATGAAAGACCTGTGTATATCTACCTTTTTAAATAAGATTTTATGAACCAAAAGACTAATTCTGATCATACGATGAATTAAGCTTTTTTTTATTTTGAAAAATATATCATTTTGCTAACCTGCATATATCATAAAATCATATATGGCTGTGCTTATTCAAGATAGAAAAAGTAATAAACTAGTTTTATCACAGGAGACTATGAACCTCATACAAAGAATATATCACATATTAATTAATAATAAATATTTGACCATGATAGGCTCTACCTGATAATCACAGGTAAGATGAAAGTTATTTTGGAAGAAGACAAAAAAAAAAAAGAAAAAAAAATTAAACTGCTTTTGGTAAAAGAATAGCAACTTATTAACTGTAGAATTCTCCTAACTATATGTGAAGTAAATACCATAGTAAAGTATAAAATCCAGAAATATTTATGTTAAATGTCCTTAAGAATGAAAGATCCACTGGAGAAAACAGAATAAAAGTGTTTCTGCTCAAAATGAAAGTTAAAATTTATAGATCTACAACCTGGTTCCAAATCCCATGAAATTATCTGATATGATTAAAACATGGGAAAAGTTTCTTTATATTATCAACCAAATGTTTTAAAGAATATACTATAAAATTCATTTCACTAAAAGTTACATTTATATAATATTAATTATATAGGTGATTTTAAATCCCTGTTATTTATTTATATTTTAAGTATTTTCAAATAATCGACATTTCTCAAATTAATAATGATTGGGTGAACGAATGCAATCAGAGCAAAAAGTACATGAACACTCCCAGTAAACAGGTATCTCCAAGCAGTAAGAAAAACTCATACAATAATAATGACAAAAATCACATTTCACATTTGTGTGGTTGGCAGGACTGAAATTATGAGCTCCATTTCCCAAAAAAGAAATTGAGGTCCCTAGAGGTCCCTAAAGACACACAGCCAACATGTGGCAAGACCGAATATTAAACCTGTTATCTTCTAACTTTAAATTTCTCTTTACCTTTTTAATACAGAATTTTATTAGCATTGTATGGTTTACAAATCATGTCCACATTTGAAGTTCATGGCAACATTGTGAAGTAAGGAAACAAATGAGAAATAATAAGCCAAAGTCTAAAAACACGGTCAAGTTTGAAGATCGAGAACCAGAGTAGACACAGCCAGTTGGTGTCAGTGAGGTTATCAGTGGGAGTAGTGGAAATGTAGACCACTTTAAAATGGGGCCTACTGTGACGGGCCCTGAAATCCAAGAAGAGGGGCAAACGTTCCTCTTGCTTCTTTATCAACATGTATTACTTTCTGATTCTAGATTTATGCCTTAATTGGACTTAATTGCTAGCAGACTGTTCTCATCCTAATATTTTTCAAACATTTGATAGATCTATAGAAGAGGAAAGGAAACACTATCTTTCAAGTATCCAAGAAGGTAAGATATAAGTTGTCAACTCAAATCTGAAGCTCACTGAATTTTCCAAGTATTTTAAGGAGATAGCCAAGCAAAAGAATGAATAATGTAGTAGCATCTAAATGTAAATAACAACTTGATTTGCATTCAATTACAATATTGTAAAAGACAAAACTATGCATTTTATTAGCATTTTAACACACACTTATGTTTTCCAATTTGATTCTCGTAAACCACCTGACAGGGGTACAGAACAAGCACTATATCTTGTAATTAATAGATAACATCCACAGAGGTTAACTGTCATTCCCAGTGTCACATAATCCAGGTCTACTAACTAAAGTTACTAGTCTTCCCAACACTGTTCAGCTAAACTTTGTGGGCTCTCAGAGTCAGAAAGATGCTTGCTTTCACCAAAAAAATGCTTCATCTCTCCAAATCAGTTCACTTTGATATCAGGTGATCCCTTGTGTGCCTATCGGTTGAGCCTGGAAATAATAGCAAATCCAGTTGTATTTGGTGGCCTCTGGTCAGAGGCAATTTTCCAGATGCCATATCACTGATTCACTAATAATTTTTGCCTCTAGATCTTTGTGGTTTGCCTCTCTTCCACTCCTATTTTGATTGAAAGTTTCATATTGTTTGGCCATCTAGGTGCACTATTTGGATTTTTTAGCATCTGTTACACATTAAAATATGGTTCTTTGGCCTTTGTACTTCTCTGCTTCCAATGAGATATCTTTATTAATTCTCTAATTCCTATAGTCCCTGGACTCTGTCCTTAGGCCATAAGCCCCTGATCAATAAGAGATACCACTCATTTCCTAATGGACATTAAGTGGCCTACTTAGTCTTCAACTACTGACCTTCAAGTTCAAGAATGGCTTTCAGAGCATGGCCCCCATCTAATCTGGTGGAGATGGACTGCGACCATCCTACTACAAACCTGTGTCCTTCTAGGTGCTCTTTTGCTAGAAAAACTATACTGGTTAGCTTGACTTTTCATTATTCTCAACTGAGCCTAGAACTAGCAGAGAACATCTATCATGGAGTCTGCTCTGAATAGAGCTGCATGAGTCATTTTCTGCTTGAAATACTTCCTTCTTTACTATGTTTAGTTTTTCTGTCCTTTGGAAAATATGATCAAGGTGATTCTCAGTAATTCGACTTTATTGCTAACTTGAAACAATAATGTAAACAAGAGAGAAAGAGAAGGAGGTGGCGGGGGTGGGCAGGCAATTGACTTTTAAGCAGCTACCACTTTCTGCAGCCTGGATAAAATTATCAAACCCTATTTAACATGTTATTTGGTAAGACACACTTTAATCAGGTATATAAACATATACATGTAATTATCACAACACTGTCAAGAGTCAAGAGGCATAGAGATGGCACATGTGGATAAATGGCACAAACATCTCTCTGGGGCTAAAAATACAACATTAAAATCTAGTCAAGTGTGAAATATCTTTTTACATTGGCATAATATTTTTCCGGCTTTCCTCAAGCAATAAGATTAGTATTTTAAAATCAGATATACTCTTAAATCTGAATTACCCAAAGTGTTAAAACATGTGCTGGGAAGAGAATAAGAAGCCAAAAGTGTCTGAGAAAGCTTGAGGTATCATAGGCGCCAAGGCTTTTGTTTTCAGGCAAAGGCGCAGATAAATAATAGCACAAATCCGAAGGGACCTTTCCCTTTGTTTCCCTTCCTTCGTTGGTTCTGATCCAGTCTGTCCTCACTCTTGGGTCTAGCTTGAATCTCTGTCAGGAGAAGCTGCCCGACCACAGCATGAATTTGCTCTCTTTCTCCCTGCACTTAGTTGGTGATTCTTCCAACACTTTGTGAGTGTTTTAAAAGACAGGTCTCTAACAGAACATCTGCCTCAGCCATCCTTTCCCAAATTATCATGCTGTTCCATGATGTTCAACTAGCCATTTAACAATTCTAACTTCTCCAACTTGTAAATATTTACTGCTTAACAAGCAGTCTCAACCACATATTTACTAAGACATAGAGAAATAAAGAACTGTGGTTCTCTCCAAGGAGATGTAAGATTGTAGAATTTGTCAGGTTGCCATTAAGAATTAAATGGAAGACGTCAATTCAAGTATACATGAATTATTCAGCATCAACAATGCCTACACTTGTTTTGGGTGCCAGTACAATTTAAAGTATACCCACTTGAGAGAGAGAATAGAGTCATTAAAGTACCTCCTTGATATGTTTTCCAAACACAACAATAAGACTATCTTAGGAAAAGAAAACCTAGTCCTGAGTGCAATCAGATTCATCTCTGTTTCCAGATCAGACATCACTAATTGATTACTGCACACTACTTCTGAGCTCAGGTAAAGTCCATTTCAAAGTCAAAAGAGCACTCCAGGCAACCACTGCCAATTAAACAGCACTAGAGATGAAACCTATTGCCCATTCTGTTGCATAGAGACCGTAATTTTTCCAAACACCATTTAGTTTAGACATGCTAAACCTTTTAATGGTCATTCTGATTAAAAACTAAATATGTTTGTGTAATATATACATTCAAAATCTTTCCCCCTTTATATGTTTACACACTGTAGTTACTCCTGAAATGCCATTAGTTATTAAAATTTCGGTCTTCTGAATTCTTAATCTTCTTTCACTTCTTTCTTCACTGAACACACCATTAGTGCTATTCAGTTATCTTTCCCCCCACCTGGAGGTTTTCTTTACTGTTTATTTCCAAACTCTTTTGTTACAGGTAGATTTTAAGCACCGGAATGGACTATATGCCTTCAAACAAAGTCTTTCAAATAATAGGCCATAAACTATTGGGGAGTTTTCTCAATACAGAGAATCCACTAAAGACCTAGCAGACCGACATCTCAGGAGACTGTTGAAATGTGTGTGTGTATGGTGGAAGGTAAGGAGTATGCAGTTTTTAAAATACGTCATGTGATTCTGACATGTAGTAAGGTTTGCATACTACTGCCCATGCTGTGCCATTGAAGATTTCATTGCTTTCTTGCCATTTTCTCTCCTAAAGTAGTTGAATCTTAGAGGACAAATCACTATATGAACCTTTGTTATGTATATTTCCATTTCTGAACTTCAATTTCTTGCTTACTATCAAACCCATGTATGTTAAACAGCACCTTACTACTAACAAGTTTTCATTCCCCTGATACCTCTTATCTTTTAAAAACTCATGCTTTCTGCCTAATATGAAACTCTGATCTTAGGACATGGCATGATATCAAGGGGACAAAAAACAATTAAACACTCTACTCAAGAGATTTTTGTTTAAATTCTCTCAATTATAATCAGTAGAAGTCTTTAAAAGGACACAATAGAGAAGACAATATGTCCTGCTTCTTTTCTACCTCTAAGCAAATAATTGTTTCTTACATAGTCTTACCTAGATTAGGTCTAGCTTACCCACTGTTCATGATACAATAATATTAAGAATTAAGAAGCTGGATTTAACTATGCATGTATTTACTGCATGGTATAAGGTATTTTTTAAAACAGGTTGATTTAAATGCTTTTAGATAAGGTGTGTGCCAGTTCACCACATCTTCAACTCAAACTATTTTCCTACCCTCGGGGAATTATGTACATGATCACCTGTCTATTCTCTGTAGACATTTAGATGTAGAGATCTAAATCATATAGCTGATTGTCCTTTTGGCAATCATCTCAGAGTTTTGTTTGACGTAAGCTGAGAACTGGCAATTTTAAGTGTCAAAATTGAAGCAATAGAAAATATTTTGTTTCTTTATTTCACTTTGACTATTTCAAATTTATCCTAGACTCCAACTTGGGACAAACCTAAATTTCCACAGTAAAAAATTCAAGGATCATATATAAGCAGTCAGCTAGTACTTTAAAAACTTTAAAAACACACCCAAGGTTTTAGGTGTGTCTTGGATACATTTTATTTCTTTCACATTTACCCTCTTCAGAGTTCAATCAGCTGAAAAATGAGAGAAACTATTCCTAAAATATGATTTCAAGAGGGAGAAAGAGATACTTGTTTACAGAGTCTAGGCCATCAATTTTAATTTTGGGGATGTTCATTAGAGATGGGTTGTAAAAAAAAAAAAAAACTGAATGAAGGGCTGTGTCCCATGATTCTTAATAAATAATCTGTAATGGCAGGCTTCATTTCACCAGAGAACTATTAACATTAATTTATCCAATGGACATTTATCGGGTACTTATTATCTACCAGGTACTATTTAGGGTGATTAAAAAAGAACCACTGAGCAGTATTAACTCCCTGCTCTCATAGTGTTGACTTTATAGGTTCAAAAATAAGAAAAAATAATGCCTTTTTCATAAAGAATCATAGACTCTGAGCTATAGTTTCAGTGCCCATTACCATGGGTACCTGATATGTGATGGTAATTATCTGTAGTAGATAAACATTTTAGGTTGCCTGGTATTGGTTATGTTAGTACTAGATTGACATATATTATGATTTCATTTAAAATATATAGAGAGGAAAAGGGAGTAAGAAAGGATGTAAGGAAGGGATGGATTTGATTGTTGAAATTTCAGGCACAAGAGAAGTTTTGCATAATTGCTTCTAATAAGAAGAGCCTATGTTAATTTTAGAGTGGTTGATTTCTAGCATAATAAGATCTGTCAAATGCAAGTCATCTCATCGTCCCCACAATATGAAGAGACATTTATATTATCTGTAATACAGCAGATAGATATTGCTATTAGGTGGAAAAGAGAAAGGGTGACAAGGATGTCCCATTTCTTGGTGTGCTCTGGTCACATTTCATTTTAATGTGATTAGAGGCCACTTGACACTTTAATCAGGGTGATATCTCATGTGTCTGGAACACTTAGCTTGGGACAGAAGACTGAACAATGACATTTGTTTTCTCCCCATGTTCAGTGTATCACTTTCACTCCAAGCTGGTGGGTACCAACAGGTGTGTAGAGAATTATAATTAAAACATTTGAGTTTTTGGTCAGAGGCCAGATGACAAATATAGCAAGACTTCTATAAATGTACTTTTTTACTGATTAAGCCAATCCCATCTTCATTTTGCTATTGTTAGCTATTGGTTGCCTCCCTGTATAGAAGCAAGTGCCCCTGACTGAAATCTGGATGACATGCTATTCAAGATGCAGCTTCTTTATGGCTTTGCCCAACATTAACTGATGGTACAGGTACTAGGCTAGTATTTTTTTGATATAACGTCACATTTAATTGTCTATTACTACACTTGGAAATAAATATTTTACTCCAATTTCAGAGATGAGGAACCTGAGACTCAAAGACTTTGATCACTTACTTGAAATCGTATAACTTACCAGTAGTATGGGAACTGGGCCTTTCATCTTGTGTCCTATATCACTAGGAAAATCCAAGTACCAATAAGAGAACTTCCACTAATGCCCTTCACAGATCTCCACCTCCTCGTACCTGAATTTACTTACTCTGCCTTCCTGTCTATAAGCAAAGACAAAATATCTGCACTTCTCCCCAAAGCTGAACTTTCCACTTGCATACCAAATTTCTCTTTCTCTCACCGACTTAAGAACAACTCTCCAGAAACTGACCCTCACTACATCATCCATTTCACACTTACTATTGCATCATTCTCATCAGTATGCAAATATGCTATTATTTCTCCAATCTTAGCAACCCCTCTCTTTACCTTGTTTTTATCAGCTTCCAGTCCATTTCTTTACTGTCTTCTATTACAAAACTCTTCTAAAAACATGTCTATACTTATTATCTCTGATTACTCTACTCCTAGTCTCCCTGAAATCTATTCCAATCACACTTTATCAAAACTGCTTATATCAAGGTCACAAATGATCTCCATATCGCTAAATTTTATAGCCTAGTCTCAGTCCTCATCTTACTTGGCTCTGTAGCAGTATTTTCACATAGTTCGTTAATCTATATCCTTGATGTATTTTCTTTTTTTTGGATTCCAGGACAATACATTTCCTTCACTGATTCCTCCTTCACAGATTCATTTGCTAGTTTCTTGTCTTCTCCCTAATTTCATAATAGTGAAGTGTCCCAGAGTCTCTATGCATACTTCCCTGGTGAACCCGATCATCTCCTGCTTTACATATCACCTCTCTGCTGATGAGTTTCACATTTGAACTTCCGGACCATACTTCTCTCACAAATTCTAGACTAGCAAATTCAGCTACCTACTCACCATCAACACTTGGATCTTTACTAAACATAGCAATTTAATATATTAAAACCATACCCCTGGCCACCATCACTCATGACTTTTCTTTGGTTCACTGGTTGTCACAAACATTTAGGACAGCTCAAGAAATACTTGTCATCTGAATTAAAGAACAGGTGCCTACCGACTAGTATAAATATTGTTACAAAATTTGTATTTCAGTAAATGTTTTTTGGGTAAATGCACAAGTAAATCAAAGAATGAAATAATGGCAGGGCAGGATTTGAATCCCAGTTCATTCCTTCCCCTTAGAATCTCACTTTAACCTATTTAAAATGATAAAGAATTACTGATGAAATAAAAATTATTCAGGTGTGCCCTATTTAGAAAAGATTCCTCACCACTCCATCTGAATAGCCAATCTCCTCCTATGCCTAATGCCCAGTCAATACTGCAACTGTGGGATTTCCTAATAGCAGTTATTACTATCTGTAATAATTTTGTTTACTTAGTTATTTTTGTCTATCTCTTCACTGCCTAGACAAGAGTGCCTAGCACACAGTATGCGCTCAATGTTTTTCAAATGAATGAATGAATGAATGTGGTAAGGATAATCTTTAAGAATTAAATTGGATAATTTGGATTATAAATGCATTAAGGTATTGGGGGAAGGAAAGAGAAACAAGAGCTGGGATTAATAAAGTTTTGAGAGAACAGGCATAATCTGACCCAGAGGTGAAATTGTCTATGTTTGTACAGAGAACATTTTGTAACACCATGTACAGGATTCAATTTCGCTATATGCCAATCCATTCTCAGAATGTTCTTCCTTTTTCCCACCTATAAATGGTTAACTCTATAGCAGTGTTTCTCAACCTATTTCTATTTCTTTTTCATTATTTTTCACTAAAGAAACTTTAGACATCTTATTCTAGTTCCTCATGACATTTTAATACCACAGATATCCTGTATATCTGTTTATGTATCATATGCATATCTGTACTTCATATATTAAAAGAACAAGATTTTTTTTTATCCCATCCCCCACCAAAAACTAATTTTCACCCCCTGTGAGAGAAGAGATGTCACTCCCACTGAGAATGCATCCTCTACAGCACCAGTGTTTACTACCTTCTTTTTTCATGAAACATATATTCTTACATTTATTTTTAATTTATTTTTTATTTAAGTATAGTTGGTATACTAACTTCTTGATGATACCAAGTTCTCTTACTTCAGACATAATTTTCAAATAGGTGCACTAGTTTTTTGCCATTTGTTTGTTCTTTGTTTCCTTAGATTCGCTGATTTTTTTTTTCAATAACAAGCCTGTAATAGCCTAGTGGTTATTTTGCCCTTCACTCCTCCTTCCCCACAAACCCTTCGCCATTTAGCTTCTACACAGATTCACTAAGAAGGTTGGATTCCACCTTGAGACCCAAAGTAATTATGGTTCAGAAATTCACGTATACAACATAGTTAAAGATTCTGACAAACGATTAAAAGTACAGCCCCATTTGCTCAAGTAGCCACACAAACTCACTGATGTCTGTCCAGAGCATGAAGTTTTTTTATCTTAATTTTTCCGTTACCTTCACATATTTCTTCTCAGACTGCTAGTCATTAATTTGGTCTGGAGTGGCAACTCTCTTTCACTTTCTTCTTAATGTCTAGCTTTCTATGAGTAATAAAAGGAGTTTGTGATTGTGTGTGTGCAAGCTTCACTCTTGCTTTGAAAAGACAGCTCATGACTGTCTTATCATGACTTTTAGGTTTGGTTTCTTTTTTCCCCTTTCTTTTCATTTCTGCTTCTCTAAATTTTCTTTGAGAGCTGCATTTTCTCTGTCTTCCTACTCAGCTTCTACTGATAGCCCCTGACTATTAACTGACCATGCTGCATCCTGCAGAAATAGCCAGTCCATTAGCAGTACTGGCATTAAGCAAAAGGAATTCTCTCTCAAAATGTTTAGAATGAAGCCACCACCAAATGCTGACACATTCTTAAGAGTCAAGTTAAAGAACAATTAGGAAAACACTGGCAAGTATCTGAAAGTAATTTCTACAGTGAAAAAGAGGCTCATCTACTTATAGGTGTTCTCGGTAACACCAGCTACTGTGTTGTAGTTATAGTGCAGTGTGTAAGAGAAAGGCTTCAGAGTCAGAGCCTTGGCTATTTCTGTTACCAGCTTTGTAGGCTTTGGCAAGTTATTTCACTTCTCTGAGGCTTAGTTTCTCTTTAGTTTCTTACTCATACAGTGAGAAAAATCATACTGCTTAGGGTTGTTATGTGAATTTAAAGAGTAAAATAGTACTCCATAAATAAAATCTATTATTATATATATCAACAAATATAGAGAGTGATACCCTACATATGTGTGTATATAATTTGCACAAATATATGTTACATATTTATATATGATAAATAATATAAATATATATAATTATATATATTTTTATATAAAGCATACACATAAATTATACAACTTACTGTTTGTTTCTGCTCCAATAGTATAAGCTCTACAGTGGCTTGAAAATGCATCTAATTTCTTTATAACTATACTTTCAGCACCTAGGACAGTGTCTGCTGCATAGTGAATATTCAATAAAGAGTTGTTGAGTGAGGATTTATTCCAGCTCCTTATTGTAGCCTCAAGGCCATCTGTGAACTCAGTTCTGCTTACATCACCACTGAATTCCCACTTGACACTTTCTTTTTGTTTATCCCATTCCACTAGTTTCTTATTCCTCACACAAGTCAAGTTCATTCATGTCTCTTGCCTTTATTTGCTTTGTCTACTGCTTGGAATAGTCTTACCTCTGGAACTGACTCTTTTGTGTTATATATTCTAGTTAGGACTTCTTGAATATGCTATCTAATGAGAACATCTAACCTCTTATCTGGCTGTATTTCTCTTTTCTACCTTGTCACTGCATGAAACTACATTGTGCATACATTTTTGCCCGGCTCTCTGATTATTTACCATCTGTCTTTTCACTTGAATGTGAGCTCACGCTGAGAAGAATTTGCCTTGTTCACCATTGCATTTCCAATACCTAAAACAGCACCTGGCACATAGTTATACTCATTAAGTATTTGTTGAATAAACTGAACACAATTATTGTGCCCAGGTAACATTAGGTATTGATGACTCAAAGTAAACAACACACATTAGGCTAGTTTTATGGAGAAAACTGAAAAGTAAACAACTGAATTAGTGTATGATAAGTTCAAAAACAGAGGTAAGCACAAGGAAGTTCTGTGATTTTTGAAATGGTGACTTGAAAGTAATGATGAAAAACTGGGGAAAAATATGACCTATGATGTTTTTTCCCTACATTCTTACCACCTTCCACCCTATTGTGTCCCCTAAAAGAGCACTGCCTCACTCTGAAAGTGCACACTTATAGTCTTTAGAATGTTCCAGGGAGAGAAATTGATGCTCTTGCCATGACTCCTAGCAAGACCCAACATTTCCCTCTGGTGAATGAATTAAGGAATTAAAAGCTGTGATTAAGACACTGGCAACTCCAGGGCTCCAATGTACGAGGTGCTGGCTTCAGAATGTCAGAAGAAAACACTTCATCGTGCCACCACAGGGAAAAGTCACAGTGCAAAGATGAAACGGCCAACACCAGAAAGCACAGAGAACTTCCTCATCTCCGGCGCACACCCGCTCCCACCAGTCACCCTCTCTTTAATCAAACCTGGTATCGAACAGGCTCTTCCTATCTAGGCATGGAATGAATGAGCCAGTAAAATGACCAGAGATGTAGAGTGTAGTGACTGAGAATGATAGTCAGGCAGAATCCATGTCTGTACCTTGCTCAGCCCTCTAAAAGTCCAGTGGCAATGGCCATGTCACTTATTCTTTGTTAGACTCATGATTGCATCTACAAAATGGGGTCAGTGATACCATAAAAATGCAATAAATTAAAATGCAATAAATGAAAAACACCGGTCAAAGTTAGGGCCACACTAAGCACTAAATGATGAGTAACGACATTCTTCCCAGGCTCCTTTCCATGGGTCCCACTGTCGAACCTCTCCTGAGGCCTCTGGATTTAAGGTCCCTCTCTTTCCCTCCTGGAAACTGGTGCCACATTGCACTTGCTTCACGAATGAGAATGTGTCCAGTAGAAGCGGCTCATCATTATACTTCTCAGTCTTTAGAGAGGAAAGGCGTGTCCTCTGAAATACACTGGAACAGCCATAATAAGACATTAAAGATTCCTTAGTCCAATTCCATCATTTTTCAGATGAAGAATGAGTCTTCTGGGTGGAAAAGGCCTTTTCCATGGAAGTAAAATATTTTTCCAAGGGCCTATGCAGAGCTCTTTCCAATAGAGAGAAAAGAAGAAGATGATCCAGGGGGACATGGGCTTCATGATTAAAACTACTCTTCACTTCAGGATTGTAGATATCCCTAATTATGTCTATAGTTAAGCAATAAAACATTTCAATTTGCAAAGGAAGCATCAGTGAATCAGCTCAACTTACCTAATGCACTATTACGGGAAGTATCTATAAGCAATGTAACTGGCAGATGCAAAATATCACCTGAGGACACAGTGCTGGGCCCATGGTGCGATCCACTGAGTAATAAAAACACCTAAAACTGACTTCTTGTTTAGAGCAAGGGATTGAGATGGAAAGAAGATGTGTTATGGAAAAGTATCATAAGTTACAAACATTCATAGAAACATGCACATTTATCTGCTGAATGAGTGCGACATTTTCCTTGCATTCAATCCCACAACTAAAGTAGGGATTCTTGATTGACTAATAGTGTGGCTAACTGTTTTCCAAAATGTATGGTAAATACTCAACTTATGAGTATTATTCCACAGTAAATTATCAATGAACTATGGAAATTGTTTGGTGATCAGCCCATTTGGATCAAGAGGAGGTACCCACTTTTACCTTCACTTGACTTTTAGGGTTAAAGACTAAAAAGAAAATTTAACACTATTGTCTGTGCCAGAGGGTACCACTAGAAGACCTGCAGGCTGACAGTGGCAACTGGAATTTTCCCAACAGCCCACAATTAGGCAGTCTGGATTTTGCAGTTATGAGGGAATTTTGGAGCATGAAGAGAGTCCACATGTTCCCCTAAATTTCCTCATGTCTTCCAAACTTGCAATTTTAAGAAAAAAACAATTAAACATTGCTTTGCACTGATAGGATAGAAGTCAAGTGACAAACCCAAAGGTGTGCAGTCACATTTCAAGGAAGGACTTGCTGCACAGCTGCAGAGCCTGGTCAGCTGCCAGGCTCCAGCTGTTCTTTCTTTGGGTCTGCCTCGGATTGTCAACCACATGTGGCTCACGCTGGTGACAGGGCAAGGCCGTGGTACCAGGGCCAAGCCATTTATGCTCAACACAGAATGTTCCAATGGGTAATCTTTGCTCTGAAGCAACTCAATTGCACTGATAGAAGCATTTTCCGGCCTGCATTTGGTTCTGATAGGTCGCCCACCCCAATCCTATCTTCTCCTCTTTCCTTTCCCAGGTCTGCATCTTCAACAAAGATTTCGTACTCCTAACTCTGTCTCACAGCTTCTTTCCCAGGAGTCTCAACGACATGTCTGGAAACAGCTCCGGCATGGGAGGAAAACAGCTGGAACCGAAAGGACAGCCAAAGTTCTTAAAAGATTTCTTTAAAGGGAAATCTACCACCCATAAGAACAATACAAAATGAGTTTTAAATACTGACAAGTCCTGCCAGAAGCTTACAGAGTTGACTGAATAGTGAAACTAATGTAATATTGTATGCCAATTATACTTTAATAAAAATTTTATAAATAAATAAAAAGAAATTCATAGAATGAAACAGATTATAATAAATGATAAGTCTCCTAAAGTCCTTTCAGGCAGAATAGAGCATCTAGCGGCTTCCGTCCAGCCAGCACTATAGGCCACACTGAGGACTCAGGCTTAGCTCGTACACTAAGTCTCCTCTGCATGAGGTACATCAGCCTACAACAGGAATAAGTAAGGCGGATGGATGGAAAGGCTTATGCATCGTGGAAAGATGGTTTTCTAAGCATTATGTAAATTCGGTGTGTATCTGAAATATGCTAATGCATACGATGTCATGTTGATATAATAACAGATGGCGTTTTCATTTTGGGGAAAAATGCAATGTGGCGCTCTTCTATCCTTGATGAACTCCTCTGGGAACCAGTTGGGTTGTCAGAGGACTCGATATTAAAATAAAAATGTTATAATTTGGAATGTAATGGACCATGAGGGATTTTTAAAAATTCTATGATGTAGCAGTATGCCGACTGTGTCTGTTTGCTGCTGCTGACTTTGCCCTGAGATGAAGATATCCATAGGCATTTTAACCTAAGCAAGGGCTCCTGTGCATTTCCAGCTCTGCGATGGAAGGTCTCAGTTAAATATGACACTCTCCTTTTATGAAAATATAATGAAGCCTGAAATTCTTTAAAGGTCCTAGACCCTCAAACTAAAAGTTATCCTTTCCTGTTTGGAGTTACTTTGGTTCAACTCATTATTACTTCTGAAGAAACTAAATTAGGATAAAGTTTTCCATCGTGATGCAGTACCTTCAGACTTCGATACAGAAATTAGCCATAATAATTGTTATAAAATTGATCGTTTGGTGAGTGCTCACTGTGTTCCAGGTATGCTGACAAGTATTTTATAGAAAGCATCTTAACTGATTCTCACATCACTGCTATCAAAGAGTTTTTATTGTCTCAATTTGATTATGAGGAAACTTGTACAAAATTATACAGGTACCAAGTAGTGAAGTGAGGATTTGAACTTCAAAGTGTTAAACTTCAAAGCCCTGAGTTTTAGAAAGGTTAATAACACAACTGTAAATATTGATACAGTCAATGAATACCTAATAAGAGATCAGCAAGTAGTGAAGTGAGGATTTGAACTTAAAAGTGTTAAACTTCAAAGCCCTGAGTTGTAGAAAGGTTAATAACACAATTGTAAATATTGATGCAGTTGATGACTACCTAACAATACAGCGGCATGAGCTGTAAGCTGAGAAGGAAATAATGTGCTCCCATGGGCAGAATTTCCACCTAACCTCATCTTTTAAACTCCCCTAAATCAAGGACAATGCTTGGCACTCATTGGCTTCTCAGATATCTGCCCAACGTCCAATCATGAGTTGGGGTTGGGGAACAGCTATATATGTAAAACAGAGAAAATAAAATGAAAATATTGTACATAAGATCCTCACATTATTTTGGTATTTCTATAAAAATCCAAAATGGCTACTAGACTATATAATATAAGGGTTAAAAGAATTAGCAACATGAGCATGTGAATTTGGCCTGGACTTACATTTTGGATCTGCTCTTTATTAGCTGAGCAAGTTACATAATCTCTGGGAGCTCCAACTTCCAAAAATGTAGGTTTTATGATATCCTTATAGGGTTTTTATAAACATTAAGTATGATAATACTTGAAAAGTATTTAAAATACTATCTTTCTATAATCAGCCCTTGGTAATTGTAATAATCTTCCTTACTAACCCTAGCCACGAGTACTTTATAGCAATGTATCATGAACTTTCATATTAAACTTATTGTTTCAGTTGTAGTTCAATTATTTTGTTCATCGAATCTATTGAACCAAATAGGGTGTTGTGCTGTGATCAATAACTTAGCCATCAAATATTGTAATTGAACTTTCTGAATCACAGGGCCTTTTTTTGTAATTATTTTTCCTCCACAAGCAAAATGAGATAGGTAAGAGAACCTATGAGTAAACTTGGAGGTCATTTCCTAAATCTAATTCCTCATATTCATAAAACATTTTACATGAGCTTCAAGTTTATAAAAATGCTGTGAAGCAGGTATCATTATTCTTGTTTTAACCAAGGAGACTGCAGAATAGAGAGGCAATGTCAATTGCCCAAAGCCCCAAAGCTATCCAGAAGTAAAGCTTATTATTTGGTTTCATATATGTATTTCTTGTTATGTACACTGCCTATTCATTTTCCATGCCCATTTTTTACTGGAGTATTCAACTTTTAATTACTAATTTGTAGAAGCTGTTTATACATTGGTAGTATTACTTCCTTATCCAACTCACTTGCATATATTTTTTCCAGTTTGTCATATCTTTTAATTTGGTTACTATTTTTCTATATAAAATGTTTAAATTTTTATGAGGTGAGATTGATCTTTTTCATTACAGTTTCTAGCTTGAGTAAAACACTTAAAAAGTCTTCCTTTATCTCAAGAGTACAGAAATAATTACCTAACTTTTTCTCTCATCCATCTGGAAAAATCCAAAACCACCTAACATCCCATCAATATTGGAATGATTAATATGTCTGGGTGGGTGGGTAATGGGTAATTTTTCACTTAACGTCTTCAGATCTTCGTGGCTTAAACATATCAGGGCTCTTCCTACCCCTTTAAGTCCATCTAAACTGTCTACATCAAGAAATAAATTTACCGTCTCAGGAATCTAGCTAGTTCAGCAGTCCCTCTTCAGGACAAAATGATTCAGGGCTCACTGTGACCAGAACCAGTTTTGTGTTTGGCTTTTCCTTTTCTTTGTTTTCCTGACTTTGCATTTAGTGGCTCTCCTTCTGCGTTATTCACAGATACAATCTCTCCTAATGGTGACGAGATGCCCGCGTGGCTTTGTGCATGGGCTGTGAATGGAATGACACTGTAATTCCTTCTAAAATAGCAAACTTTCCTTTAACTGGAAACTTCAGCTTCTTATTAGTTCACTGACACTGGTTAGGTCATGTGTCCATCCCTGATCTAGTCACAAAGGCCCTGGGACACCTGGGTTGCCTTAAAGCAAGCAAGACCGATCCCCGAAGCTTAGAGTGGTATCAGTCTCACACAAACTACCTTGCTAAGAGTAGGGCAAACTGAAGAGAGAAACAAAATACCATTTGACAGGAAAAATGAATAGATGCCCACGACATAGCAAACAAAAGCCCTCTACAAATCTATCTTCATTTTCTTGGTAGGAAACAAAACAAAATAAAAATGTGAATGAACTGGTTTCTTCTCTCACACAATCAATGTCTTCCCAGAATAGAGAGTAGTTATTCCTGGAAGTGCAAACTCTAAGTCATCACATCCAGCATCCCTGGCTTTGCTATCGACTGAACATGTTAACTGCGTGGTCCTTGGAAATGTCATTCATCTGCTTAATCAGCCCTAAAGGAAGCATTTGTTTCAAATTAGGAGCAACAGCATTTCCGAAAAGGACATAATAGCATTAACAATGGTAACATGTTTAAGTAACAGGGCTTTTGAAGCTGATTTCTTAATGAGGCTGACTGAACCCGGAACTATTTTCGCTCACTTGGTCCTGGATCTCACAAGCATCCAGACCTTCCTCACCTCAAACCACAGCTACGATCCTCATCATCTAGGGAGAGGTTAGTTATACAGGAATTGTCTACTCTTACAACAGCAAGGTTGTGATACTGTTGCCATCATAACTGTGATCTGACTCCCTAACTCTTTGGGCTTTGTATTTCCTTAGGATTTAGACAAGTTCCAAACTAGTTTCTCTAATAGGTATTTCCAGGCAAATATCCACATATGTGAAAAAAAATAATTAAGACAGAAGGGGAAAGAGAGAGTGTTAAAGTAAGAGAGTAGGTTAGTTGACTCTAAGGAGAGGGATATAACTTTTTACTATTCGTTTAATTCAAATGAACTTGATAATATCTCTCCCTAAAGAGTTAATAGTCTACATCTAGTTGACTCATCAGGTGAAACTGTAAATATCTTTGTTTTATCTTTCCAGTTTCCATTGTTATTATCCTGGTCTTTTGCAAATAAATTTATTCTTTTTTTACCTCTGTGCTTTGGTTTACAGTGATTTCTTTACTTCAATTTACTGATCCTCATCACTATTCTAAGGCTCCAAACATTTTGAGAGAATATGTAAATTATTCATAGATAACTATATATGTGCAGTGAACATATGCTGTTTGTCTGGCCAACCAACTTTAATTTGGAGAACCAAGTTTCCCTATGCCATACTCTCACTAATGCTCTCAATTCCAGATGTTGGATCAAATTATAGCAACACAAGGGAATGAATGACCCTAGCTGGTAGTTAATCAGTTCCCCCATACTCCTGGCAAAGAGATTAGCCTAAGGGTGAGTTGACAGATGTATAAGCACTGGAGCAGAGTCTCTCTATTTGAACATGAGATGTAATGGCATAGGTTTCTGGTGGTCTCTTTCCCACAACATACAAAGATACTGCTGGAGAATGAAGCCAACACTCATAGAGGGAAGCAGAGCTAAGTGGTAGAAAAAGAAAGAATGAGCCGATACCACAGGTTTTGGACTCCTAGATTCAGCAGGCCTAAAGGCAAGTATATTCCTGGATGCACTAAGTACATGAACCAATTAATTTTTTTTTTTTTGCTTGAGCCAGTAAGAGTTAGGTTTGTGTCACCATGAAAATACTTATGACCAATATCACATCCCTAAGAAATATCTTTTTCTTATCTTTTAACATTTCCTATTAAGCTACACTTATCTGGTACTTAATAGTGAATGGAATGACATTATAATTCCTTGAATCTAAGCTAATAGCAGTCCTAAATCAGAACCAGTATAATTATTCATAGATAACTATATATGTGCAGTGAACATATGCTGTTTGTCTGGCCAACCAACTTTAATTTGGAGAACCATCCATAAATAGAATGTGGAAAGAGCCAACCATGAGGATGATGGTGATGGTGATGGTGACTGTGACAGGATGTAAGTGACATAAACGCTTTTGAGGATGAAAAATTCATTAGCAATGTTGGGAGAGCTTGCCTTCAAAACACACAGCTCTGCCCCTAAGCTCTTACCCATGTTTTTCTTGTTTTGCCAATGTACTTGCAAAAAATAACTGTTGGGTTCATATGTGTAAGGAAATTTTTTTTAATACCCTTGTTTGGAGACATGGGTAGCATATCTAGAGAGAGTCAACTGCGTGTGACGTGCCTTAATAATTGAAAATCAATCTCCTCTCATCATTAAAGACCTCCTCACCACCAACTCCTACCACCACAGGATGGCAAGCCTGTTACTTCCTGACTCTTGCCATTAATTAAGAGATTCAAACCAGCAGGGCTGAATATGTATGTTATCTGTCTCGCCACAGCTACACAGGCCCAGTTTACATCAAATTATATATGTCGGTGTACTGAAGAAAGTATTTTAGGGCCTTTGGCAATATAAAAATAATCATCTTCATAGCAGCATAAAACACTGCAGGGGCGGAAGCATGTAGTTGTTGAAAGCACCCGGCCCTGTTAGGAGCTTGGGCTTCAGATTCCTCACCACTCCCTGGTGACAGGTTAACCCTGAGCAAGGCAACAGCACCTGCCCAAGCTTGGTTCCTAACCTGCAGAATGAGAACTGCACCTCACCCAAAGGAGTCTTGTGAGAATTACATGAGAAAATGCTAGAAAGGTTTTTTTGCCAGGATATTAAATTCTCCTTAAGTGCCTGAATTTATAAATGTGTATGTACATGTTTTTGAATTGGGACCTAACATAAGATACTGGAAACCAGAATAAGGATAGTGGAATCCACAAGCTCTCAGTTTACTGACAGTAAATCTAAGGCTCAGAGTAAAAAAGACCACGGCCCAAGACAGTACAATCTGATGATGGCAGAAGCAGAGCCAGGTCCAAGGTCTTCTGATTTCCAACACAGTGAATTGGATGTCTGTCCTCCAAAGCCTGTGGGCATAAGCCAGACATCCCCCTACAAACCAGTGGGAGGCTGGAGTCTGTCTGGAAAACCACATGCTCACTTCTGCATGTACACTCACATTCTGATATCCATCCCAGCTAGTCTTTTTAAAATTGATTCTGCTTTGCCATCATAGATTTCTTCTGTTTGTCAGATTTATCTTAAATGTAACCATTATTCCTCTGTTTTGTGTTCTGCCTATAGAATCCTTTTATCTTCTTCCTTCTCTTTCAACCTGAATGTATACATTATTTAGTTGAATTCATACTTCTTGTTATGCACACTGAACACAGGAACACCACAACTACCACAAGGATATAATTAGGTCTCCGGTGGCTTTGTCATATAAGCTTGATTCAAGTGAAATTATGCAGTTGTTTCCACAATGCTTTTCAATGCTCTGCTCCCCACCACACCCCATCGCTCACAAAGTGTGATTACTGAGTTTGTCACTACATAAAGAGGCCATGTGAGACACTAGAAATATAGGCCATAAGCACCTGCTTTCAGAGTAGAGTCATTATCCAACTTGCAGGAAGTAGGGCAATAGTTTCAATAGAGGCTTAGTTCCCCCCTTCAAAACTGTGATGTGCATTAAATTAAATTTGCTTTTTGGTGGTATACATTTTTTTCTTGTGAGTTGAATACCTTATCTCAGCCTGGAAAAAACCTTTTCAATTCCTTCAAAATGTTCTGTAATGATGAGACAACTCACTCTTTTTTTTTTTCTTTCCAAAGTAATTGGTTTTGATTCACTTTTCATTTTTTTCATATCATACTTAAAAAGCCCAAGATCCTGAATCAATAGTACAGGACTGTATTTTCTGTCCTTAACAATTATTTACAGAGTGTGGGAACACTTGTAATTTAACATGCCACTTAGGCAGTACAGGAGTTGAGTTGCTTGCCTTTTAACTTGATGGAATGGGGATGAAAGAAGTCATTGTGGACAAGAAAAAAAAGTAAGCTCATAATGTACCAGTATTCTAAACATCATCGCTTTAGGAAGCAAAAGGAACTTCTAGGTTTGGAGGGTATAAAAAGAAAGCATAATATTACAATGTCAGGTATACTGATGGAGAGAATATCAAACCATATAGGCACTGAACTGTGTTAAAATGTGTCAATGCAAATAAACAACTATAACTGTGGGACTGTTGGTTATCATAAAAAAAAAAAATCCATGGTACAGATCATCTGATGTGGGTATTCTTCATCACACTATGTGGGCAGCTACTCACTACATTTATGAATAAAGCTCTAACTTGCAGTAAACAAAAATATTTCACTGTCTAAAATTGCTGTGGTGAGTGACTGATGGTAGAGGATGCTGGAAATACAAGAAAAAATATTAAGAGAGCCACATTATTGACTTTCATTCTGGATCTTTCCCTCTCCTCTTTTAGCTGATACTCAATAATCACTCAATAAACAATTCTTTAATGAATGTGTAGATGAATCAGGGACTCTACCCTATTATACTCTCCCACCTGAAATGCCTTATTTGGAGTCTTTATTTACTCCAGGGTTAACAATTAAGTAGACCGGGTGTTTTACCACACGGTGGATCTCCGAGTCTGAGTGCCTAACTCACTACTTCACTGCACTTAAGTCTCTTACAGGGAGGCTTACCTGACTTCCCAGTTTCAAACTTCATTCACCTAATTCCCTCAGACTCTACAAATTACTTCTTTACTAAAGTTATTGATTGTTTCCAGTCTCCTCCCAAACTGGAGAGGAGGAATTTTTTTTTTTTATGCTAGAGACCTGGTAGACACTCAATAAATATTCATTAAATGAATGACTTTTCACAGGGACCCTTTTCTATCCAATAGTTTTATTGGCATCATGAAATTGAAGGCTGTATTCTATTTCTTTTGCATTTTCCTGGGACATATAGCAAAGTACTAAGAGTAGGTACTTTATTGAACATTACTAATTGATGTGCCTTGACTTAACTTTCATAAGCCATTCGTCATGCTATGCACTGCTGCTGAAGTAACAGGAAATATTTTTCAGCACTTAATGTGTACTAGGCACCATGCCAAATGATTTACATACATTATCTCATTTAATTCTCACAAAAACTCTGAGACAGTTACGTTCATTATCACCATTTCACAAACGAGGAGAGTGAGGCTGAAGGAGCTATAACATTTCTCCCAAGTCGACACAGCCAGTAAGTGACAGAGCATGGGTTGCATTGAGGCCATTTGACTTGAGAGACCTGGCGTTTAACCAGGATACAGATAAAGTATGGATTAGGAAAGAAAGTTGAAGGCTACCAGATTGTAAGTTGGTTTCTGATTCTGGTTCTACTTAATGCTGAATGATTCACTTTGTCCTGCCTAGTTTTTCCTATCTGATACCGAGAAATCATTTCTGCCAGGCTCAGAGAACTGACCAAAGGAAATCAATAAATAACCTTTACCTGCAAAGTGTTTGGGATGCCTAAGAAAGCCTCCTATATATTTCTGAGGAACATAAAAAAAATATATTAGTTTGCACTGTTAATAACCTGTTGCTGCAGAAAGAATGAATTGCATTTAGCAGAAAAACAGCTCTAAGAAGTCACAAACTAAAACTCAGTGGGAATCATTCAGAGATCAAAATGGAGGGAGCCAGAGTAGGAGGATGGTACAGCCGGTGCTTTCTGAGCACGAGCAGCCAACCATGGTCCAAGCTGGAGGAAGCAGGATTAAGTCCACTCAGCTGGAAGGGCCACAACTCCCAAAAGCCAATAATATTCCTGAAGCTAGTTCTTCTGGTGGCACAGTATTTAACTAGCAAAGATATCCTCTACAGATATTAAAAATATATATATATATATACACGTATATATACGTATATATATATACGTATATATATATATATATATGTCAGCTAGTAAGCATTAACTTCTAAAGCAGGGAATTAATTAGCACATTCATGAAGTTGAGTCCTGTTTCTCTTTCTATCACCAAGAACCATTCGAACAAATCGAATCATTCATTTAGCTAAGGCCTGATTCATTGCACAGAACAGAGGCTTACTCAAATGCTCCATGAAAAGAGGCATACTGTAAGGAGCAAGGGTTCTATTTTCTCTACAACCTTGCCAACACTTGTTATCTTTTGTTTTTTAATAATAAATATACTAACAGGCATAGGTAATATCTCATAGTAGTTTTGACTTAAACACATGTGTGATAGAATGAGGAGATAGAATATTCTATTAGGAATTTCAGAAGAGTAATGTGAATACAATAGAAAATAGTAAGATTACGGAGAGGATGTTGGTAAGTAGAAGAAAAGTGTACACAGAGGTAAAACAGTCAAGAGCAAGAGACCTGGCCCCACCCTCCTTTGCTTCCTTCCCGTCAGCTTTCTACTCTCAGTCGTTTTATTGGATGGTGGTGTCTGCATGATGTATGAGGTCTTGTTCCTTACAATGTGCCTTTTTTCACGGACGTCAGGAGAGAATGAGAGAGACAGGTTTGGGGTTATAGGTGTACACATTGGAAAAGAAACAGTGAGAATGTCTGAGGTCACCTTTTTCCTAAGGAATGCCATCTTCCCCAAATATCACTTTTAGAAATATAAGAGATTTTAGAGGTTATTTAGTCCAATTCTCCTATTTCTCATATGAATTGACTACCCAGAGAGAGGAAATGATTTGTTAAGCGCCATGCAGTAGGCAGTAAGTGACAAAGAGAGAAACGGGGAGAGGGTCAAAATTCATCTCTCCCAAAGGCAGTCTCGCATCTTCATTTTACACTATATATCTAGTCATATTGCAGCATTAGCACCCCATAAAATAAAATGGCATCTTAGCTTACTTTAGTTGTATGTAAAAGTTTTCTGATTTCTAAAAGATCGCATTACACCTATGGATTAGTATAGGAATACTATGTGATTATGATTAATTACAATCTCTAAAAGTTCTAGTTATTGTTATGCTATTAATTAGTTTAATGAAGCATTAATTTATATTGAAAATATGATACTAGTAAGGCTTTAAATTTAGAAATCAATATCTCATTAACGAGTTGTTGCTGTATCTGTAGGCATCACTAGATTAATCTCCTAGTGTAAAAGAAGCAACATTCCAAACAGCAGGAAGACTTACGTTCATGAGGTATTTTTAATTTATTTGGAAGAAATATATTTTCATCTTGTAAGAAATGTCAAATTACTCTGGTTTCAGCTCTCCTTTGGGTTCTAGTGTATCTAAAACACAGTTCCTTTCTTAGTCTTTATGATAATTAAAATATGTGAGCCATTTAATAACACAATTTAGAATAAAACAACAAAAATAGATAAGATTCCAAAACGGTGCACGTTTTTCCATCTCTGTTCTTCATGGCACATAAGAGAATTAAAATTTTTTCTTATTAATAAATGAATATGACATCTTGTTCCCTTCTAAGCTGTGGGAAAAGTCAGAATTACTGTCCAGTCTTAGAAAACTTCAAAAATTAAGTCGGGAGGAGAGCTTAGGAATCATTGAAAGACCCCGGCATGTCTCGAATGTGATCTTGTCTATTCTCTTCTGCTCTCACTGTACTCGAGTCACGCTGCCCTTTACGTTCCCTGAACTTGGCAGGATCACTCCTGCGCTGAGGCCCCTGTGCCAGCTGCTCCTCCACCTGGCACACCCTTCCCTCAGGCCTGTCCTTGGCTAGACCGTTTCATCGCTGAGGCACTGGCTTGAATTTCACCTTCTCAGAGGCATTTCCTGACCACTCTGTCTAATGTGGATCCCGTGCCCTTACTTACTCTTTATCTCATCTCCCTATTCTATTGATATTTACGGTAGCTATCACCAATATTATGAAATTATCTTATTTATTTATTTATTTATTTAATTTATTTTTTACATATTTTCCCATCTCTCTCACTAGAATGGAAGCTCCATGGGAGCAGGGACCTCGTCTTATTCACAGCTCTATCTATAGTGATTAGTTTAATGCCTTTTGCAGAGTAAGGCTCTACCAATATTTTAAAATAAATAGATCTAGCACATCTCCTTCAATTTATAGTTTGGGGCCTGTGGCCCAACAACCAATAATAATGCTGAGGCAAGAATCCCCATTTTTTTTTCATTTGAAGTCAAGAACCCTTTCTATTTTACATAGTATTTTAATCTATTTCATCTGAAAGGATTCTCCTGAGGGCATTTTTCTGTTTTTGATAATTTAATAATAATAATAATAATAATAATAATAATAATGATGATGATGACAGATAACGTTTCTGGAACACCAATTAGGTGCCAAGAATTATATTGTTTTATATGCTTTAACACATGTAATGTTTGCAGTAACTTCAGGCTAGTAAATTCAATTCTTAGATTTAGTGAGAGAAACAGAGACTCAGACAGATCCAAATATTGTGCCCACAGTCACATGGCTAGACTTTTTTAATGATTCCAAACATCGACACATAATTATTTTGGTATAATACGTTGCATAAACTTTACAATATATTTTATTGGGCTTTGGAAGAAAAAAGCATCCTCCAAAAATGGTAAACCTCCGGACAAATAATATCACAGCAAATCAGACTGATGAGATTTGTATTCTTTGCAAATTTCAATGTGACGACAACAATCGGCAGGGGCTTTCACTAGGTTATATCATATTGATCACTACGCCACTAGGCTGCTAGAAGGGTCCATGGCCTGAGGCTTGCTGATATATTGTCCATCACGATAACTTTTCAAGTGCCTAATGAAGAAGTGTCAGCATTTGGGCCCCAAGGATAAAAAGATTAATAAAACTCACAAGCCCATATTTCATATGTATTTTTCATCCTAAAATAAAATGAATCCAAATCCTGCATTCATCTTATTGACTTTACTGTGTGTTAATGTCAGAATTTACAGATTTCCTTTCAAGGTCCTCAAAAGTTTCTAAATGTCACAATAAATAATAGACTTAAACAGATTATTTAATTTAGAGAAACGGATTATCTTGAAATTCTTATTTGAACAACAGATCCATTGATTATTTTCAGGGCCGCACACATTTAAGGAATAGAAATCCTCTTCCTCTCCAAGACTAAAGTGGAAAAAGTGGAAATCTACTGATTCTTGCATTATTTGTAATTAAACTACAGCAATTAGGATTATTATAAGTATCTATACTGATGTTAACTTTAAACTTGGTTGGGATTTTTATAATATCTATAAACAAATAATAAGAATAATATCAAAATACCTTCACTCCCACTTACAAAGAGCCTAACAATTTCAGCATTCTTAAACCCATTCTGTTCCTTAGTCCTTATAGAGAACTGAAGATTTTTCTTTTTTTATAATTTTTTTCATTCTCCTTCCAAAATAATTCATTTATGATTTTCTATTGATGGTTCACTTATCTGAATCCATTTAAACTGGTTCTAACCTATCTATTAGGAATACAATTTCCTATATTATTAGATGTAGAAAGGATGGCAGTATGGTGAGGAGAGGAGGGCACTAGTTAGTCTTCCTGGGTGACCTTGGAAGAGATGTCAAAGCTTGTTAAAAGATGTTAAAGCTTAAAGGTGTCTTGGTTTCATAATGCATAAGAACAAAGAAGTTGAAATGCTACAAAGATGGCTTTCTTCCTGAGGTGGCCTTAATCTTGAACCTAAGGACTGTCTCTCCTCTCGTCCCATACAAGGACCTTAAATGCTATTTAAAAGGTCATGAAAAAACCGAACACATTTCAAATACATGTATAGGTGCATTATCACATTCTTATTCTGAGTTAAGAGAAAACAGTTCATTCTGTTGTATTCCAAAAAAAAGTTTATGACAACTCCCCTGCTCCAATTGTAAGGGTCACGGTTTACTCTAAGAGGCTACACCTTATAAATTCTGAATTCAAACTCTTGGATTGTATTCCTACTCTTCAAAATACTAATTTTCTGACCTTGTACAAGTTATATAATTTCTTTGTATATAAATTCTCTTAAAATAAAAAAAAGGAATCATAATGGAACGATCTTTATAAGATTCCTTTTAAGGCTTAAGTGTGATTTTGTAGGCAAAATAGTGTCATAGTAAACACTTGACACTATTTTTTTATGTTTTAAAATAAAATAGCCTTACGGATCTGATCATGTATTTACTTTTCTAATATGTAAGTAGAAAATAATAAAGTTTAAATAAATATTTGTAAAATGAACAAATGAATAAATAAATGACCTAAGGCTTTTGAGTAGGCCAGTAAATATCTAACCTTAATCAAAATCAGAGATGAAATACTTTTCCCCCATTGTGCTGAATAATGAAGGAATGTTAAACACTTTATGCCATTTTCTCTCCCTAGTACCAGAGTTGTCATCCAATCTTACTATGTAAACAGCCTACTCATAATCAACTTTGTTTTATTTCTTTGCACCCTCAAATATATTTTCCCCAAATCACTAACCTACATGTACTGCTAGGTAATAATTTTTAAATAGCTTAAAATAATATCTTCAGCACATACTCTATTTGAAAGCCTTTTTTCCTCAATTTCTTCATTCAGAATGTTCATTCAGGTGTTACACAGATTCATTAATATCTATAAAAGAACACAAGGATTTAAAAAAGTGTGTGTGGTTTTCCTTTTGCTCTTGTAGACTAGTCACAGCACTCTTGTTACTATTTCAATTATTTGTAGTAAGTGTTTAGCAGACATCTGGTAACGCTGGAGGGTTTAGGCAGCCTTGTTCTGTAACAGCAGGAGATGTGAAATAATGATCTGTGAATACTAAATTCACCTATGAAGTGCATTTTATATGCAACCAATCTGAGGTATTTTTCACATGTCTTCATTGTTTCAGACTTAAGACATGGTTTTGGTACCTTAGAAAGAGGTAGACTCAAGGTAGCCTCAGTTGTAATAACTAAGAGAGATTAATTAGCAGTGAGATTTCTGAACAACCCTTAAACTCTCCAGGCCTTGCTCTCCTTATATGTAAAATTAAGTGTGGGAGAAGTTGGCTAGGTGATACCTATGTTGCTAGCCAAATAGTCCCGTGATTCTAGCTCTGTAAAGAAATTAATGACCTGGGTATTTCAAAAAATAAGTCTGACTGAGTTGTTCCTGCTAAATCAGCCTGGAAAGTTCAACACATATTTTTTCATTCATTAATGAATATGGAAGAAATAGCATAACAATGCCAAATGTTATCCTTGAGTATTTACTCAAATAAAGCCTCATATAATGCAAGTAAGAAAAGGATGCCAAGGATCTGTACCTGCCCATTTTATTTCTAGCTTGATTCACATTTACATCTCTCCATCAAGCATTGATGAAAACTCACTAGGTAGCAACCACAGTGCATAAAAACAAGTTTTACAAAGTCTCAGCCCTTAAGAACCCACGACACCAGTTATTTAACATAAGACCCTTAGATTGACAACAGAAAGATGATGAACAGGAATTTCCAGACCTTCTTCCCCTTACAGAGACCTCAATTCAACAACAATACAGGGACTAATTTCCTTTGTCAGAAAACAGTTAAGAGGCTCCTGCACCCCAGGTGAGTGTAAAATAAACCACACTGAAGATAGCAAGGAAACTCGTGGTACCAAATCACCGTAGACTCTCCCCCAGGCTCAGCGCAGCATAACTGGGAGAAAACTCCCAGCTCCTGGGTTCTCGCTGGGGAGGAAAACAGTAAACGTAGACACATATTCAATGTTATGACTTTTCAGGGAGCTTCCCAAAGAACTAGGCTGTGTTTTGCCTGAATCTAAGCACTGGCAGGAAAAGGTGCCAGATTGGAGGCTGCAGAGAACAAAGGTAAAGTTTTAGACTAGAATGCCTTCATCACCATAGTTTTTATCCTTAGTCAATATGAAAGGAGTCTGGGAAAAACATCTAAAACTCCCAGCTTTTCCCTTGGGAAAGCAAAAGTTGGGGCATATGTTCAATGTTCCAGCTTTTCAGAGGAGTGCCTAAGGACTGCTTCTGCCCCATCTGTTTTGCTATGCTGCCTGGACCAGTAATATTTTAGCTGCCTGGAGGCCACTGAGAACAAAAGAGAGTAGGGTAGCTTGTTGCTGCTCCAAAAGACCTGGAGTACAGCAGAGGCTGATACAGCTCAGTGGCTTATCCCTCGGGGGAAAGAGAAGAGTGGAGCATGTGCCCAGTGTTCTGGATTTTCAAGTGCTTGCCTGATGGACTGCTTTCTGTCTCCCATGTGTAAACACTGATGGGCCTGGCATAAGGGCCACTGAGAACAACAGAGAGCTGGGTGGCAGTCCAGGGCAGCTGCAGTGCTGCGGATAGACACCAGAGAGAACAAGCAATTATGAACTCCTGAAGAAAGAAATGCAGATTTCTCTAATTGAGAATTTACATGCGCAAGTACAGAGAAGACATATCAACAGAAAAAGTTCGAGAGTCCTCCTCCCACCCCGCATCCGGAATCTCTAACCAGGCTGAATGGTGATAGTCTTTCCCTGAAAAGAGCCAGTCTGTAAAGACTTGGAGAGGTGGATGTTTTTTCAAAAATGTGGATCCCAACAAAATATTACAAAGACATGAATAGGAAAACATGGCCCAGTCAAAGGAATAAACCAACCCTAAAAAAGTGAAAGTATACTAATTACCTGACAAATAATTCAAAATAACCATCATAAAGATTTTCCATGAGCTCCTAAAAATGATATATGAACAAAATAAGAATAATAACCAAGAGAAAACATTAAAAAATAAAACAGAAATATTGGTGTTAAATACAGTTGAGCTGAAAAAAATCACTAAAGGATCAACAACTGATTTGATCAATTCAAATAATGAATCAACAAACTCAAAGACAGATCCTTTATATTAACCATCAAAGGAGCAAAAAAGTAAAAAAAAAAACAAAAAAAAACGAAAGAGTGAGAAAGCTTAAGGGACTTGTGTGGTATCATCAAAAAGACAAATATATGCATTATGAGAATCACAGAAGAGTGAGAGTAAGGGGCAAAACACTTACTTGAAGAAATAATACCTAAAAACTTCCAAACATGGGAAAGGAAATAGACATTCAGATTCAAGAAACCCAAAAGCTCCAACTAGAATGTATCCAAAGTAGTCTATGTAGAGATATATTAAAATCAAACTGTTATAAATTGGAGAGAGAATTTTGAAAGCAGCAAGAGAAAATGACTTATCAGAAAGTAACCCCTATAAGATCATGAACAGATCAGCAGAAACCTTTCAGGCCAGAGGGGAGTGGGATGATATATTAAAAGTGATGAAAGAAAAGCACTATCGACCTAGAATACTATACCTGTCAAAACTGTCTTTCAAGAACAAAGAAAAATTAAAGACTTTTCCAGTTAAACAAAAGCTGAGGGAGATCATCATTACTAGGTCTGCTTTGTAAGAGATGCTAAAGGAAGTTGTAACACCATGGTGCTAGAGAGTTGTAACACCATGGTGCTAGAGAGCAACACAAAAGCATATAAAAGTATAAAGCTTGCAGGTAAAGGTTAATACACAGACAAATACAAAATACTGTATGATGGTAATGAAGGTAAGAAAATCACTTTTAATTTTAGCATAGAAGTTAAAAGATGAAAATATGAAAAATAACTATAATTATAAAAATATGTTATGGATAAAAATATAAAAGATGTAACATTGTGAAATCAATAAACTGGGAAGGGGAGAAAAGAGGAGAATTTTGTATGCTATTGGCGTTATTAGCTTAAAATGTTTTAGGTAAGCCCCATGATAACAACGACAACAACAAAAAAACCCATAAAAGAAACACAAAAGAAAATGAAAAAGAAATCAAAACATGTCACTAAAAATGAATCAATAAAACACAAAGGAAGAAAGCAAGAGAGAAAGGGGGTAACAAAACCGCTGTAGGACAGAAAACAATGAACAAAATGCCAATAGTAAGTCCTGGCCTATCAGTAATTACTTTACATGTAAATGGTTTAAACTCCTCAATCAGAACACATACAGTGGCTGAACAGATACCAACCAATCAACAAACCAAGAAAAAATAAGATCCAACTACAGGCTGTTCATAAGAATCTCACTTTAGACATAAGGACACACATAGGCTGAAAGTAAAAGGATGAAAAAAATGTGGTCCATGCAAATGGTAGCACAAAGGCAGCAGAGGTGGCCATCTGATCATAGATAAAATAAACTTTAAGTCAAAAACAGTCAAAAAAGATGAAGGACATTATATAAGGATAAAAACGTCGATTCATAGGGAAGCTATAAGAAGATATATGCACCCATTATCAGAGCACACAAATATATAAAGCAACATAGACAAAACTGAAAGGAGAAACAGCATTACAATAATAGTGGGAGATTTTAATTGCAATAATAGGAGACTCCAATATCCCACTTAACAATAATGCGTGAAAAAGAATATAATGCTTAGGAATAAACTTAAAGAGGTGAAAGAATTATACAATGAAAACTATAAAACATTGATGAAAGAAATTAAAGGAGACAGAAATAAATGGAAAGATATTCCACATTCATGAGTTGAGAAACATAATATTTTTTAAATATCTGTACTACCCAGAGTTATTTGCACATTCAGTATAATCTCTATCAACATCCCACTGGCTATTTTGCAGAAATAGAAAAAAAATCCTAAAACTCATATGAAACTACAAAGGGCCCTGAACAGCCAAAACAATCTTGAAAAAGAACAAAGCTGGCAGGATCACATTTTCTGACTTTGAAGAATGTTACTAAGTTATAGTAATCAAAACAGCATGGTATTTGCATAAGACAAACATATAGATTAAAGGAACAGACTAGAGAGCTTGTGGTTCATGAAATAAAGTTGAAATAATGTGCAGCCACTATAAATAATGATGTAAATATTTAATGACATGGAAAAACAGTCATGGTATTTAACAGAGTATAAAAATTTATGTACAGATAAGTCTACAGATAATTCTATCTTTGTTTTAATTTTTTTAATATATAGAAGCATATACATATTTATTTCAGAAGTCTGGAATTATAAACACAAAAAATTAATGCTAGTTTTCTCTTTATGTTTTTCTACATTCATTTGTTGCAATAAACAGATTATTTTTAAATCTGGGCTTGCAAGTGTGTCAGTGAGACAATAATGCTGTGTAAATTAATAGCCATGGTCTTAGGTGAATAAGATCACAGCTCGTGAAATGAAGGAAAGCTTCCTTGAAATTTTGTCTTGCACCCTAGTTTTCAGTTTTATTTCTCACTCCCCTTTGCCTCTACAGATACCCTTCAGGGAGCCCAGAATCTCTGGGGTCCTGAACTTCTAAGTTTTCAGAATATCTTTAGCATTTAATGTTTACAGGTGTCATATGCACTCACCATCTGTTATCCTCTGTTACCTTTACTTATTAGCTCTCTTTTTTATGTTTGTGAACTAGTGTGTATGTTTCTCGAGGACAGGTATTCATTCATGCCTTGCATGAGGTTTATTCAATTTCTTAGGGATTTTCAACATTAATCCTCCATTCACACTATGCTTGTTTTAACTCATAGGTAATTATTCTCTATTCCTTAGCAGGTCATTGATATGCACATCTCTGTGGCTAGGTTTATGATATTCTCTTATCCTAGAAACTCCCCTCTCCTCCCCCTGTCTGCCTGAAAGATTGCTAAAGAGCCTTCAAACCCAACTCAAATGTTCCCTCTTCTCTGCAACTCTCCTGGACTTCCCTACCTCACCCTCACCTCTGCTCTGAAGTTCTGTGTCACTTTTGTTGCAACGCATTGTAATTATTTCACTGGGTAAATGTGTCCTCCACGAGACTGTCAGCAATTTGAGAACAAAGTGCTGTGTCTCTTCACATTCCAGGCCTCTTATACAGTAAGTGCTCAATAAATGTGTACTGAATTGAATGGGAGTAGAAGGGTAGCAAGACTTTGATAGAGATTAGATGCACATGCTTTAGATCAGCACTTTGCCTCTGTATGTGATTCTCTACATTCTCAGCGATGAATTTAAATGACGAAATAGTTCTGAGTTAGGAGACTCTCGGGGGAAAGAAAACATCCTAGTTTTCGGTTTCTCTGTTTTTGTGCAGTGAGTCTTGGTCTGAATTGACAGACTATCGGGCATACCCTTGTTAAAATCGCTATATCAAAATTCACTCCGATGCCAAGAGGATACTTGAAAAATCTGCTGTTTTAAATTAACCACTCCCTTTCATTAGGAGAGATCACTGAAAACTGATGCTAACGGAAACAACACAAAGTACACCCAGAAGATCTGGAAGCACAGAAACACGTGAACTGAGCTGCCAGTAGGTGTCCTAATAACTATCATTTTACCAAGATGTATTTATTAGATGTCTGAGAATTGCTAAGTGCCGTCAAAAGTCTGTTAGAAAGAAGCGCTGTGTGGTCATGTCCCTCGTGGGAAGTTCTGTGCCAGCGGCAATATTGCTCATGTCATTAGTGTGTGGTGAGCAGATGCTGTGAGCCTCTTTGAGAGGTTCATGGGACAGTCGCCCTGAAACTGACAAAGAGTCCTCTTTCTTATTACGGGAAGTGCCAAGAAAGGAAGGAAGTGGGTCAGGTGTCCCTTATGTTCCTTGAGATTACATCATTGGCAGTTTCTGGCTTTTGTCATTCAATGACTGCTTTAATTTCCCTTACACTGTGTGAGCCGAATGTTACATGACCATAAGTGGCATGTTTATAGACGAGAAAGCTTTTTCTACTTTCTTCTCATTAATCTGCTGTAAAATATAATGACTCTGACTTTGGCCTGCATCTTGGCCCTGTCTCCTAATTGAGTTTTCTGAATAAGAATCAGGTCAGCAGCCATTTAGGCCACTTTGCCCTTTTGTCTTCACCCCTGGATAAAATGCAGCAAAAAGGCATTGAATTTGCAGAGAAAACTGATTCGGAAAGACTCACTGACTTTAGGACCTGGGTCACTGCTCTTGTGATGTTTAATTATTTAAAATATAAGTATTTAAAAAGCACCCCCGCCATCGACACACACACACAAATTCCCTTAAAGAGTTTATCTTAGAAATATTTTATCCAGAGGATTTTCCAAAACTAATTGCTAGCCAAAAGATAATATGATTACTCTCAGAAAGTCACGGCATCTTAGAACTGTAGGGCTGGACAGCAACTGAGATACAATCTTAATCAATTCTTTCATTTCAAAGATGAGGGAGGGCCAATTTGCCATGTTAAGTGACTTTCCCACTGCCACGCACGCCATTAGTGATAGGGCTCAGTCTAGAACTTGAACCTCCTAAATCTGAGAAGAGGATGTATGTTTACTTAGCCTTTTGTGCCAAAGGAGAGAAAACTGTTTTATTGAATTACCAAATCAGTAGAATCATAATATGCATCTGATTTTAATCTGCCAATGCAGACAAAATAAACACATACAACCAAAAAAGAATAAACTCTCTAATTTCAAAAGAAAAACAACAAATGTCAGAATAAACCCCTCAGCCTGGTGGCAGGGGTCAAGTTCAGAATATTGGTATGGTGCTCATGTTTTGGTCAAATAAAGGATTCATTAGATTCAATTAAAGTTTGTTATCTACATGATGCCAAAAACAAATGCTCAATTCAGTAAAACTGGACAAATCAGTGAGAAAATGATTCCAAATTGGTCTATTCAAAAGAATTGAATGCAATATGTAACTAAATGCTGTCAGAAAATAAATGAGCAAAGGAGAAATGGGAGCATAGCACCAGAATCCTGCCCCAGGAAATCACAGACATAGGGAGGAAAGGACACTATCTGGACATGTGTTTAGACACCTTTTGGAGTGCATGCCTTTGCCCATGCCCCCTTAATTGTCTCATTTCAAAAATACGGCATGAATGTGGCTCTTGGCACGAATGCTTACTTCACGTGACTCCTTCCCCCTAGCCACTGTTAAATGTACTAGAGCAGATCACCTGAACCACGCTGGGGCCATGACTACCATTGTCTAAGAGTTGGGAATTAGGACAAGAAGAGTCAGTCTCATTAGGTGACTGAAATTGTAAAAGGTAACAAAAAAAGGTATATAGACTACATGCGGACTCAGCAGCAATGAGAGCTGGTTTATTGAGTAGTACGCAGATGTACAGAAAACAGAAGTTATGAATGTAAAAATATGTTAAAAAAAACAAATAATAGCATGTGACAGAGCATAATGGTGAGAGCATCGTCATAACAGGGACAGCCTTCCTCGGGTGATGATTTTTAACCTGAGACCTAATGGATGAGGAGCCAGCCATGCAAGGAGCTAGGTGAAAAGTATTTTAGATAAAGTGTATAGCATGTGCAAAGGCTATAAGGTGAGAGAGCTTAGCACTTCTAAGAAACCGAAAGAGGCCAGTGAGATTGGAGCAGAGTGAGTGAGAAGGATGGAGAGTGAGTTTGAAGGCAGCTTTCGAGTTAGGTGACCATGTGTCCCTACTTGCCCAGAGCGACATGAGTTTGAGCCTATTGCCCAAGCATAAATATTCACTGCATTCCTTTTATTCTCAGAATGTTCTAGCATGGACAATAAATTATATGGTTACCCTATAATTTCTTACCCAAAGGTAAGAATTTATATTTTTTTCCACATGCAAGGGGAAACCATTTGAAGGTTTTTGAGTGTCAAGATTTATATTTTTGAGGGATCATTTTAGTAGAGTATGAATTATACATCGGGAAGCACAAACTGTGGGTAACAGGGCTTTTGACCCAGCTTGGTATTGGTTTTTGCCCTATTCTGGTGCCCTTTATGTATTCAAGGACAGAAGTTCTCCGATATGTTTGTGAGACACACTCAGGGTATAGAAGAGTGTCTGAGTAAAGCTGCCACCAGGGACAGAAGAGGACAGAAAGCATTCAGGCCACAACAATACAAATAGAAAGGGTTCAGGAGCCTGGGTTACCTGTACAGATGTCTCAATTCTCCTCCTTGTAGGCACAGACTCAGGACAATAACAAGATCATTCACTCACTACTCTTAAAGGCTAGCATTTAAAGTTAATTCCTTGGGGAAAAAATGCAAACACAATCCCAAAGCCAAGTCAGAGATGAAAGAACAGATTATGTGAGAAACCAGGAAAGAATTCCACATACGGCTGCTGACTTCTGCAAATGATCAAAGATAATTTTGAAACACCTGAAACAGGGTTGTCTTTAAAACAGGAGGCTTGCCTGAAAATTGTCAGTCCCCACAGATAACCATGGTTTTATGAGGCAAGAAAAATGGACAATTTAAAAAATACTGATGGCTTTCAATAGTACCAGAAAGTATGAATAAAGACAGGTAAAGTTGGCTACCTGTTTTAAATGACAGATTCCTTTCCATGCCACCCATTTGTCTCGGGTGGTTATAGAAGATGATGAGAAATTGCTTTGGCAAATAAGCATGACTGAGAATTTACCTTTAAAGAAGTAAGAAGGTCAAGTCAGGCGTGATGGTTGCTTACACAGGAAGAAAAGGTCTACTATTGTGGTGCTTTTAAGGTATCTCCATATCATGATGGTCCAAATCATGGTCTATTTTCCTAAATTCAATTTATAACAGTGAGTTATTTTAGAGATGCATTCTTTCCCTAACCCAATATCTCCACTCTTACATTTCTCACTCTCTGCCCCTCAACAACAGAGATGATCTACTGCTTCCTGAAACATAGTTCAAAGCCTTTTTACTTTATCAGGATCAGTTTTCTTTTAAGAAGCAGTATATTCCTCAGGGATGATGTGAGAGCAAACAGTAGAATTTCCATGGTATAAGCATCATTAAAAGTGCATGAGATCTACAAGCAACATGGAAGGAACCAAAAAAATGTTATGAGGTCTCGAGGTTATGGTATATTTTGGGAAAGTGTCTTCAAAGAAGAGAAGGGAGGAGGTTAAAATACATATATATGAGCCAGAAAAAAAGTCCCCAAAGAGATACAGAAATTGAAGCAGTGTTTATCACGATGTGATCCACAAACCATCCGCATCAGAATCCGTAGAAGCACTTGTACAATTTATGTCCTCAGAGCCCTTTATGAATAAGTCAGATTCTCTGGAGATGGGGCCAAGCATGCAAATAAAATTATGTCATTCACTGGCTAAAAAGCCTCTAAACAAAACAATAAAATCCAAATAACTTACCAGGATCTACAACATCCTACACAATGTCACCCGCCACATTTCCTAGCCTGTCCCATACACTCCCCTCCACCACACTATTTCATTAGTCTTCAGTTATCATGGTATTCTTTCCAGTCCTCAAGTGAAACTTTCCATACATTGGCCTCTGACTTACTCATCATGTTTTCTCCTTGAGAAGTTTCCCATCATCATTCTAGCTAGTGGAGCCACCCTGCATCATCACTTTCTATATCACTAACCTATACTATCTTCTTCATAATATTATTAGTTTTCTATTGTTGTGATAACATATTACTACAAACCTATTGGCTTAAGACAACACAAATGGATAATTCCATAGGTCAGAAGTCTAACACGTCTTACTGAAGCAGTTCCTTACCTTTCTGGCACCAGAGACCTGTGTTCCTATGAGAATCTAATGCCTGATGATCTGAGTTGGAGCTGAGGCGGTGATGCTAGTGCTGGGGAGTGGCTGCAAATACAGATGAAGCTTTGCTCGCTTACCCACCACTCACCTGCTATGCAGCCCGGTTCCTAAGGGGCCACAGACAGGTACCAGTCTGTGATCCAGGGGTAAGATCTTACTGGGCTAAGATCAAGGTATAAATACTGGCACATTTCTTTCCAAAAGCTTTAGGGGAGAATCAATTTCCTTCCCTTTTCCAGTTCACAGAGGCCATCCACAATCCTTGGCTCATGGCCTCATCTTCGAAGCCAGCTACATTCCATCTCTCTCTGATCTTTCTTTTGTCATCGTTTCTCCCTCTGCCTATAGCTAGGAGAGGTTCTCAGCTTTTAAAGACCTATTATATCAGGACAACCAGGTTAAAGCAGGATAATCTCCTCATCTTACGGTCCTTGGTCTTAATGACATCTGCAAAATCTCCTTTGTCACGTAGAGCAACATAATCACAGATGCTAGGCATTAGGACATGGGTACCTTTGGGGGCCATCATTCTGCCTACTGCAAATACTTAACACTATCTGAAATGATCTTATCTGTTTCTTTACGTATTTATTGTCTTCATTATCCAGCTAAAATTAAAGGGTAACACTGATTCAGAAACCAGCTTAGCATTTGGTAGATATACAATAAATATTGACTAAATGAATGACGGAATGACAGACTTTCATACCAAATTCTTGAACGATTACTACTTATACCCTTTTATTTCTTAATCATTATGCCAGAGGTTGATGAGGCTGGAGTCATCGAGTCCATCTAGTTAGCCTAATTTTCAATTAATTCCAAATGTACAGTGTCATCTATACAGAATGGATGGAACATCTAGTCTACTTGTAGTATGTTCTAGAAATGGCTTTCCTTTATTGGAAAGTGCCTATAAGAGAGAAATGTTTTGTCTAACAAAATCCTCTTTTATTGCCACTGAAGCTCCTTTCCCCTACTGTGGCTTTGAAGAACAGAAAAAATATGGTGCACTCATTACACTTCAAGATATGTAAAATGAAATGATTACAAAGGGTGTACAGGTGAAGGAAATGAATGAAGTTAGAAGGTTGAAAGGCAACATGGAGTGATGAAGATTCTGTGTCCTGTAAAATGCATGCTGAGTCAAAAGGAATAAGGATCCTGTGTTGGCATAGCTTATTATTTTTCAAGAGAAAAAAATCTGAATTTTCATGTGAAATGTACTAAAGTCTAAAATAATATGTAAGAATTCTCCTTCAAGCTATGATGGAGTAGCACAACTCAATAACAGCAACTAAAATCTAAATAAAACACACACACACACACACACAATCTGTTTGAAAGCACAGCAAAAATGCCAATGCAGCCAGGATTTGTGAGATCACTATTTCACAAAGTGGAAGCTCACTGAGGTGAGGTATCCGCTGTGAATGCCATTTTTCTGCTGATGAAATCTGCCTTCTTTTTTTTTTTTTGTTTTTCTTTTTTTTTTGCAGAAGATGAGAGGCTGAGAAGCCAAAAAGCAGGATGCAGGAGGTGGCAACTGCAAAGAGGTAGAAAAATCATCAGAGTGTTTTGGCAGTTTCCCAGGACTGAGGAGACAAAAACGAAGTTTGAGTTTGCCAAGGCTGTTAGTATGAGAGGAAGCAAGGTTCTTGAGAGAAGGGAGGGTAGACACATAAGCCTAAAACTCAGTAGGTTTTCCTTTGAAGCATTTGCCAGTTCTTAAGCTGCACCTTGCCTTATGTCTAACACAACTCCATTTTACTGTCACTGAAGCTTCTTTCCTCTATTAGGTCTGAAGGACAGAGAATGCCCTATTCTCCCACTTGATTTCAGGAGATAGAAATCAAATGATTACAGACAGCAACCAGGCAGCTGATGACTATGAATGAAGTTAATTGGGTGAAAAATGGTAGAAAGTAGTAGAGTCTGCAGTGAGCTGGAAAGTGTATGCTGCTGTCACCTGAGTACCAAATAACAGGAGCAAGAATTCTGTGAGCACAAAACAGGACAGATTTTTCATCAGTTTTGAGTAACAAAATTAGAATTCAGAATCCCAAGTAGAAAGGGCCATAATAACAACCCCAGTCTCTCAGTGGGAACCCCTGTGTTGAGTGCATACAACCTACCCTAGCCAACAGCCAAGGGAGAGAGTCGATACATTTCTTGGGGGGTAGAACATCATCTAGAAGCCAACAATTTTCCTACAACATTTAATTAAAAATTACCAAGTATAACAAGAAAATGACTAAGACAAAAAGGGCAATAAAAACAAGCCTACAAGTAACCCTGATATTTGAGATAATAAGCATGGACTTTTAAATATGATTAACACATGCAAGAAAATAGAGGACAAGATGGAGTTTCACCAGAGAACTATACTCTAAAAAAATCAAATGGACGTTCCAAAACTAAAAAATATGATAACTGACAGTTAACCAGAAAGTAGGTCAGGAAAAAAAATCAGATTGAAGCACAAAGAAACGCGTGTGTGTGTGTGTGTGTGTGTGTGTGTGTAGCAGCGTGTGTAAAAGAGTTTAACACATATGTACAGTAGAACCTAGAGAAGAGGAAAGAAAGAATGAAGCTGCCTAAAACACATATGAAGTCAAATGGCTTGAAATTTCTGAAAGCTGATAAAAAAAAAAAAAAAGAGAAAAGAAAAGAAAGAAAATCAACCCATAGCCTCAAGGAGCTTAGCAAATTCTAAGCAGGATAAATACAATGAAACCATAGCTAGGCGCATTATATTCCAAACATAGAAAACAAGGAGGACAAAAACAAAAAGAATAAATTTTAAATGTAGAGAGAAAAAGAGGCATTAGCTTCGCAGCATCAACAATAAAACTAACAGCTTATTTAACAGAAATGATGGAAACAATAAGATAATGAAAATTTTTAACCTGCTAAAAGAAAATAAAGAACAACAAAAAAAATTACTAACTTGAAATTCATTACCCAGTAAAATATTCTTCAAAAACAAAGGACATATAAAAGTATTTCCAGGAAAACAGTAACTGAGAAAATCTATCATTAGCAGACCCAGAGGGACAACAAAGGACATTAGGACCTGTTCTTACTCCGTTCATTGTTCCTACTGTTCATGGTTCTGCCTCCCTACTGTTGACTTCTTTTTCAGAAGGTTCATTACTAGTGGTGACTCCAGATTCAAGAGTTTATTTTTATAATTCTGAGTTGAATAAACAAAAAGAAGTCTCTTTGAGCAGTTCAAAGTAGAATGGGGTCATCTTTTAAAACCAATCATTGAAGCCTGAGGATTCAAGGTTATGATTATAACAGGCCTTTGTTACCTGGAGCATCAGGCTGGCTCACCAAATCACATGGGAGAGATGACTCCCCAAGTGCAACAGGGTTTCTGTTATCACAGAATAGGGAGAAGTGAAAAAGAAAGTGGGGGACAATGCTCTCTACCCATAACATGTTTACGGGTTCCTCTAGGATTCCTTACATTCTCTTAAGCAAATCAGCAGATCTAGAAAGTTTTAACGGGTTTGTTAAGATTTGTATCTTAAAATGTCTCAGATACCAATTCAAGGAAGATATCACAGCTTACTCTTAGTTATGTATGTCTGCAGGTGATCATCTACTGGTATGTTATAATCTGTGACTTTTGAAACCCCACATCCCGCTGGCTCCTTCCTGCCACCCTCCCTCTTCCTTCTTCTTCCCTCCTCCCTCCCTCCCTTCCTTCTTTCCTTCCTTCTACCCTTCCCCTCTTTCTCCCTCCTTTCTCTCTCTTCTTCTCATCTAATTTTCTTTCTTTTTCTCTTTTTCATTAATTTTTTTCTAGCTTTCTAGCCTGCATTTCTTTATACAAGGTGGCTCCCTCTGAACCCAAGGTTTTCTTCTAGAAACTTAAAAAAAAAAACTTTAACTTTTTTTTCATTACTATTTTCTGGTATTTCATCCTGAATGTGCAACCTTCTTGAATTTTTAAATGTCTGTAACAACTTCTCTCATTTTCTATTATTTTAGATTTCTACTAAATGTTGTTCAATCTCACCGCCATTGGTGCATGCCTTCTTCACTCACCAATATTATTCTAACAACCTCTCATTAACCATCAATATCCAGAACAAACTTTTATTCTTTAGACTTTTTTAATTCTCTGGGCAATAAGGTTTATATGTACAACTCTCCTTTCATTTATCAGATAGCATTGCAATGATATAATATCATTTCCCTTCCCTAACATTTTTTGATTACCTCACTGGTAAGGGCTACATATCATTATATTTTCAGTATCTGCTACAGTTCCCAGCACACATTACATGTTTGCTGAGATGCATAGAAAGGAGAACAAATAAAGAATTCTAGGTTAACTCTGTGAAGCAAAAGTACTTATTTCTCTAAATTATTTTGACATTTTTTTCTCTCCCTTCAACTCTCTCCCTCCCTTTAGAATTGCTTTTTGAATTTTCTGGGATATCAATTTATGAAATAGTGTAATATGATAGTAAAGTCTTTTTTCTTTCCTATCAGATCTTTCAACCATTTAAAAAGTAATTATATGAACTCACAGTGTTATTAGTTATGTTCATTGAATTGACATTTCCATTATGAATCCATTTTTAATTACATCAGACACATTTCATCAATATTTCTTCTGAGAGCAGCAGAATGTATAATGGCACATGCACCAGATTAAATGGAAAATTCTGTATCTGTAGTTATGCCAGCCATGACTAAAGATTTGATAAAGCCTCTCAAGAACCTCACCAACTTAAATATGGTCTACTTGAGCAAAAAAAAAAGAAAAAAAGAAAAACCCATAGAATTCAGTTACTATCTTGATGTAACATCCCCCTAAATCTAGAAAGTATATAGACAATTGACCATGTTTCTCAATTTTATTCTTCATTTGTTCTGTTGGGGGTGAAGGGCAGATTGAGGAGGAGATTCTCAAGTTGGAGACCTATTGTCATTATTTTAAAAAGAGCTGAGGAAAGCTAGGGGACATTGCGTCAGTCGTGCAGGTTGTTTGTATCAGTCAAGACCCTTTTGGTTACAAGTGTCAGAACTCTAACTCAAATGCTCAAGTGGCTTAAGAAGAACAAAAGGGATTTGTTGGCTCATGTAAATGGAAAGGCAAGGGGTACATCTTGCTGGATCCTGGAACTTAAATAAAATATATCTTGACATTTACCGATATTCTGCTTAAAACTGTTTTCCATCAAGCATCATATAATCAATATTTTAGGCTTTGAGAGGTCCGTATTGCATATTCTTGTTTTTTTGTTTTTACAACCCTTTAAAATGTAAAAACAAATGTAAAAGCTTATAAGTTACATAAAAGCGGGCCCTGGAATAGATCTGGCTCACATGCTATAGTTTGCCAATCTCTAATAACCCATGGTCTGTCTTTCAAATTTTTTTAATTCTCACAAAAGCATCTTATCCAATCATTTTTGTTCCATGTGTAGACCCCAATTCAAGATAATACATTTTGTTTCACTGTCATGTTACTTTAAAAATAAACAGCACTTCAATTTTCTTTTTTAACTTTTATATTTTAAAAATACGTGCCAGTTATTTTGCAGAAGATCTCTCAATTTGGATTTCTCTAATGTTTCTTCACAATTAGATTAAGGTTATGCATTTTTTATAGGAATACCAATGAAGTCATATTGTGCCCTTCTCAGTGTATCACAATGGGAGGCACATGATGTCGACTTGTCTCAATATAGGTGACATTAGCTTAGGTCACTAGATTAAGGTGGTGTGTGTCAACTTTTTTCTCTGTATAGTTACTATTTTTTTCCCTTTGTAATCAAAAAGTTCAGTTCCTTATCAAATCTACAAATTTTAGTTTCCATTGACGGTTTTTCAACTTCTATATGTATTAGTTGTAATTCCATGAAAAAAAATAAGCTTTCCTTCCTTTCTTTCCCTCCTTTCCTTCCTTTCTTCCTTCTTTCTTTCCCTTTTCTTTATTTTGGCATAAAGTCACATCATTCTCACTTTAATCAATGGGTTATAATTCATTGCTAGCATTATTTATTTTAACATTCCAAGTATTCATGATTTGATCACCGATAGCCCATTCAAGCTAGATCCTGTGTCCTTATGACGTGTCTCTTCCTTACTTTTTAATAAAATGAGATATTCCTGGCTCATCTTGCCTCAGTCCTAGAATCAGCCATTTCTGGTTCTTTTTGTGCAGACTGGCTTATAGTATAACAAGGCCACACTTTGTGGTAACAGTGCAGGTCATGAGGGAACAGTACCAAGTCATCTTTAACCCTACCAGCCATGGTAGTATCACAATAGATGAAGTGTCTGAATTCCCACGCCCCACCCAGCAATACTGAGACATAATCCCACTCAGGGTGTCAAGGAGGCTGAGTGAGGAACCTAGACTTCTAACCCTATCTGCCAGCAGCCAAGTGGTACTCTCATTTGCTCATTTTGTAGTGTTGGAGGAGACTGGTAAATCAGAAAACTTAAATTAGTTTAGGAGCCTCATAACATAATACTAATAACATAATGTTCAAAATGTCCAGAACTCAATAAAAAATCCCTCATGTTACAAAGTAGTAGAAAAATCTCAAAGACAATAAAACATGCCAACACTAAAAGGACAAAGATGTTCGAATTAAGTAACATGGATTTTAAACCAGCACTCCTCAAAAAAATGCCTCAGTGAGCAATCTTGAACATGCTTGAAAGTAATGGAAAAATAGAAAATCTCAGAAAACATTTTTAAGGATAGAATAAAAATTTTAGAACTTTAAAATGAAATAACCAAAATAAAAAACTCATAGATGAGCTCAACAGCTGAATGGAGAGGACAGAGGGAACCATTGGTGAACTTTAAGATAGAACGGAAGTGATCTAATTAAAAGAGAGATAACAGACTGAAAAGATATGAAGAGCCTCAGAGACCTGTCGGTCTATAAAAGATCTAACATTTGTGTCATTGAAATCCCAGAAAGCGAGGAGAAAATAAGTGAGATTGAAAAAATATTCAAAGAAATAATGGCTAAAAATTTCCCAAACTTGGAAAATGACAAGCAACACAAAAGTGAGCAAATCCACACTGGATACTCAATAAAAGATCATCTGATGAGTAAATATCTTGCTCATATTTGAAGGGCTTTAACGAGATCTGAGTAAACCTGTTAATGACAACATAACGTAGTGGCTCATGTTAGGTCAACAGGTCCACCGGCTGTCTTTAGTTTAGATGCCAACAGTCTGTGGCATGGAGGAGGGGTCTCATTGTTCCAAGTGTATAGATTCATGTATAAGGAATCCCCGGGGGCTTTGTTACTTTATAGACTATAAGTCTATAAAGGCTCTCAGAGCTCCATGTTCAACGCTCAACTGTCATAAACTAAAAATTAGAGTTTGCTGATAATCATTTTTCTAAAGCTAAACAAAGTTTTGCAGGTTACTTATAACATCCCTTCCGACTGAGAAGCCCTGGATGACATTGTTTGACTCCTGGATGACTCTCCTTGGAGTTTTAATTAACAGATGGATGCCCAATGTGATAGGCTTCACATTAATTACAAGACTGATGTCCAAGGAGATAAGGACAAGGGTGCATGCAGCTGTTCTTCAGGAAAACGACGAGTGTAAAAGGAATGTAGGGGAAAAATGAGGTCAGAAATTGCAAAATAAGTAAAATTTATAATGCTTGTTAAAAATATTGGTCATCGTTTAGTTTTAAAAATATTCTGTGTGTGTGTATATTCTGGGACCATTTCCCAGGTGGGTGGTTATCAATGTAGAAAGAATAACTGAGATATTATTAATGGCATTCAGTCCCAGAGCTTCTTTGGGAACAGGAAAAGAATAGGGAGGCATTGCATTAAAAATGTGGGAGAAGAGAAAGGGGAGAAGAGATGAGGTGAAGGTTGTTCCCTGGAGGAGCTTTCTCCCTTAGTACATGCTGTTCTCATCTAGGACACTGAGGCAATTCGTCTGATATTCCCAAGAGTGCCATTACTCTCAGGGACTCTACGGACATTATTATTATGGAGGAAAATTACTCTCCTTGGGGAAATTATTTTTGTCCATCCATTGAGCATGACTAACCAAAAAGCCACAGAAAGAGTATTATCAGCTAAGCTGAAGCTGCTCAGTTCTCCCTTGCCATTAGATATTTGCCTTTTTGGCACTAAGTAATCTGCTAAAAGATGGAAAGTTCACTACTCTTTGAAAGGAGAGTATGTCTTTCGGATTTTCCCATCATAAAAGCATAAAATAGTACTCTGCACAAAATGGTGTCTAAAAAATAATACTAAAAAAAAAACCCTGAACGCTTATTATATGTCAGATACATGCTAAGATACATGTCAGAGAGTGTTAAGAGCTCCATATTTATTCTAATCATTATTATATAACTCAATAAAGTAGTTACTATTATTTTCCCTACTTTATATATGAGTACACCAGGCCATACACTTTTTAAGCTGTGGAGCCAGGATTTAAAAATGATTCCATTGTCCAGATTCTTAAACATTATGCAGGAACACAGGTGTCGAGATCAAGAAAGGGTTTTAAAGTCACTAGCTGGGGCCAGGCCAAGATGGCTTTGAATATCCAAATAAGGAGTCTGTGTTTTATTTTCAAAATATGTGGGAGTCAATGAAGGTTCTGAACAAAGATGTGACATCATTAAAATAATATCATAGGAGGATTAATGTGAACAGAACAGACTGAAGGGCGAAAGAGGAGATATTAAAAAAAGTGTTAAATCTACCATTTATTGAGCACCTATTACATACTAGGCACATGTTATCTAATTAATGAAAGATATAAGGTCTGGAATAGAGCAAAAGGAGTGGAATTCAAGCTAAGTGGATGAGTATATAGAATAGGTAGGAAGTAAAATAGGTTTAATTAACAATTGATTAGCATTAAGATTCAGAGTGTGATACCCAGAAAGTTCTCGTATAGATTTACAATAGCTCAAACCTCTTACCTATAACATGAAGAAAAGGGTGGTTATGGCAAGATTCAAAGGCACTGGGAAAACAAGACACGAGCTGTGAAATAATCAGCCTTCTTTCCTGAAAAAGGCCAACATGCCTAGAAACTGCTACTGTGGGTCGGTTTTGGCCAGATGTATTTCATAGCCTCGACCTGCTTCACTCACAACATAAAACTGTAGCATATACTTCAACAATTGGTAAAAAGAATTTATCAACAGCTCATAATGCATATTGCTCTAAACCTGATGCAATATACCTATTATGATAGAATAACTAGAAAGCAGCAAGTACCACCTCTCTATTACAAAAAAAGTATACCTATATTTAATAATTTATATTATACAATAAGAATATCTATCTAAAACTTCAGAGCTCACCTCAAATTCCTCAAAGTAAGTTTTTTTTTGATCTGCAAATTTCACAGCAATGGGGTTTTGAACGAAACTGTTCAAAATTTCAAAACTTCGTTAATAACTTTGATGTAAAAGACTTTTTAAGCCCACTGAGCAGAACATATTAAAATATTTCATTCATTATTTTCATTTTAGGGTTGACCCTAATTCACAGGAGATGCTGGCATGATGTCAGTCTCTAGAAATTAAACTAAATTCTCTATCAATTATTTCTTTGCCCACCAGAATCTCAGTACCACCTCTTCCCAATTATAGGGTACCCCTTCTCTGCCACAATTTTTTCCAAAAAAGGTTGTTCCCTGGGGTAGCCTGGAAGAAAAGATTCATTTCAACTGGCAAATTCAAATGTGAACAAAGGCCTAGAAGAGATTTCTTGAATGAGGGATGAGGTGTTGGATATGTAATGGCAAGAAGTGAGTCATCTGACTTGATTAGAAAGAAGCGTGATAGAAAAATGGTACACACACAAAAAAAAATGTTCTTTTTTTTAACTATGAATAATTATTTTTTTACTATTTGTTGACTATACTCTAGAAATGAGAGCGTAGTTCTTATATATCACTTCCAGGACCTCCAGGACCTGTTTGTGGTTTGGAAGATATCAAAAAACTAGTTCTACAATGCAATGCCCTTTCTAAGGTTATGTGAGCTAGTTAATTTTACATGGACCGAAGATCAGTTGAGAAAATGCACAAAATGTATGAAGTATAAAAATGTTTTAATAAATTGGTCTGACACTTAAAAACAAAATTTAAATGTCCTACGTTTGATGTACCACCCACTACAAGCAAAAGTTGTAGCTGTGACAAGTAGTGGACATACGAACTTGAATAAGACAGGTCTTCTTTTATCAAGGGGCTTATGGTTTTATGCATGGATAGTGGGTGGTAGGATGGACAAGTAAATAAACTTCTTTAGTATAGTATTATAGAGAGGTATATGCTAGGGAAACACAAAGAAGGAATATAAAACCACATTCAGGAGATCAGGATTTTAAGGGATCAAAGTAATCAGAGTTGGGATGGGCGTGCAAGGCAGAGAGAGCATCCCAATTTAGATGACTGGTGATATCCTCGGATAAAATAAACCCAGCTACTTGAAGGCTTTCTAAACTCTAAACATGACTCTCATTTTGATGGTTTTTAGAACCCCTCCCTCAACCTTCAATGGAATTCAGGCATGTTTCCAAGAATAATTAACTGTCACACGGGGCTTTTCTTACTATGGAGCTTAAAGAAAACACACTCTCATCACAGGTACTCTCTAATAGCCTTTTTCCATTTAATTTTCTTTACAGTACATATCACTTTCTGTAGTTCACTTACTTACTGTCTAACTACGCCCACTAAAATGCAAGCCCAAAAGAGCAAGGACCTTGTAGTTTATCTTGTTCATCTCTATATTCTCAGTGTCTAGAACAGTCCTTGTTCTATAGAAGATGCTCAATAGATGGTTGTCAAATGAATGAATAGTTGCTTTTTATGCCAACTGGAACAAAGGTTAAGAACATCTGCTGTACTTCTGCCCTGGCATTTTTAGCACCATATTATGAGACCACGTTCCTTGATTTTAGTAAATACTGAGTCGTAAAGCAACATCAAAGCATCTATTCTGCTACTTGAGGACTTCATAATAATTTGAGGATTTGGCAAAATAGAATCATTGTCACTGTGTTAAGTAGTTTTATGACAGTAATCTACAAATCCTATGCAAATATCATAAATCTCAATTGATGAGTTTTACACATTGAGATACATTTAATATGCTTGCCTGTCTCACACTAGAACAAATAATACAAAGGAAAACCAACTCAATTTATCAAGCATTTGTTGAGTAGCTATTATGTGACAAAGTTTTTGGGTAAAAAGAGTCAGTAATTACTCCACGATTTAAACATGGTTTACAAAGCAATCTGAAATCTTTTGGAAGACCCACTATAATTAAAACACCTTTCAAGTTGTAGACCTGCTCCATGGTACAAGAAATTTAAACTCCAGTGAAATAATATTTACTTTTGAATTGTCCCACGGTATTCCTATCTTCTTATGTGCCATTTTAATGGTAATCACAGTGACAAAAATTATAAATATATCAAGACTCACAGCAGGTCAGGCTCTGTGTATATAGTGCATGCCTGTTATCCTCATTACTACTTCATGGGTGGGTAGGTGCTACAATTTTCTCTATTTTGCTGTGGAAAGACTGAGGCATGGAGAAGTTTATTCTGAAAAATCATAGAGCTATTGTGTCAGGATATGTAAAAATATTTGACCATAGAGCTAAAGTTTCTAGTCGCTATACCACATGGAACTAAAATACATGGATTTTTCTTCTCTAATGAAAAATCTACTCATTTAGTTCTTACCTAGTTCGGTTTAGAATTCTTATTAATTTCTGTTATTAAGAGCAGTTTGTCTTTTATCTACTTTATCATAGACTTAAATGTACAGAGAATCAATGCTAAATCATTTGCTATTGAGCTGGAATCTTACTTTCATTTCTGAGGTTCCTGTGGGGACCTTTGAAGACACAGAGAAAATAAAAATGATAGACATCATAGGGCCTGGTTGTGTCTCAAAGCAATTAAAGATCAGAAGTTCTTCTCGCAACTCTTCCCTTGATGACTTTGCTTACCCTGCAGTTGCCATCATACTCATATCATATCTTGAGGAAGTTCATTTGAGATGTTGTGATGTGTTTTCTTCTAGCGGTTAATGCATCCTCTCAAATGAGGAGAAAACATTTCGTTAACCCACTTAATACTTTTTCTCATTTGCCCTCTTCCCCGGCTCCAGTGATACTTTATACAAATAATGATTTAAGTGATAGTGAGATCAACAACCACCAACTGACCTGGCTCCGAGCTCAAACCTATCTGTCAAAGAGGCCATTTGTGTAGAGTGGAAACCTCACAAACATCAGCCCTACACAGATCTTTGTTCCATGATGGCCCTGGCTCTTATTATCTGTATGTCCTATGGCATGCTGGTTGTTCATTCTGGTCCTCAGTTTCTTCTATTTAAAAAAAGTTTTAAATAGAACAAATAGGACAAAATCATAGAGCAAGTCCAAATAAAGCTCCTTCTCCTGGACTTTGAAGCATGCATTCATTCATTCATTCATTTATTCTTGGCATTGAGGAGCTAGGATACTTACATGTACCCAGAGTTGATGAAGGATAGATGGCCAAATCTAAGATCTAGATGCTGCTGCCAGCAGCTACTTGACTGGTGAGTGATTAATGGGGAGTGGTGCCAAGTTTGAGTATCAAAATTCCTAGAATCTTCAATGTTTTCCCACGGGGAGCTTATTCAATAACCACCCAGTAAAAATTTGTATTGTTTTCTTAGAGGATGAGAACTTAATTATATTTTTCCCTTTTGCGGTATTAGAAGATAATCAATTGTATGTGTTTCTCTATTTAAAAAGTTGAACAAATCTTAATAAGAGCTTATTTGGAGAAGAAGGAAAAAAAAATCTCCCTATGGGCATAGCCCATGCAGAAACTAGAAAAAAAAAATAGTAAAACATTTTAAATCAGCTTTTCTTAAATGTTTCAAATAATTCACATCCACTTCTTTTAATGATTACTCCTCTTTCAAAAAATATTAGCCACAGTGCTATCTCCACTGAGGCAGAGACCATTATCTGGTTTTGCAGCCTTGTACTGAACTTAGCAGAGCCGGTAAACGAGAAAGAGGTTAGTGACTGGGCCTTTCTTACATATGTAAATATGAGAACTACTTTGGGTTGTCCAACGGTGTGGCCCCAAAGTCTCTTCCATCTCTGCTTCCAGATCTAAAATGCTGCATGAAAATGGGATTAAAATCCAAAGGCACAAATGACAGACAGGGAGACCAGAGGACTGCACTGTGGTCAGGGGGTAGGGGTTTTGCTTACACCACCACCAGGTTTGTGAATAGTGAAAATTCTTTCTCATCAAAGCCAGATTAATTTTGTTAGCTGCTTACTCTTCAGTGGCTGCCTTTCTTATGGGCCAAATAACTCATTTGAAAATGTATGGTGTTATCCATTTTTACATTTTTAGTCCAAGGAATCATCAACAACATGAAGCGTTTCCAAGAAATATGTACATTCAACCATACCCGACCCCCCTTGACTTAACACAAATTGTGAAAAGCAGGCAATTTATAAATAGATGCTGATCTTTCCAAGTTCAGCAACTCCTGGCCCATCCCCTTCTGCATTCATAGCGATTTCACTGTTTGAAGAGTTATTAAAAAGATGAGGATGCAAAGGTCTCACCTGACTCTCAAAATGCCTCACCCTGTCTTGTCACAGAACTTCCAGTCAGAAATTCCACTAAACCACAAAAACACTAAATTCTACTAAAAAACTAAATTCTAACAGGTTGACCTATTACACAATTTGATTCAATCTTCTTTGTCTCCCTGATTTTGGACACACTGTGTTAGAGATAGTAGAAGCTTATGCTACATTGGTGGAATGGAAGAACAAATGCCAGACTTGGGAATTTTGAATGATTTGGATATGCTGCATGCAGATTTATTCAAAACTAAGATATAGGCACTTTAAATCACCAATGTATAGACAGAGTAATTTAATATGTTAAGTATTAAGCAAAAATGATAAATAGAATTCTACTAGAGAGTCTCCTCATTACTTCTTCACTCCTGCCCCAGGGCCTTGGCCCATGCTCTTCCTGTCTTTAAGGAGGTTCCTCTTCCTTCTGTCTTCTCTGGGCTGAGTCAAAGCCCACAGGCTTCACAACATTTTCTCTGCTTAGTTCAGCTTTTGTTGATTCTTCCTTCTTGAAAATCTGCCTGCTTTCATCAAAGCAGGGAGGGTCAAAATACACTTAGACATCTTTTTAGTTCACTACTTACTAGGTTGTTGTCTGCTTCACTATACTCCAAACTAGAAGTTTAAATAACTACATGAGAAAACAAATGGAGTGGAAGCAAGAAAGAATGAGAGGGAGGACAGACAAAGGTAACATAACCTTTCTTTTACTATGTTTTCTTTTTTTTTATACAGGCACCTTGCCACTGTTTAGTAAAACCATCTACTTGGCAGTGATAAATTACTTGCAAATTATATCAACCCTAAATTGCTTCTCAAAGTTTCTAGTTGCTGATGGCAGCAATGTTTTAGATTTAAACAAGGTAATTTGGCAAAGGAGCATCAGCTCACACTCGTGCAGCCCTGAAATGAGTTTTAGTGGCAGAGAGAGACTGAGAAATGAGGTAGATGTCCCGAATACATAATCTGTCACTGTGTACTTGTGCTGCCTGAGTTAAGTACAGCACAAACGTTTAATGGTCAAAGGTATTTAACCTTCATTACTGCTCAGGTAGAGCAATTGCCTATACTGTTTTAGGCTAAAGAAAAAAATATACTTCTATGCAGATGGCTTCTGACCACAATCCTTAGTATACTTTTGCTGTTTTGCAATTTTGTTTAATGTCATGTAGAAATGCTCCAGGGAGAAAGGAGAAGCAAGAAGTAAATACCTGAATGAATACTTAAGTCTCAGGCAGTCTCTCTCCTTCTTCCCTTCCCTCCCTCTCTCTCCCTCCCTCCCTCTCTCTCTCTGTCTCTCTCACCAGGAAGCCTCTTTTTCCAGAGTGACAGCCTAATAAAAATGTAAATGTTTGCTTCTACTGAACCAAAGTCGAACTGCTATCACATGACATTACTGTTTTAAAATGAAATGTAGTTACTGTGTCAACAAAATATAAGAATTATTATACTTAAAAATCAAATACCACAATACTTGTCTGGTTCTTACTTAACCTGGCATCTATCTGTCTTTTGGGTACAGTTCCCGGCCATCACCACCGCCCCGTCATTTAACAAAGTATTCAGCTGTGTCTCAGGTGAAGGGATCAAGCTGCAATAGCTTGATTTAGACCACTGCAAGGACACACCCTATCTCCTTAAAGTTTTTATCAACAAAACTTTTGCAACATTTGGTATTTCTTGGAAGTCCTTCAAGAGTCAGTGGCTGCTTTCATCAGAAACTGCCTAGCTCATGGATGGAAAGGTGGCTTTTCATGCTTGGGCATCAGGTGTGAAGACAGATCATTCCCTAGGGAAAGCACCTGCATGATACGGTACAGATGCTCCAGGAGCAGCTTTATAAACTAAAGTAAAGCTCTCCTTGTGAAGGGGACAGTTCCAACTGATAGAGCTTTGCAGAAATGCAGCAGAAACTCTAGAGAAGTCAAGAATTTGCATATGTAAATCCTACCTTGCTTAGGTTTCAGTGACCTCTTGCACTTCATTCATTCATTCATTCATTATTTTAGAGTGCCTACTACTAGGGCCATTCATTTTGTCAGACACTCTAGAAATGCAGTGGATATTATGACAAAAATCTTTGCTCATAAATTTATATTCTGGAAGAGGAAGTAAAAATACAAATAGATTCTTTTAATTATTTTAAGTGCTATAAAGGAAATAAATAGTATAAGAAATATTATAAAACATAGGGTGAGGTGGGGCAGCAATAGATTGACTGATCTAAGATGTTATTTTGGGGGATCTGAAGGTCTCATTTCAGCAGTGATCTAAACAATGAGAAGACACCAGAAAGGCAAATAAAGCAGAAGAGGGAATTAGGGTTGGGCTAACCTCAGGTATGAGTATGTGCACAAATTTGAAGACCTTAAAGAATTCCTGGAGAGGGCAGTATGACAACGACTTACAGACAGGGACCATATAAATTATGTTAAGGAGTCTAGATTTATTTATTTTTTACCCTAAAAGCACTGAGAAGCAATTAATGCTTTAATTTACAACTCACTGATGACTAACAATTTTCAACACTTTTTCATGGGCTTGTTGGTCATTTGTACTTATTCTGTTAAGTGTATGTTTGATACATCTGCCTGTTCTATTATTTATTTTTTGTCATTTTACTGTTGACAAATAAGAGTTCATATATTCTGGACATAAGTCTTCTGTTGGATTTGTATATTTTGATTATTCTCTCCCATTTTGTAGCTTGCCAATTCATTTTCTTAATGGTGTCTTTTGATGATCAGACATTTTTAATTTTAATGATGCTCAATTCACAAATTTTATATTTTGTGATTTTTTTTTTTTTTTGTAAAAAAATCTAAAGCTAGTCTGGCATCACAAAGCTATTTTCCACTGCTTTGTTCTAAGTAGTCTTACATTCCTAGCTTTTCTGTTTAGATCTATGATCCATCAAAAATTAATTTTGGTATATGGAGTGTGGTAGAGTTCAAAATTTTATTTTCTCCCTACATTCCTATCTATTATCCAGTTATGACGCCATCATTTGTTAAAAATAAATAAAAATGAACCTTTTCATTGAATTAATTTGGTGCCTTGATCATGAATCAACCATATATGTATTCTTCTTTTTCTGTTGCTTTTCTGTTCCTTTGACCTATTAGACTATTTTTATGCCAATAACACACTGTATTAATTGACACAGCTTTATAATAAGTCTTGAAATCAGGTATTATAAATCTTCCAATTTCTTTCTTTCTTGTAGGATTGTTTTGGCTTTTCTATATACTTTGCATTTCTATATACATTTTAGAATCAGCTTGATAATTTCTAAATAAAAAAACTTACTTGGATTTTGATTGAGATTAAGTTGCAACCACAGATAAACTTGGGGAAAATGAACATCTTAGTAACACTGAGTCTTTTGGGCCACGGACAGCATACATTTCTCTACTTATTATTGCCTGTTTTAATTTAACTCGGCAGTGCTTTATAGCCTTGAACACCTTTTATAATATTTATTTCTAGGTTTTGATGTTATTGTAAAATTTTTTCTTTTATTTATTTTCCTATGTTAATGATAGTATACTTAATACCATAATTTTTATATATTGATTTTGCATTCTATGACTTTTCTAAATTCACTTATCATGGCTAGAATTTTTTAGACATTCCATAGGATTTTCTAAGTACACGACCATGTCAGCTATGGATAATGAGTTTTTCTTATTCTATTCTTACCGTTACACCCTTTAATTCTTCCACTTATCTTTATATACTGGCTAAGATTTCCAGGTAATGTGGTACAGCTGTGATCAGACTTGACATTCTTGTTTTGTTCCAAGTCTGAGATGAAAATATTCAGTGTTTCACTATTAATTAAATGATGTCAACTGGAGATTTTTCATAATTTCCTTTATCAGATTGAGAAACATTTCTTATTTTTTGGTATATTTTAGTTTGCCAGATTTTTTTTAACATAAATTATTAATTTATGTTATCAATTTAACATAAATCGATATTAGATTTCCTCAAATGATTTTTTTCTGTATCAGTTGAGATGATCATATGATTTTATCCTTTATGTTAATGTGGTGAATTGTATTCCTTACCTTTGAATATTAAAAAACAAAATCAAAGACCTGCATTACTGAAATAAATCTCATTTGATCATGATACTTTTAATATAGTGCTGTATCTGATTTGCTAATATTTTGTTAAGGACTTATGACCCTTTTTCATGAGGGTCATTAGGCATGTGTGACCTATTCTGTTTTAGTGTCAGAACTATGCTGAACTCATAAAACAAAAGAGGAAATGTTTCTTCTCTGTTTTCTAAAAGAATTTGAGTAAGATTGGTATTCTTAAAAGTTTGAAAGAATTCACTACAAAGGCATCTGGACCTCAAGTTTTCTTGGCAGGAAGGTTATTTTTGCTTCTTTTGTTTTTGTTGTTTATGTATTCAATGACTTTAACAAAGGTCTTGTGTTTTCTATATCTTCTTGCATTGATTTTTGTAATCGTGTTTCTCAAAAAGTTTGTCTATTTCATCTAAATATGCAATTATTTGCATGAATGTTTCATCTTTTAATATCTGTAGAATATAAACGTGTATCAATAAATTTTTCTCTAACTATACATATTTTGATATATAATTTTTTTTGTGATTCATGAGTTATTACAAAGATCTTCCTAAATTTCCAAACTGAGAATTTTCTATATATCTTATTGATTTCTAATTTAGTATTATTGTGACCTAAAACATACTCTATAATTTTAATCATGTACTATTTGTTGAGACCTGATTTGTGGCCTACCATATAATCTATCTTGATTAATATTCCATGTAACTTGGAAAAAAATTGTATTCTGCTGTTTTGGAGAGCAGTGTTTATATATATCATATAGGTCAATTTATCAGGTAGGATTAGACTGGTTAATATTGCTACATTGGCCTCAACTACTTTGGTTAACGTTTTTTCACTTCTTTTTTCCTCTAAGTGCTTCCATTTAGATAATCTTGAAGCTTCCTGACCTTTTTCTGTTATGTCTAGTCTTCCACTGAGATCTTCAAATTAATTTTTCATCTTTCCTAACAAATACTTTATTTCTATCCTTTCTATTTGGTATTTTTTATAGCTTACTACTACTCTGCTGAAATTCTCAATCTGTTCACACATTTTTGTCCACATTTTCTACTATACTTTAAACATATTTATCCTAGTTATTTTCAAGTCCTCATCTGTCTGTAATTCTAATTATCTGAATCATTTTTGTGTCTGCTTCTATTGATACCTACCTTTCTTGACCACGCTTCACATTTTTTTACTCCTTTGTGTGTTTCATGTTTTTTAAAATAAAATTTAATGCTGAATATTGTGTATAGAAGAATGATAGAAAGTAAGCAATATTGCATCCAGAAAGGCATGCTTCTTCTTTTGTTGGGTTGCTATACTGTGACTGGCTTGAGTCAGATTTTTATTGCAGCTTTTACTAAGATTCAGTTCCCTCTTGACTTTAAATGTTGAATAGAGAAGAATCAGGACTTCAGCTTGAGATCTGAATGCTAATGATTCTCCAGATAGCTTCACATGTCTTTTTTCAGATTCCTAGGGAGTTGTCTTTGCTCTGTTGCCTACCCTCAGATTTACGCACTTCCACAAATCGAACTCCAGGTTCCTGTCCTGTCCTTGGCCTTCAGCAACCACTGCTTTGCACATGATGAAGGCGCAGAGTGCCTTGAAGGGTCCTCTTTAGATTATGTCAAGAGAAGGAGAGAATTCAGCAGAGAACATTCTGTGAGTCTAGGCAACTGACCAGACATTTTTCTAATGTCTAGGTTCTCCCATCAAATTCTCTTTTCCCCTGGACAAATAAAAATGAGGAAGATACTGTACACTTTCCAAAATAATGCTCGAAGATTTTTTTAACATTGAAAATTCTAAGTGCTTTGTGATCAGTAGACATTCTGAATATCTTTCTTTTTCCCCGTTGACTGTTAATGTAATTTGAATTGGTAGATAGAAAGGCAACAGTTATCAGGTCTCATTAATTTGCACTATAGCCAAATTAGAGGAGCATAAATAGGCAATGCATCTAGCAATCGTAGCTCAGATGAACCCACACATCCTACATTCTTCTCTGTATACAGGCCTTCTTCTTTTAAAAATAAATATAAACAAATATAATCAAGAGTTCCCTAGGTGTGGAAGCTAGGGAACACCAATATGCGGCATACTCCGCTACAAGCATTCTTTATTTCAATATTGAGAGGGAGGTCAGTAGGTTAATTGAAACAGAATATACTGATGCAAACATCACTGAAGACTGACAATTTTGTAACTTCATTAACTCTTGATCTTTTGTATTTGGCAAAAACAGATTTCATTATTCTTAGTTTGTCAGTTCTTGAGAGAGACATGAAACCCACTTTGAATTATCTAATAATAATATAACAAAAGTGTATCATTGTCATTTCCCTTTGAAGAGTGTCTATTACAATTTAAAGTGCAAAAAATCATAAGGGGGAAGATGCTAAAATGCAGATTCCGCAGTCTCTCTGCCCAGAGATTTTGATTCAGAAGCCTGCAGGTGAGGTTCAGCATCTGAATGTAAAGACGAAGGCAAGCCCCGTTTGAAGCTCTGCCTTATAAGTAAGCACTAAATGTACAAATTTTAAAGCCTCAATGACTCCTTCCACCTCGATAAGGGCACGTCCCGGTGCTTATCTTCTTGGTCTCCTCGTATGTTACTCTCCTGACTGCTTCGACTTCAGCTGTAATGACTGTCACTCGGTTTCTAGAAAACTGCATGTTTCTTTCTGCTTTTATACCATCACAGATGCTGTTTCCTCTGCCTGGAACCCACAGTTTTTTTCTTTGACCGATACCTTCTTATCCTTGGGCCTTGGCTTAAATGCTTTCCTAGTGTACAGATTAGGTAGGTCTCATTTCTGTGAACTGCCCTCCTTCCTCAATTAGAAATTTCATTTAAAACCTGTGCTTCTTCACAGATATTTACACAGTTCTAATTATGTATTAATTTAAAAAAAAAAACATTAAATCACCACCTTTCCCACCAGAAGTATAAGCTTATTGATTCTGTTGGTTATGTTTAGCAATGCCATATATGGATTATTTCAATGACTGGCACAAAGTAAGCACTCAATAACTACTTTACTTCTAATGGATGCAGAAAGAAGCAATGTCAACCTTTAAACCTGTGTCTTTCTATATTGCTTGTTTGTTGATTTGTCTAGGCATCACCCCTCCTCTGTTGGGGACAGATCCTCACTAATTTTACTCCATCCACATGGTGACTTTGGGTACCAGCCTGTTAGTTAACTCTAAAACCTCTCCTCCTGAATATAGTTGGTTGATCTAAGCATAGACAATTAGAGTTCTCGTGCAAAATTTTTGGAAATAAAGACAAAGAAGAGAAGCAGTCTTTTCTGGGTGTGACTGATCTGTTAGATAAAATCCTCAGGAACTCTCAGAAACTCTTGTTCAGACATAACTTCTGGAGAAGTAGAGAAAGCCAGTCTCCAGAGAGAGAAGAATGAAGTAGCCATGCAGAAAGGTGTGTGGGAAGATGATCCTATTCTCATTCTAGGCTGTGTTTATTCCTGAGGCCCAACCACTTTCCCGTCTTTGTGCTTCCTGCAATTGTTCTATAGATCAGAAGCCTGACATGGCTTTCACTGGGTGAAAAAGTGGCTGAAGGGCTGCATTCCATTCTGCTTTTCCCAGCTTTTAAGGGCTGTCCACATTCTTTGACTCATGACTACTTCCTCCAACTGCAAAACCAGCAATGTCACATGTCTCTCTAAATTCACCTAAGAAAGGTTCTCCGCTTTTAAGGACTCATGTGATTTGGTCAGGTCCACCTAGATAATTCAAGATAATCTCCTCAAAATCTTTAACCTTCATCTCTCAAGCAAAGCCCCCATTGCCAGGAAAGAGAACATATTTACAGGTTCTGGAAATAAGAACACAAACATTTATGGGGGATCATCATTCTTCCTCCCACACTCAACGTCCCTGAAACAAATTCCCCTGCGTGCATAAACTACGTTAGACTGTATTTCTATAACAAGAGAGCTCCATAAACTCTCCCTTGTTTTGTCTTGATAGCAATAAAATTCTTAGGTTAGAGACCGAGAGCTTTCTTCAGTGTCTTCTGTTAAGAGCATATATATCTAGGCATCCAGTTACGTACTAAATCCTACAAAATTTACCCCTAAAATGAACTGAGTAAACTTTTTTTTTCCATTTTCATTTTTTTCCAGTGTCCTAGTTTAGAGTTTAAATCCCTTTTTACCTGCACTAACATAGCTTCTGACCTGGATTCTCTGACTATAATTTCTTTCTTTTCCCAGTCACTCTTTTCATTGATAATAGTGTTACCTTTTACTACTTATCTCACATTCACGAGTTACAAATTTCTTAATGAAAAGCATTTGTTGGCTCTTAAAGCCTTTAAATTAAGCCCAGACTTTCTTAAGATGATCTAACTTAACTGATGACATATTTACTTTTGTTTTGCCTTCTTTTCCCACCACGCCTACATCTGAGTTACTATCAGTAATTAATGAATATTTGTGGCATGAAATGCTTGCTTCAGCCAACATTCATTTATCCCTGTACTATATCAGCTACCATGAATGGTAGAATGACATGAAAGTTTAGTCTAAGAAAATTTATTGAAAAGTTATGGTGTGGAAGGAATTTGAAAAATGGGAGAAATGGTACACTACAGAGGGTATAGGCAGGCATTATAGATGAGGGGCAAAGCCTCACAATAGGAAACATAAAAATCACTTTTATTAAAATGTATTCATTCCTTAATTCAAGTATTTAAATAATATTTACCATCATTCTACACTCCCGGAAAATAGTGGTGATAAAACAAAGTTTTTGTCCTCATAGAGTTTATATTCTAGTGGATCGACAATTAACAAGTAAATATTTTTTTAAATGCACAATTTTGGATAGAGTTATTGCAATAAAGAAAATAAAGCAGGATAAGAGGTTAGAGAATACAGGCGTGGGTTGGAAACTCTTTTAGATTGGCTATGGGGATAGTCCCTGAAGAAGTGAAATCTAAGAACCACTCTGAATGATAGGAAAGCACTGAAAGCATCCTCAGTATATGGAACCCTAAGAGAAGAGGATTGAAAGTTAGAGACAAACTGTGCAAAAACCATGTTTTGGAAATAAACTTGGAATATTTGAGAAAAAGCCATAAGGTCAGTGTGTCTGGAACAGAGAAAGCAAAAGAAAAAGCAGTAAAAAATAAAATAAGAGAAGAAGGAATTGCAAATCTAAAATAGCCTGTTTCACCATGAAATGGAGTTGGTATTGTATTCTAAGTGTGATAGGAAGGCATGAAAGGTTTTAATCAGGAAATCTCTGATCCGATTTGTATTTTGAGAAACTCACTTTGGCTGCTATGGAGGAAATGGATTTTAGGGGAGCAAGAAAGGACAGAGACCAGTGAAGATGCTGTAGCAAGAGTCCAGGGAAGAAAGGATGGTCGCTGGGACAAGGAAGGTCTCCAAAAGAACAGGAGAATGTGACGTTCCAGAAGTCAAGTGAAGAGAGTTTAAAGAAAATGAGAGGAAACTACCTACCATATGTCAAAGGAAACTGACAGGACCAAGAAGAGAAGTTAGAGGTCACTGTTAACCTTAATAGGAGCCATTTCCTTATCAGGACCCTATTAAATTAGGTTCAAGAGAAAAGAGGAGATGAAGATCTATAGCCAGCAAGTATAGCCTACTGTTTTAAAGAGTTTTTCTGTGAAAAATTAAGTAGTAGGTATAGGTAGACATAGGCTCAAGTACGTCTTTTTAAAATAAGATGTTTTCATGCCTGCGGAATTTCTGATAATAAGCTTTATTACAATGGGGTTGACTCTACTACAAATGTCAGTGACATCCTGGATAACAGTTCTCTTCAAAACCCTGGTAATATAAAAGGCAGCATACATTGTAATTAAAATTTAAGCCTAAATAGGAATCCTGCCCCTGCTGTTGGTAAATGTATGAGCTTAGACTGGTTAGTTAAGGTCGTTGAGCCATTATTTCCTTATCCGTATAAGGGGACGAAAATATATAGTTTTTTTTTCTTTTTGTTTGAAAAGGAAATGTGACAATATATATAAAGCATCTACCACAGTGCCTGAGACATAGTAAGCACTCAATAATTGAGAGAAATTATCATCATTACTATCTAGTGCTTGACTGTTAATACCTTCCACAGTCAGTGAAATGGCCTATTAGGATTTCAGTTGCACCAAAGAAAACAATTTCTACCTTCACTTCCTCTCTCTTTATGTACTTCTTGTTCCAAGGCAGGCCCTACTGTCCTTTCCCATTTCAAAGTACCACAGGGGATACAGCCTAGGGAATGGGACAGCTGTGTGCCAAACCCCACATAGAAACCCAGTGAGTTAATGTTATTTTAAGCATGGTTTTCTTATGTGCAAATTAGCTTGCAGATTTGCAAGCTTCCTACCACTAATTACTAAATTAGCTAGAGTTATCCTGCAGGGAAAGCAGCAATGAGGAAGACAAACATGGCATTCTTATGTGAATGTTCATTTTCATAGTTCATCCAACTCTAGGCTTGCAGGAAGACAGCCCCCTGCTTCTCCTAGTTAAATCTAATATGACATTTACAGTTTTACCCAAGAATATTAGGCAACAAATTAGCCCAAAGCTGCAATTAATCACAATCCAGAGTCAACCCAAGGGAATAGAGAACTAAACAAATAAATTCCTTAACATTCAGCTCTCCTCTTAATTCATGCACATTGGACAAGAGAATTTTCTAACTCAAGAAATGCTGGTTGAAATTGCAGCAAAAAAAGCTTTAGTAAGAAAGTTGTGATGTACACAGTTTCAGAAATGTAGTTCCTTGAAATTGATACCTGACTTCAAATCCCAGTTCTCACTAGCTTCCTGCATTCAACAAATGTTAGCCAAAACAATCCTGTATGAAAGGAAGAGAAGGATTCAAACAGCTTAAGTAAATATATTGGCACACTTAAAAGAAAAGCTGAGGGATCAAAGGACTTCCTTCAGGCATGACTGGATCTAAGAGCTGAGGATGTTATCTGCATCTGGTTTCCCTCTTCCCTCTGATTCTGGGTTTTCTTTCCTCTGTGGGCGTCATCTTAACCACTAGCAATCCCACAAGAAAAGAGATTCTTCTTTTTTAGCAGCTTGAAAGCATCCCTAGAATTGAGTCTTATGCTCACCTCGAACTAATCACAGTGCCCTGTGTTGCTGAACTGATTGGCTAGGCCTGGGTCACATGCCTAACAGAAACCAGGGTGGAGTCATCATCACCTATACCTCACCAACAGAGAACGCTGGTGGTTTTGTTCTCCTGGGTAAAATAGAATGTTGTTTCTATCCTAAGGAATGAAGTGAGTTGAAGCTAGAAAAGAAGATACAACAGATGCTTACTACTGCAAATGATTCCACTGCTCCACGTTTCAGCTTCCATAATTGTGAAAATATAAATAATAACTATTATAATAAGTTCCGCCTCTTGGGATTATGAACATTTGCATAAATTAAAGGCTAAATAATTGTTTTACTATTATTGCTTTCTCTAAGTTATTATGCATATATGTTGCTATTGGCATAACTGATTTCGCTTAACATTTCCACTACTGGAATTCAGAATACATTATGTTTTATAAGTTAATTGTGTTATCCTGTAGCAAGTGGCTCTTCAAGCATAAGAAGGGAAGTAATTCCAAAAGCCAAGCATCATGTTACAATGGTTAGAGTTAGCCTTCCAGTCACCAGAGCTCGGAGATACATGTCTCTCCTTAGATGAGTAAAGAAAATTTTTATAAGATTTAGGGAGGTCAAACACCAGGATCCATCCCTTATAAAATCTCTGATGATACAGCCACATTAAGGTCAAGTATAGATACAATTTATTTTAGAGATATCAGTTACAGTCTGTGCCCAGATTACCTCTTGAGAAAAGTTTCCCAATTCCTTGCTATTTATGTGTGTTTAAAACAATTCCATATTTTATAGTGTCCCACAGGGGAAAAGCAGTGTTCTCACAAACTCTTCCTTGAATATAATATACAAACTTCCATTATGGTTAGATAGTTGAAAAATCACAAGAGATTTTCATACTCATTCTAACAGCCTATGCAAACCCAGTAAGCCATAAACTCATAGTTTGTAAAAATCTCATTGGAGGGCTCAGGATGCTAAGAAATCTAAATAAACTAAATTTGAGAAAGTTACAAGTCTTTCATAGAGAAGAGACAGATGGAAACTATTAAAAATATGAAAAAATACATGCTGGAAGTAAAAAATTTGGTATTAGAAATGGAGAACTTGAAAGTTGATCACTACAAAGTATCCAAATAGAAACACCAAAAAAATGGGGAAGGGGGTTAAAAATCAGATGTCTATGAAACAATATCAGTTGGTCTAATGCATATGTACTTAGCATCCCAGAAGAAGAAAGAGAAAGGGTGCAGATAAATATTTGTAAATGTTGATGTCTTTTGTATCTTAGGACTTCCTAAGACAAAAGATATCAACCAACAGAAGCAAGGAACTCAGTGAAAATGAAGCAGAATAAATACAAAGAACCTCAGCTCTAAACTTACCGTGGCCAAACTGATGGAAACCAAGGACAATGAGCAAATCATAAAAACATCCATAGGAAAAAAAGATTTTTTTTCTAAATGTCGGCAAATCAAATACACAACAATCAAATGATGTTTATCCTATGAATGAAAGTTGAGTTCAACATTTGAAAATCAATCAATGTATTTTACCCCAGTAAAGAATAAGGAATAACAATCATGTAATTATATCGATACATGCAGAAAACACATTTGGCAAAATTTAGCACCTATTCATTGTAAGAACTCTCAGTGAACTAGGAATCAAAGGAAATTTGCTCACTTGATAAAGTATCTAAAAAATACTGAAACCTAGCATATTTAATAGTGAAATTCTGAATACTTTTCTTCTTAGACCAGTAATAAAGCAAGAATGTCTGTTCTAATGATTCCTATTCAATATTCCATTGGTGGTCTTGCCCGGTGCAATAAGCCTACAGGTTTTAAAGAAGTAAAAATATTTGTTTGTAGATGACATGATTGAGTATGTAGAAATACTGAACAAAATCTATAAAAAAAGGTAATAAAACTAATAAACGAGTGTATCAAAAATGGAAGGTAGGAGGTCAATATACAAAAATCACATGCATTTCTATATATTAGCAAGAAACAATCAGAAAATTAACAATTACCATTTACTATAGCACCTAAAACATCTAGGAACAAATGTAATAACATGTGTGAGACTTCTAAAAATTATGATTTTTGAAATAAATAAGATCTAAATAAATAAAGAGAAATACAATATTCATGAATTGGAAGACTCAATCTGTAGATGGCTGCCACCTACAGGGCTTAGACAGGTCTCAAGAGGCCAGACCAAGAACCAAGGCCAGATGCTGCTAGTGCCAGGCTTACGGCTGCTCAGCAAGAGGCACGAGGCATGCTGAGATCGGATGCTGCATTCTGGGTTTTGTGAATCTTTGAAAGATTTTAAGAAAGTCCGTGGTATGAGCCAAACCAGGCCACATGAATGGAAAAGCCACTGGAAATGGCTTATGTGGGCCCACAAGTTGGGTGGGGCAAGGTCTCAGGTAATCAAATCACCTTTTCCAGGTGCCTATTCTTCCCAAGTTGCCTATTCTTAGATGCCTATTCTTCCTAAGATGGTCTATGTACAATTAGTATCTAAATTCCAATGTTCCTTTGATGAAGAAATTGACAGGTTGACTCTAAAGATTAGAAGAGCTAAAACATTTTTTGAAATAAAAGAAAAGAAAAAGTTGGAGAACTTACACTATTTAACGAGTCACCGTAGAGCTACAATAACAAAGGTATTGTTCTTGGCCTAAAGATAGACATATCCATGGATGGAATACAATTTATAAACAGAGTGACATTATATGGTCAAAATATTTTCTAACAAGATTTGAAGTTAACATTTTTTGCTTTTATTTTGAATAATTTTAAATTTACAGAAAAGTTGCAAATATAGTGCAAAGAATCACATATACTCCTTACTTGGTTGCCCCTGTTTTCGGATTTTCTATAACCATGGTACATTTATCAAACTTTTAGGAAAACAGCATTGGCACATTATTAACTAAACTCAAATCTTTATTTGGATTTCATTAGCTTTTATACCACTGTCCTTTCATCTTGTAGTGTCAGGATCCAGTTCAGGAAGACAAACTGTGTTTAGTCATCATGTCTCCTTAGACTTTCCAGGCCTGTGACAGTTTCTCTGTCCTTCCTTGTTTTTGATGACTTTGATATTCTTGAAGAGTACTGGTTAGGTATTTTATAAAAATGTCCCTTGATTTGTGTTTGTCTGTTTTTGTTTTTTCCTCAGGGATGCCTGGATTTGGAGGTGTTTTTAAGAACATCACAGATGTAAAGTGAGTGTCCTCGTCACATCATATCTGTGATATGTGCTATTGACATGACTTATCATCAATGATATTAACTTACACTACCTGGCCAAGGTAGTATTTTGCCAGGCTTCTCCACTATTATTTCCTCATTTCATAGTCTATTCTTTGGAATCAAGTCATGAAATCCATCCCATAGGTCAAGGTATGTGCGTGTGTGTGCACATGTGCCTAAGATTAAGCCCTACCTGCTAGACAGAGGAGTGTCTAGATAAATTATTTGGAATTCTTCCGTAAGGAAGACTTGTAAGGAAAATTTTTTTATTCACTCATTTATTTGGTTTTTATTTTCTGTTAGAATCCAATATTACACTGTTAATTTTGATACTTCAATTGTTCTAGCTTTGGCCATTGTCATCTCTTTCAGGTTGCTCTTGCTCCCTTTGACAAGCCCCCATCCTTTTGATTTTTGAAGATCTTCTTACTTTTAAGCATTACAAGAAGTTCCAGGTTCATGCTGTATTTTTCCCTCTTCGGTCCTAGATTCAACAATTTATCAGAGACCCAGGTACCTTTTATTGGAGAATGGTATCTAGAAACCAAGATCTGGACACTGGGTTTCCTCTTTGCTACTGGAATGTCACTGCTTCTCAGCTCTCTTTGTGGACAGAGCTAAGAAATTTATGTATATATGCTTGCTCATGTTTACATACACATCTATAATTCTTTGTGGGTTTTTCCATCTATATAATAAATTAAATATATGTTAATTATACTAATGTTTCCTACTCTAATCCAGTACCACATAATTTACTAATCTTCCCCCTTCTTACCTATAATGTAGCTCTCCAACAATGAGAAGCTTATCTCCCACCACCATCCACATTCATTTAATTATTTGTTTAACTTCAGTATACAAGACATTTTCAGAACTGTTAACCTGTACCCCCAGGATAAACAAACTTACCAATTAGAGTACAGGGTTAATGTTTAGTTGATTTTGTCTTTAGCCCTACAGTTTCTAGTTAAAAATCTATTTTACAAAGTCACTTAGATCTACTCCTGTTTCCTCACCTTCTCCAGTGAGATTATGTCTTTCATATACAATACAGATAGATTCTTTTGTCACAGTCGACATTTCATCCTGGGATTTCCTCCAACCTCCTCATTGATTTCTAACTTAATTTACATACATGAAAGTTTACTCTCTGAGATATCAATTTCAATGGATTTTGATAAATTCATGAAGTCGTGTATTCACCATCCTGATACCATATAGAATGGATTCAACACCCTAAAGATTCTTTGTTTCCCTTTTCTAATCAACCACTCTCCCCTCTCCTAATCCCTGTCAACAAATGGCCTGCTTTCTGTTCTTATCGTTTTTCTTTTCTAGAATGCCACGTAAATGGAATCATACAATATGTAGCATTTTGGGTCTAGGTTCTTTCACTTAGCAAAATGTATTTAACATTCATCTATGTTGTTGTGTGAAGCAATAGCACATTTCCTTTTATTGATTATTAGTATTCCACTGTATGGATATATATCAATCACCTCTTGGAGGACATTTTGGTTGCCTCCAGTTTAGGACAATCATGAATAAAGCTTCTATAAACATACACACATAGGTGAACAAAAGTTTATAGTTCAAATGGGTAAATATTTAGGAATGTGGTTGCTGCATGAACAAAAAGTTTATAGTTCAAATGGGTAAATATTTAGGAATGTGGTTGCTGGATCATATAATAAGTATGTTTACTTTTATTAAAAAACTTGCAAACTGTTTTTAAAGCAGCTGTACCATTTTACATTTTAACCAGCAAAAATGAGAGTTCCTATAGCTCCATATCTTTACAAATAATTGGTATTGTCAATTTTTTTAACTTTCTTATTTACAGTAGGGATCTCCATATAGCCAATATGAATAAATGTAATTCCATTACTGTGATTTAAATCAAACCATATTGACTCGGACAAGTTAGAAAAATGCCAGTCTAAATTAGCCTAAATTAGTGTTATAAATATAAATTAGTTATTTATATTTATAAATATGTAAATAAATTTATATATATATATATGTTTTAAGAAAATCAGTCTCATTAAAGGGAAGTAAAATGATTCTGGATAGAAACAGGAAAATGGTTCATCTCATGTGAACCTTGATTAATTGCTAGAGCTATGCTTGGAGCTTTCCATTGAGAAGGATTCTGAGGCTACATCTGACCTCAATGAAAAAGTATACTGTAAACGATTAGCAACATGTGTTATAAGTGGAGGAGAAGGCTCTGGGGTATTAGACCATTTAGTTTCTAAGGTCTAGAATAGTTCAGCACCATCTAACAGAGTTCCTCCAGAGGGACCTATTGTATTAGGCAGAATGAAGGCCTCCAAAAACGCCCATGACCCCAGAACCTGTAAATGTGTTCATTTATGTGGCAAAGGAGAATTAAAGTTGGAGATGGAATAAAGATTGCAATCAGTTGACCTTAAAATAGAGAGATCATTCTGGATTATCCAAATGGGCCCAATGTAATCATGAGGGTCCCTAAATGTGGAAGAGGGAATCAGTGTCAGAATGATGGGATGTGAGAAAGAACTGACTGGACATTGCTGGCTTTGAAGATGGAGTGAGACCATGAGCTAAGGAACGCGGTAGCCTCTGGAAGCTGGAGAAGGCACAAAAATGGATTCTTCCCTAGAACCTCCAGAAAGGAATGCATCCTTGTCAATACCTCGATTTTAGGCCAATGAGATGTGCAGCGGAATTCTGAATTACAGAACTGTAAGATTAGAAATTTTTGTTTTTTTAAGCAACTAAGTTGTAGTAATTTGTTACAGCAGCCATAAAATACAAAATCACCTTCTTTAATAACTAAAAAGCGGAAAGTGAAAATCAAAGTGTTAACTTTTTAAAATGAAAACAAAGATGTTTAAAGAGCTTAAAGTCCTTAAAATTCTTAGGTGGGTTATATAGTGTCTCAGCAACCAATTTATTTCTTAGACGATTGTGAAAAAGAGAATTTCAAACTTATTACTATTCATTTATCACTAATTTATAATTGGTACAGTATAAAATAATGAGATTTTTTTTTATACTACCAAATCAAGCCACCTAGAGCAACTAAAAATTTCTAGAGACATTCTGTTAGGGTAGTTGCAAGAACAGGGGCCAAATGGCATTTAAAAAACATTAGAAAGATGGAAAGGTTATCATTGTTGCCATGGCATAACTGCTTTTATGTTGATGGAAAAGTCCACATGCCAGGCAGGACTCAGTCTCTGCCCCATACCAAGCTTCCAGTGTGAGAACAGCACGTGGTTATGATTCAGGCAACCCTGCCATTCTTTTGATAATCTCTACCTCTTACTTATGACTCTGGGCTGTGCCAACACATAATGAATGCTGTCATTATTTTCTGCTGGGCCCCATGTGCTTATGGTTCTACTTGACTCTTATTAGCGACTAATTCTCCATCCTCCCTCACCTCTCATTGCACACCTCCTGTTTCCCCTTCGGATAGCATCGGAAGTGAGGAGAGAAGTGGAATTATGCTGTGAGCACATCTTTCTTTTCTCATAGCTGTGAGCTGTACCCTTTTTTATTAAATTAAAAATTGTGCTTAGAGGAATGAACCCAGAGTCATGGATGGATGAAGGAGATGCTGATTTCTTCATGTGCAATAGAAAATAAAGTCCATGAACTATGCATACCAGTAAAAGGGCTTCTTTAGGAAAACATTTTAAAAACCCAGAATAGCCTCAGGATCACAACTGGAGGCTATGTCCATGAAAAATAAGTTATTAAATAGCTATCTCAAATTTAAAATAAAAGAATTGAATAGAAAAGATTTTTTCTCTCCAAAATGGCTAAAAGAGTCCATTTCATCTCCAACGGAGCCAATCAAGAATAAGGGGAGCGTTAGTATAGCCCCAAACAAGGAAGCAGAGCAGCACAGGAGGAAACATCAGGGGATTCGCACACACCCCTGGGAGGCAGGAAGGAGAGAGAGGGCCTGAGGGCCGGAGGAGGATTCCACAGAGCTGTTAAAAACTACTATCAGAAGAAAAATAGTCTTCTTTTGATCTTATGGTTTCTATTCAAAGGGGTACAGTTCCAGCTATTGAAAATCTTGATATTCCTGTTTGGTTTTTTTGCCAAAAATATTCACAGAAAACTGTTACCCTAATTACACACCTGGGTTTTGCACTGTTCTTTTACATCCTTGATGAGAAATGACTAGTGTTATCTCACAGTGATACTGTGAAATTTTAATTGTCGCCAAAATTTTCAGATATAGTGCTTGTTACACAATAAGTGCTCAGTATTTAGAAGCTTCATGTATATCTTCATTATGTCTTCCAAAAAGCAGAACAGTCAATCATTTATGCCCAGTTCTCAATGAGATATTCTAAGGGCTTTAAAAAGTAATGGGAAGGTGGATTCTTCCTAGTGTCTCACGGAAAAATAAAGTGAGATATGGCTGAAAATGAAATTTTAACTTGCTATAAAATATTATTTGACATTTAACAATATATAAGTAAAACAAGGTAATTTTTCAGTGATTCTGTTGGTGCAATGAAGCCACATGTTAGAAGCTATAGGTATGGAAGGTAAATCTACTGTATACTTGAAACTAATAAAAAAAATAAAATAAAATAAACACAAAGACTCAGACTAGAATAACAAGGCCACTTATTATTAGCAAAATGAACTCTGGCAAATGGCTTAACCTCTCTGAGCCTGTTTCCTCATCTGTAATATTTTCTGAAAATTAGTGAGAGAACGCCTCCTCATAATAGGCACTTAATAATTATTAAATGGCTGAATAAATGAATTCATAAATGCGTGTAGAGAATTCCAGATCTTCCTCCCAAAACTTCTCCACCCATAGCCTTTTCCATCTCAGTTGATAACCATTCTATTATCAGCTCGTCACAGTTCACATCAGATCTGTCAGGAAGCATAAGAATCTACCTGGAACTTGACCTTTTTTCACCATCTTTTTCACCCCACAGATAACTATGGGGACATAGCTATCACCTACTCTGAGACATTTCTGGGAATTCTGTAATTGCCTACTAATAGATTTTCCTATTTCTACCTTTACCATTCTACAGTCTAATTTCTGGTTAAGAGTGGTTATTTCAAAATAGATTCTCCTCTGTTTAAACCTTATTTTTATCAAAATAAAAGCCAAAATTCTTACAATGATCTATAAACTCTGTATGATCTAGCTCCCTGCTCTCTCTCTCACCTCATCTCCTGGCCTCCCCCGTCCTCACTTGGCTTCTGTCACAGTGGCCTCTGCTGATTTTAGAACTTCCTGGGCATGCTTCTGCCTCAAGGCCTTTGCACTGGCTGTCCCTCTGCCTGGACTGTTCTTCCCCTAGCTTTACACTTGCGACTCCCTTAAGTCTTTGTTTATATCTCACTTTCTTAATGATGCTTGCACTGACCATAGCATTTAATTCTGTGGTCAGTTTCTACCCCATATTTCCCATTTCTTTTCTCTGCTTTACTTGTTTTTCCCTCTTTTAAAATAGTCTTATCACTAAACCATATACTATTTTGTTTATTTATTATGTTTATTGTTTGTTTTCTGTCTCCCCCTGCTACAGTGCAAATTCTCTGAGGGTTCTGTTTACCAATTCACTCTAAGAGCCTGAATATAGGATGTGGTCTAAAAAAATTTTGTTGAATGAATACTTTTATTATTATTATTATCATGTTGTAGTCACACACAATGATCTCCTGTACTATCCTTTTATCTTCTTAAAAGACACTAGTAACAAAAGGATGTGATCAGGGCACAGGACAATTATTGGCACCAGAAGTTCTCTCCATAGGGTTTAGAGATGAACTTTCTCCTCCCTGGCATGTGAGAATCACGCACTTGTCTTCTGATGCATATATCCTGGGCTTTAAAAATAGTGCCAATCAACAAGCCGGGGAGAATCCAGCTAATGGAATCAAATCACATATCAATATCAAAGTCATCTCCAGGAAAAAAAAATGGAAGAAAATAATGAATTTTTGGCACCAAGGGAGAAATCTAATAAATAAAAAACAGTGAAAACCTCAAGGCAAAATAAAAACTAGAACAACTCTAATTTTTTTTTCCAAGTAAAAAGACATTTTATAGTATTCCTTTGCACAGATGCTAATAATATGCATACTGGATGGAGACAACTGTGCAAAGATCTCTTTGTGGGCAAAGATAAATCAGGGCCCAAAATTTCATGGGGATGAGAATTATCCAAGCGTTTTGTTTCTAATGATCCTGTGATCAACAGAGTGATGGGCAACACAGGCTCTTCGATCAGACTCCCTGGATTCCCTGTGTGACTCTGAGAAATCACAGTTTTCACTGTTTCTGGTCATATAGGATAGGGTTCTTATCAGGATAAAATTAGGTAACACTCATGAAACTCTTATCACAGTGCTTATCACACAGCAAAATTTCAGTGCTAGCCTGTGTAATACTCTCTCATGTTTTATAAAGGCAAGGCTCAGACTCTTAAGTAACATATTGCTAGTACAGTGCATTCTTTGGTCGCAGAGAGCCATTCTGCAATGGAAGTGGCAAGGAGAGTGTACTATAAGATACAATGGCCTTGGGACTGATGATGAATCTTTACATGGACATAAAAATAAAGTAGAACCCGATCTTCCCATGCTTCTAGTTTGCCTAGACACACTATGTCTCTTCATAAATTAAATGGGGATAATTTATGCACACCTCATAGGAGCTTACTGTAGAGATGATACATACAAGGGTAGTGCCTGGCACATAGGAAATGCTTAATAAATGACTATTATTTTTATTATTATAATCATGTCTACTAAAAGAATATGTCCTGTGACCCTCTTCCCTCCTGTTCCTAAATACAGATCTCCCTTTTTCCTCCTTTTACCCCTTGTGAGTTGTTGCAGAGTCGCTACTCCTTCTGATTCATTGCCAGTTAGGTTGGATTTCAGCTATTTGCTTTTATTCTCGGCCCCTTCAGCAATGCTAATGCTGCTGGCAGATCCCCCAGCTCTTGCCCCAAATCCAATCTTCACTCCACTGTCCACTCAGAGGACATTCCTACTCTTAATTCCAGAATCTTTTAGTCCATGTAAAGATTCGTCATCAGTATTTCCAGCAAACGTGTTACATTTGCCTGCCCAACATCCATTTCTCTTTCTTTTGGTAAAAGGGTGCAAGCATACCACTTTGCTTTGTGAAACCATCTTTCCTTCATGCCTGGCCTTGTGATGTAGGTGGGCTTTTCTCCATCCCCTGTTCTAGGTGGGGGTATGTGGTTGCTTTAATATCCACCCAAGAAAAAAGCTTGAGAAGAGAGCAAAGCTGATAGAGACAGAGCTGAGAGATGGAGAGAACAAGGGCCAGTCCCGATGACTGTTTGAGACCCCAGATGAAGCCATGCCTGGAGCTGAACCAATTCTCGGTTTGTCAGTTATATCAGTCGATATGTTCCTTGAATGCTTAATACATGTTTAATTGGGATTTATTTCATTTGCAATTCAATCTTAATTCTCCATCTATGTGCAATTCTTCGTTTGCTGTGATATTTATGTTTTTATGGGGTCACAGGCCCCTTTGAAAATGATAGAAGCTGTGAACCTATCTTAACTCAAAAGGTACATAATACAGAAACACAGATGTTGCAAATATTTTCATGTTGTTTAAAACTACTTGGAAACCCAGATGCAGAACCTCATCTCAATAAGTGTGCAGGGAAAAGAAAATAACATGATATAGCTTTTGACAGTGAGATACTTATTTCTAAATTATTGGGCATTGGATGGGTTGAGAAAATTGTTTGGAGGGTGGGTGTGGTTAATCCTTTTATAAAATCTCTAAAGCTGTGTACTTGAATCAAAAATAGAAAAGAGAGACAGAGAAAGCTCTGAGATTGCAATCTGTTCCACAATGGGTCAATTAAAATATGTAAAAACAAAATCAGATGCAAAATGAAATTGCAGCTTTTCTGTTATTCTTGATTTCATTTAATTTTTATGGAAAATCTCTAAAACATACAAAATAGACAAGAGTATGAACCCTCCTATATCCATCATCAAATCATGACCAATACTTTTCCACCTATATCATTACCCACTTTCTTCCTCCTTTTTTACTATTTATTTTCTAATCGACATGAAATTCTCATAGCATAAAATTAACCATTTTAAAGTGAACAATTCAATGGCATTTAGTACATTCATAATGTTATGGAACCACCACCTGTATCTAGTTCTAAAACATTTTCATCACCCCAAAGTAAATCCTGTACCCACTGAGCAGTTGCGCCCATCCCCACTTGTCCTAGCTCCTGGCAACCACTAATCTATGTTCTGTCTCTTTGGATTTACCTATTCCGGATATTTCATAAAAATGGAATCATGCAGTATGTGACCTTTTATGCCTGTCTTCTTTCACTTAGCATGTTTTCAAGGTTTATCCATGTCAGTACTTCATTCATATTTATGGGTGAATAATATTCTATTGTATGGATATATCACAATTTGTTTATCCATTCATCATTGATGGACATTTGAGCTGTTTCTACATTTTGACTATTGTAATATTGCTGTTATGAACATGTGTGTACCTGTACTTGTTTGAACACCTGTTTTCAATTCTTTTGAGTTCACTGAGTACATACCCGGGAGTGGAATTGCTGGGTTATACAGTAATTCAATGTTTAACTTTCTGAGGAACTACAAAACTGTTTTCCAAAGTGGATGAACCATTTTACATTTCCATTAAAATGTATGAGGATTCCAATTTCTCCACATCCTCAACAACATTTGTTATTTTCTGATTTTTTTTTTATTGTCGCTGTCCTAGTGAGTATGAAGTGGTATCGCATGATTCTGATTTGTATTTCCCTAATGATTGACGATGTTAAGCCTCTTTTCATGTGCTTGTTGCCATTTGTACATCTTCTTCAGAGAACCATCTATTCAAGCCCTTTGTTCATTTTTAAATTAGGTTGTTTGCATTTCTGTTGTTCAATTGTAAGTCTTCTTTATATAGTCTGAGTCCTAGAACCTTATCAGATATATGATTTGCGAACACTTTCTCCTATTCTTTAGGTTGTCTTTTCACTTTATTGCTAATTCCCCCTGTTGCAAAAAAAAAATTTAGATAAAGCCCTATCTAACTATTTTGAATATATCTTATATAATATTAATATAATATTCACACATTTATAAAGATGTAGATCCTGGTACCCTGAAATTCTTTTGTTCCTTGTGCTTTCCCTGACATATCTAAGAATTTGCTGTCAAATCCAAGTTAAAAAAAAAACTGTCTCTGTTTTCTTTTTCTTGTAGTCTTATGGAATAGGTTTTTAATTAGTTATTCCTTACTCTTCAATGAGTTTTGTGCTCCTCTCAAGTTTTAAACCCTGAGTTAAATGGTAAGGATACACAGATGGCCTCAAGATTTTCCCAGTCTAGACGGAAAAGCCAGGTTGCCAATCTAAACCAAGAAATATTCTAACATTTATTTTTTCCCCTCTTTAATTACCCCCACCTTCCACCCCTGACCTATGGATGTTGCCATTTCCACTTAAGAACAGGATCTCTGAAGGCAGGGTGTCTCCTCCCACATGCTCCTGGTGTGCACCCGGGGCCTGGCGCACCCAAGGTACGGTTCGTGGCTCCACATGGGGTGCAAACCCGGGACCTTCTGCGTGTAAAGCAGATGCGCTAACCACTTCACTATGGAGCCATTCTGAAATATTCTAACATTTATACTGATACAGACCCTGGTACCCTGAAATTTTCACCCTGGACCTTTGGAGTCTCTAACTGCATGGTAATTCTCTGTTGGCACCCTTTGATCATTGTCCACCCTTCCTTTCCCTTCTCTGTGCTCTGGGGGCTGAGCTTTATAGATTACATGCAACGCCTGGGATATTTTGCCTTCTGGATTCCACTTGGGTTTGACGAATGAGACAAAATGACGGAATATCAGAGATGGGATGGGGATATTCTCCCCTCATGCTCTCCTTCTGTGTCAGCACTGCTTTATGACAGTGGCCGTATCCCCTTATGACCGAAACTCCTTTGGGTGCCCTGTCTTCCACACTCCAGATCTCATATGGCACTGATAATTTTATTTCCTTTATCTTCAGGCCTAGAGATGGAAATAGGAATGGGTAATAACTGTAGGCACAGTGTGTTTTTATCTATAATGCAGGTAAAACAAAGTTGGTGAGATGCAGAAGCCTAACCATAATTTTTGACATGGTTTCTATGGGAACTGATGGTCTAGATCTCAAACAACAAACATTACAGGTGAGCTTCTGGAGGGGATCTTTTTGTTGTTCCAGAATTCTGTTATTTGTTTCTCTGCCTTTCTTTCTCTCTTAGCAGCTGGCAGAAAGGCGTACATTGCACCTTCTCCAACATGAAGTTGACTTCAGATAAATGAGCTTGAAATACATCATGATTTTATGGCATTTCAAAAGAAACTATAGTTAGCACAGCTGTTAACTTTGGGACATTAACTTGTTCTAAAATTAATAGAACTAGAAGGAAACATGATAAATCTCTAAAATTTGGGAGTATGGCAAACTTTTCTATGAATTAAAAATCTATGAGCCATAAAGAAAAAATGATATGTTAAACTGTGTAAATGTTTAAACTTCTGCATGGAAAATAAAACAGTGCAAGGAAAGGGGGGAAAGTCTATAACAGACTGAGTGGGGAGAATGACTGCAATTTACACCATAAAGAATTAATCTCTCTAATATATAAAAAGCTGCTAAAAATCAAGAAACAAAGAACAATCTGATAAAAAAGTGAAGAGACAGTTCATAAAAAAGATATTCCACCTCATTAATAACAAGAAATGAAAATTCAAATCCACTAAAATGCCTTTTTTTTTTTTTTTTTTTTTTACCAAAGAGATTGGCAGAAATTCATAATCATAACAGTGTACTATTTTGACAAGGCTTTTGGAACTGTGGTCGATTGTTTGCAACAATGGCCACAGTTATTCTGCTCCCTGTAGCTACACCTCTTTACAACGTAACTCCCAGCAAGATGTGAAGCCCATTCCCCTAATGTGAGTTGTCCTTGTGGCTGAATTTGACAAATAGAATACAGAAGTGCCATCATGTCAGGTCTGCTCTAGGCCTCAAATAGATTTACATGCTTCCACTTGTTCTCTTCGAACTCTTCCCAGCCATCACGTTGACATGCCTGACCTAGCTTTTTGGGTGAGAGACACTTGGCCTAGTCACCACTCTTCAATCCAAATAACAGCCAACCCACTGCAGAAGCTGACCTACCGTTGACTTCAGATCTATAACAGAGCCCAGCTGAGAACAGAACTGTGCAGTCAAGCCTCGCCTAAACTATCCATCCCCATAATTACAAACTAATTAAATAATAATTGTCTTAAGCAACTCAGTTTTAGAGTGGTATTTTATGCAGCACAAGATATAGAAATAGGCACTCTCAGACTTGTTAGGAGCAAGTATAAAGCTTCCCTATAAAAGAAAACCTGGTAAAATCTAACAAAATTACATTGCATTTATGCTATGGCCAGCAGTATCACTTCTAAAAACCAATACTAAAGGTATACTCACAAAAGAATGAAATAAATTTTGTATTAGGTTATTTATTGTGACATTATTTAAAATAACAAAAGATGAGAAACAACATAAATGTTCATCAAGAGAGAATTGGTTGAGTAAGTGATGGTAGAAAGATACATCAAAGCGTTGTACAGCTGTAAAAAGAATGAAAAAGCTGTCTGTATTGACTTGGAGTGAATTCCAAGATAGCTAAGTGAAAAATGAGAGAGATAAAGTAGGCTGTATTTTGTTTAAGAAAAGAGAGGAAATAATATGTATGCATATATGCTTCTGCTAGAAAAAAGAATCAATGAAAATATAAATCAAAAATTAATAAAAATGGTTACCTATAGGTGGAAGAGTTGTGCTGAAGGAAATAGGGAAGAAAATGAGAACAGCCTGAGACTGTAATTTCATATAGTTATTGCTCTTGAACCATGAAAATATTTTATATATTCAAAAAAATCCAAAATAGTCGACAAAAAGATCATTAATACCACAGGCAGAATAATCATTTTGGATGCTTTTAGAACACAATTCTTGAACTGAACATACATAGTGAGATATATACTAAGGACCAGCAGAACTGCAAAAAGATAAAATTCATTCAGTAGTTTTTGTATAATCTAAAAATGCTTTACAGGCGTTGTAGGAAAATATAAATACACATACATCCATATGTATATATGGAAATTGTTAAATCTAATAGGGGAGTATATGGATGATAATTTTTTTCTATTTCTCTATATATTATTATTATTATTATTATTTTTTACACCTACAGTGCCTGGTCTTCCTAGGTGGTCTCCTATCCAAGTACTAACCAGGCCCAATCCTGCTTAGCTTCCCATATCAGACAGGATTGCGTGTGATCAGGGTCGCATGACTATAGACTAAAATGTTTTTAATAAAGATATGTATAATAAAGATGCAATAAAGAGTGAAAAAAATAACAGGGTTGTCATCCAGTATTAATTCAACCATACCTTCTGCTAATTGTAAAATTTTACCTCGAAGGAGGTCATATAGTAAGTATAGTGGTATGGAATAAAATTTAGCTTAATACTAGCTCTGTGACTTTGGATGAATAAGCTAAACTTCTGATATGTAGTTTCTCAATTTTGCACTCTCTTCACAGGATTTATTAGAGTTAAATGAGATACCACGATGTGCATAGCACGTGATAAACATTCAATTAATTTTAGCTGTAATCATCATCATCCTCATCATTATCCTGTCAAGTTCATCTTCCACTAGATGTGCTATTTCACATGTCAAATAGATAAATTAATCCTTCTGCCATTTACAAAGGTGGCTAAATTTAGCTCTGTCTAATTCTCCAGGCCAGTGTTTCTCAAATAGTATTCTGCATAAATCTAATTTGGGGAGGTATTAATAGATGCATCCCAAATCAGAATAATTCTATAACAAACAAATATTTCAAACAAAAAACTCTAAGTTCAAATTAGTTGGGGAAAAGAGTACTCTATGTCTCCTCTAAGATTCACATTTCATATTAGTATATTAGAGGCTCTAAGAAGTCTGTAAACAAATCTGGACATTTGTGTTTATTTGTTTTGACTCAGTGTTTTCGAACTTACAGGCATGGAATTCTTTCTGCATTGCTTATTAAAATCATGAAAGAAAGTTGGTCATGGGGATGGGGAGCATGGCATAGGGAATGCAGTTAGCATTAATATGATGGCTAGGTGGAGGGGCAGGGAAGGGAGGGAGCAATTGGGAGTCATTTTATGAACTATATAGATGTCTAACCAGTGTACTGTATACTTGAAACTAATTTAAAAAAATAAATTTTTTTTAAAAAAATGTTCTGTGAGCACCAATTTGAAAAATAGATCCATATGAGCAACCGCATGAGGAACACAAATTTAGTTACAAATGCAATATTCAGGGGGTTAATTCTCTGGGTGTCCGTTACCCACACAGCTCTGGTAGCTGTGATTCATGGCATCTATTAAGCTGTTTCCTGAGGCCAATTTTGGACTTGGACCTGTTGAACTGTTCATACTATGCTCTCATTTAATTTTTTTCTAACTTATGTCACATTTTTTGTTAATTTGTTATGTGTTTTGTAAAAACAAATTTCGAAGTGCACAATACTATATTGTGAACTGCAGGCAGTGTGGTACAATGAATCTCTAGAAATTCTTCATCTTGCTTACCTGAAACCTTATACTCATGGAACAACAACAACTTCCCATTTTCCTCTGCCTCCACCTCCTGGCAACCAACACTCTATTCTCCACTTCTATGTGTTTCACTATTTTAGATTCCGCATATAAGAGGAATCACATGGTATTGGTCTGCCTTTCTGTAACTGGCTCATTTCACTTAGCATAAGGTCCTCCAGGTTTATCCACGGTGTTCCAAACGGCAGAATTTTCTTCTTTTTTTTTATGACTGAGTAACAATCCACTGTACATATATGCATTTTCTTTATTTGTCTGTCAGTGAGCATTTAGGTTATTTCAATGCTCTCATTTTTAAGTCAATATCCAAAAACAGCTTCATTTCCTTTACTACTATGTTTATTTTATTATTTGTTTATTTGTTCATTCATTTTATCACCCTCTATCTGAATATCCATTATGAGCCATAACTATACTAACAGGTGCTGATGGAAGTTATAAGGATGTATTTATTATACACTCTCCTTGCCCTGAAGTAGTTTGCAATCTAGTCGTTTTCACCCAATCGATACCTTATAAATATGTTTATTTTAAATGTTATTTTTCCTCACCTAATGTAGATGAATGCATTGGGTTAACAGTTCAAAATGTACATAAAGAGAAAAAAAATCTAAACTTATTCCAAGCCCAGAAATGACTTTAATATTGGAATATAATCGACAGTTGATTATCCTGATTATCCTGGCAGAATGATCCATTCTTTTTTATTTTCTTCTTCTTTTTTTTTTTTAATGAGCAAGTAGTTTGTTTTATGTTTATGTAACTGGGTCTGAGAATTTTTTCCAATAATTTTATGAATATTTTCACAATATGTAATACACATCCTAAGTGTACTGTTGAGCACAACAAAAAGACACTACACCTCCTTGCTGAATTTCAAGCTCAAAAACAAATCCTTGAATGAGTCTGCTTTCAACAAACAAGCCACACTACCTCACAGCTCAAAAAAGAAGAGAGAAAGAGATACTTTTAAGTCTTCTCTAACATTAAGTAGTATTCTTCCACTGACATATGGTGTAGGTTACGGAGAAGATTAGGAACAGAATATTTGGGATTTAAATATCTAGGTAAATATCATATGTTACTCCAGAGAGGTTATTTCGATTTTCTGTATTTCTCAGGTTAGCCATTAAATGGATAAAATCTAAAATTACATTGATAAAAATTGCAGTTCGACTGCATTTTTGTGGAAACATTTGCTACAATAGTATAAATCTTCTATTGGTCTAACAATGATGATATTAGGGTAATAACCGAGTTATCCTGCAGTCAATCTAATTCTATTGGTACAGAGTTTCACTTATAGTAGCTACTTAATGAATTTTCTCTGAATGAAGCATTTCATTGGAAAAAGATTCTTGAACTTTAATTGAAATTTAAATACATTATCCTAGAGTTAAAAGATGATAGCAAAGATGGTTGTAAAATAAAATCATAATTGGTTTCAAGAGAGATAGCCTATCATTAGCCAAATGTTTCATGTAATGTTGAGAGGTAGAAACTCATCATCAAGCAATTTAATTTTTAGCAAAATACAAAATATAATGTACATCAGGTACTCTTGCCCTAAATGTTTGAATAATATGCATCTAACCTTCATGGATTTTTGTGAATATTATACCTTCAGAAAATAAGTTTTGAATAAATTGGAGATTTTTCTGTTTTCCAATAAAGAGAGAGAGAGTATTCAACGTGTGGAAAGATTTAGGAGAAGAATTGGTATAAAAGTTGTAAAAGCGCTTCATCGAGAAAAAAAATATTTGAGTTTTCTGTGTCTGGGAATCCTCATTTCACTCCCGTAATAATTGTACAGTGTAAAAACCAGAGTAAAACATCTGTTCTGGTGGATATAGCTTTGCTTGCAAACTGAGTCATAAATACCTTAGCTTTCCTCAAGGGAAATGGCAGAGAAGAAAGGGATGTACCTCCACTGAAATCCTACTACATGCCATGGAGTGGACTGTAAGTTTTACTCCTGTCCCATTTAAAAAACACTTCTGTGCATATCTTGTATATGAAATTATAAAGATAAATAACATGCCACTTTTTTCCTCTCCCTGGGCTCTTATTCTTAGCAATAAAACACATCATTTTTTAAATGTTAGTAATACTATGATTTCTTTTGAAGTTGGCAGAATTTCCTGGACAGATTTCAAGCGACTAACAAGACATTGTGGGGAACTGGGCTAGAATATATTTTTGAGAAATGGTGAACTCCAATATAAATTGAATTTAGAGTAAAACTTTTAAAGGCTCATTATAGTTTAAATGTCCGTAGAATAAATCTAACAATCATCATACACTATGAAAAATACAGGTCAGGAAAGATTATTAACTGCTTCCGAACTCCCATGTAGTGGACACAAACTAGAATGGCTGAATGTTTGACAAAATTTCCAAACCAGGGCTACAACCCCATATTCCAGCACGATTTCTGGTAATATACCCAAACTCCTGGTTACTGAGAGGATGCTGGCTCAAAAGCATAAGATCATAGTGTATTCCTCCTTCCCTAGCTACTGTTGTTATTGGTCCAAGATGTGGGAATGTGGCCTAAGCAAAGCCAATCAGAATACTTGCTCAGAACTTTTCAAAATCAAACTAGGATTGAAAATTTTTTCCCTAAAAAGATAAGAACATGAAGCCATGGTCCCTGCTGTGTGGAGAACACCCATCTGTAGTAGAAAAAATTGATCTATGCAGAGATCAGCAGAGAAAAGAGAGAAAGAAGGGAGAGACAGACAGACAGAGAGAAATGTTGATTAAGTCCTATTTATTCTTGATTTCAGTTCTTCCCTGTACAAACCTATGCTGACCCAAGTCATGTTTGATTTCTGTCATCTGCAATCTATAGCATCCTGTCTACTGTACTCAGCAGTTTAGAGCTGGTTGTCAATATTGGCTAAATCAAGTATAGATTTGAAGCAATTATATAGATTTTTCACAAAAACATAGGACTTGATTAATTGTCCATATTAATGGACAATTCTCTCACAGAGAGCTCAAACAAGTCATTACTATCACAACTAATTCTAAAAAAATTCAAATCATAACTCCCATTTTTATCTATATATTTTTGTTTTTCTTATGTTTTCAATTATATTTATGCCAATCCTCCATGCAATCTTTTCATTTTACAGTCTTTTGTTCACTCTGATCTATATATTTATTATTCGACAATTAATAATAGCATAACAAATTAACTATATCTGATTAGCAGCTAGATACTTGCCAAGCTCATTTATGCCCTGTTTTGATTGTAACAATTCTTTTCTAAGTCAGCTATTATTATAATCCCATATTAGAAATAAATTGAGGCACAGAAAAGTTAAACAACGTATTCAAGGTTACACAGCTAGCAGATGTGAAGGAGCTGGGATTAAAACCCAGGAAATTTGACTCCAAGCAAAGGAGGACATATGCAAACATAAAACAGTACTTATAAAATTGATGAGTTCTGAAGTTACAAAGTAGTGGAAAATTATATTTATATCAAATGAGGCAGGGAGAAGAATAAAGTGTCCACTAGCATCATCTCCTAGCTGCACTTCCATTCCCACTAGAATTGTCAAAGTGATGATGTGGGAAGTCAACTAAAAATCGTTCTCATCTCCTACATGTTTCTTTATTTTCATAGTATCCCTAGTGCCTGACATAGTGTCTAGAACATAATACTCACTGAATAAAAATTAAATGAATGGAAGAGTAGAGTCATTAAATGAATAAATGAATAATTCCAGGGAAAAAAATGAGAATGGAGAACAAGGAGCGTGTAAAGAAAGATTAATTAGAGGATCTATGAATTCTGTGAAAGACATTTCAGAAAATTAAAACCTCTCAAAAGAACTCAGAATCAGATCGTACTTTATTCTCCCACCAATCCTCACCAGGAGGTGACTATTAGGTTACTTAGCCTCTTTGGGATGCTGAAGAGCTTCAAGGATATCAGCAGTTCTTTAGCAAGAAATGACTATGTGGATGCAGGGTACCCTTTTCAGTAGAGTACCTATTTTAGACACTGCGCTCTGACTTCTCAGCTACAAGCTTCTGAAGACCAGCTTGTTTCCTGCACATTTAATGAAGCCCACAGGCAAGTGGAAAAACAACATAGAAAGGAGGTCAAGCCAAGATCCTTTTATTCCCCCTTTAGCATAGTGTGTTTTAATTGTGAGCTAAGAGATAAGTAAAAACCAAAGATGCAAAGTCCTTCTATATTTTCCTATTTTAGCTTCTTTGCCAAGAGGACATGAGTGTTACTCTGAGAATCGGTTCATCACTGCTCTTTTCTCCTCTTCACTTGTCATTGTTGGGACCAGGGGCAGAGTATCTGGGGTTGGCAGGGAGGTGTGAATGGCATAGAAACTCTAGTCAATTACTAATTTCTCAAGTGCTGTCTTATTCTGAATTCCACCACAGAAGAGAATTACATGTAAGCTGAATCAACCATTGACTTCCCTGCCCTCCATAGGTTGGTCTGATTAGAGCGAGTGATTTCGATTTCCTAGGTCAGAACTCACACTGGTGCCCTATGCTCTCAATCTACTCTGCAGATGTGTTTTGTTTTCCTGGTATCGACTTAAAAAAATTTTGAGCTGACATGATAAAATTGAGAAGATTTTTTTTTCCCCACTAAGATGAGGTATAAGGCAAAGATGTTTCCTCTCATCACTATTTTTGACACTGTCCTGGAATTTCTACTAATTCGATAAGACAATAAAATAAAAGGTGTACAAATTGAGAAGAAAGAAATAACCCTGTCTTTGTCAGTAGATAACTGGATTATCTATGTAGAAAATCTGAAACAACAACAATATAAAAATCTCCTGGAACGAATAAGAAATTAAAGCAAGCTTGCAAGATATATGGTTAATACACAAAAGTTAATCATGTTCCAATATGCCAGTAATGAAAAAGTAAAATATGAAATTAAAAACATAATAGCATTTACATTAGCATACAAAAATGAAATACTTAAGTATAAATGTAACAAAATATGTATGGAGGACTGACACTATCCCAACTTCAAGACTTACTATAAAGCCACATTAATTAAGACAGTGTGGTATTGATAAAATAACAGAAAAATAGATCAATGGAACAGAACAGAGTGCCCAGAAATAGATCCCAATAAATTTAGTCAACTGATCTTTGACAAAGAAACAAAAGCAGTAAATAAGAGCAAAAATATTCTCTTTATCAAATAGTGCTGGTACAACTGGACATCACATGCAAAAAACAAATGACTCTAGACACATCCTTCACAAAAATTAACTCAAAAGGATCACAGATCTAAATGTAAAACACAAAACTCTAAAAATTCTAGAAGATAATAAGAGAAAACCTAGATGACCTTGGGTGTGGCAATGACTTTTTAGATGCAACACCAGAAGAATAATCCATGAAAGCAATACTTAAGCGGGACATCATTAAAATTTAAAGCTTTTGCTCTGCAAAATATCAAGTCAAGAGAATAAGAAGATAAGTCAGTAGAGGAGAAAATATTTGCAAAAGACACATCTGAAAAAAGACTGTTATCCAAGATATACAAAGAATTCTTAAAACTCAACAATAAGAAAACAAACAACTTGATTTAAAAATGGCAGTAAAAGCTAAATAAACATCTGAGCAAAGAAGCTATACAAATGGCAAATAAGCATATGCAAAAATGTTCCCCATCATACTTAACAGGAAAATGCAAATTAAAACAACAATGAGATACTGCTACACATCTATTAAAATGGCCAAAATCTGGAACACTGACAACACCAAATGCTAGCGAAGTATGGAGAAATGGAAACTGTCATTAATTGCTAGTGAGAATGTTAAATGGTACAGTTACTTTGGAAGAGAGTCTGGTGGTTTCTTAAAAAACTAAACATATTTTTACCATATGATCCAGCATCTTACTCCTTAGTACTTAGCCAAAGAAGCTGAAAACTTATGTTTACATAAAAACCTGCACACAGATGTTCATAACAGCTTTATTCATGATTGCCAAAATTAGAAGCAAATGAGATGTCCTCCAGTAAGTGAATGGATAAATAAAATGTAATACATTCAGACAATTAAGTATTATTCAACACTACAAGTAAATGAGCTATCAAGCCATGAAAAGACATGGAAAAACCTTAAATGCATATTACTAAGTGAAAGAAGCCAATATGAAATATGACAGTCTGAAAAAGATAAAACTATGCAGTCAACGGAAACATGAGTGGTTGCCAGGATTTAGGGAGTATGAAGGAATGAATAGGCAGAGCACAAGAGTATTTTTAGGGCAATTAAAATACTCTGTATGATACAATACCATAACGATAAATAAATGTCATCTTACATTTGTCCAAAATAAAAGAATGTACAACACCAAGAGTGAACTACAATGTAAACTAGGGACTCTGGGTGATTATGATGTGTTGACATATGTTCACCAATTCTAACAAATATACCACTCTTGTGGGTAATGTCAGTAATAGGAGAGCTATGTGGGGGCCGGGGGGCAGGAGGTATTAGGAAATCTCTGTACCTTCCCCTCAATTTTTCTGTGAACCTAAAAATGCGCTAAAAATTATCTGAATTAAAAAAAATGAGATCTCACACAAACCCCCAAAATTCTAATTCTCTTTTTTAAAAATCAAGCTTTTTTTCTCTTGAAAAAAGCCTACCAATACTATGTCCATTCTCCCCACAAGGCAACAAACACCAGAAACCGAAAGGTGGCTGCTGCTCTCCCTGAGAAACCGGGCTCAGAGTCACTTGCCATTTGTTGTTGAGCTCACAAGACAGTTTCTCTCAGAACAGCAAAATCTATCAGAATAGAATAAAGAAGAGATTAAGGGGGAAATGGCTCTTTATGACTATACAACTTTACTCATGTGTTAACCTGCTGGCACCTACAGACTTCTGAGATCATGAGCCTTAGATATCAATGGTAAAATGAGGCCTATTCATGGAGAAAATATAGTACTCACAATGATGCTTATAATAGATAACATTTAAATGAGCACTTACTTTTTACTACTTTACATACCATGTGTAATAAATACTATTATAATCTTCATTTTACAAGTGAGAAAAACAAAGTTTTTAAAAGTCATTTAATTTCTCAAGGGCATATAGGCTGCTAGTAGTTGATTCAGGAATCGAATCCACTTTTTTTTTTTTTTACATTCAAGGGTATACTTTCAACTAATATATATACTAGGTTTGTAAAACAGAAAGTGTTCAACTTAATGAACCAGAAATTAGTGCTCTTTGTAATTATATTAATGATTCTTAACTCTTTTTATTAGAATTTCTACAGAAATATTTAGAGTGACAGTTATCTAAGCTTATTATACATGAAAAACATAAAACATAAGAACTTCATACTCAACAAGTTTCCAATATTACCTTTTTCCATAATTATATACTAATTTGGTTAATTTACTTTACTGTGATGTGTTTGATTGGGTTATCAACAACTTCAACCTGAATTCTAAGTGGCTTTATCCAGGGCTACCAGTTCTGGGATGTTGAGATGTGGTTAGATTTCTTGGGCCATTATCTAACAGCTGAGTCTGTGAACACTACTTAGACAATCAGCCAGAGAGTGTGAAAATGTACATCTCTGTGTCATTTGGGATCCTAGAAAGAAACAGATGGTATACACAAATTGGACAACTGAAGGAGAGTTATACATGTGGGCGGGGCATTGGGAAGGAAACCACAAGATGTTACATCACTACCATTCCTAAGATGAAAGGGCGAGGTAAGGAGAAGACACCAGAACCTGGAGGCAGAGAATGCTGTGTGGAAAGGGCCATTTGAAAGCACTACAGCTTTGGTTAAAGGAGACAGTCAAGCCATGGTGATGTCACAGGGATGCGTCCAGGGAAGTAAATACCAGTTCCCTGCCCTTCTTCAGGCCTCTAATCTCCTACCAGTTCTTGGCCTAGACCTGAGGGAAAGAGCACCCACTGATGTAACCTAGGCAAGTAAGCTCTTCCAAGGCACGGAAAACATGGGAAAGGGCAGAGGGTATATCTGGAGTGGAAATAGAAGATATTAAACACACCTATCCTGGCTAAAACGACTAGGATTTCCAGGCTTACAGACATATTTTCAAACTTGAGGGTAAACCATCAAGTAACCTGTATTTAACTGGGTAAGACTTCAAAATAATGAAAAAGGCTCTCATAGAATTTTAAGAAGATGGATGAGGGAAGAGTTTAGACCACCCAGACCACCTGGATTTAGAGTCAGGGAAAGCTGGTCTCAGAGATAAATTGGGGTGCCATTGTTCCCAGAAGGAGGACAAATGGGTACTGGGCAGGAAAAAAAAAAAGATGTCCACCATACTCACATTATCAAAAATTTCTTCAAAATCTTCTTGTCACATGTTCTAGCTCTGCCTCATGGAGTCATCTAGAGATGATGTACACCCCCTTTTGCACAGATCTCTTCATGTATGAGAACACCCCTTGTAATCCTAAACCACACCAAATCTTCCCTAATCAAAACACCAGCACCAGCCTTTATCTACTCTTCATGGAACATATTTCCTATACCTCACGTCGTCCTGACACTCTCCTCCTCATTTCGTGTGGTGTATCAATGGCCCTCTTCAAAAGTAGTGCCCAGAGAAGAATACCCAATGGGAATACCAGAAGAATAAAAAGAATACCAGAAGAATAATAAAAGTCAATGTTTACTGGATACTTTCTATTTACTAAGCACTGTTCCAAGAATGTTATATATTTTAATATCCTTAATCCTTACATCTATCTTCTGGAGTAGGTACTATTATTATTGCCATTTTATGATGCACAAAGAAGTTAAATAACTTGCCCCGGGTTATTCAGCTAATACATAGAATACTGTAAATTCAAACCCAAACAGTTTTGCTTCCCAAGTTTGTACTGTGATCCCTTACAAGAACCAAAAGACACAGCAATGGTATATAACTAATTGAGGGAAAGGTTTTCAACCACATTCATAAGCAAAGAAATCTTCCAACATAAGAGACCACTTTCAACTTTCAAATTGTTATGTTTTAATAATAATAACAGCCAAAACTAGTCGATGAGAAAAGCAAACTACTCTGCTGCTAATGGAAGTTGTGTGATAATTCTGTAAAACAGTTTGGCATTATGCAACTAGTTGCAGCAACACATATTTTTAGAAAACATATAGCCTACAGATGTTTTAAAATCTATAATTATAATAATGTAAAATGCTATGAATAATAACAAATATCAAAAACAATCTAAACGCTAAGCAATTAGAGACTGGTTAAATAAATATTGAGACATACACCCAATGGAATACAAAGCAACTATTACAAATGCGAATATGCAATGTTTAATAATACACAAATATGTTTACTTTATTTCATTGAATGAGCACCAAAAGAAGTAAAAAGTAAATTGAGAGAAATTGGAATGGAAGAGGAGAGGCTGATTATCTCTCATACAGATGTTTCACAGAATTAATTTACATTGCAAGCTCCCTTAACAATTCAATTCACAGAAATTTGACTTCCTCAAATCTTTCTAGGTGCATATCTATTACAGAGAGTTGGTATATCTGAACTAAGTGAGAGCTATCAGGGCCTGCATCCCACAATGGCGATGGCCATTATTTATGTGATTGTGTTACACACTAGTAGATACCAGCATGAGTAATAAAGGAACATTCATTCTCTACCTTGCTTTAGCAGGTGTATGTGAGAGAAAATCTATGTTAGGTCTTCTATGCCACTTTTGGGCAGAATTTCCAACTTCCTCATCTCTAGTCCTTTTAGAAATAGACAGGTGGAGGCATAAAGGAAATTATTCCTGTCTATGAGATCGTCTTCATTTTCTCACTAAATTTTGTTGAAAAATAAAGTCTCAACTATATGTAAGGAGTCTTTTTCCCTCTGCTTTGTATTAATCAGGCCATATAACTTGAAGTACAATATTTTTGTATACAAAATAATACCATGTTCATTGTGGAAGATGTAAAAAAAAATTTAGATTTTTTTAAAAATAGAAGAAAATAATCCATAATCCTACCACTAGTAATAGCACTTTTAACATTTTATATATATATTTCTAAAATTTTCCTTTGGATACTCTTTTTTTTTTTTTTACATGCATGAAATCACACCCTGCATCCTGTGCTATAACCCTTTTAATACATCCTGAAATAACATAAACATCTTTGCCTATCACTGCATATCCTAAATCAGGATATTTACCATGTAGATGTGAGTTTATTGTTAAAACAAAATGTAAAGCTAAGTATTCTCAAGTGAAGAAAAAGCAAGCCTCCTTTGATGCTTTTGGTATGTGCTAATATTACAGTTGCCACTAAAACCAATAAAGAATGAGGAATGAGGAGAGAATAAGAAGGAGTCTAATATTTATTATTAACAAGACCTTTTACTAAGAACTTTACATTCATGGACGCATCTCAAAAATAACCCCTTGAGGTAGGAATGTTTATCCCTCATTTCCCACATGAAGAAATTGAGACTCTGAAAGGTTATGTGCCTTGCCCAGGTTTGTGTTACTATAGAGCGGAAGTACAGGGACACTAACTCGGTTATGTCAGATTCCAAAATTTTCATGCTATTTCCACTTCACCACTGCTTCCTTACAAAGTTCATTTACTTATTTATTTATTTTTAACTATTTTCCAGCACTAGGTTAAGAACTGTGCATGCAAAACTGAACGAGCAGGAAAGGTCCCCTCTTTGATTAAGTTTATGTGTCTTAGGACATGGACAAGTAGAACATAAACAGCTAATACCAACAAATGGGTCCTCCCACCCAAACAGGAAATGAGGTCCAAATGTTGAGCTTTCTTAGAGGAGTCTCTGAGTCACATGGCTGTGTCTTGGAACCATAAGGCATCAGCTCAGTTCAGACTCCAGGACTTTCATCTGGAAAAAGCCTTAACCATTTCACCTTGTGATCTCTAGAACTTGGTACTGGTTCATAATATGCACCACCAAAGGAGTTCAGATCATGAAAGGTTTTCTTTCCAAATCAATGGTCATGAGACTGAGATCAAGAGACAGGAAAGCACCATCGCCTCTATCGTCAAAGTATACTGTACACATCTTGAGAGCACGCCTTCTGGCGTTCGAAGGCTTCATGGGTTACTGAGAGGCCTTGGGCAAGCTATTGACCAAATTCGGGCTTTAATTTTTTTTTCCATTTATAAAATAGGAATAATAATAGCGCTTAACACATGGAACATGTGGAACATCTTAAACAGTTCCAAGTAGATAATAAGTGCTGTATGAATGCTATTACTACAACATCATTACACATGGTTCCCTACTCTGGGGTCAAGTACATCTCAGCATCATTTGGGCCTTACTATTCACTGCCTGAGTGATATTGAACACATTACTTAACTTCTCTAAATTTCACTTTTCCCAACCTTAATCTGGGGATTTCAACAATACCTAATTTAGAAAATGGTTTTCAAAATTAAGTGAGACAATGTGAAAACAGACTGAGCACTATGCTTAGCCTACAGTAAATTCTTAGGAAATGTTAACTATGATTAAACTTACAGTCACAGAACACATTAAGTCATTTTCCCACCCACTGCCCCATCATACTCCAAGCTTGTCCTCTTAATGGGACATCAGAGTTTCTGTGTGCTAATTCACATACACCTCCCTTGGTCAGAAGAAAAATATCTCACTTTTTATTTATCAGATGAGATATGTACTATATATAAGCTAAATCAGGACGGTAGTGCATGAGAATAGTGTGTGTATGTGTGTGTATGTATGTATGAATGCATATGTTAAAGAAACAGATAACCCCTATAGTCTGAGTGTACCTCTCGCTTGTAGATTTTTCTTACAATGTGCTCTCTATTGTCATACCAATGTTTTTATTTCCTTGGTATATTATAGTATTGGAATTATTTTTCTCTTTTGATACTCTGGAACGATTATACAGAAGAAGGACAGAAATGAGTTCTGCCATGAGATTTAACGTGGTACCTTTCAGGAGTCCCCATAATACTGTTATGCTAAACCTGTGGGCCAAGTTCCCATGGATTCTAAGCTGGACTGTTGCTGTTTTCGTTGCTGTCCTGTTATGCCAGGAATGCATTTTCCCTTAGAGAATCAGCGTCTCTGATAACTGAACAAAGTCTATCTCTTGTTTTGCCCTTTTAATAATTCTGACATTTAGGCACTGATTCTAGAGTACAAATGTAATTGATATGCTAGAAGACCGAATTTTACATAAAGGTAGCAGAAGCAGCTGCCCCCATGATATTTTCTCCCACTGTTAATATTCATCTGCATATTCAACAGGTTTACTGAGTACCTACTATGTGTACCACCCTCAAGATTCAGCTTTGAACATGACAGGGGACTCCCAACCTTACTGATTGTACATTCCAGTAGGGATACAGAGAGTTCACAAATACATAAATAAATGTGAAAAACACTATCCAGAAAATGCAACATGATAAGCAGTGAACAGAGACTTGAAGCCTACAGGAGAGGAATATCAGGAAAGACCTCTCAGCAGAAGTAATACCTGAGCTATCCGAAGCCTTGGGTGCAAGAGAGAGATACAGTAACATAAAGTCCAGAGGAAAATAAGCCCAGAGGAAGTAAAGTAGGGAGTGCAATATCCTTGAAGGGGGAATAAATTTGGCATTGGAAGGCACAAAAAAACTGCTTGCATGGCTGAAGCATGACTAGCGACGAGGAGCAATGGGAATGATAGATCGGAGAAGCAGGTCAGTGATCCTACTTGCTTACAGCGTGGAAGGAACTCTGGTTCATGTTGTCTTGCTTTTCTCATTTGTTAACAATAAAGTAGTTGGAGGTAAGAGCAAGGACAAGTACAATACTGAAGGTAAACATCTGCATTATCACTGCAATTTAGACCTTGCGGTACCACTTTCTATGACTATATGACATTAAGTATAGATCAACCTAGCTTGAAGTCCCTACTCACAGTCTCACACTATGATCTTTGAAGGCAGGATACAGGAAATTTACACTTCAATGGGGTTCTTCTAAGCCTTAGTTTCCTCATTTGCAAAATGGGGCTAATAATAATAGCATATCAACATAAGCACACAAGATCTGTAGTGCCAAGCTGCAACATGGTGATAAACACATTAAAACCAAAAAGGTATCTTTACACTCACATACATTGCAGCACTGTTTGCAATAGCCAAGACATGGAAGTAACTCAAGTGTTCACCAGCGGATGAGTTAATAAAAGAAATATGGTATATATACACAATGGAGTGCTATTCAGCCTTTAAAATGAAGGAAATTCTGCCATATGTGACAACATAGATAAACCTGGAGGACAGTGTGCTAAATGAAATAAGCCTGTCATAGAAGGACAAATACTGCAGGATTCTACTTATATGAGAAATCTAAAATGGTCAAACTCATTGAAGCAGAGAATACCATAGTGGTTGCCGGGGGTTGGGAGGGAGGGAAAACGTGGATTATTGTTCAATGGGTATCAGATTTCAGTTATGCTAGATGAATAATTTCTAGAGACCTGCTGTACAACAGAGTGTGTATAGCCGACAATACAGAATTTCCAACTTCAAAATTTGTTAAGAGGGTAAATCTCATGGTAAGTGCCCTTACCACACAAAGGGACACAAGGAAACTCTGGGAGGTGTTGGGTATGCCTATTACCTTGATTACGGTGACATTTCATGAGTGTTTGCATATGTACAAACCCATCGAATTATATACATTAAATATCTGCAGTTTTTCAATAAAGCTGTTTAAATAAAAAAGACAGTTAGACTGTTAAAAAAAATCTGCATTTCTGAGATAGTGTGGTATTAATCCATAATCTTCTTTCTGCACTTATACAGCAGCTGAGAAAACGGCCTTCCTAGAAGCCGGTCCTGTGCTTCTGAGCAGCGATGACTCCATGATGCATTTTCAAGGCACAAATCATTTTCTCTTTACCTTTTATATGCTTCATAACGATGTTAATGCCTGAAAGGTCACCAATTTCCTGGCTGTTTATAGTCAGCAGGGTTAATTTTTCCAGCTGGTCATAAAATGTCAAACCCATCAGTAGCATTATTCACTTCATTAGCTAATGGAGTATAATTTATTGTTTTGGGGCTTAAAGAAAAGACACTTTTGAAGAATATTTTGGAATAAGATAAAAGATATTACTCAAAAGGGAAATTCTTTGCTTAAATTGCCATCATCACTATAGCTGATTATCTTTTCTCAGAAAATGACCCCATATGTCTATATAGCAAATGACCATATATGTCATTTTTTTAAATAGCCCTAAGCCATGCTTAAAAAAAAAAGAAACGTTTAGAACCATTATATAATCATTTCAATAGAAAATATTTATTAAGCCCTTAACATGTGAGATGAACATTTTAAATAAATTGCCTCACAGAATACTCATAACATTCTCATGAGGATGGAATTATTGCTCTCATTTTGCAAATGAGGAAATGTATGCTTTGAAAAGTCTAGCTAAGGGAGGGTCAACATGCTTCTGAGGCCTCACCTGTTGAGACCCTAGGGTGTGGTAATAGGAACTGGCCATCTGCTGGCTCTTGGTTATGGCTTGAAGTCAAGGAAAGTGCTATTTCGAGGATTAAATGGCAGTGAAAGAAGATGCTATTGCTCTCAATTTTGTTCCTAGCTCTGCAACAGCTTTGCATCTGGCCCTCATTTCACCCGAACCCATTTTACTGGAAAATTAACCACTGAGAGAAGAAAGATGCCATTGCCCTGGGATCTCCCACCGAGATCCCACACGATCTAGCCCACAGCCACCTCATAGAACATATTTCCTGAAACCTTCCTCTTCACACACCTTGCTTCAGGCACCCAGCATGGGTTACAGTGCTAGCACACAGTGGGTACTCAATAAAAACGTGTTAAATGCACTATAAAACCCTACAGTCAAAAAGATAACCTATGAAGGTACCTGTAAACCTCTAATTAAAACAGTTTTCAGAACTTTCTTTTTATCCCTACTTGAACATCACATCTAAGGCATGGATGTTAATAGAAAGGCAAAGCAAGGTGCAGAATTTTTTCAGTTACTAGAGTTTGTTATCTGACATTCTAAATGAATATTCATTCTTTGCATAATGTGACAGCGAAGAAAGGATAGTACTGACTTAAAATCAATAGAAAATAGACCTGCATAAAATTCTCATGATGCAAACTTACAGTTGCCTCAAAAAAAAAAAAGTCAAATAATTTCCTTATTACTTTTACATAAGATTGCCAGAATACCATAATAGGGAAAAATCATTCTGACTTCATAATTCCCAGGAGAAAAGTAACCAAAATAATAATAATAATAATAATAATAATAATAATAATAATAATAGTGTTAGAGAATAGTATTATTTTAATAATTCTTTAAATAGGTTAGGCAAATATTCCAGCAACATTTGTCCCATTTTTTCACTAATTATTATTTTTCCTGCTGATAAAATGCTAAGCCCTAAGCTGTTGAAAAAATTTTGTTGCATTTTTTAAAAATCAGTGTTATTTATAGTCCAGTAAATCTAAAATCCCAGAGCTGATGCTGAAACATTTGTCCCAACAAAGCAACAGGCAAATTCCCTGCTTTTATATCCAATGCTGTAAACAGGAGCAGACAGCTCCTTACTGCCTAGAGATGGCAAACCTCGTAAGATGGGAAGACACCAAGGTGCCCGTGATCATGCAAAGAAATGTTGGGAAGAGAAACTGCCCATTTTACAATTTTGTCAAATGTCAGACCCTGGAAAACAGATGAAAAAAAAGGGGGTGGGGTCTTATGGCTAGATCTATGAATAATCTACATTAAAAATAAAAGGAGGTTGCCAAAAAAAAAAAAAGAAAGGAAAGAAAAAAAGAAAGGAAAGGAAAAAGCAAAGCAAGGAAAGCAAAGAGAAAAGCGACCCCTGATCTGCCGACACAGTATGGGGCGCTCAGCAGACCTGCAGTCTGGATGCCCTCTTCTACCCATCACACATGATGCTGGGGAACAGAGTTCCAGCTTTCATGTCTGTAAAACAAAATAATAACAATTCCCATCTCAGAAGCGTTTTTAGTGGGCAACAAAACAGACTATTAAGGAAGAAAGTTCTTCATAGAATAAAATGCCAAACAACTGCTCTTTACAGTGGTTTCCAAGGCTGTTAGCTCGAAGTGGTCCATTTTTGTTGAAATCCCAGTTAGTGAACACCTTTAGGCAAGTGACTCTTGCTCTCAGAACCTTAGTTTTCTTATCTGTAAAATGGGAACATAACAGCACCTCTTTGTGCTAGTTGTTTTCTACTGCTCCCTCACAATCATTCTTCCTGTTTGGCCATCCTGCTCTCGCCCTTGGAGATGATTGACCTCTGCAAAGCAGATCAACGGGCCGCCTTGTATCTAACTGTCAGTTGGATGTAGCCAATGGAAAACAGAGAGATGAACAGAGGTGGGAGAAAGTGAGGTAAGGGTGTTTATTCCTCTGGATCTCTTCCTAGTAGGTCTCAGTGGCTTGCCTGCTACTCTTTGCCCAAGCTAAAGCTCCAGTTCCACTGTTCTCTCCTGTAACCACAACTACTCTCTCTGGATTCTGCTAACAACTCCCTCCCCTCGCCCCTTCAGGCCTAGAGGTGGTAAGGAATGAATGGGTTAGCAATAGTTAGGGTGGCTTCACTAACCCTTGTTATCCTCTCTTAACTGTGATCACACTTTGTAAATAGTCATTTTATCAACAATTCTTTGACCTATATGAATATCTCATTTGTTTTCTACCAAGACCAAAACAACTGATATAATAGAAAGGGCCTGAGGGAACAAGCCCCCTGATGGAATTCTGAGATTAGTTTGCTTATATATTTGAGGAGGGCATAGATAGATACTTTCCTTGTAGGAGATAAGTGAAACATCAGTTTTTATGTGATGCAGTGGCATTATAATTATTTGAGTTATCACTGGAGATGGCCTGGCACGAAGTGCAAATGGAAGGCAAGGGATTGAAAGATTAAGTGGCTGTGGCACTTAGTTTCCATGGTGATGATATTGATCAGAATGTTTTTGGGGTACTTAGTTGCTGCTGGCAGCCCTGGAGAGCTGACAGACCCCCAGAGAAAGGACAAATTGGAATCTTTAACTGTCGAGCTCATAACTCAAGTATAAAATCAGAAAGCCTTGATGATAACCTTGCAGTTGTGCTTTTTCTCATGTACTCACAGGCTGATATGTCTGTGATGGAACCCAAGGCCTGATTGCAAGTAATGCTAGGTTGGGATACCAATTAAATGCTCACCTCCACCAGATATTTTGTCATGGCTCTGATGGAGAAGAAGTAAGACCCTGGTATATGAGAAAGCGACATCTGGGCAGAAAACAGATGCTGCTGAGAACTTTGCATCTGTAAATCTCCCTGACAGAAGCAGGGAAACTAGAAACAATAAAAGGTAAATCCAAGCATATCCAAGGTGGAGAATTCAAGGCCTGGGAAGAAATAACGTATATGCCAAAAGAGCTATAGGACATTGCCAATTTATATCAGGAGGAATGAGCTGAGGTAGCATGCATGGGAGTGGACACTAATAGTGTTAGACCAAAGATGACAAAATATAAAACTGCATTTAGGCCAAATCTATTGATATAGGTACACTCACCTCACTGGGAATAAAATTAATAGTCTGCTTGTTTGGCTCATTAAATTTGTATTAAGAAAAGGCTTAGAGCCAATGAACTTGAGATGTCAGAACTTCCCTGGCATGCACGTGTGTGTGTGTGTGTGTGTGTGTGTGTGTGTGTATGAAGGAATCAGAAGTTTCAAGGAAATGGGGATGGTAGAATAGACCTTATACAACCTGTTCAGCGATGCCCAAACCAACCACAACCTCAGGAGAACCCAGAGGGCACTCCCTTCATCAAAATCTTAAAAACACATCCATGAAGAGCACTGATGTCCTTTGAAAACAGTATGTTGGCAGTCTGTCTAGGGTAGAGATGACTGGAGGTGTTGCAAAGGAAGTTGCTTTCTTAACCTCTGTGGAAATATGAGATCCTGGAGTAGAGGGTAGGAGGAATAATTACTATTATAAGATACAGAGGGAATAGAGTGGTGATTAAAGTGTTTTGATGTATAGGGATAAAATGGCAATGGTTAATGCGCTATCAAATTGTTAGGAATTAAGTAGAGAGGCAGCTTTCTAAATTCTACTTGACATCTATAAAAAAATTCTAGGTATTAGTGGTATGGTGAGAAATATAATTCAAATCTTTAGGGCTGATCATGACCTCTTACACAGTGTTCAGACCTAAGCTAATTCATAAATCCAGATTCTCTTGATGATGGGGGAAGATACCTCCAAGGACAGTTTCAACAAATGGCCACGGACATGGACTATAAATATTCATCCAAGCCTTCCTTGAAGAAATCAGCGAACATTTATCAGACTTTCTGAGAGCTATTAGATACTAACTCTATAGTAAAATGAATCTCCTGAGACCCAAAACACTACTACAAGCTACCAGTCCTAATGGAAGTTACGTAACAGATGAATTCTTGACCCAAGACCATCTCATAATGGGTCTGGTGGGAAAGTGATCCATGTTGTTTCTTCGTCTAATCCTAGAACATATAGTGAAAAAAAAAACAATGTAAGAGAACTCCAAGTCCTGTTCCCTGACCCACTGAATGAGGTAGGAATGACTTAGTGAAAACCCCTGGAACTGTTCGCCACTCCAATGTATGCTGACATACTTTATCCATGGGGGTACTGCAGGGGGATAAGAGCTTAGGTTTAACAACAGAGACTTTAAAAATGCAGAGGTGGGTATTACTACCTCATTTGCATTTAACTCACATGTCTGGCCAGAGCCGAATCTAGTAAAATGATACCTAAACTCATAAGCATGTATAGATAACACATCATAAAAATCATACAACAGTAAGAATCATGTAAATTGATGTGGCTTTTTCACTTGCCACCTATGAGTCATAAGTTGGGTCAGTATAGAAAAAAAATATATTAAATAAGCCAACTGAATGGAAGCTTATATTGTAAAGGGTAAAAAAAGAGGTTTAAAAAATCTATTTCCAAGATGAGTTCAAAGAATATGGACTCATTAGTGACTGGGGTCAATAAAACAATAATCTCTTTGCAATGCTAAGCCCAGCAGCCATCATAGAAAGACCTGCCCTAAATGGATCATCCTTCCTATGATTTGATTCAGTTCTTAATATTAAATATGAAACCTAATGAGAACAATGATTTTACATAAGTTAAATGACATTTAATTTGATTCTTCAGAATTTTTTTTCATTTCACCCGATGAAAGATCTAGAAACTCTGCTACTTGAGAACTACCAATACTACATAAGGTGACCCACCCAAATTTGGAGTGGCGAATTTCATCAGTAATCTACAGCCTACCAATATTGCTTCCTCTTTGCCCTGGGACCTTTATTAGCACATTTTCTCTGGTACCAAATAGCAATTAGATTCAATTTTACCCTCCTTTTAGTTTCCAAATCCGCAAAGCTGATTAATGACTCTATCAATCGATATTTGGGATCAGGGAAGGTGTTCCTTTTCATGACCCCCATCTTCTTAGAGGACTCTGTCTCAGAGTCTCACGAGTTAAAGGCGCTCAGAACATTTGACCTATTTTCTAGTGAAGGCTTGGTTTCCAGTAAATTCTCTGGAATGGAGCCAGAAATCATTTGGAATGTCTTTGAAAGCAAATGTCCTGTTAGATAACCCATGACAAGTCTCAGGTGCATCGAGAGGAAAAAAGATGGCTTCTTAGCTAGAAGGGAAATACAAAATAAACAAACAAAACACTCAGAGTCCCAAAGCTAAACTTTCTAAGGTTATAAATGAATATAATTTCAGGTATCTGGGAATTCTTCTTAGTTGCTAAAAATCACAGGTACTGTCAAAAAGAGGTTTAGAGAAAATCCACAAAGTAAGCATAACATCAAATGCTTCATTTATATTTTTGTGTAATATCCAAGCAGTTTTTTAAACCTATCACCTGAGTCCCATTAGAAATTAAGAGAGGGAGAAAGAAATCACAGAAGGAGAAAGATGGGACCTCATTAGGGCAGAGAAAATGTTAATCTTTTTGGCTACTAAATCTATCACCAGTGCCCAGTGTGACGCTTGATATACAGTATGTGCTTCATACATGGTGCTTGAATGAATGCATAGAGAGAAGAGAAAAAGAGGAGGATGAATATTTTGGAAGACAATTCCCATCTACATGATTCATCGTCTCCCCAAAAACTGAGCTTCAAGCCATCACGATATGGGGTACTTCCTCTGGAAAAATGCAGCTCTTTCAGAATAGCTCTTTATTTGGTTTATAACTCAAAAGGACACAGAGAGCAGGCTCTCAGGATCAATTACTATCTTTCATTATTTGTTTTAAAATGACTGTGCTCCATAGTATTCTCTCCAGAATTTCATACAGGAGGTGGTTTGTCTGATATATTATTATATTGCCCATGAAAAAATCTTTGGAAAATAAATATATCTTGATTGTTCCAATTATATTCCTTAGTATATTCAGATAAGCTTCTCTCATCTTCTTTCTTATCCCTTTACATTTCTCTTTTTTTCTTTTCTTTCTTCACCAATTCCAGTTGTATCAACTCATTTCTTTCCCTTCTCTATTCTGATTTTTGTCATTAGCAAAAGTTAAAAGCAAAACATTTTCTTTCTCTTTTGCTTGTTTTAAATATCATTCATGTTTCTTTGATATAAAATTTTAATTACTCTTTATGGAAAAAACCCATATCTAATCTTAATTTCCCTCTCTTTCTCATAATTGGATAATTGCATATTTCTAGTTTAATCAGTCAATTGTGCATGTGTAGAAACTGCTTTAATATGTTAGAGACACTGCTTTATTTAGTCCTTAACAAAAGGGATTAATGTTTGGGTTTAGAGGATTTATGAGATTACTTTATAGTTTCCACATCCCATTAATGGCTCCTGGGGCCAACACAACTTCTGTTCTTAATGAAGGAATGGCTTCTAAGAGACAGACTTTGATATCTAAGGAGAAGCGAATGAAACATATTTCTTACAAGTCTGTGCTTTTACTGGCATGGGGGATTGTGGCTAATGTAGATTTGATTGTCCAAAGCAGCCAAAAGCTTTGTGAAAATGGCAGAAATTGTATAGAAAACAGTACCTCTTCAGGTCAAAGAACTTGCTCAGATTCTAATTTTTAAGGGTTCTTTATTAAAGTTTCATGTAGTATAAAATGGATCCTCCTAACAATAATGTTTACCTTTAATGTGGTCCCTCTGTCCATGGGCCACCCTCAACAGAAACACCTTCCAGGTTCTGGGACAGAGCTATGTCTAAGAACAGGCAAAAGGAAAATTTAATCTTCCCCTCTCTACAACCAAAAATGTATGTAAGGGCACGTTAGTATGCTGACAAGAGCCAAACTCTCATCTTATGGAATATTACCTCACTGGAAATATCCTTGAATGTAACAGCTATTTTAAATGTTAGCTCTTAAAACCTCTTTAAACTAAGACTCTAACATGAATATGCATGTTTGTCCATATCCTCTCACTGACTTGCCCAAGTGCTCTTTTTCTCTAAATGTGGTCAAAAGAAAACCAGCTCTGAAATACTCTAAGTTTCTGCTAATGTGATCTAAGCTCTTTCAGAGGCAGAGATGGGGAAAGGTTACAATTTCAGGGTTCTGCTCACTAGCCACTTCATAACCTTACCATTTTATCATGAATTACTAAAAAATACTAAAGAAACAAAACAAACAAACAAAAAAACATCTAATGCAACTCCTTCTTACCCTGCATCCTCTCTACCCCCCCACACACACACACAATGGATCAGAACTAAAGAGAATATATGAAGAGGCGAACAATACTTAGGTCACTTGTCCCAACATCCATAAGCATATAAAATAAAATGAATAGTCACAAAAAGGCAAATACTCAGAATATCCTAGCCTAACACCTGGAAATTTCACAATGTCTGTTAGATTGAGACAGAAAAAATCCACTGAGGGACTAGAATTAAATCCCTTTGAACATCTCAATATTTGTAAGTGAAAAGACAAAGATCAAGGGGAATAACTATTTGAGATGCTGAACACTAATTGGTCTCAATCAGTCAAATTCTGCCCAGGGCAATGAAAGACATTTTACCATATTGAAGAAAAGGGGGCTGCTGACTGCTTTTCTCCAACTCTCAACTCTGTTATCCTATTCTACTCTCAGTTCAAAGGAGAGAGATTCTTTTTATACACGGAACATCATCGGTGGGCCAGAATGCTTGAATCGTCAAGAGGCTGGACTGCAGTGACAGCTGAAGAATGACACTAAAAGTAAATCAGAAAATTAGCAAAAGCGATTCAATGAAAGATTCAATTCAATGAAAGATAGATGGAATTTTTAATAAATGGTGCTGGAGCAACTGTATATCCATAGGCAAAAAACAAAAAAATTCTAACCCAAACATCACACCTTATTCAAAAATTTAAGTTAACTCTAGATCATAAACTTAAATGTACAACATAAAACTGAAATTCCCAGAAAAAAAGCGTAGGAGGAAATCTTCTGTGTCTAAGTAAAATTCATAGCCCTGACACCAAAAGCCCAACTGTAAAAGGAAAAAATTGAAAAATTGAACTTCAAAATTAATAACTTCTGCTCTCTAAAAGAACTTGTTAAGAAAATAAAAATTACAGACTGGGCGAAAATATTTGTAAATCACATATCTGACACAGTTCTTATACTTAGAATATATAAAGAACTCTCTTGCACTTTGAAACAAAGTAAAAACTGTCATGTTTATGATTCCTAACTCATTCTTCCTCTATTTAATCTGTATCGCCCTTTAGACCTTTGTGATCCAAGTCATTTCCCCTTCTATAAAACTAAAAACAACAACAACAACATACTTGCATTGCCGCTCACTACTTAACATTTCTCCTCCCTGTCCACCTCCTACCAACTCAGAAAAGATACAGCTGCAGCTGTTATATTTAATTTCTTGTCTCTGCTCCTCCATATTTTCTAGACTCCAGTCTCCTCTTCCTGCTACAACTACTGCTCTTTTCTCTGCTTTTCTCTGCACGAAACATCACTTCATCTTCTGCAACCTTCTGCTCCAGATTTTTATGAATGTTACTGAGATGATCAGATGCCAATGATGTGAAAGGTGAAGACATTCTACTGATGTTCTCTTGGCTAATATATGGATCTCCCAGGAAAGCTTTTCTTATCAAATTGTTTCTCTTGTGCCTTCAAAGGACAAATGAAATGAGTTGAAACAATTATTCAGAAACTCCAGACCTTAAAAGCAACAGCTGCTACCCATACTGAAGTAGAGTTTTGTTCTGAACTATGTCACCATCAATCACATTTCCTAGATAAATTCTTGACTCTGCCTTGTCGCAGCAGAAAGAGACAGTGAACAGGACACTAGAGCTGAAAATGAAGAAAGGAGTTAACTCGGGGACTTAAATCCATTGAGGTTGCTTTTGAATTTCAGCTTCTGAATATAGCAATGGTGATTGATCACACTGAGTAATTCATTTATATAATTATGACAAAGCTGAATGACAGCTATGTTTCTAGTCTGCCTTATCCTGAGCATTTCCTTAAGTAACATGTATGCAAACAGTATACAAAAAAGAGTAAAATAATGAGAGAAAAATCTTTGTAAAGCAGTTCTAATCTGAATTAATTATTTAGCTATTCCAGAGAAAGTGTTTTGGGAACCTGGAATTGCTTGCTTTCTGCACTTTGTGTGACTTAGAAATACCCAGTGCTCAGGGCCAAATCTTAGTCAGCATTCTCTTGCAGCAAAAAGCGGAACGGTGTAGATGACTGTACACAATGCTTTCTTGATAGTTAGACACAAGTGTCTCAGCAAGAAAACTTCAGCTTGGAGTCACTTGCTCACACAGCAGCCACTTGCTAATACAATTCATGTGTCTACTTCGTGAGTAATTGCTGTGGCCGCAAACTGCCAAATTAACAACGTCTAGGCCAGTTTGCTGAAGCTTAGCCCTTAATATACTTTCTTTGCTTCTACAAAGTTAGAAGGCAAGGGATGGGCCTCGGACAAAAATATTGTCAAACTACAATTCAAGGCAGGTAAAATAGAAAGACAGTATACAGAGAAATATGTTACATTTAATTTTAAAAAATAAATATGTGAGGAAGGCCCACACAGTACAAGTATTAGACTTCAGTGAAAATTTATTGAGTAAATATAGGCACTGTTCTAGGCACAGGGGATGAAGTCGACAACAAGGTAAACAAGGTCTATCCTGCATGGAGTTCATATTCTGGGATGACAAGAAAATATGAAAGTAAATAACATGTAAATATAATATTTCAGAAAACATTAATATGGAGATGATAAATCAGGATGATATGAATGACTTTTGAATGGAGAATGAAGCAAAAGAGAGAGAAAGCATGCAAGGCCTCTATGGAGAAGACATTTAAGCTGACATCGTAATGACTAGATGATGCCCTCAGGCAACTGAAGGGCAAGAACAGAATATGTGAATACTTGAGGTCTGAACAACCTAGGTGAGAAAGGCCAGTTGCATAAGACTAAGTTAAACAGCTAAGGAAGACAGGATTCAAGGCCACTGCACTAGAGGAGAGAGACCAGAAAGCAGTTTGAACTCAAAGGCACTGAAATAAAGAATAGGAGAATTTTTAAAAGCTTAGATAGGGGTGTTGTAGGTCATCTGTGTTTGCTAACTGGCCTTACTCAAAGTGAAAGTAAACTTTCTCCTCTCTTCATGAAAGTAGTTTTATAATTTGGAGAAAGGGCTCAGTAAAGTTAGGCTCTTGCCCTCCCATGGAAACTGGGAGATAAGGGTGCTGTCTCCCTTGATTACATTACAAAGGGATGGCTCCAAGGTCCATGTTGTAAAACTGGCAAGAGACTTTTTAAAAGATTTACATCTCAAAGAATCAGAGAAAGACTCTACAATTACAAGTTTTCTAAAGAAAATGACCTAAGAAAAGGGAGGTCAGGCCACAGAGTCAGGAAGAAGCCTGTCTAAAGTTTATTCAAGCTGATGGGAAACCTAAAGCTTTCTTGTTCAGCAGAGAACAAGGAGAAGAGTGGGATGAGACAAGTTGTACAGACAGGCAGGGAACCACTGAGCACCATGGTGTGGGAGGAAGGTAGAATTTACTCCAAGTATTAAGCAAGAAAAAATTATCCATGGCATCTTCTGTTTAAACAGATAAAACATTTGGCGTACAGGAAATCAACATATATCAAGCACTTACAATGTATAACACATGCATTACTTTATTTAATCTTTGTGACATTGATATTACATTGATATTACATTAACGTATGTAACTTTAGGATTTATGGATTAATTGTTTGGCAATTTAAATATTATCCTAATTTTGGAGTTGAAAGAATAAAAGCTCAGAAAGATTAAGCAATTTGCCCTACGTTACCAAGCTATTAAGGGACATCTCATTTCCCTAAATTCTTAATATTGAAGAACTTCAAAGATTCCCATTTTCTATCAACATCCAGTTTACTAGTGATATCTTCTAGTCTTATGACTTTAAATGCCATCTGAATGCTGATGACTCCAAAGTTTTACCTCCAGCTCATACATGACATAGGTGTAGTCATTGAGATATAGAACAATCTTTCAGGGAGGATTCTGAAAAACAATTTCCACTCTCATAATAGAGATGCATGAGGACAACTTTCTGTACCACCTAATGTTTCTTTAACATTGTTGGGTAAGGATGTGGTGACCACTATTACATGATCCTCACCAGCACACTGAGGACAATGCAGTAGAAAGATTGGGATACTCTGAGTCTCTGATGATTATTGAGCCAATAAAGCTCATTGTTCTGCAGAATTTTTATTATGTAAAAGAATATTAAATATTAATTGCCTTTTACTTGAAGAAAACATAGGAACTAAAGTCATGGACCTTGGACTTAAGGAGGATTTTATGAATTTGACCTCAAAGGCAAGAGAAGTAGAGCAAAAATAAATGAATGCAACTGGATTGAACTAAAAAGCTTCTGTACAGAAAAATAAACCATCAACAAGGAAAAGAGACAATCATCCAAATGGGAAAATATATTTGCAAGCGACGCCTCCGATAAGGGCCTAATATCCGAAATATACAAAGAACACATGCAACTCAATAACAACAACAACAACAACAAATCCAATTAAAAAAATGGGCAGAAGACTTGAAGGGATACTTCTCCCAAGAAGATATATAAATGGTCAACAAACATATGAAAGGACACTCAACATCACTAGCTATTAGGGAAATGCAAATCAAAACCACAATGAGATACCATCTCATACCTGTCAGAATAGCTATTATCAACAGGACAAGTAATAGTAAGTGTTGGAGAGGATGTGAGGGAAAAAAAGAACCCTCATACACTGCCGGTGGGACTGCAAATTGGTACAGCCACTATGGAAAACAGTATGGAGGTTCTTCAAAAAACTAAGAATTGATCTATCATATGATCCAGCAATCCTACTGGATATTTACCCCAAAGTCTTGAAAACATATCCAAAAAGAGATTTGCACACCAATGTTCATAGCGGCATTATTCACAGTGGCCAGGACATGCAAGCAACTGAAGTGCCCTACGATAGAGGATTAAAGCAGCTGTGGTACATACATACATACAATGGATTACTCAGCCATAAGAAGAGATGAAATACCGCCATTTGCGATAACATGGATGGACCTTGAGATAATCGTGCTAAGTGAAATAAGCCAGACAGAAAAAGTTGAAAATCACATGGTATCACTTATATGTGGAATATAAACCTAAAAGCAACAAACAAACAGGACAAACGGAGACTCATGGACATGGACAACAGATTAGTGGTTACCAGAAAAGAGGGGAGAAGGGGAAGGTAGATGTGGTAAAAGGATCAAATATATGGTGAAATCTAGCTATGGGAGGTGAACACACAATGCAATATATATATGACTTACTGTGGAATTGTACACTTAAAACTTACTGAATTTCATTAACCAATGTCACCATAATAAATTCTAAAAAAAAAAAAACTTGAAAAAATATATAATTTTCTCACACAGTGCAGCTTATAAAAGCATTTATAAATTTTTCTCAGTTATATTTAGAATATAGCCTCTCTAAACAGTATGCATCATTTTAATTTGTGTGTATGGTACACAGACACATACACACATCAAAGAAAATCATTACAAGCAAAGTTAGATCCTGATTACTATCAGTCATTGATCACAACTTCCCACTAAATACGTTCTCTACTGTTCTGAAAATCACAAGGTAACAAGTATAAGAATCCAAACAGTTTTTAAAAAACAGTTTTGGGCAGGCACACACGTACACGTACACACACACACACACACACACTAAATTAGCTGATATTTAGAACAGAAATTGGAACCAGATAGAAGAGTGAATTCAGTCTATTTGCAGTAGAATGATCAGTGAATCTCCACCATGGTTTTTGTTTTTGTTTTTTTTCTGTGCTTCTTAATACAACTCTCTGAATGTCCCAGGAAACTAAGCACCCATCTGTCATCCCAAGAGATTACTCGGTTGTGAACAGTGTTCCTTTTCAGTTGTTTTTCTAGATTTTTGCTCTAGAATTTTTTTCTAATCATAATCATTTACCACTGAATTTTTTTTTTTTTTTTTTTTTTACAGCAGACAAGAAAAGCTTTATTAGAAGGAAAGTATACTTCCAGATGTGGAAGCGGGCCTGAGCAATAGAAGCGTGGCTCAAAGGCCCACTGAAAATTTTCAAATGCCGAATTGACCATGTCACAACATGTTTTTTAAATGTTTATTAGACTAACTCTCAATATATATTTGATACTATAATTTTTATATGCTGATAACCAGGATTTCCTTCTATCTCCAGGAGGGCTGTAGGGAAAGACCCCTTTGTTGAAAAAAATGGATAAAACTTTTCTTAAATGCCCTTCTGGAGTTTTCTCAATAGGATGTCCCTATGGGTTGTGGCTTTACCTGCATCACCCACTGCTTTATCTCTTAGATCTAGCTTAGTGTGTGTACACAGTAGGTATTCAATAAAACTTGTTATATATCAGCCCACCTCAATTCCAAATAGCTATTTGCTCAAAAAGCACTATAAAGTATTCAAAATAGTGCTTAATTAATGTGTTGAATGAATTTAAAAAGATGAATTAATGTATAAATTCATATATCTCTTGGAGTTGGAAATCCATTGTCTTTAGTTTGATTTTATGATATCATAACTCCATTTTCCAAAATTAGTAGCATTTTAAAAAATAATAAAAAAAGTAAATAAGAATCATGTTCCACATCTCTGGAATAATTATGGACTTTATAAATGATAACATAAAGTCCAGTTTTATTCATGTCTTAATTTATTCATGCTTCTATGCCTTGTCTATTATTTCTTCCTTACTGCTGAAGTTGCAACCAGAGAGAAAGAGGGGAGGAAAGGGGAAAGAGAGAGAAACAGAACGATAGAGAGAGGGAGAGAAAGAGGGAAAGAGGGAAGGAGGGAAGGAGGGAAGGAGGGAGAGAGGGAGGGAGAGAGAGACAGAGATAGAGAGAGACAGAGAGAGACAGAGATGGAGATGGGGCAAGGGGAAGGGGACAGGGAAGGGGAGAGGAGGAGAGAGACAGAGATTGCTGACAGTCAATGAATCTGAATAAACAGTGAGTGTGGTGGGTGTCTGGTATACTACAACAGAAGACAGAATAACAGGCCCTAAACATGTTCAAATTCTGATCCTTTTGATCCCCAAGACCTGTGAATGCATGGCAAAGAGACTGTGCATGTGTGATTAAGGACTTTGAGGTGGGGAAATAATTTTGAATTATCTAGATGAGTCCAATGCAATCACAAGCATCTTTATAAGGGAAAGGAGGCAACAGAGTCAGAGGAGATGTGACAACAGAAGCAAGAGTCAGGGCCAGAGAGAAATACAAAGTCACTGTCTTTGGAGACAGAGGAAGAGGCCACAACACCAAGAAATGATGGCAGCCTTTTAAAGTTGAAAAAAGTCAAGGAAATAAATTCTCTACTTGAGTTTCTTAAAGAGACACCGCTGTGTTGACACATCTGGACTTCTGTCATCCAGAACTGTAAGATAATAAATTTGTTAAGATACTAAGTTTGTGTTAATTTGTTAAAGCTATAATATGAAATTAATAAAACTACTATTTCAACTTCTTGTTTCTAAAGTCCATAATTTAAAAATTGTCAGTATGATGCTAGGAAAAATTATTGAACTTAACATCAGCCAGTATAACAATCATTTTCTAATATTCTTTCCTTAATGAGACATACTTTACATAAAACAGATTTTAAGTGTGCAGTTTGATGTCTTGACAAATGTATGTCTATGTAATCACCCCTGTAAAGTACACAGCATTTCCATCAGCCCAGAAAGTCCCTTGTGCCTCTTTACAAGTTAATCTCCCCAGCTACTCATCAGACTTATCATTTTAGATCATTTCTCTGTTTTGTAATTTAATGTATTCATATATGATTTTCTTTGACTCTATTGTTTTCTTTCTTTTGTGAGTCTTTTAGATCAGTAGATTGCAGTTTTTATTTTGTATTTACTTTTTGAAAAAATAGCTAATATTTTCTAAAATGTTTCTCTGTTCAATTCTCCTTTTTCTCTTTTTGTAGAGTCTTAGTACAAGTATGTTAAACCACTTGACATTATGGCTATATTTATTGTTTTCATCTTTTTTTCTTTTATGCTTTGTTTAAAAATTTATGTTGACCTACCTTCAAGTTCACTGATCCTTTCTTCTGTATTTTATGGTCAGCATTTAAACCCAAACTACATTTTTTATTTCAGGTTTTATTTTTTTAGTTCCAGAATTTCTGCCTGGTTCTCTTTTAGAATTTCCATGCCTCTCTCATCATTCACATATCTTACTTTCATGTGGAATTTTTAAAACATATTTTAATTGTTAAAGTCTTAGCCCAGATGTTGAAATTATTAAACAATCTGTGAGTTTGCTTCTATTGAATGTTTATTTCTCCTTGCAGTCATATTTTGTTGTCATGTGATTTTTGATTGTATACTAAATGTTATAAATATACTGTAGGTACTTTGTATTATTTGTATTCCTCTGAAGAATACAGAGTTTTGTTCCAGCAGATAACTAGATTAATGATGAATCACCTTTATCCTATAGCATCTTGGTATTAGGCTTTATTAAGTGAAGATCTTTTGGGATTTTCCCTCAGCCCTAGGGTGTAAATTTTAGTTTTGTCATGCAGTTCTTATTCCTAAAGCATGAACCTTTGGGGATTCTATGCAAAAGCTCAAGATATTAACTAATTTCTTATAACTTAATAAGGATTGCACCCCAAACTCTCTCTGCAGCAGCAGAGAACTGCTGAATTCTCAGTTCTTTCAGCCTTCTAGCTTTTTAAAATTTTATTTTATTATTAGTTTCAAGTATACAGTACATTGGTTAGACATTTATATAGTTTACAAAATAATCCCCCTAATTATTCTTTCAGCTTTCTAGCTTTTGAATTCCTTGAAGCCTCATCCCACACATGTACAATCCAAAACTATATCAAAGATTTGGGGAGAACACATTCAGATTTTGAAGCTTCCACCCTCCGTGACTTTCTTCTTTTACTAGATTCCTCTTTCAATTTCTAGTCATTCCTGCAACTAGGGAAAAACCATTTAAATATGGATTGCAATTATATTTCCCTTTTCAAATATTTTATTCCCTAAAGTTTCTGCCTGCATTGTGTCATTCTCCTGTGCTTTTAAATAACTCTTGTATATATCCTGTTTGACATTTATAATTGTTAATAGTAGAAATATTAGTCTAATAAAATCTGTACCACCATTATTCAAAGTAAGACATCCCTAGGGAAACTTTTAAAAGAAATACCTGAATTGTGAAACTGAAGCAAAAGGAAAAATAAAAGACACACACATCACATATGAAGACGCTAAATTTAATCAATTCTCTCCATCCACCTACAAACTTCCAGGAAAAAGAAAAATAAGATAAGCCAGGCCATGAGGGAACAGATAAATTCATAACGTGTAACATTCTACAGGACAAGCGATCTAATTCCTCCAGCAAATCAACGGAATAAAAATGGAATGAGGGCCTACAGGATAAAAGTCTGAGCTCACCTAACGAACAAATGCTGTAACAGCTCCCAGCTTATAGCTTGATTGTAAAATGTAACTATAAAAAGACGTTTTTTAGGTAATTGAGAAACTTGGACATGGATTGGAAACTAGATGACATTAGGGAATTATTGTTATCTTTACATGCAGCAATGGCACAGCAGTGATGTTAGCATAACTTTATTGGTTAGAGATGTGTCTTGAAATATCTACTAATAAAATGATACCCCATCTGTAATATGTTTTAAAATATAACAGGAAAAACAAGTAGGGAGTGGAAATAAGAACTAGCATTGAAAAAAATATTGTTTTGTGATAAGTACATAAATATTTTACTTTGTCTACTTTTAGGTATCTTTTATTTATTTTATTTTTTATTAAACATTGGTCAAAATAATAACTGTATAAGAATGGATTCAAGATGTTTACTTCAGCCAGGAATGGCAAAAAATGTGGTATGTGTTACCACACCTGCATTCTGTGCCTATGGAAGGCATTGTTAAATGATTAAGGCACTTTTCCTAAAAAGCAAGATTAACTTTCTCAGCCAAGCCCTCTGGACAATTACAAATTATGAATTAAAAAAAAAACAAAACAAAACAAAATGAAACATCCTGCAAATGTCCATTTTATTTTCTCTTTCTCTCTTCATGAGGAAGTATTTTCTCTCATTTTTCAATGACATTTTTAATATGTAAAGCTAAGAGTCTACTGGGGAGAAGAAGTTTGTGGGAAAAAATGCTAGAGCTCCCTGATAGTCATTTTACACTTGGGACCCACAGAGGTGTCTCCTTATGTTAAGCTGGTGGGGACAAAAAAAAAGCAATGCAACTTGTATTTCTGGTTGGTTCTTTGGAGGGCAGATGGCCTGAGGAGTTTATCTGGAACTACAGAAAACTTCAGGCCAACAAGAAATAATATCTTGTTATATTAAACCACTGATATTTGAAGGTTTTATTATTGTTATTACTGACCTGCCTATAAGCCTAGAGTAACTCAATTAATAAAGTGATAGAAATGACAATAATTGCAAGTAGAAGATAATAAAAATGTTTTTTTAATTGTATACTAAAGTATATTTGAGTGATAACAGCCATTTATTAGGTGCTTATTAGAATTAGGGATTCTGCTTAGTGTTTTACGAAAATTACCTTATATTCATTACATGAATGACATTCATTAGAACATATAAGGAAGGTATTGCATTTTCCAACTAGAAAATTGAGGCTCAGAGTTAATAAATAATTTTCCCATGTTCGTGTAGCTAGGAGACAAGGAAGTCAGAATTTGAAACTAGTTCTGTGTAATATGAAGCCTGTGTTCTTCACCACTGTACTGTAGGCTCTTTGAGGGTAGATAAAGGACTTACATTTTTATTGTATCCTCTAGTACACTTGGTAAAAATATTGAGTCTATATTTTATTCATTAAGAGTTGAATAAATAAGTACATTTTAAGGCAGGAAGTGAAGAAGATAGTTCCAGGAAATAGATTGGGTGAGGGAATTCCACTAATGAGTAGTTTTCTCTCTTCTGTATTTTTAAGTCATTTATAACAGGTTGTTACATTGCTAAATATGAGTTGTTTTTAAAGTACTTACAATTTAAACAAGCAATGCTTTTGCGAAGGTGAGAAGGGAATTGAGAATACTAGGGAGAGACTTTTACTCAATCATATTACTAACGCTGTTTACAAATATTTGTTGAGTATCACAAGCATTACAGTAACAGAGTCATGGCTAACATCTATGGAGCACATGATAATGAACCAGGCATTATGATACTTTTTATAAATTACATCATTTAAAACCCAAACAGAACTATGATACCAGTACTATTGTTAAACACAATTTACAGAGGAGGAACACGAGACTCAGGGAGGTTAAATGACTTGCTGAAGGTTACAGATGAGCTGAGTGGTCCAAACATTGATCTAAGTCCAGAATATAAGTTCTTACTACTACACACTGTCTTCGCTATTTTCCTTTCTGCTTCTCTCTGCTATCTAAATCAATGGCAAAAATTTTCTATTAAAAAGAGTAATATTTCTGGTAGAAAGTTAGGTTCTGTTAAAAACCATGAAAGTTCTTGATTTATTCTTATTTAGAAGGTTATCCTTTTCTGAAAAAATTGGTATTTTCTCTTCAGACAAATTTGTGGCTTCTTCTGAAATTCCGAAAACTGTGTCTGAGTTTCCAGAAAAATCTCAGTGGAGATGAGCAAATCTTAATAATTAAGAACCCCATATGACTTAGAGATTCGGGGGCCCCTCTTACTACCAGGTCAACAAGATTATGAGCTAACCGAACAGTCACCTGAGCTGTGGACAATACCTGTCTTCAGCATCTGTTATCCAATTCTGACCTTTAGAAAGATTAACTGGAAGCATGAATAAAAGATTTAAATATAATAGCTATGAATCATAGCATCTAAGACCCAGACGACACTTTATCATCTAGTCCAACTCCTTCATTTTATAAATGACAAATCTGAGAGGAAGGCTTTTGTGATCAAAATCTCAATGGCAAATTAATATTTCTTCTGACACACAGTGCAGTGCTCATTTTTACCTCACCACAAGAGAGGGATGAGGAGATGGGTTTTTAAAGAAAAGCAGGCTGAGAAGATGAACTAATTATGTATGGCCATTTTCATCAGCAGAGGATGGAACGATAGGCAGCAAGTTTTAGCTTAAGCATTGGAGGATTTTGACTAATAAAAAAAAAAGCTCCCGTTATGGGGGATAAATAAGTTCTGGAGATTTAATGTGCAATATTGTGAATACAGTTAATAATACTGTATTGTATACTTGAAATTCGCTAAGAGTGATCTCAAGTGTTCTCATCATATACTCACACAAAATTGGAAGTATGTGAGGTGATGGGTCTGGTAATTGGCTTGATTGTGGTAATCATTTAACAATGTGTATATAGATACATATATAAATACTAAAACAGCATGTTGTACATCTTAAATATATGCAATTTTTATTTGTCAAGTATACCTCAATAAAGCTGGAAAAAGAAAACAGAAGTATACTCTGGGGCACAAACTTGCACAAAAATATCTATAACAATTCATTAAATAAGGGAACAGATAAGGGAAAAAGTTTCCTTCTCTATATATCTGAAAAATCCAAGTGATTTCCACCAATAGAAAATTATATCCTTGCAACAGAATCAATCATCATTCATTGCATTCTTCGTAAATATGTAGTTTTTACTTGCCCAATGGCTCTGAGTTTAAAGTAACAAACAACACAGAAGTTGTTAACAATACCTGTCCTCATAAAGTGAGCTTTTTTATTTTAATAAGGGGGAAAGGTAATTTATAAGCATACAAATCAACAAGATAAATGCACATTGGTAAGTTTATAAAGGGCATAACAGGGCAATGGAAGAGTAAAGGGGAAGAGTCCGATATAGAGAGTCATCAAGGAAAGCCTCTTGAGCTGAAATCTACAAGATATAAACATGATAACTAGAGAAAGAGGCAGGAAAAAGAAAAGCATTCCAGGTAGAAGGAACAGCAAGTATGAGCAAAGAGGTGGCTTGTATCCACAAGGAATATGGTTTTACAGTCAGCTAAGCAACAAAACACATTTTCCTCTGGATTCACTAAATCCTGGCATCTTTACTCTGGTCTTTTGAATTCCCTACTATTATTGACATACATTTCTAAAATGTCTTTTCCCCCGCTGAATTTCTTTAGTGTTTTTATGTAGATGACCATTTGGTCAAAGTTAAAATCTCTACGGAGATTCTAATCTTATAATAATCACCAGAGGTATTCTCTACAGACATTTAATTTCAGGACCTGTATACTGATCAATCTGATTTCTGACACTGGCAAAGAGCCAGTGTCTCTGAGTGCATAGAGAGATGGAAAAGAAATGTCTAATATCCTGCCCCACGGAGAGTCTCTTCAGTGACTCCCCTGTCCACCAGACCCAGGGACAACAAGGATAAGGACTTCATGATTTCAATGCTCTCTAGATAGAACACACTGATTAGCATGGTTGGTGTGTACTGTCAGTATGTCAGCACTGATTTTCCATTCTGACAGGCATTTAACTACTATAAATGGGCCTGCGCTAGGTACCATATGGATTACGAATAAAAACTAAAATTGTGGTTCCTTTCTTCCTTCAAGATTATAATATTTTTCTTCTTTCAGGGTAGAGAATTTTATACTATTCAGAGCCACTCATATTTTTCTTTCTTTGCATAGATGTGAATTATAATTATATATCTTTGTGCATAGTTTTTTAACATCCTCCATTAAACTGTTAAGTTCCTCGGGAACAGGAGACAGGTTTGTCCTGTTTATCACTGTATCAATGAACATCTTTCACAGTGGGTAACACATGGTAGGTGCCAAGAAAATCCTCTTGGATACATAAATGAATAAACTAATTAAAGTATGTCTTCTTGTCACAATCTAGAAGGGCACTAGTCTGCTTGGCTTTGGAAGAAGGAAGACCTAAATGAAATGGTTAGTAGGTGAAGCAGTATTCATTCATTCATTCATTCATTCATTCAGCAAATGTTTGAGTAAACTATTATGTACTTGGCTTTATGCTGGGAAAATTAGTTAGCAAAATCAGAAAAGGTCTGGTTTTACTGAACTGACTGTCTGGTTGTGGAATCAGATGCTAGTTAAACAATCACACAAACAAATGAAAAAGCAAAGCACAGCTCAGGCAAAACACCATGAAGTTGCTATATAGTGGCTGATTTAGATTTTAGGAGCTCTAAGCGAGGGATTGCCAATGGAAAGGTGAGGACGGTCACCCGGTCACCCGCAGTCAGTCAAGTATTGTTCTGATTAGTCTCATTATAGCTTCCCCTCTGGCTGTGGCCACAGGCCAACTATCCTTCAGAATCTTTCTTCCTGATTTCTATCCTGCTCCCTTACTTCTGGAATCTGTCTTCACTGGCCCCTATGGATATGACAGTTAAACACTTGGTTTGGATTGGTTGGAGTCTGTATCTCGGTGTCTTCTTCCGAATCCTTGTTTGGCCAGTCCCAGCAACCAACCTATAGCTCAGAAAACCAATTTCTAGACTTTCGTTTGTGCAGCAATTTGTGCCTTGTGTCATATACTTTCTTACCTCTGTACTTGTATTTGCTTTTCCATCTACTTTCTACCTTTTCTTCCCAGTTTATCTAAATTCAATCCAAATGTTTCATATCTAGCTCAAATCTGCTCTCCTCCAGGTTTCTGATCATTCCATTATTCTGTACTTTACAGTTTTCCGTTACTTCACTCAAAAGTAAAAGTGATACTTTTAAAATGTAAATCACTTTATGTCACTCCCTGCCAAACACTCTCTAGTGGCTTCCTTTTCTACTGAAAGTGAACCCAAACCTTACCATGCCCTGCAAGGCCCCACCTGACCTGCCCCCACAGTTGTCTCTGACGACATCCAGTGTTTTCCCAGCATTCACCCTTTATTGAGCTTCTTCACACTGGCTTTCTAAAACATGTCAGCCTCATTCCCTCCAAGGGCCCTAGTGCTTGCCGCTCCCGTTTCCTGCAGAACCTTCTCGGTATCCAGTACACTGCCTGCCTACTTCTTGCCAACGTACTCTCACCTGATCTGAGAGATCTTTCCTCAGACGAAGACCTTCCCCGTATCCACCCTCAAGTTACTTCTGCTCCATCCTAGTCAATCTTTATTAAATTGTCCTAATTTAACTTCTCCATGGCTCTTACCACTCTCTCAGATTATCTTGTTTACTTGTATAAGAATAATGGGAACTCTATTAGGTATCGAAACCATCCAGTCGATTCTGATTACTGAGGAGTATACATGCATCTCTATTGCAGCTGGCCATGTATTGCTTCCTCTGACATAAGCATCCTCTGGTACCTTAAGTTCTTTATTCTGAGGTCTGTTCAATCTAGCCCTCCTACACAGGCATTAAGTCATCATCCCCACCCGTGTTTTCATGCACATTCTATTCATGGGGAATATTTAAGTATTATGCTCAACAAACTTAAGGTCTGCAGGCCACTCAATGCTCCATCAGTCCACTATCAAAGCAACTGGCAAACCTACTTTTCACTTTTTGAATTTTCCAGAAGGAATCAGACTCAAATGTACTGTGTTCCCCAAACTAAAATGACATACTATTAAACTCGACTGGTCTCTTTAAAGGGCCTCTCTTAACCTGAGATGAAGAGAGAATCAGGCTCACCTATCCTTAGGGGAGGAGGTAGCGCTCAGAGAACCCTAAATGCTCTCAACAAAAGTCCTCTTCTTTTATCTTCAATGCTGACTTTGTTACGCTCATTGCTTGCTGGTGAGGGTCCTAACAGATGTGGAAGTAAATTTCAACACCACTTTTTAGTCTATTTCATGACTTCATATTTCACTTTGGAATATGGTATTTACTGTCACGGTGCTTCATCTATAACTTCCATTTCAACATCATTTATTAAGTATCCGTATCTAGAATTGCATTCAAAATCTTTAACAATCAATGTGGCATGGGACTCTACAAATTAGAATGGAAACTAGTTGAAAACATCTGGTAGAGCCATGTTTTTTCATAACAGAGTAACAGGAGCCTCTGTCACTTCCCACTAGAACCTACACTCTTTAAAAACAAGGCACTTACTTATCTGTCTTGTTCAGCACAATGTATCCTTTGAGCCAAAAATAATATCTAGCACAGAGTACTTGCTCAGAAAAGAACACCTGAACGAACTGAATGAATAAACATTTACTATGTGCCAGACAACACTGATAAAAGCTTTGTATTAAAATACACACCTCAAAGATAACTGTTATTCTTTGTTAGATAAAAGAACCGAGGTTTGAATCAGTTGAGTGACTTGTCTGAAGTTGTACATGTGAGAGTGTCTAGGCTGGGATTTAAATCTAGGCAGTCTGACTCCAGAACACTTAACTTTCTCTATTAGACTGTCTAGTAGGTGCAAAGCTAATAGATACGGTATAGTGCCAGCCCTCGAGGGCTGGAACTGAGCCTGATGCTTTTGATATTCCAATGAAAAGAATGAAACAAGGCACAGCTAACTATAGTAAAATGTTGACTACATGTACAACAAGAAATACACTGCTATAGAATTTCAGGAGAAAGTACTCTCGAACTTTGTTGGGCAAGATGCACTTTTATAAAAGACTCTTAAAGATGATGGCTTCTCAGATTACCATGAAAAGATGTTTTTAATTTTAATAATTGTAAATAGGAAGTAAAAGAATTCTAGGAGAAAGAAAGGGTAGGATTACAGTATGAACACAAAGAAGAGAATCAAGAGAAACTCAAAGCCAAATCTTATTAAACTTGGTAGCTGGTCAGCTATTGTGGGTAAAGAGAAAGAAGAACTGACTATTGATATAGGGATTTAAGAGCTCTAAATCAAAGTAAAAAAAAAAAAAAAAAAGACAAAGAAAATGTCATTACCATAAAGAAAATAAGAGCTTGACGGTGATTTGAAACAAAAACTAAAGGGAATGTGAGAAGAATCCAAAGGATCAGATACATAAATAAAAGGACTAGCTAGAATCCTAGGTGGGGGAGTCCATCCCAGGTGGTGGGCTTTGCAAATTTGTAATGAACCCAAGTATCATTTTTTGAGAGATGTAGCTGTTTCAGAAAACCAAGAAACTAGTTAATTAAGCTCTTGCCACAGAACGATAACAGATGGTAATAGGGCCAAAACAGTCTTTTTGGTTCCTGATTGGTCTTTATCATTTCTGGGCCCTTCATTACAGAAGATGCTCCCCATAGAATGGGTTGAGAATTGCACATCCTGCCTGTGGACAATGTGGAATGGACAGAAGGAAAGTTAGGAGCAGTAAGATATATGTGTGACATTTAATTCCTCACCCAATAATAATTTTCCAGTATCATTCACAAATGAGATTATAGTTAAAAAGCATATTTGTGAATTTTTGTATATATATTCATAACTATAGGTACATTTATATCTATATCTGTTTTTCTTTCCCCATAATACTGAATAGGGGCTCATTCCTTAAATTACTTGAGTTATATGAATATGTCCAACCATAGAAAGGTTTCTGCATTGCCAAGGACACAATGAAATGGACAAATATTGCCGGACTGTATTTTGGGATTCAACCAGGATCTCTAGTTCCAGAAATAAAACCATCTATTTGGTGCTAAGTTTCCAGATTCAAGCTGAATTGTTCAAATGGGAGCAGCTAGCTGCCTTTCCCCAAGCTCAGAAGAGATCTCAGTATGTTTACAGCTTATTTGAAGGAAGAAAGTAGAAACTGTGGGAATGTACATGTCATTCTTGGCCCCTTCTTTGGCAATCAGCAACATTTGTCTAGTGCCTCAAATTATGTCTATGAAAACAACAAGAATATGAGTAATGGATGAACCCAAGGTTGATATGCCCCTACCTTATTTCTACCATACACGAAAGATGGAGTAAAGAGAGCAAAAACAAGTTCCTAGTTCCCCATCTGCAAGGTAAGAATGATAATTTTTACTCTGCCTACTTCCTGAGGCTGTCCTGGGAAAACGTTATAATAGATGCAAAACACTGTCATAAACGCTCACTTCATCTACTCATTTATTCGTTAAACAAATATTTTCTTAGTATACATTTGTGCCAGACACTGTACTATCCTCTGCATAAACATTGGTGGGAAAAATAGAAATTGTTCCTGCTGTTATAGATCTTACTATCTAGTATTATATCCATGTAAGGTATTAGTATTATGCCATGAATAGGTTTTATTCTAACCCAGGTATCCAACATACACACACACACACACACACACACACACACATTTCAAGCTCTGAATCCAATGGGTAGGTGGGTGGGTGTGTATGTGTGTGTGTGTATTTGAATCCAATATATATATTTCAAGTTCTGCTCAGGGGCTGTTCACTTGGAAGGTAGAATTAAATTGAATTCAAGCAGACCTGTGTTTGTAAGCAGGTTCCATCACTTACTAGCTGTCACCTGGAAAATTTACTCAATTTCTACTACACTTGGAAGTCTTTGTATGTACAATGAAGATAACAATAGTTGTTCCATCTTAGGATTGCTAGACTTTAACGAATTAAAGCTTATTAAGCATTCCATGTAGCAGCTGGCACACCTAGAATCCTCTATACATTATGGCTGACAAATTTCACTTGGAGATGCTCTTTTGGCCACATAGCCGCTGGAGAATAGACTATCACTCCTCCCAGCTCTCTAGATGAAGTTTGCACTGAGGACTACTCTGAGCAATTTCTAAAAAATCCACTTGGCTAGAGGCTAGCCTAGACTCGGGTGCAGGTAGTTACTGTAGCCTGCCTGATTTCAGACTATTCCTATGAAGGCTCTCAGGCCCTGGTACCCCCATAAATAACTCAAAGCATGGGGAAGGTACATACCCTCAAAGATTTCCCGCCAGCTTAATCGGAATGCGTGGCCCCTGCAGCAGTTGGGAGTGGAGCCAAATGAATCGAATTCCACCTCAGAGAAACACCTAAGGCTCGTGGCTGCTCCACTCTAGAGGAAGCAGCTCACCTCCCACAGGCCAGTGGCCAGGACCCTGCAGGGAGATCTGGTCAGCCCTCTTCCCCACCGCCCTGAGAGGCAGTGGACGGAACTCCCGTGCTGCCAGGACCGAGGGCCCCTGCGCTGGTGTGTGACAGACCACTTCAGAGGGACAATTAGGAAAGCCACTGGGTCTGGTTCAGCAGGAGTGTCGGGAGCTGCTTCCTGAGGGTTCGTGTGTGCTGTTCTCTGTCAGCTCCTGCTCGTTGAAAGTAATTGAAGCAGGTGCTACATTAATATTTATCATTCTTCCTTTAAAAAACAATCGATCTGAGAGTGTGAAATGCCACACACGGAAACTTTTTCATGGGCCCGTTCTCCAGCATCCTGCTTCTCTCAGTGATACGTATCACCTGAAAACTGGAGGCTAGAATTTCCAGTTAATTAGCGGTGGACTTGCCAGCCCTGAACTACCAGAGCGCAGTTGATGAAATGCCCTTTTCTTACAGGTCTATTTGGAGTTTTTTTTCATGCTAGATATCATCAATAATACTACCTCAAAGTGTTAAAGGTTGTATATTAGTTTCCTAGGGCTGCTGTAACAAAGTACCACAAATTGGAGGCTTAAAACAATAGAAATTTATTCTCTCATGGTCTTGGAGGCCAGAAGTCCAAAATCAAGGTGTCTACAGGGTCAATTCCTTCTGGGAGCTCTGGAGAAGAATGTAATTCATACCTCTGCCCTAGATTCTGGCAGTTGCCAGCAATCCTTGGTGTTCTTCGGCTTGTGGCATTAGAAGTCCAATCTCTGACTCTCACTTCACATGGCCTTTCTTCCCCGTGTGTCTCAGTCCCCAAATCTCTCTTTCTATCAGGACACCAGTTATTGGATTTATGGCCCACACTTATCCAATATGATCTCATCTTAATTTTATTACATCTGCGAAATGCCTATTTCCAAAGAAAGTCACACTCACAGGTACTGAGAGTTAGGACTTTAACATACTGTTTTTAGGGACACGACCCAACCCACAACAGGGAAAAGGAGAGAGGACTAGACAGAGGTCTGTTAATACTTAAAGAAGTTTCCCTGAAATGGTTCCTGGTCTTCCATATAGTGATCAATCAATCAATGCATAACCTTGTTTTTTTAGGTGTGTCTTTTTTAAAGAAAACTTATTGTATGTGTACTTTTAATTCATTAACACTGAACTCATGGCCAACAACACTATAACTCATGTCTGAACAAGCTTTCTAACACATGCATTTTCTCCATAAGGCACATCACAGCCTTCTTGTACTGGGGAACAGTAGACAACACTATGCTTGGGGGCCATTCTAAACAGCAAGATCACCAGCAAAAAGCTCAAAAATGTGAAAAACACAGCACTGACACTTCTAGAATGAGAGATGAAACAAGAAGGCAGAGTGTCACTTTGTTCAACCTCAACTAGGAATGTGTCAAGCAACTCAAATTTTTCACTGCTCTAAGCATGTCTGTCTTTGACCACAAAAGCACCTTAGCTATTGATCTGAGATTACAAATAAATTATAGCAAATAGGAAAATTCACAAATATGGAATCTACAAATGAGGACTGACTGTATATGGCAGCCAGTTCCAGTAAGTTTCATGTAGGAGTGCACTTATCTCAGCTGCAGATGCCAAAATGAATAGATTGACTGTAGGACTGCAAATCAATTATAGCAAGCAAGCAAACTCACAAATATGAAATCTATGAATAATGAGGACAGAGTATATGTTGCAGCCATTTCTAGCAGGTTTTGTGGTAGAAGTGCACCCGACTCATTTGCAGATGCCAAAATGGATGGAGGCTACCAGAGAACGTAACAGTCCCATGGCACGTCTTGGCAGGAGCCAGTAGATGGATCCAGACCAAACAGCAAGACGCCTATCCCCACAAATAACAATCTTGAATAAACTCTAGATGATAAAATCTATACCAGGGAGGATAGGGGGGAGAGACCTTGAATTTGACTAACTTTACCTATAAATATAAAAGTAAAAGAGTTACTCAAATTAATCAAATGAATTTTCTCTGCTGACAGGTAAAAGAGAAACTTGACAGAGATTAAATTGAGTTAGAGAAAAATAGATTTTTCTCACCTGTGCTATGGACTGTGAAATATATACAAATACATGACAAATATTTATTGAGTGCCTAATATGCAACAGGCACCATGCTGGGGGCTGAGGACTTAAGAGTGAATGATGCAGACATGGCCTTAATGAGGAAGACAGACATTAAACAGATAATAACAATGGACATCCAATATTTATAAATGTATGTCTAATACCTAGCCTATTCTCTGGCATATAATAGGTATTTAAAAGTATGTTTAAATGTAGGTGTCAGTGAGCATGTCCTTGAGAAAATGACATTTAAGCTCATACTTGAAAATGGAGGGGCGTGGTGTTCCCAGCAGAAGGACCAATGTTAGCGAAGTCCCAGAAACTAGAGAAAATGAAGAGAGTTTAAAAAAAAAAATGGAAAAGTTAGTGGGATAGCACTGTAGTGCTATCATTTTGTCTTTTTGAACATCAAAAAGACAAAAATCATTACTACAGAAGCAATACGACTTTAACATTGACAACGAAGATGTCAAAATTATTAAAAATTTTGCTCGCCGTGGTTCAGTCATCAACTCAAATGGAGACTGCAGCCAAGAAGTCAAGAGAAGGCTGAGATTCAGAAGGGCCAGAATGGAAGAATCAGGAAAGATGACGAAGAACAAAGAGGTGTCATTAGAGACCAAGGCTAAGATCATCCACACCCTTGTACTCTCAGTTACCGTGTATGAATGCGAACGTTGGACAGTGAAGAAAGCTGATAAAAAAAAATAATAATTCATTTAAAATATGTTGTTGGATATCCTGGACTGCCAAATAAGTGGGGCCTAGAGCAATTAAGCCTGAAACATCGCTAGAGGCAAAAATGACAAAACTGAAATTGTCCTACTTCAGGCACATCATGAGAAGGCAGGGTTCTTTGAAAAAGACAATAATACTAGGAAAACACAGAAGGCAGCAAGAAAAGAGGAAGACCAAATAGGACATGGCCATAGGCATGAGCCTGCAGGAGCTGAGCAGAGCTGTGGAGGGCAGGGCACTGTGGACACCACGCATTTATAAGGTAGCCAAAGTCCCCAAGACCCTATTAGGGCACCCGTGAGATCAAAACTGTGTTCACATTCATACTAAGACATTATTTGCCTTTTTTACCAGGTTGACATTTGTATTGATGGTACAAAAGCAATGGTGAGTAAACTTGCTAGTGCCCTCACACATATCACATCAATGGCATCAGACTATACTAATAGATAATCATTGTATTCTTGACCATTATGCACTTATAAATTTTTTAAAAAGTTAATTTTGCAAGAGAGTATTCTCACTGATGCAATATAAATTACTGATTTTATTAAATCTCAATCTTAAGTATGTCTTTTTAATATTGTATGTGATGAAGTAATGATATAGAAAATATGCATAAGACATTATACTGCAAATCAAAGTATGATGATTGTTTTGAGGAAATACGTTTGTATGAGTGTTTGAATTGCAAGTTGAACCAGCTGCTTTTTTTTTCATGAAATGTAAACTCTGATCATTCAGATTTGGAAATTTGACATAAAGTTATTTTCTTGAAAATAATAGTCTGTCACTTTAAGGAAAACAGCTAATATTTATTGCTAAAGATAAAATTTTAATGAAAAAAATTATAATTTTGAAAGTGTTGTGTCTTCAACTACAAACTTGACAGCTTTCCATACATAAGAACTTTTCTGATAAGACTGATAGTGTCATTAATAGATGTGATTTTTTGATACTGTATAACAAAATATGACAATATTTGGAAAATCTTCATAACTCAGTGAATCGATATTTTCCAAATAACCAAAGACAATGTCATAAAATCACACATTGGTGAAATAATCTTTGGGAATGCAAGTAGACCACTATGTTTTAACATAGTAGAGTACAAAAAGTTTATTTAAAAGAATTCAGATTCAGATATCACAACTGATCTTTGAGAAACCATTACTTGTTGAGTTTTGGTATACTATCAAAGAAAAGTATCCACAATTATGATATCTGTAGGGGATCTATACAGGTTATTTTCCACCACATATCTCTGGGTGGTCAAAATTTTTCACACTCTTCAACTAAAACATCATCATCTAGCAAAAAATTAAATGCAGAAGAAAATATGAGAATCCAGTTGTCTTCATTTAATCCAAACATTAAAAAGATATTTTTAAATGCATAAGAACACAACTACTTTCACTAATTTGTTTTGAAAATATAATTTGAATAATATATATTACCATGTAATGGGTTTATTGATGTTATTTTAAATGAAAGAATAAATAGTGTTTCAAAATTTTCTCAGGTCTAAATTCTAGTATGGTAAATGTCTATGGATATAAACCTCATGAACATCTTTGGGATCCTCAGTAATTGGGATTCTAAGACAAATACATTTAAAAACCACTGATATAGTGGAACAAACACAGACTTCATAAAATAATGGCCTGGACTCCATTTCCTCCTGCATCTCTAACTAGCAGAGTGATCCTAAATAAGTAACTGAACTTTTCAACACATGGTTCTCCTTTCATAAAATGAGAATAATAATAATCAAATGCACTATAAGGAGGAAGTGTGCTCATATATGTGGAGGCACTCTGCATCTTCCAAAACACTACACAAAGCTTATTTCCTTGCCATTATCCATGACAACAACCATTTTGAATAAAATTTGATGAATCATGTTAAAATAATTCTCTTCCCATGATGAAAATGAAAATGTCAATCAGCTTATTCATGATGCAAAACATTTTTATTTCCACCCTAACACAGGTTCAATGTTTGGCTTTCACTATTTTTTAAAGTCTTTAGAAACCCCAGAAATTTTGATTACAGATTTGGTTGGTTAGTCTGATTGATACAGATTGGTTTGATTACAGACCAATTTGGAAAATGGTTTCCTGAATTCTTATTTGGAGTGCTTGTGGGAACTGCAGCAAAACTCAGGAAAAGATTTGCGATGATGTGAAAGTAATGAGTAGGGCTGCAGGGACCACCTACGAGATCCATACTGAAACGTGATTCACTTCTCGCTGAGAAGAGCAAAGAACGTTAGTGTCAGAAGCATCAGCAGCCTTCTTATTCAATGCCTTGTGTAACACGAGAATCTCTTCTAAAAACCTCTAATTTATCCAATCTCTACTTCAATACTCAAATAGTTGGAGTGATACCACTTCGTAAGGTGGTTCATTTTATGTATTACAATTTCTTTTTTCATTATGCACATCTAATTATAGAAAAAACTAATGATCTTGAATTCCTAACAAGTTCCCAAGTGATGCTGACGCTGTTGGTCAGGGACCACACTTTGAGAACCACTGGCCTTGGGGTCTAACCAAAGCTTATATGGTGACATTTCTGAGTTGTTTGCAACTGACTTGCAACAGTGCCCATTCATGATTTTGAGACTGTCTGGACGGTGAACTCTGAATAACTGTTTGTTAGTAGGGGAGCAGTGAATAATCCACCACTGTGGATAATCCAAAAGCCATTTCAGCTGAGTTTTGGAAGGTGTTCAAATAAATTTTGATTTTGCAGGACTACTGGATTTGTCTTCATAAATCGGTTTTGCTGAGGCCAGTGTAAAAATTGACGAGACTGTTCCCTGGGTAAACACATGCTTCCCACAGTGGGGGAGGCAAGCCAGCCAGCATTGCAGGCTGGCCATGGAGACAAGACTGGCGCTCACAATTCACAAAGCAGACAACCTCCCCAAAGGATATCTGAGAACTGAGTCCACATAAGACATTTTAAAAATTGTAGTTACTAAGAATATACATGAGGGTTGGGAAGATTTGGGGAAAACTCATCAGTTCTCTTTTTTATACATTCCCCAAACTAATTAAACTCATGCCGCGTAAGGCATTCAAATATTTCACTTGTACCCTGTGTCTAACCCCTTATTCCCTCCCCCTTCCCCCAAAAATAAAACCTATGTATGTGTTAGAGGTGAGAGTGTGTGAGTGTGTGTGTGTGTGTGTGTGTGTGTGTGTGTGTATGTGTGTGTGTTTATAATTTGCCCCTTTAAGGAGATTATAAAAGAAAAATGCCATCCAAAAGCTCGCAAATCCCATTGCTATCACTAAAAGCTATGTCAAAGCTTGTGGTTAGAGATAGTTTCAGTCTATAAAAGTAGTTTCTGAGTATTGGCTTGTGGACAGGCTGTATCAGAATAACCTGAGAACATAGAAAATACAGGTGCCTTCCCCTCCAACTCGTCCCTGAAACTGTGCTAGTAGGTGACTTTACCTGCCTCCCTCTGACAGCCTAATTTTTCCTCTTCCATTTCAGTGTCTCAAATATAACACAGAGTCAATTATTGCTAAACCAACTTGTGGGTACTCTGAAGAAAATTTACTGAAGGGCTCTGCAAATAAAGTCTTGCTCCCACAGAAATTCAAAATAATCTCAGAAATGGAGAAAATAATAACATTACCTACCAATTTTTACATGCTTATCAGAGGTCAGATATCGTGAATTACTTAATCCTCACAAAACCCCACCAAGTAGGTCCTTTTCTTGGCTTCACTGTATAGGGGTGAAAACTGTGGCCCAAAATCATACTGCCAGAGAGGGGCAAATCAAGGACTAGAATCCTCCTTTGCCAGACTGGAAGCCCATTCATTTAATCACTGTTCAATATTGTCCCCCAAAAGGGCATGCTAACTACAGATCTATTTAAGAAAAATGTCTTCTTGTAAATTAACTTGTATACTAAACACCTCTTATGTGTCACTTCAAATCTTGGTTTCCTCAGTGTCTGGCCACTTGTCTCAGCCTCAGCTACCTTTGACCTGCCGGACCTAACTCCCCAAAGGCAGTTTCACGGCATCATTGCATCTCGTGTGTGCCCTGTGCACTGCTCACCTCTTTTCTCAGGTCTTTCCCTTCCATGCTATGTGACAGATCTGCTGGGAACTAGGAAGGAATTCATGGCGGTGGGGAGAACTTAGACCAATGGAAATCTAAGGGAGTCAGATAAATGTCTTTCTTCTTCCCTTGCATGAATTGTCTGGACAAGCAGTCTATAAACTTCTGTGAAGACAGCCCTCCAAGATGGAGGATCGCTCTCACTTGATACCAAGCAGTTGCTAATTGATAACATGGCTTGTATTGGCTTACTGGTTCTCTCTCCTTCCCTGCCTCACATCCCTTCTCCTTAATCAGGCTCATTGGAATTGCATCTTTTATGGAAAGTGGTACCAACAAACCCTTTGCCCAGGTTCTGCTTTGTGGAAAAACTCAGGCTAAGACTATTTGAGGCCTCCCAGCGTGAGTATATGCAAAGGGCGATGTTGCTTTTAACACGCTGGGGTGGGGCAAAAGAGGAAGAAGAAAACTGTGACATAACTATAGGATTGTGTTTTGTTTCCTTTAAAAGTTTCTGGAAAAAGCATTCCTTTGCTTTAAGTCATTCAACAGGAACATTGCCACAGCTCTGTAAGCAAGAAGAGATACAGTTGCAAATAGGCAAATAATAAATGGCTTGTCTTTCTCTTCTTACAGGGAGGTTCTCACTCTTGGTCTGCCTTCAGGCCTGAACAGAATACACTGCTCTGGGGGTCCAGTCTATCTAGGGCCGAGCCTTGTTAAAGGGCCTCCCAACCAAAGGAGAGAGATGAGCCTTCTGAAACCAACAGCAGAAACTAAAGTGACCCTTTCAGACTTCACTCCAGGTGGGACTGAAAAACCATGGCTTTCTCCCCAGAAATGAGACAGCTGGGGAAGGTGTGGGTGGCTCTGAGCCAGAGCTGGAAATGAGCAGGTGTGCCTCAGGAGACAGGTTTTCAGCATCCTCTCCAGGAGAACAAAATTAACATGTGTTTCCTTTCTCCTCTATTCTAGGAAAATCTGTCCAACAGACCCAGAAAAACAGAAAAGATAAAGAAAAGGAAAATAGTTACTTCAAAAATCCTTAGAAAGCATGTATCTATATATGCTGAGTGAAATGTAGAGCTGAAACGTGTTTAAATAATACAAGCTCCATGTACATGGGCCTTGAATAAGTTTTCAGGTGTGAAAGTACTAGATAACTGTGGTATTTGTTGCATGTTCCTATACTTAATGCATTTGCTAGCATGTATAAATCAACCAGAGTTCCCCATAAGCACAATGACCCAAGTGCTGACCTGTAGATAAATGAACAGCTTCCAATATGTCATTGCTGTGGTAGAATAATGCAAACTTGTATGTGTGGGTGTGTTTGTGTATGTGTCTGAACAGTACTTTCTCAATGAATGGGTAAATGGGTTTTCAAGGATGGTGGATTATTTTGAAATTAATTTTCAGAAAATATATATTAAGTTTGGACAACATGTTAAATCCTATGCTGGGATTACTTTATAGTAATAATGTGCATAAAACATAATCCCGACATTGAATGGAACTCTAACTATTAGATTATGATTATTAGCATCATTATAATGGTTATTAACATTTTTGGGCCCTTACTAACGTATTTTATTTCTGTGCATGTGTCATCTCATTTAATTCTCATAATGACCCAATAAAGTAGATACAAGCATTTCCATTTTATTTATGAGTGAACAGACAGAACATTTAAGGACCCCATAGCTAGAAAGAGGTAAGAGAGGGACTGAGTTTTGAAACTGGATTTGTCGTTCTACAGAGCTGACTTCACTATGCTATCTTGCCTTTTTAAATTATTATCTGATTTCTACAATTGCAGGTAAACAAGACAGCAATTCCTCCCGTTTTACAGTGAAGAAACGACTCTGAGAGAGTAAATGACAAGAGTCCTGTTCACAGTTAGTGGGGTAACTACCACTTGAATTTTTGTTCCTTTTGATTTCCTGTTCTGAGTTCTTTCTCTCACACCAGCGTGGCCCCACAGATTCCCAGACTCCGATTCCACACTCAGTCCTACCGCCTCCAACGAGAGCAGCTCTGCGACCTTGCTCCACCTTCACCTTTATAATGGAGGTTTTAGAATGGAAACCTATGAACGTGATGACCAAGCAGCCACCCTTCTCCTTAGCAATCTCACATTGAACATGCTCCTGTCCCTCTGGCTACAGCTGATTCATCTACTGGTAAGCAACAAACAAGACAAACTAACTGGTTCTGTTCCCTGAAATGTTTGCACTTTAGACCAGAGAGAGTCAGGGGATTTTCTTTCTGGAGATTAAAGACACACAGATATAAAACTCAGAGCCCGCTGGTACTTCCCCTTTGCTCCTTAAGGAAAGAGCCTGGCTGCAGTGAGAAAAGGAACCTGACTCTCGGGAAAGAAGCACTGTCGGGAGTCTGGGGAAAAAAACTGGCAGCATTTGAATTCCTGGAGCCACGGTTTCTTGAAGTCCTGTTGCTTATCTGCCTTTTTGTGGTATATATCCTCAACCCTTTCTTGAATTCTGTGAGGTAAGAAATTCCTTTCTTAGACTAAACTTAATTCAAGTATTGTTCCTCTCATGCATCACCAAAAATAACTCATTCTAATACAGTGTCCAACGAGAAAATAGACCAAAAAAGCCAATTAATTAAAAAAGCACCAAGTCATTTATGAAAATATGTGCTTATTTTATTGAGACTTATCTTTGAGACTAAGTTGGACCCTCACTTGCTGTCTGACTCACCCAGGCCCAGCCCCGTCCATCAGGCAGAACCCACATGTCTCCTCTGTGTTGAGTGCACACCATCTGGCCACCACAGGACAGCACTCACTGCTCTCGTGTCAATCTGCTCAAGCAGCCTTTTCAGGGCTATCATTTTGGGCTGAGGAAAAATGGCTGCTTTGGCTCTGTGATGACAGGATACATAGCAACTGCTGCTATCCTGCCATCCCTGCCTAGACACTTCCTGGAAGACTCATTTTGGAATGAGAAAGCTTCTCTCCTATTCTTTCAGAATTGCTAAGGCCTGGCCAGTTCTGTGGCTGGAGGCTGGAGTACACATTATCTTATGTCGGTTCCCCTAAAGAATTCACAGAATTCAAACCTAAACTAAGGACTTGGAAGCTCATGATTTATGGAGGGAGGACTTTATTAGACATCTCATCGATTCCCATAGATCAGATGCCATCCCGGCCTTGCTGCCCTTCAGAATAATTAAGCTCATCTTGCTTTTGATGACTAGGCATTGTCTGCTAGCCTTCAATCTGGAATCTTATTATCTCTGTTGCTACCAGGAATCTCAGCATCCCCTACTGTCAGTCTTGGGCTGCACTGACAGCCCCACTGAGCTTCTCAAGGACCATGTGATGCCAGCACTGTCCAGTGTGCTCCTTATTGCCTTGGTGATAAGGAAGCAGCTTCTGCATTGCTGCTTCTCCATCTGTACCCACTGATGTGACCGCCCGCCCACCCCCCACCAAAAAAAAAACACACACACACTTCCTCCACAATTCTCTTCTCTCTCTCACTCTCAGGGCAAATTTCCTCTATATCTATATACACATACCCAAGAATGATAGTCAACAACCAGTTTAAAGCTCTTCTCTTCAAATAACAAGCAGTCTCTTAAGTATCTCTGATTTCTAATTCCCAATTCTAGATTGAGAAAAAAAATCTTATTTACTTAGCCATGGTAAGAGCCCATCAGCTAAGGCCATAGGTGGTCGAGAGGGTACAGTAACATAATAAAGACACCACTTCTTGGGCCTATTTCTGTAGGTGGCAGGAACTTAGAGAAAGATTGAACAAGCACTTCGAACTTTCTATTAGAGCTTCCTTCTCCAGAAATAGACCAGCCTGCTTACTGACATGAGAGTCAGCATAATTTACAGAGTGAAATATCCTAATATTTCTGGCTTCAATAAGACATATGAGAGGTAATGTAGCCTTGTGTGAAAACCAGAATGGAAGCTCCATGAGAAAAGGAATTTTGCCTATTTTGTTCAGTAACATATTCCCAGCACTTACAAAATTACCTAGGTCGTAGTAAGTTGTCAGTAAATTTTTTTTTTAAAAAGATTTTTTATTAAAATATATCTAATATACAATATTGTATTAGTTTCAGGTATATATCATAGTTATTCAACATTTATATACCTATAGTGATCACCATTAAGTCCAGCAACCATCTGACACCATACAATGCTGTCACGATATTATTGACTATATTCCCTATGCTGTACACCACATCCTATGACTTATTTGTTTTATTCCTGGAAGTTTGAACCTCTTACTCCTCTTCACCTTTTCCCTTCCTTTTTTGATTTTTTATAGTTGACATTCCATATTATTTTATATTACTTTCAGGTGTACGGCACAGTGGTTAGACATTAATATAATGTATGAAGTGACTCCTCTGACTAATCTAGTATCCACCCTACACTATACAGTTATTACCTTATTACTGACTATATTCCTTATGCTTTACTTTACATCCCTATTGATAATTTCATAACTACCAATTTGTACTTCATAATCCCTTCGCCTTTGTTACCCTGCCCCTCAGTTTCTTAAGTGAATGAGTTAATAAATGCCTGATGTTAGAAAGATCTGTTTTACAGAATCCGCACATTGGATTTTGGCTCAGTCTTCTTGTCTGTAACATGGAACAACAATGATACCTATTTTACAGTTATTTTGTGGGCGAAGCAAATATCGATGCTACCCTATTGACCACAGTTCCAAGCACATGGTAAGTATTTAATAAATGAGAGCTATTATTGAGAGAGTTGTACCATGACACAGTAATGCCTACTGGAATGAACAAAAGCCCACTGTACTTGGCAATAACTACCACAATGAAAACAAGGCATAGGATGCAGAGTAAATAACAATTTCCTGGGGGAAAGATGCATTTTCCTTTTTAGGCGAATCAAGAAAGTAATAGGGGTAAATAATTAGAGCAGAACGAAAGGCAGTCATCCCTGCAAAAGCAGATCCTTCCAATTGGTCAGGAAAAAAATTAACTAAAACCAAAAACAGCAGCAGCGACAAAAAAGATGTTAGCATAAAATCTCTTCTGACAGTGCTGCCTCTTGAGAACCAGTGGTCTTTGTCCTATCTTCTCCACAAAAACCATTACGTGTTTCTGTAAGAGTGATGTGAGGAAAGCAAAATATACTGCCTATGCTGTCTATACATGTAAGTAAGAAGACTTCAGTATACAGGAAATAGTCTAATTTTGACCTAATCACTGCTGGAATGAAAGCTGTGTCTAACTCTCCTCCTCTTGCTTTTCTCCCTTTTCTCCCCGCCCCTTGCAAACAGCACAGATGGGGAGGAGAAAAGCAGACGATTCAAACTGGTACATTACGTGGGCACAAACAAGTTAGGGAAAAACATCTTTTCATGGCGAAAAAAATTCCACTCCTTTCTTGGACCATTTCTGAAGTAACAGAAACCATGGCAACTAATATAAATGTAGCCAGTGCACTGTACAGTCTCAGTCTGAAACAATAAAAAACAAACTTAATCTGTTAAAAAAAAAAAAGGTTAAAAATAAACATAACTTGGACAACAGACTTTAATAAGCTTCTTATCCCTCTGGTGAAAACTTATGAAAATTGGGCATTTTGAAAGATAAAGAATTATTCAGACTTAGTTCATCTTATATATATATGTATATATATATACACACACATATATATACATATATATACACACACATACACACACGTTATATATGTATATGTGTATAATAACACACATGTATACATTAGAGTATGAAGACATACATATGAATATTGCATAGCATATATATTAACATATACATTTTATCATATTATATATTATGTCATTACATTATACATTATATTATATAAAGCATATTATATGTTACATATTATATATCCACATGTACATATTATATATCCCCAGGGCTAAGTATGTTCATGGAACATAATACTATTGAATAATTATATGTGTGTGTCAAAATGTATATATAATATGCAATTAGTACCATTCAAAATACCATGTATTAGGGAAAATCTTGACAGTAAGACTATACTGATGGATAAATACGATCCTGCCTTTTTAGGTCATATAGACCAGTGGAGAAACAAAGATATTAGTCATATAACCAACAAAATGAACACATAATTACAAACAGCTCTAAATTTAATGAAGGGAAAACACATGATAACATAAGTATATACGACAAGGGATCTAATTTAGATGGGGGGACAGAAAAATTGTTTAGAAAAATAAAGTACCAGCTTCTGGCAGCATGAAATACCACTGTTTGTACTATTTTGTAGCAGCTGTAAAATATCATGATGCAGAAAAAGGTACTCAATTAGCAAAAGAGTGAGAAGAGAGACTGATCCCTGGCTGGCCCTCAGCAGAGAAAGAAAGCAGAGGGATCAATTATTGCTAATAAAGGAAGGGAAAAAGTTATACCAGGTCTCTGTTGCAGCATGGAAAACTCTACTTAAATGCTTGGAAAACCATCAGAATTATTTGGCAAGTTCCCTAGGGAAGCCAGAGGTGGTTGGAAAGAGGAAAAGTCACCTGAATATTTTTTGCTCATATCATAACAAAAAATAATTTTCTGTCAGGATCATGCAAGTCATTTCATGAAACACTGCTCCAAAATGTCAGTTCTTAAATGTTCTACCATCTTGCTTTGTTACAGATCTTGGTTTTAGATCTCAAAGCCTCAAATAAACTTTAATCAAAATTCCTCTCTGATAAGGAGGCATTATTAATTGCATTTTTTGGAACAGTAGAACAAATGATTTGTGTGGGAAATTCAATAGGGTTGTTGGTTGGTCCAGGAATAGGGCTTATATATTTGGACTCTGACTTCCATGTATTAATGAAGACCGTGTTCTCTTGCCTACATGGGAAATGAAAAACTTAATACTGGCTTGAGAATGAAATATAAAAACAGCAACTAAACCATACACTTGAGAAATTATCTTCACATTATGTTGAGTTTTTCACATCCTGAAACAGCCTGTTTCCTACCTTTAATAAGTTTGAGTTTGTTGTGCTCAGCATAATTGGATACAGCTGCCTACATTTTCTGCCAGGGTGTGAAAAAAAATGGAGTTATTATTAGAGCTTGGTATAGCAACCTGCCTGGCCAATGTAAATCTCAAGATTCAACTGTTTATTGGTTGTGAATTTTCCACTGTAAGGGCACCTAGAAAGTCTCTCCACTAATAGGGGTCTAGAGAAGAAGGCCGAAAAGCTCCCAGTATCCAATCAGAAAATTAATTGGTTGACCCATCCATAATGTTGTGGTCAACAATAAAGACATCAGACCACAAAAAATTAGGTTGTCCTCAAAATGAGTAAGTGCAGGCAGTAATTTCCAGGACTTGCAAAAGATGCTTGTGATACTTTAAGTTAGAGGACTTTGTAAAGCATTACTTTCATGGAGGAACAGGTTTCAAATCAGTCTTGGGTTTCTCCAGAAGCACACTTTGAGATAGGGATTTGAGTATAAGTAGCTTATTTGGGAGAAGCAGAGACTACAAACAGGAAAAACGACAGTGTCAGAGGGAAGGGAAGACAGCTAGTAAAGGTGCATCATGTAGCCCAATGAGTAGACCTCTTGGGGAGACTCTGGGAGATTTTGTTAAAAATGCTTCATAATTACTAAACTCCAAAGACAAGGGAGCTGGAATATTTACACATGACTCCTGAGGCTCTGCCCAGGTCTGTTAATTTCTTGGCATTTCTGCCTGCCCTGAGAAAAAGTAGTGTTACCTTCAAAGACTTTGGAGAAGGCCCTTGGGCAGAAAACATGCAGATACTGGCAGAGGGAGCAGGCTAGAACATACCAAACATTTAGAAAGATATGGTTGGAGACACTAACAGACTGCCTCAAAATTCTTGAGTATGGATATTCCATACAATGAGAACTTAGAGGCTAAACTGCCAGCTCCACTAAATTGGTAATGACTTGCAGGAGTACTAAGTCGATGGGGACCCTAAGGCATATGGAGAACCCATTAAAGACATCTGCTGTGGACAAGAGAGAATGGAATATCAGCACATGAACTATGTATGCTCCATCCTTGATCTTCGTTAGGAGTCAGGAAACTTTTTCTGTAAGGGGCCAGAGTACATTTAGGTAAATATTTTAGGCATTGCAGGCCACATATAGTCTCTGTCACACACTCTGTTGTTTAACAATCCTTTTAAAAATGTAGAAAACATTCTTAGCTGGTGGATGATACAAAAACAGGCCATTGGCCATATTTGTCCCATAGGTCATAGTTTTCTAACCCTCAATCTATAGATTAATAATTTAACTTTTTTTCAGTATGAGGACCTCCTTTTTTATTTTTAAAAACTTTAAAAAGCCAGAGTGTGACAAAATAATTTGTGTTTTACATGATTCTTGAAAATTATATTTAAATATAATTATGAAGGTCTTAGAACCTGGAGCTGCTCTCCCATCCTGCCCAGAGGTTCTTGGCACACAGACCGAAATCCACTTACCTAGTTCAAATGTCTAAGTTTACAGAAGAGGAAACTGAAGCTAAGAGAGAAAAAAATACTTGTCCAACATCAAATGCTTAGTGGTTCATCAACCAGATATTGATTAATGGGTGATGAGGCCAGAACACATGAAACTATATCAGAAAATCCAAATTCCATCACATATAAAGTACAAATTTGAGCCCTCTAGGAGCCTAAAGGAAAGACGAATATAGAGCATAAAATAATAAGGAAAGGCTTTATGAATAAAGGCTCCTAATAATGGAAAAATCACTTTTGTTTTATATTTGTTCAACAATTACGAATTGAGACCTTAAATTGTGTCAGGTACCATGTAGCTAGAGGGTACAGCATTCCGGGTACAGGTATTATAAAAGCAAAAGTAATGAAAACAAATGCAGTGTTTCTCGTTTAGATGTAGATTCATTAACATCTAGCAGAACACTTTGCATAAAGATTTCAATTAATAATTTTTCAACGAGTGAATAAATGAATCGTTCAAGTGGCTCAGGGAATGCATTACAGCTGCAGTTACTCATATGCATTAATAACTGGGTCCTTTGTTGTCTTTTATGTCTCCAGCATCTACAAATCCGTTAAGTTTTTAGTGATGCCTGCGACCTGGAAGAGCAAACTAACTGATATTCTTAGTCCATCACAGGGTCTATAAAGAATACAACCAAGTAAATGTACCCTGGCTCGGGAAGAGAGTCTGAGCTCACATTCATCATTCTTTATTTACTTTCTGTAGGTCTGGCCGGTCCTCAACAAATCTAAGGGTAGTGAGAGACTTATATAGTTAAGAAAGCTGGCCAATGTACCCTGTTAGGTGGCAAATAAAACCTCAGTGCAGCAGCAGCAATTCATACCCAGTTGCAAGATAATCAGGGAGGGAGCGACATGATTGCCAAGACTTATTGGGCAAGAAGCCAAGAACAAACACACAACCCACTGAGCTCAGCAGAACAGAAACAAGAAATTCCATATTCCTGTGGTTTTCTTGGAAGCAAGGAGCTGTCCAGCAAGCCGATCCCTTTAAACACTAGTCAGCTTAATGTGCAGCACCCTCTGGTGTGGGGTGTGTAACATATAACCTATTTAATTGGTTCAACTACACAGCCCTGAAATATTATTATCAGAAAGCAAGGGGCCTCAGGATAAGGGAGTGTTCATTTAGCTATGATGAAACCCCATTATTCTGGTTATTTTAATGGCATAAAATCACCACTAATTGTTTTGCTCACAGATTCTGTGAATCAAGGATACAGATAAGGCACAGTGGGGCTGACTTATCTCTGCTCCACAATGTCTAGAGTCTAAGCTGGGAACACTAAAATGGCTGGGAGTGATATAAATCCCTGGGACAGGAAACTTCTGGAGAATTTTTTATTTACATGTCTAAGAGCAGAGCCAGGATAACCTATAAAGCTATCATCACCTGGGGCTGTTAACAAGAGTTGTCTACACATGGCTTCTCTAGAGAGCTTGGGTTTCCTCAGTTTGGCATCCTCACGTTAGTTAGACAATTTTCGTGGCAGTTCAGGGCTCTACAAGCAGATGTTCCATTTAAGAAGATGGAACCTCCACAGCCATTTGTGGCCCCATTTTGGAAGTCACATAATTTCACTTTCACCAAATTCCCCTGATTCAATAAGAGAGGATATAAATCCACACCTTCTTATGGGAGGACTGTCAAAGAATTTGGAGCCACATTTTAAAATCACCAGCCCATTATTATCTCATTTTTATAAAATGGACTCAAATATTGAAAGACAGGAGAGCACAGTAGCTAAATGAGTACTGGGCTCAAATATCAACTCTACCATTTATTAGCTATGGGTGCATTATTTCACCTTTCTCTGTCTCAGTTTCTTCCTCTATTGAATAGAGGTAATAATTACCATACCTAATTCATAAAGTGGTTGCAAGAATCAAACAAGTTAATAAAATTACTAGTATCTGAAACAAAGTAGTCTCCGTATTAGTATATGAAACAAAGGAAACAATAAATGTTAACTATTATATATTTACTTATGAAATACCAACATAGTAGGCAGCTTGTACACTGTGATTGTTACAGTCTCTAGGAAGACAAGGATGAATTATGGATCACTGATACTGATGAGCTGCTACTCAAATTGGAGAGGAGACCCAAGTATATTATAGGAATATCTAGTATGTGTATATCTGAGGTAATATTGCGTAAGCGGGAACACTGATCTTGAAGTCAGAGGCTAGAATTCAAGACCAGAATCTGACACTTTCTGGCTATCACCTTCTCAATCATTCCACCTCTCCCATTGAGTGAGAATAGTACAGAATTTTCTACCCATCTCATAGAGTTATTGTAAAGATTTGTGAAACGGAATTATAAAAGTTCTTTATAAATGCTAATGTGTTGTGCAGATGTGAGCTACCATCTTTGCCCAGGCAACGAATGCTGAACTTACATATTGGGATTTAATCACCAAGGAATCAGTCCTGCAGCAGCACTCCCAGACCCTGTCTCCAAACCAATTTCACGAAGGAGGAACTATATCATTATGACATTAAAAACCCATTACTTCAGCATGGCCATTTAGTTAAACACTACTTTCAAGCTAAATATTTACAAACTATTTCTCTCCTCTGCTACACACTGGAGATTTAATCTAAATTCTAAGTTGAACAATTTACTAGGTAGGATGGGATGTTACAAAGAACTATATGAGTTACTTTAGAGAATCATTTTTTAAATTAAATTTATTGGGGTGACATTGGTTAATAAAATCATACAAATGTCATTTTTTTATTTGTGCTTAGTAACAAGGCTAAGTAAATCTCTGAATGTGGTTCCCTGGGACTGATTAAAAATAACATTATTTTAAGTTCACCTCTTTGTACTGTTTAGATACTTGAAACATTACTGTCCTGGACTGGACGAGCATGGGACTTGAAAGGAATATACTGTTATCATGGCAAGAAAGACTGAAAAGATACAAAAACACAAAAGGCATATTCAGGGGGAAAAAAATGATAGTATTCGGTTATCCACAACATGGAAAGAGAGAAGGAGGGGATTCCAAAACTCTAGGCACTCAAAGTAAGACTTAGAGATAAGTATCTACCAGGTGGTAGGGAGAAAATGTTGGGATCGCCTCATGAGAAGTGCTCAAAATGAAAGATGTAGATTCAAGAGTTATCAGTCTTGTGATAAGGGATGAAGCTTTAAGAACAGATGAATTCACCAAGGAGGAGAATATGGAAGAGAAAGATTTGTGGGAGCAGAGAAATCTTGGGGAAGAGGAAGAATCAGAAGCGCTAGTAAAGCTGGAAAAGAATGAAACGGAAAGTAAAGAGAAAAAAGAATAAATGAAGGGATGACTATTAATGGCATCGGCTACAAAGAGATGGAAGAGAATAAGGAAAGAGTTAAAGACTCTGAGATGTGTTACTTTCTAAAAAAATTATTTTAGTAGAAAAATCTTGGAGGTTGAGAGGTGAGTCTATGGTGATAAAGAAGATGCGTCATGTATAGGCTACATTCTCCAAGGAAAGATTTGGGCAAATTTTCCATCTGAGGAAAAAGAGTGAGTAGAAATAGCTGAAGTTTCAGAGAAAGGAAAGGATAACTGATGAATCAAAGACCCAAAGAAATAACAAACATGGAATGGATGGAGGTCCCTTAGTTAAAAGGAAAAAAAAAGACAATAAGAAAAGAAAGAGGAAAGATAATTTGGAAAGGAGAGAAAGGAATCTTTCATCTCTGAGGGAAATGACACCGAAATGTCTTAGTCTTCTCAGTGAAGTGTCCTGGTGTCTTAAAGTGATTAAGAAAGGTCTGGAAAACATGCTATGTATATTATCACAGCTAGAGATTTACAAAGGATTGCCAATTTTTGTAAAATATATTATGCAGTATGTGAAACGTGTAGCATATACAGTATATAAAATATAGTGTGATATAGACTATAAAGTATCCTATAACAGATATTACAGATAAGCACTAGTACTTCATACCCCCACTTTAATAAATATTTCATATAGATTTTTTAATAGAGAAAATTTCCTACTAGGGATTTAAATAAGAAAGGTGCCAGAAAAAGAAAAAATCAAGGAATTTCTGCCAAGTAATCTTCAGGAAGTAGCAGAATACAGGTAGAATGGAAGATTACTCATGAGAGAGGCTTCCTGGAGAATTGAACAACTTCTCCACTAAATTCTGCTTACATCCCCTAAATGAGAGATGAGGAAGTATAATACTGTATGACGGGCAGTAAAGGTATGGTATGAGGCAGGACTTCCAGGGAATGGGACTTCAAAAGGAAAAAAAAAAAAACCACACAAATTTCTCTCAACTGACAATTCTAACACAGCAATAAAACAGATGAGCACTTTAAAGAATTCTGATGTGTTTTCCCCCAAATACTCGAGAAACATTTTATCTGTGAAACAGGAGCTAAGCATTTAATTTGAAAGATATCTTCTAAAATCAGTAAAAGTTATATAAAGTGTTTTTAAAATATTGGGATAATAAACAGCAGGTTAGATACTCAACAATAACAATGTACACGACACATTTGATAAATTCATAGATGCCGAAAATATTAACATGTTGAAAGAGATGAGAGAAAAGATACATGTATATAAAAGAATCACAAAAAAAGGTACAGAGAATGAAGAATAAGACAAAAAAAAATAAGTAATAGAATAATTAAATAGAAAGAAATAAAAAATAGAAGAAAACTTTGTTGAGTTAAAGAAGGACACAAATTCAGAAAATGAACAGGCTCTTTAAGTACCATATAGTACTACAAGGATAAAGTACCATTAGTAGTGTGTAAAATGAATATAGACAAAAATATTTTATAATCATTTTAATTTCAAGGATGAAAATAATCTCACATATAAGTAGCCAAGAAGAAGTATGCTAATTGTATAGCACCCGAAACACTCTTCTTGAAAAATAAATTACTTGAGATGTGTAGCAGCTTTCCAGAGAAAAATCAAAATAAATATCTCCAGAAGAGAATGGCTTAACTATGTGCAATAAAACTAAATCAAACAAGGTAACATTGAAATAATTTCTGTCAATATGGTTTTAACATTTAGTGTAAGAATCCAAAATGATTTTAGGCTTTGGCACATCATTTTACAACCTGTAATTAATTAATAATAATTTGGGGTTAAAATCCAAGATTATATGAACAAACATTAAGATTGAAAGTGGAAGAGAGAAGTAAAAATTATACTACAATTTCTATCCTACAGAGTCAACAGTCAATTTTTAATTTCAACATAGATCTTGGTAAATAAAAATAAATTCAAACTTTTTTAAAATATAGAAGTAACCGCAATTACAATAAAAATGTAATATAACCTGTTCCACAAACTTGGGGTTTAGATATGGTCACATACTTTATTTTTATCAATTGAATCCTCTACTAAAAGAAAAAGACTTACGGATGAGGGGATCAGAGTCTAAATTAAATAACTTAGAAAGATATAGCAGGGAAAAACTTGGGTTGAGAAAATGATCAAAGTATGGTTTAAAGTAAAATGGAAAAAAAGTCATTTTACTGACAAAATTAAATATAAAGACATTAAAAATGTGAGTCATGAACCTTTAAGAATACAGAATTGAAATATAGTAATCAAAAATGTCAGAATTACAGAAAGAAATTGTCAGAAAACAAATGAAGTGGGGAAATTTAATATACTATTCTCAGCTTCTGATAGAACAAGCAGGAAAAATAATATGTACAAACAATATGTAGAGGTTTCAAATATAATACATGATTATGTATAGTACAGTTTTTTATATCCAACACATTTCCCAAAGATTATGGAACATTTGTCAAAATTGGTTACATTCTGTGGCAATAAAAAGACCTGCATAAATTCTCAAAGACAGAAATTATATACCATTTTCTCTAACAATCCAATAAAGGTAGAATTAAACAATAAAAGTATATTTTTAAAACCTACCAAAGAAAACTTTTTTTAAAAAAAGAAAATCAAAACTATAATTATAAGCTATTTAGAAAATAATGACGATAAGATTACTATAATATAGAAAATGGCTAAAGCTAAAAGAAAGAAATTTGTACTTTTGAATTAGATCAATATTTTAAAAGAAATGAAAGGATATAAACTAAACTTTTATCTCCAAGATTTAAAAAGGACCATTAAAACATTTGAAGAAAACTAAAAGGAAACGATTAATTAAAAGTGAATTAATCAGAAAAAAACATTCAAACAGACGAAAGCAAATAATTGATATTTGACTATAAAAGGTATTTTTTCCTGAGTGCAGAGAAATCTTAGGTCTGGGGGAATCAATAAAGGAGCATAAAGTAAATAGAGAAAACCACGGCCTCATATTGTATATTTATATCTTTATTTATCTGGTTATATATTATTATATAGGTAGACACAGTCTATGCACTAGTGTACACATATAGAGTATAAAACATGGAAAATTTAAATAAAAGAGGACAAGTTCTAGAAAAATAAAATTACCAAAACCTGCCTAAAAAGAAAAAAGACAACTTGAAAAGAATGACAGCATTGGAAATAACAGAAAAAGATGTTGAATAATTGCTTCTATAATTAGTCACTGCACTTAAATGGTTTTAAGTGATAATGACTGACTTATTTAAGACAGAGATAATGCCCATCACCTAACACACTCTCCATCGCCTAACACAACACGAGGGAAATACGGAACTTTCCATTCTATTTTGTTCACTTCATTCATAAAATAGCCATGACACCAAAATCTTACTGATGTATTGAAATAGATTTAAACTATTTAATATAATATTAGTAAATTAAATCTACTAGTACATTAAAGTAATAAAATGATGGATTGTGACATTAGTCAGCCTGGTTTAAAAGGTGAATTCACCATTTACACTAGTTTTGTGAACTTATGTAACTTAACCTCAGTGAGTCTCCATTTCCTCAACTGTAAAATATTAATAATACTGACTTAATAGAATTGTGGTGAGGATTTAAAAGATAATACATACAAAGTATCTTTTCTTATTGTGAGCTTTTTAAATAGATCTATTTGAGAAATTCAGGAAAGATTTAATATTAAATGTGTACTAATATATTCACTGCATTAATAGCTCAAAAAAACTATGTGATCATCTTGATAAATTCTAAAACGGCATTCATACAAGCTTAACATGTGTTCATAAAACACTGGGTCCCCCAAATGAGAGATGCTCAAGAGGCATTTTATAAACTGAAAATTTATTCATGGAACAGAAAAAAAGAAAAATGCTTCTTAACCATCTTTTGTTCGAGGATAAAGTCATTAAGTGGGCATTTCAATACTTTTAAGAAATCATCTAAAAACAACAGAAAATATGCACATTCCATTTTCAGCTAAATAAAGAGACAGTTGAAGCCTCAAATCTCAAGATATGTCAAAGGACTGCCAAAGCCATGGAAAGAAAGCAAGAAAACATGCAGGGAAGGACTGCAGCAAGGCTGTGGCCTCAGGTAGTCAACTACTCAAAGTACTCTCCTACTGGGGAGAGGAAGCACACGCTGGTGCAACCCTTGAATCCTGACCTGCACAGATCCGAAGGGGCCCAGAGGCTGCTAGCAGAGGCTTCCCCAGATGAGACTTCCATCAACCAGCCAGAGGAAGCAGCACATACACAGAAACTCATCCAATGGTGAAACTGCATGTTCAGAAATTAGTCTGTCTCTTTGGAAATAAAGAAGACAGATGTTGCATTGTGAGCCATCTCTCCACTTCTTGGTCCACACTGAACTACTCCCAGTTGAGAACCAGTGCGAGAAAGGGAAGGAGGGAGAGGGGTGGGAGAGGGAGCGAGAGAGGTAGAGGGAATGAATATCACAAAACATTATTGGTCCCAAAAGCACCAGACGTATAAGTTTTAGAAGGAAATTCTATTTTTCTACCAAATATTTGGGAGAAAAAATGAGAGATAAGTACAATGCTATTTAAAATTATCTAGAACATGGGAAAATAAGGAAAGCCTCTAAACAATTTTTTTATGAAATGTACATAATTTTGATATCGGAAATTCAAAAATATCAGACAAAGTGAGTCTGTATACCTCCTTTATAAATGTCATTTTAAAATCCTAAGTAAAATGTTAGCTGACAGAATCCAGCAATAAATTCAGATAATTACACACACAAAGACCAAATGGATTTACTTCAGGAATCTAAGTGCAGTTAAACTTCAAGACATTTATTAACCCATTTCCCTTTGCCCTGAGAATACTCAACGGCAGTGCTTGCGGCTGCAGTGTTCACCCCAAGAAAATTCAGATTGTAGTTCCAACCTTACCCCCCAAATTTGCCATGAAATATCTCACTTTTATTATTATTTTTTCATCGCTCTAGTATGTCAAGAGTCTTTGGAAACAAATGACATCATTCTATTTATAGCATTCTGTTTTCAGTAGTGGTATTTCCATTTACAAAATATAGTAATTCTCAATCACTGAAAATGTCAAATCCTAGAAAATGTAGCATTCCTACGCATGATGTTAAATTAACGCCGGCAGCAAGCTGTACTTTTCTTTCCTAAATGGAAAATGGGTTAAAATGCACACATATCTAAACAGAAAAACTATGTTTATCTTCATAGATGCTGAACATTTTATTTTATAAAATTCAAAATTATTCCTTAATAGAAAAATAGTTAATAAGGTAGGAATAAATGCCTTAATATCATAAAATATGTCCATCTCAACACTAATGTCAACATCTCACATAGTGAGGAAGTACTTGAAGCATTCTCAGTTAAAATCAGAAATAAGACAAAGGTGTCCATAGCCAGCATTATTATTTAACACTGTTCTGGAGGATTAAAACTGCAATTAGGAAATGCAGAACTAGAGATAAAAAAATATTGGAAACAAGGTAAAATTACCATTATTTACAGAGTCTTATTATAAACAATGAGATTATAAGCAAATTAACTGAAAAACAATTACAAACAATAAGAGAATTTAATAAGGCAGTATATATAATAAGAGGAATCAATAGTCTTCATATACGAACAAGTTAGAAGTTTTAAAGGAAATATAAATCCCATTTCAAGATGCGACTTCTCTGTTTCTCAAAAAGAAAAAAAAAAGATATAATACCTAGGAATAAACTAAGTAAGAAATGTGCAGGATTTATATGAAGCAAATTTAATTATATTTATATGACTAAATCTTAAACAAACAGTAGTGAATAAAAAATATTAGAAATAAGACTGGTCCCTAGTAGGTTAAGTAAGATATAATCTAGAAAACATAAAATTTCTTATTTTATGACATTTATTTTATAAGAATATCCATAGCCAGGGTCATCTATTAGACATCTGAGATTGGGTGGCTACGTGGGTTAAGGGAGGAGTGGAATGGTATCTAAGTGGAAACCAGGAATGAGAGGGCCCTACAAATTCCGAAAATGAGAATGCGCCCTGAATTCTCTGTGCTAGAGTCTTTTAAAAAATTAGAAAAATTCATGATGCAAAAGACAATTCAATGGCATTAGAACATGTGTATAATAAACTTTCAATGGTTAAAAAAGAATAGAAAATACTATATATGAATGATCTCAATTTTTGTTTAAAATATATTAATATGAACGAATGGCACAAAAGAACGACAGGATATTCACAACAATGTTATCTCTGAATTGTGAGTAGTTTTTGATTCTTTCTTTAAAAAATTCTTCACTTTCAGCAAAAACTTTGGTTTTCTAATAAAAATAAACAGTAACTGTTAAAGGAAAATGTGAAAGAACACTAAGGGATCGGAGAAGAACACTCACTTTCAAATCCCAGCTCTCATTTATTAGTTATGTGATCAGGGATCGACATTTTTAAATGTCTTTGCATCTGAAAAATGGGTACAGTGATGCATTCATTCTCTAAGGATTATTGTAAGGATTACTCAAGATAGCACAGGTGAAATTCTTTATACCCCATAAAGCTAAGGGTATGTGGGCCCACTATTCTTTATCTGACATTCGTGGTTGTATATGCTTCACAATTCAGAATTTTTCTGTTTTAGAGACATAATAGTATAGGAATAACATATGCTATGTGTCAACCCAAACAGGTTCAAGGGAACCATCCTGCAATTAATTATATTTCTATAGTGAAATATTAACCTTGTCATTAGGTTAATACAAGCCACATCAGGTTTTGCCACCAAGTAAATTATAAAATCATTTGACTTTTGGAAATTTTTTTGATATTAAAATTGCATATATGGAATTGAAACAATCGTATTGTCTTGTTTACATAAAATTAGGAAAGAACTCGGCAATTTCACATAAACTTATCTAGAAACCTAGATGCATTAAGAAAATGCAAAATGGAGTTTATTCAGAAGTGGAAGTTGGCAAAATGGATTGGGCAAAAGTTGGAGGTGAAAAATACGGCAGATAATAAAGAGATCGTGGGCAGGTAGAAAGGCGTGATAGCCCTAAAGTTGAGATGAAGCCTTGGGGTTGAGACTAGCTGTACTTGGGGTGAAAAGAAATGAGAAGGTTGCGCGGAGAAGGAACTTTCAGTGTTCCTAGCCTTGGATGTGTGTAAATAAAAAGGAAGTCAATTCTGGGCTTGCCGCTGGCACCACTGTTCACAAGCTCTCCTGGCCATGCTTAACTATGAGTTTATCCTCCCAAAAGTGAATCCTGGCTTCTCTGTTGAGCAACGTTGTCAACTTTCACAGCTGCCAAGCCAACAGATGGTGTGGGCCTGTGTCACCAGCAGTTTCCAAATGTAAAAATATAGTCATTTAGATGTTTTCTGTGTATACCCATTTCCTCATTAATCTTCTAAGTGCAGCTGCAGATGGATAATTTCCATGAGAAACATAGTGGCATTTTGGCCACTTTCATTGACATACTTTCGGACCACCTGCTGTGTCCCCAATAGAATGCTACCACGGGAGGTATCCAAAGAACAAAGGACAAAGCCTTTCTCGTATTTTCCTCTTATTATTTAGTGAATCTGTTTTATCTCATCAGCTATATTTAAAGCTCTTTAAGGATAGAGTTCTACACTTATTTTTAGTCTCAGCGAACAGAGGGCGACACTTATCACATGAGTTAATGAATTTGTCTAGGGGGTGGGATTATAGGGATAGGCTGGGAGAAGGGTACAAACTTTCATCTATAGGATGAATAATGTCTGAGGCTCTAAGGTATAACATGGTGACTGTAGTTGATATATTATAAAATGGAAATTTGCTAAGAGCAGCACTTAAATGTTCTCAGTGTGTGTGATGTGTGGGAAAAATCTTTTCACAATGTGTATGTATATCAAATCATCAAAATACACACTTCAAATCTTACAATTTTACCTGTAAATTACACCCCCCCCAATAAAGCTGAAGGAGTTAATATTTCTTAAATTGAATTTAAGTCAAAACTAATTTGTAAGAAGTGCCTACATCCCCTCTGAAAAGGCGGCACACATACAAACAAAAATGAAAGCTGAAAGAATGACTCTACAAATTGTAAAACCAAATATAAATGGTTATTGAATCGTTCACTACATTTGTTTTGTAATCACCATTAAGAACAATTGAAAGTTATAAATCTGTCCATTACTTCTCACCTTGAGATTAGCGAAAGTCTCAAATTGGAATGTATTTTAATGCCTCCTTTCAACAATTTATCTTAAAACTTCTGACCAAATCAATCTCTCTCAAGCACATATCCAATTCTCCAGCTTAAAACTATAAAGGATTTCTATTAACTATACACACACACAAATTCAAAAATCATTGTCCTAGCAGTTTTTTTTTATTATCTGGTCCCATATTGCCATTCCAATACGGGAGAGAGAGCTGCCTCTCATTACTTTCCTGGCTGATCCCTGGGTACCATGCTGTAGGCAGTTGTTCACTCTTCCACTGGCAGAAAACAGTCTTTTGTGTGCATATACCCCTGAGCATACTACTCCCTCTGTCTATGCCAGTTCCCACCATCTTTGAGGTCTCCCTGAATCCACCAGCTCTGTGAGTAAGCAAATGACCCAGGCCTGGCCAATCATAGAACTCCTTCTTTCTATCAATAAGCATTGGTTCAGTGACCCAGGAAGGACCTTCCCCAAGGGCTTTTGTTGGAAAGATTGAGGGGAAAAAAAAACACACACTTCACACAGAGATTACATTTGTAAGGTCATGTTAAGCCTGGAGCTGTCAGTGGCCATATCTGTCCCATAAAGACACCCCAAAATTAAAGATATTTTTCCCTTAAATATTCCTTAGCTGTCTGAGAACACAGTCAGTATGAGAAGATAGAGTTAAGTGACAAAGGAAAGTGAGAAGACTGATAACCCAACTTTGAAAGACAAAGGCACCACATTTTTTAATCTGAAAGTAGTTTTTAGTATACATTCCAAATGTTCTCCATAAGTGTCTCCCCACAAAGAAAAGCTACTCATCCATACAAACACACACACTGCCTGACAACTTCAGTCATCTACCTTGACTTTCAAGTTATTTTTGTCCTTGGGTTTGATTTTAAGATTTTGAATCTATTTCTTATTTTAATCAAAACTTCAGGTTTGGGTTTTACATTGTCACATATACTGGTCTATATAATCCTCAGACGCAATTTACCCGTCAATAAGGTTGCTAAATAAAGAAATCTATACAAAAATGAGAACTATATGCCCTGGCAAAATATTCTTTTAATTATTCTCCTTTCACTCACTTCTGGCACTCCAATCTTCCATCGTGGTGCCCAACCAAACTCATTGTCTTCCTCTTGCTATATATTCATACATCTAAATCCAAGAGATGTCCAGATCATCAAATTCAAACCTCAGGCTTTAAATAGAACAATATTGTGGATTCGGTGTAGGTCAAGTCTCACCCTTCCTTCCACGCCTGCTTCTCTGAACCACAAAGAATCTACATGACATGAAGACATCCAATTCGCCAAGAAAATCAGTCAAATTCCTTCCTTTTTCTTAATGCAGATTGTAAACAAACCACTGACTGACTTCACTTTTCATTCAGCTATTCTCTCTGAGAAGATAGACCCAGCGTTTGGTAATTTATCTGCTATGCAGTGATTTTGAAAAATGTCTTTGCTGAATAAATCTGTCCTGCCATGTTCCTTTAAGATATGCCAAGAGAAGGGTTAAGCTGGGTCTGAAACAGAGGTGCTTTGGCAGGAGAAGATAAATGTAGACAGGTGGTTGGCAGAGAGAGATGCTACCCAGCTGGCAGTGTTTAAATAGACAGGGGGGTAGGTCTGGCTGTCATCACCATAGCTTGTTGGCATTTGGCCAAAAAACTGGGTGGGATTTTAATACCAGAAGAGGCCAACTCAAGAGATGAGCTGACATAGATATCTGGTTTGGAGCCAAATATGGGCTGTGCCAAAGCTAGTAAGCTGAGAAGGAGCAGGACCAGGTAGTCTGAAGGAAAACAAAGGGTGAACAGACCTCTGCTCAGAAATGGCAGTTATGGAGGCATTATCTTGATACATGGAGAAAGAGGAAATGGGGAGATTGCTCAGTGGAAAACATACAGGATTTTTAATTAACAAACCAGAGTTAAAGCATCAGCTTCATCAGCTTCAACTTGGTTAAGACATTTTATTTAGTAGCATTTCTTCAGCTGTTAAATGACAGGGTCAAGAAAAGTACTTCTTAAGGTTGCTGAGAAAGTTCAGTGACAAATTGTGAGCAAATGCTTCATGAATGATATAATGTTTGCAAACAAATATTAGTTTGTGTTTGTCATAGGCAAAATCAAGTGCATTTTAAAATAGTGGTAGAATAAATCAGCAATTCAACATACATAGCTGAAACTTCAATACTCCATTTTCAATAATGGAGAGGACTACTAGACAGATGAGAAAGGAAGAAGATTCGAATAACACTACTAACTAGGCATCTAGAAAGCACTCGCCCCAACAAGAATAAAATATACATTCTTCTCAAGTGCATATGGAACAATCTACAGGATAGATCACATGTTAGGCCATAAAACAAGTAAAAAAAAAGTCTCAATACGTTTGAAATCATACAAAGTATGTTCTCCAACCACAATGAAATGAAATCAGCCACCAACAGCAGAAGGAAATTTGGAAAATGCACAACTATGTGGTAAGTAAACAACACATTCCTAAATACCCAGTGGATGAAAGAAGAAATTAAAAGGGAAATTAGAAAATACTTTGATATGAATGGGAATGAAAACATATCAAAACTTAAATGAGTCGGTAAAATCAATGCTTAAAAAATTTTATAGCTGTAAAAATTAACAAAAAAAGTTACATCTTGGCTCTTGTGATGAATGTTGCAAAGAACATGGGAGTGTAGAGACAGTCAGACATGGAAGCAAACTTAATGTGTACTGCCAGATGAATGGATAAAGAAAATGTGTTATATGTACACAATGGGATATTATTCAGCCTTAAAGAAAATCCTGCAATATGTGACAATATAAATAAACCTTGAGGACATTATGCTAAGTGAAATAAGCGAGTTACAGAAAGACAAACACTACTTGAATCCATTTACATGAGGTATCTAACACAGTCAAACTCATAGAATCAGACTGTAGAATGGTATTTTATTCTTCAAATGCCTTATTCTTCAAATAAGGTAGGATATTCTACTTGTAACTCAAATGTAAGATACTTCTCTATATCTATAACATGTAGACATTATCCTAAGTGAACAGGTTCTGTGTTAAAATTCTGGCTCAAAATTTAAATAAATTAAGCTTAATTCCATAAAACTGAATTTTCTAAGGACTCTCAACTTCTGCCAAGTAAATGTTACTGCTTTATTTAAGCAAATAATTACAATTATAAAATTTAAAACACTTCTAAATTACCAATGAATTAAAGAAGAAATGATAATAAAAATTAGGAAATACTTTGAACTAAATAGAAATGAAACCACATCTTAAAATTTTTAGATGTAGGTAAAATGATGCTTAAAGAGAAATTCATTGAATTAAGTGTTTATATATTTTTTAAAAGGGTCTCAAATCAATAATCTATTATTCTATTTTGAGAAACTAGAGAAAAAAATTAAACCTGAAGTCAGCAGAAAGAAGGAAATAATAAAGAGCACAAATCAATGAAGTAGAAGACAGAAAAAGCATGGAGAAAATCAATAAAACCAAAAGTATCAATAAAATTGATAAAGCTTTGTCACAGTGACAATGAAAAAGAAAGAAGATACAGATTGCCAATGTCGAAAATGATAGAGGTGACGTAACTACAGATATTTAAAGACAATATGAAACTATTATGAACTGTTAGGATAACAATACCATGTATTGGAGAGGATGTGCAGTGACTGGAATCTCATATACTGCTGGCAGAAATACAAAATAATATAGCCTTTTTGGAAAAGTCTGTCGGCTTCTTATAAAAAAAAAATACAATTATTATATAACTCTACTCCTAGGTATTTACTGAAGAGAAATAAAAATAGATGTCTACACAGAGACTTGTATATGGATCTTCACAGATGCTTGACTAACAATGGCTCAAAATGTGAAACCACCAAGATATTTATAAACTAGAAGAATAAACAAGTGTGGCACATAGATACTAGGGGATACTACTCCTCGATAAAAAGAATCATACTATTGAAATATATAATGACATAGGTGATTATCGAAGCATTTATACTGAGTGAAATAAGCCAGATACAAAAGATTACACACTGTATGATTCTACTGATATGAAAATATAGAAAAGGCCAAATGATAGTGACAGAAAGATTAGCTGTTGCAAGAGACGGTGGTAGGAATAAGGAATTAGCTTCCGACAGGCCCAGGGGAACCTACTGGGAGTACAGAATTGCTCTCCATTTTGATCACAGTGGTAAATACGTAACGATATTAAACTGAAGAAACTTTAATTGTACACAAAATGGTAATTTTAGTGTTTGTAACTTATACCTCCACTTATGGTGTTTAAAAACACAATAGAAAACATATTTCTTCAAATGGATTATACAGTTAAAAGGGCCAAAAAAAATCCTGGAAAAAATGGAGTAAAAATTGTTAAAGATGTGTAAATAGTGAAAAACTGCTCCATAAAGCAGATCGAATTACCAAAAATTTAATAGAGACTGTTCTTAGCCAGATTAGAGTTGGTCAACATCACCTGCTATTAAGTATTTTTGCAAAATGTTGAAATTATAGATTATTTAAGATTATAAATTATTTAAGTAAGAAATAAGAATTCCTTATTTCAAAATTACAAAGGATAAAATGTCTTTGCAACATCAAAACATTTAGTCAATACATTAAAATGTTTTGTCAGTTAAGTTGTTGGATATTACACATAGACAGTGGCCAGGTGAGGAAAGGCAACTGGTATCATAGGAACATGGATTGTACAATATTTTGATAAAATTGCAGAGTACAGAAGTACAGCTTGGTGTTTATGCTATTATTGTTAGTAAAACCGAGCGCTAATCAACCAGCATGTATGCTGCAATGACTGTGAGAGGAGTGGTGATCAGAAGTAGGATCGAGTTAGACAGCAAACACATGCATAAATACCCAGGACACACTTGGCACTCGCCAAATGTTTATTGAATGGAATTAAATTCAGTCAATGACATATGACATGGTTTTTAAAAAATGCAGGCATTTGACTTAGGTCAGAAAACCTTATCCAATTCAAGCAAGATTTACATTGGTATTTGAAGAACTCAGGCCCCTTAAATAGGTAAATAGAAATTAGAAAGATAGTGGAGAAGTTGGAGCAAACCTCCACCAGGGAACTGAAGCTACATGGTCAGGCAACAACAACCTAAACTGAGAGGCCTTGACTTGGCCTCAAGCAGAAGCACATATGAGCCTTCAAGATTCTGCATCCTTCTTGCTTAACATGAAACTAAAGGCAGGCTGGGAGGCCACTCCTTGTCCTTTCCCCTTAGCCATCCCCTTCATTCTGGAACCCTGGGTCTTAGAGTTACTCTCAGAATTCTTAGAGAGAAGGAGGTCCCCATAAATGAGGTTCCCCTCAATTATTTTAAGTGAGTCTTAAAATAAATCCAAGAACCCTAGAACCCCACCCTATGCCCCACAATCTTGCATCTTATGTATCCTGGGGATTACCTAGAATAAACGGATAAAGCTGATATGTAGTAACTGGGGAAATGTCACTCTCCAAATGAAGTCCAAAGAGTGCTGGGGAAATGTTATGTGTCATTCCAAGCTTCTTACAAAGAAACACGTGTTACCCCAAGTCACCAACTACCCCATCCTCCCATGCACATCAAGAAGGGTGGCTTTTGGTATCAATCTTTTCAAGAGTTCTATATTCTTTATGATATTTTTGGAAAACATTTCTAGTCATTTTATGACAGTCAGATTTCTGATGAGAGGATGGTGAACTTCCCGCCTTTGAAGATTGCAAACTGTTTAATTTCTACATAACATAACAGAGTCCAGACTCCCTTCAGGGCCATGAAAACCTTTTCACAGCAAAGATAAAGAGGATTAGCCAGGATGTCCTAAAACAATTAGCAGTGCTAATGAGATGAACAACAGGAAGGTTTATAAGCCTCTGTCTGGCCATTCACGTCATTGGGTCTTAAGGAAATTTTCAAACTCCTCAAGATAAAAGGAAAGGTGGGAGAGAATTGTAAAAGGCTTTAACTTACCTGTGTGATTTACTTCATTGTGTTATTATTAAAGCCTCTATCACCTCAACACAGGTTAACTCATGTGTCTTATAATAAGCACTTCCTATGTCCTCCCTAACCAGTAAGAACCCTTTGGGGATTTCAGATACCAAGATTCATAGGACTCAGTGTCTATCTTCATGCAGCTCATCAAAAGCATGGGAGACAAGTAGGTGCTGGGATGTGATGCAGAATAGGAAGGGCGTTTATTCCACCAGGTGACATGAGAGCACAGATAAGCCAGAGCAGGAGTAAAATGTAAAACAATGAAGGTTTTGTGAAAGAAGTGATATCTGAGGTCAGACTGCAGGTAAGGTAGCCAAAGGTAGACAGGTGATTAAAAGAGAGAGGAGGAACTAAGTCCAGCAGAAGAATCAACATATGAACGTCAGAGTGGCAATCGTGAACTTGTCGTGTTTAGGAAGATGTGGGAATTCTATAAAGCTAGATTGTAACTGCAAGAAGAAAGGTGGGAGACAAAAAGCCTAGGTGAATAATGAAGACATTTACTGAAATGGGGAACAGGAGAGGAGCCCGTTGAGAGGAAGGTGGGTGGCGTAAATATGAAGTTTTCAATATCCATAAATATCATTTAGCAATAAGATTTGAATACAAAACAGCTTTCCCAGAGGCAAAACTTAATATTCTATTTGTTCTATAGAGAAACTTTATATTTTCCCAGGGGCTCTGGGTTTGGACACCTTAAAAAGTATTAAATTTGCCGAAAAGTTTAAGTACAGCATGGACCTTTGATTGTAAATTCCCTGTTCAGCTTATATTGGCAAGTTGTTTTACAACCATGCTGACTTTTAGGAAATAATTATGAATTGTTCCCCATGGGGCTGGTTAATTGAATTACTGAATGGCGCTGCATACAAAAGTCAAAAGCAGGATTTTTTATGCATAACATACACTACTTTCCAATTGCTTGGGCGGGACAGAATTATTTAGGTGCCCATTACTGAAATAAGGAACTTCCAACGAACAACTTTTATATAAAAAGTAAATAATTCAGGTCAATAAATCCAAAAGTGAAATTGATAATCTTATCCATATTTCCTAAAGACACAAAAGCACAGAGATGAAAGGTAACTATGTTGAAAATATAGAACAAGTCGAGAATGTGAGACAAAACCTACATTCTCAGAGTTTATAAGTTGTTGTCTTGATGCATCGAATTTGGTAAGAAATGAGAAAGTAACACAACCCATATGATAAAGCTCTGTTTGGAGTTCACCGAACATACAGCTGCCTGCTGGCTACAGAGACCAAAAGTTTCTGTCAAGAGAAGCTACGTGCCATGTATAAAACATAGGTCAAATGTGCAGCAGATTTCAAGCTAATCATTATCCTGTAAGAGATGATTTTGCATAGTTTTTTTTTTTTGGAGGGAAATTGATCTCAATTTGTTGTCGTCGTTGTTTTTTAAACAAAAAATGTTAAGCCTCACATGTGTTTTAGTATATCTTAAATTTGTCTGAATAAAGCAATCCTTCCAACATATTTGTAGCATTTTGCAATATCAGATGTTGCTTCCAGCTGCAAGACAATTTATCTTTTATTCTCCTTTATGCTCTAAGCAACTTAGAATGTTTACATCTACAGAAACAGTCGCTCCATGTGGAGTCCAGCACCCAAGAGATGGTTGTTTCTATACACCATTGGACTATATCAAAGACAGCATTGTCAAGTATGTAATGACTGGCTTTTCATGTGGGACCCAACATTTCAACAGAGCCTTTATTATTCATATCAATCTGGCTTTAGTTCATCTTCCATAGACACTCCAGATTAAAATTTCTTCATTATCATTACAGAACTAGATGAATAAGTGGCACATCTGCTCATGAAATGGTTTATTATCTGTTAGGATGAGGTTTGGGATGAATAGAAAAATAACTATGGAGGAGACAAATGCACCCAGGTTTATGCCCACTGTGAAATGCAGGACCAGCTATGCTATCTGTCAAAATCCATTGGTTTTCCCCTTTCACTGAATGAGGAATTATTATCTAATGAGTTGATACAATTCGACATGAGGAAAATGCAAAGCAAACCAAAACAAATGAACAGAAACCTGGCATGTGATGAGGGCCTAATGAAGACCTTATATTGTTCAATTCAATTTACAGCCCATCCTTCCAAGAGAAAATTTGAAGATTTGTAAATATTTTACCAACAATCCCGTATCAGATATTTCTCATGCAAAACAAGATTGTGTAAATAAATACGTTGATTAGGAAGACATCAACACATTACAGCTGTGCCATTCACATGGAGTTGATAATCAATCTTTTCTATTACTAATAGGCTTGTAGCATCCATTTCAGGACTAGCACAGGCTTGTACAATATGAAGAATCTGCGATATTCTTGGATTAGCTACAACCAAGCCTATGTTCAAGTATTTGTCTGCAGTATAACTTGACTGTATCTTCAATTTTCCATAAGCCAGCCATATAGCTTAGTGTGGCTAAGGACATAGGAATGAATAGTTTATTTTAGCCAATAGCAAAATAACAACAATAAAATAAATAATAACTACTCAGACTTTAATGTTCCAAGAAATCACCTGGGAATCTTGTTGAAATGCAGATTCTGATTCCGGAGGTCTAGAATGGGACTTAACAAATTCATTTCAAATAAACTCCCAAATTAGCTGATGCTACTGGCACTTGAAAGATACCAGGATGGAGAGAGACCTATGATGTTTAATAATGCCAGCCACCTATGGTTTTTGAGCTCTCAAATTACGGCTCCCCAAACGGTGATGTGCTGTAAGTACAAAATTCACATCAGAGTTCAAAGATTTAACACAAAAAATAATGTAAAATAGACTATTAACCATTTTTACTGATTAAATAGTTAAGATATTTAAGATATATTGTGTTAAATAAACTATATTATTAAAATTAATTTCATCTGTTGATTTTTACTTTTTTAAATGTGGCAACTATAAATTTTTAAATTATATACGTGGCATGCATATTTCTGCAGCACTGAAACAATTCATGAGATTTGTTGTATATGTGTGTACATGTATATAATATAGATAGATGATGATGATATATGTGATATAAAGATATTATATCACCATGCCTGATAAAGAACCTCTTTGACATGTCTGCATGGAGGTGGAATAATTCCATTCTTGCCACTAACCAAATAGATGAATCCATCAAAACACTTTCAACTATAAGAAAATCAACCTGTTTATTAAGCTATAGGAAAAGTATTTGCTTGGGAAACTGAGTAAAATGAGATTCTACAGTGCTTAATTTAGGTTCTCTTATCTATTTATTTTCAATTCTCAGATTCAATGCTCAGGTAAGATGGCCCATCGACAACTGGAGGAAAAAATCCAGAGAAAGAAGAGACAATGTGCTCCCTAAGTCTCTATTTTAAGAACAAGGTAACTTTTCCAAAAACCATCAGTAAACTATTAACATCTCAATGTTCCAAATAGATTCCTAATCCTGAACCCGTCCCTGTGGCCTGAAAAATTGACAGGTTCTTATTATCTTAGACACAGTTTTCTGAATCGATCACTGGTAAAAGTGGTAGAATTAACAAAACAGGTTTGGACTAACTATGGCTACTCTCAAGAAAGTGAAGTCAATCCCATAAAGTTCAAGGCTGTCACCCTATGGGAACGAAAGTAGGATGGCAGGAAATAAACTCAATGCCAAAACAGCAGGTAGAACTCCACTCCTTTTCTAATATATACAGGATTACTCCCTTGGGAAAATTATACCTGATAATGATGAACATTTTTTAAATCCCCCAAAATCTATTAAAAAAATATTTACGATAGCATTCAGAATTGTATCACTTAGTAATATCTCCCTCTGGATATTTCTTTAGTCATGCACATGTGCTTAAGTTGTATAAACTGTAAATACTCAACTCTAACCTTTTTTTTCCCTATACCATCTTTCGTAGATATCTACTAACACCAATACATTTAGATCTATATAATTTTTCTAGCTGTAAATATTGCATTGTGTGTATAGATCATAATTCAGAACTTTCCATTATGCCATAAATGGGTTTCAGATATGCTTCCAGATGTGAATCTACTAGGTTCTCAGGGCAGCCAAGTGGGGCTGGGGGCTGCTCAGAATACAGCTGTGTTAGAGCAAGGTTCTAATGGCAGCCCTTAATGATGAAGTATGGGAAGCCGTTTACTGCCACTAATTTTAGATATTTATGCTATTTCCAAACTGCTGTTATTAGAAGCAAATCATTATAGATATTGGTAGATGTCTATTTTCCCAGTTGAGGGATCCGATAATAGAATTTCAGATAGTTGTATTTTCAGCAGGTTTTTAAAGACTGCAAGAAAAGTGGAGATGTAAGAAAACAGCGGTTATAACCCCATCAGCTGCACTGACATCTTTCCTAGGTCTACAAATTCACAATGCAGCAAGATTCACAAAGAACAGTCATGTTCATTGAACACCACCTGGAGTAACAATTAGAACTGAAGTAAGTGACCCATTTCACTAGGCTTGCTAGTGTTTATACATCCTAAAATAGTAAAATAGAGTTATTGTCAAACCAGGACAGAAGAGGCTGGCTTTCCTAATATGCAGCTCACATAACGGTTGCTTTGAAGCAGTAATTGATCCATGGATAGCAAAGGTGTTTTCATTCAAATTTCCCAATGCCGTGTACATATGTGTGCACATACATGCTCATGTTTGCATGTACAAATGAGAGAGAAAAAAAGACAGGTAGGCAGACAAAAAAACAGACTAAATTTACTGAAAATGTTGCTTAAGTCAGTATTTTTTTTAAAGTTAGAAACCTAAAGCAACATTTTCAGTAAGTAAATATTATTAACCTTATTTTATGAAGAAGGTAAACGAAGGTCTGAGTAACAAAACCAGTAACTTTTTAGAGCAATCTTTGACTTAAAATGTTTTTTGGTTTTTTTTGTTTGTTTGTTTTTTGTTTTTGTTTTTTGGGTTTTTTTTGAAGCCAGCGCTACCCTCCAGAAAGGAACTGCTAACATGGTCTGTTTAGATGCCATTTTGGGACTGCATGGTAAAAAAAAAAAAAAAATGTTGATTTAAATGAAAGTCGATCTTGATAAAGTAGAACAATTTGGTAAGTTCTTCCTATTCAGTGAGCTGTGTGATGAAGGTGCCAGATCCACATTAGCCTGGCACAGTCACAGCTGACTATGAAGACAGCCCTCTGTGAAACGCTGCGTTAATGATTGCCCACTGACCAGTTTAAGTTCTGGGAAGACATTTGCCAAGAATGTCCCAAAATGCCTGACTAGCTCAGCACTAGATACTGTACTGCTTGGTTGTTTTGCGGTACTTATCATACATCGAGAATATGGAAAGGTTGCCAATAAGCAGACATAGAATCAACTGGGCAATGACATTCCGATGTTAAATTCTACAGAAATTGATAAACAAGCTATGAAGTAGTAATAACTTATTGGGATGATTAAAAACAATTTTATGCATCATTGGCTTGATGCTGCTTTTGAAAGGAGCCCATCATGTACACTTCATCTGAAAAAAATTTCAGAGCTTTATCTCTAACATTAAATGTATTCATTTGAATAATGGATCTTGCATGAGCAAAACATGCAGAGTAGAGAAATGCATCAAAAGTCATTTTATCATGTATACATTGTCAGCCTCTTGTCTCCTGAGTAAACAAAGCAGTCAAGGAGATCTGAACTTTCTCCATAATTACAATTTTGAGGTCATTTTTTTCTACAAATATTGCTTTAGCTCATCCCATGTACTGGGCATACTATAAGAATGCAACAGTGAGCAAGACAAATATGGTCCCTGATTTCAAAGAGCTTGAAGTCTAAAGAGATAAATAATCAGGCAATTGCTACCCAACTTAATAGGAACTCTGGTTGGAGAACAGCAGGGCATGGACATAGGAGTGACATCTAATCTGCATGACAAAAGACTTAAGGGAAGGATGGTCTGAAGAGAGAACAGCATGTGAAAAGGTTCAGAAGGTTAGAGAAAGTATATGTTCAAGGAACTACAAATATTCGGGCATGGCTAGACCACGAAGTCTAAATGGGGCATGGTGAGAGAAGGTTAGAGAAGTAAACTGTTAAGCAGATTGTAAACTCTAAAGCAAATTAAAGAATTTGGACTTTATTCTGAGGGTAGCCAGACAAAATACTAGAGGCCCAGCTAAATTTGAATTTAAAATAAATAGCGAATGATTTTTAGTGTAAGTATGTCTCAAATATTGTCCGAAACATTTTTTTAAAAATTCATTGTTTTTTGAAATCCAAATTTAACTGGGTACGCTGTATTTTTATTTGCTTAATCTGGGAACCTAAATGTGAAGCTACTAATAAAGTTTAACCAAGGAAGTAACATGATATAGTTTGAGCTTTAGAAAGACACCACTGATGTGATATAGAAAACAAATTCTTCTGTTTACCTATTACAATGTTTTGGAGCAGCCACCTTATCTACTAAACAAAGTACATAAGATAAAAAACAAAATTTCATGATTCCAAGTAAAATTTAAGGCAGGCGTCTTTGAGTGGCACCTTCCCTATTTTTGCCATATAATTCTTTCTGTATTGATACTTAAGAGGTAGTAGAGTGACGAATGGAGTAGAATAAAATTGTTATAGTAGAGTAACACTGACTGTGGAGCCCAGGTGTCTGGATTCCAAATTTGGCTTCCTCTGCTTATGAACTGTGTGACTTCGAGCAAGATATTTAACCTCTATGTCTCAGGTCCTCATCTGTGAAGTGGGAATATAATAGTATTTATGGAAATTGTGAAGATCAAATGATAATCAAATATATGTAAAGCCTGACAGAATAAATTTCATAAAAGCATCAACTCTTACTATAATTACTGACATTATTTTCAAGTAGAATCATTCTAACTTAACCTTACCTAAAATAAATGGTAAACCAATCTACTTTACCATGAATACAAGTTAATTTAAAAAATAAATACATTAACAACAGTAACAATAAAACAATAATACTGAATTTATTCTTTTACAAAATGGCTACGAAATGTATTTTTAAAATCTAACCATTGCATTTTACAAAAGAGAAAATTGAAGATCAGAGGGAAGATATTTGTCTCAGGTCATACAATGACACACACACAGGGGTGTATTATATCTTGGTTCATTAATTATTAATACAGAGATCCCTCTAATACACTATGGTTGCCCTACCATATGTCTCTAGCATGCACACCTCCAGAGTTGTATAACCTTGAACTTCCAATTCTTCTAAAAATCATGTAGCTGTAGTTTTACGACCTGGTTTCCAATCTCTGCACCTATCTTTATCTCTTGACCATCTCTCTCTCCACTCACACTTCTCTAAAGGATAGGTACATTAAATCAGGAACAGAGTTCTCTAACTAGAGTTCCAATGGTCAAGGAGAGATAGGCCCACAATGTGAAAGTTCAGAAAAAGCTTCTACACACACATACATACACTACAACATCTTTAAATCCTTATATCTCTGATAGGACCCCAGGGTCCAATACTTCTCTTTTAGCATTGGATCCCTTCTCTTTCCACCTCCTTTAGCTCCCCTCTCTCTTACTCTCTCTTGTGTTCCTCTTTAGTTTTTTCTTCTTCTAAGCCTCTGGATGAAAATAAAAGTATGTAAACTCCATTAGCAGACTTGCTACAAAGATGGAAAAAATATCGCAATTGCCAAAATCAAAATATTTGCTCATGTACCACCTAAAGTCACCCTGGCTGACTCACTTCAGAAACCTCTGCCTCAAAGAATTGTCCTAAATTATAGGCAAAAATAAGCAAATACAAATAAGAAGTGAACAGCTGAAGCCCCAGTCGTCTGACACTGAGAATGTAACACCTCTCTAAGAAGCCAATGCTGACGACCAAGGACACATCTTTTATTTTTCCATGGCAAGACTTTTCACATGGAGTGATGATTTATGAGCTTGCAGAATAAACAATAACCTAATAACACATGTACACTTGCCTAGAACCACTTGGCTTTCCTTATTTATTTGCTAGATTTTACAAGTCAAGGCGACCCTCATAATGATTTTGATAAAGAAATGTGATTCATACCTGGATGGCTGCAGAGGACATTTAAAATATAAAATCTATTTAGCACCGATTAGCCTTAGAACATTATTTATGTAATCTGTCACAGTGGCAGATATTAGAGAGAACATTTTTCTCTTTCCTTTGGAACAGTTTATCAATCACCCTTGCTCCTGACAAGCCCTGAGGAGGAGAGCATTTACCAGGGTGTATTAGAAGACTCTAAAAATAAAAGATGAAACCAGTGTTTATAAGGAGAATATGGGCTGATTGCAAAGACTTGAGAAAAATACTGTTTAGTCTCCAAGTCACTGCAGGCAAGGGGAGAAGTCAAGCTTGCCAAGATGCTCTGGAGTAGAGGGATGAAACCTGCTGGGGATTCTTAAAACTTGTAATGTGCAAAGATGAGGGAGTTACACAATACAGTGATTAATCCTAGCTTCCAACAAGCAATGTGAAATGCATTGGTAATTTTGTGCTTTTCAAATTTGCAAATGTCACAGAATTCAGGTACCCAGTGGAGTCAAACAAGTAATAAAATCATTGTATGAGAAATGATAATATTTAGTACTTACACAACATTGTGCTATTCATCTTGAAAACGGGAAGTAAGCTGCATTTCGTCGTTAGAGCAGCAATCTAGAAGTCCTCGACTCGGTTTGGAGTTTCCTCCTGGCAAGTCATTTACTTCCTTCAAGGCCTCGGTTCCACTTTGGGAAAAGTTTCCAGGTGTGGCCTCCAGGAACCTAAAAGCAGTTTCTCAGTGCTGGCCACATATTAGAATTACTTGGGAGGCTTTAAAATAGAATTACTAAACCCCAGAACGAACTAAATAATACTCTCAGACGGTGTTGGTTCAAAAACTGGTCCCCTACACAGAGAGCAAGGAGAGACGGGAGACAGGCGCGGAACGCTCCAGGTTGGTACGTGGCAGGTTTAATAAGCGAAGGAACTTCCTTATGAGGCTCGTCTTGGGCGTCTGCAAGCCGAGTAGAACTCCAGACCCACGGGTCAGAAACTTAAAAGATTATATGGAGGCCTTAACAGTGTTCATTCACACACACTGTCCTGCTGGTCACAACACCTTGCTCCCTCATGGCTGTGTCCTTGAAAATGGCTCCGGCTGTGGGATGCCGGGAGGAACCGCGGAATCCCGGAACATACATTCCAAATCGGGGGAAGGGATGAGGGGGCTTCGTATTGCCAGGGTCCAATTCCGGAGTCAACTAGCAATGATGTCCTCCCCGCCACCACCTCCGACGTTTTATCCTTGGTAACCAGATATTACACCCTCCTCTTCCGCATTAATGCCCTGCGCGGTCAGCAAAAAGTTTTGTTAGGCTGGAGGCGGCTCATCTGGCGGCTGTTTGGCTACATTGGAGTCAGGTGCTGCAACAACAATGTACGCATGTGCAAGAAGAAACACACGTTAAGATAATGATAATCAAAGTAAGTAAGTTTTTTTTTTTCCATCGGAGCCCTACCATTTCAACCATCGATTTACTAAGGCCCTCAGTCTAGGAGCAGGATCACTTAGAGTTTTCACCTGTGTCCTCATGTGATTTAATAAAGATGATACATTAGCAGACTCATCAGGTATGAACATACAACATTCAGTTTGAATAATGGCACAGGTTCCTCCTTGCGAGACAGTAATAATGTCCAAGGCCATTTGTGATACTGTGATTTATAAAAAGAAATATATATTTGGTCTTCATCCCATTTCTAGCAAAGAGTTCCTAAAACTCTAGTTATATCCTAAGTGATGGGCTCAGAGGGAAGATATCTTTTGTTATGTTAATGCGGTGACTATTGGGCCCAGCTTAAGGATGGGGATTTATAGCCAGAGGAACCAGCCACTTGATTAGACATTTGGAACTTTCAGTTCCCTTCCCTGGGAACAGGGAGAGGCTGGAGATTGAATCAATCCCCGAAAGCCAATAATTTAACAAATTATGTCTATGTAACGAAGCCTTCATAAAAACACAGCGGCATGGGGTTTGGAGAGCTTCCAGGTTGGTGAAGACATGGAGGTGCTAGGAGAGTGGCACCATTGGAAAGAGTGTGGAAGCTACTGGCCCTTTCCCCTTGCCCACCCTATGCATCGCTCCCTGGCTGTTCCTGAGTTATAGCCTTTTATAATAAATCAGTGATCTAGTAACATGTTTTTCTGAGTTTTGTGAGCTGCTCTAACAAATTAATTAAACCTGAGGAAGGGTTCTTAGAAACCTGTGATTTATAGCCAGTAGGTCAGAAGAATAGGTAACAACCTGCACTTTCAACAGGCATCTGAATTGGGGCAGAGAGGCAGTCTTGTAGGACTGAGCCCTTAACCTGTAGAATCTGATACTATTCCTGGGTAGATAGTGTCAGAACTTAGTTGACTTGTAGGATACCCCGCTGATGTCCAGTGAATTGATTATTGATATGGAATGGCCCCCAACGTTGGACTATTCTATTTTGGAGGACAGATTTTCTTATTAGAGACATTTCAGTGTTCAGTAAAGCCAGGCTTTGCCAGCTATTCTTTAAAGTTTGTTGGGTGAATTTAGTAAGGGATTCTATACATGCCGTAATGTCCTCCAGGTGAATGGAGGAGACAAAGACAGTGACAAAGTGATCGAACCAGTTGATCAATGACCTCGAAGAAAGCAAGGTTGGCAAGTTTCGTTACCATAGGGTGGATTCTCTATTGTGCCTGGGAAAACCTAGGGTTCAAGGGTCCAACCACCCAGATGGAAGCCACAGCCAAAGATTTGTGCCACACAACTATTGAGTCCTATTTAGGGCTACCCAATAAACATCTGGGCAGTGTGACCAGTCAGTGCCAAACTAGTTGCTATCTCTTAATGTGACAGAATGACTACCCATTTCCAATAATGTCCACCCCATATCCCTGATGCAATTAGGTTGGTTCTGTTTAGAGCGATTTTTCTGCTTCCAACGTGAGGGTGCCCAGGTGCATAAATGCCCATAACCCAAGGTGAGGGTGCCCAGGTGCATAAATGTCCATAACCCAGGGCGAGCCACAAGAACCTGTCCCAAATCAGAGTGTAGCAACTCATAGCTCTGATGGTGGTATTTTAGGACCCTTCTGGTCAGCAGTTTGATGGGCTTCCTTTGTAATGTGACGGAAAAAGAATGCCCATTTTCAGTGTTGTTGATAGTGTATGCCATGGGTTTGAGGAACCTCCGATTGCCGGGGTCCAGCTTACAAGCCAACTGGCAGTCACATCCTCTGAATAACTTTCCTCCAACGGATGGTGAGACCCAAACATTTTTTGTATTTAAACAGCTCAAGTGATTCTAATGTCCAGCCAGAATTGAGAGCCTTTGGCTTAGAATAGTGGTTCTCAAATTTTACTGCATACTGGGAACTTAAAAATGTAAATACTCGGGTCACATTTAATACCAACTACATCGGAATCTGTGGAGATGGACCCAAGCATCAGTGTTTTATAAAGATCCCCCAAAAGATTCTTATTTACAGTTAGTGGATCAGTGGTCTAGTCTAGACTATTGCCTCTCAAACTTTGCTGTACATATGAATGATTTGGGGATCTTATTAAAATACAGATTCATTTTCAGTTGATGGCATCTGATACTCTACACTTCTAGCAAGCTCCCAGGTGATACTTCTGCTGCTGTGGACTGCATTTTTTAGGTAATAAGAGAGGTCCTCTAGGAGCACATTTGGGCTAGAGAGCTACAAACTTATCTCTTGTGAAGAGCCATCTAAGACCCATAAGCTCTTATGTGGTACATTCTTGCTCTCACAAAATTATAAATGTTTTATTCTAGTACTTTTCTACATCCTTCTTCTTAGAAGATGCAGAAAATAGGCAAATGGAGCATGAGTATTATAAGAGCAATTTGAAACCATCATTTCGTGCCAGTTATTTTAACAGTCTGGATCTATCCACTGCCTAGGAGGAGAGAGAAAAACTGTCCTATATTACTAAAATGGAGAAACTGTGAGCAACCTAGTCTTGAGACTTGGGCCCTAAGAATTGAAGACTACAGGAACCACTCTGAAGTCCCCATTCTAAATGACCTGAGAATTTGACTGACGTTAGAAGCTGTCTCGACTTGCATATTGCAGTAATAGCAAAACTGGGTATCAGAAAATCCTTATAGAACCATGACAAGAAGTAGCTGAGAACGCTCAGATCTTTAAGACTTATAACAGATATTTCTTATATTTGTCTCCCTTGTCCAGACTTTTTTCGTTACCCTAAGACAAGTACATTAATTTCCTAACTGGCCTCCCTATTCAACTCTCTTACTACTATGTTTCGTCACCCAAATTGTTATGCAAATAATGTTACTAGAAGAGCTTTAATTATCATGCCACATTTAAAAATTATCAGTGGTCTCCATTGCCAATAAAGTAACCATTTTTGGATGACTCCAGTGGAGGGAACTGAAGATCCCACAGCATGTTCCAAGAAAAAAGAGTCACTTAAGCTTCCAGCACACAGAGGACTCAATATTAGAGTAAAACTATACTAGCTATTGAGAGGCATAGAATCTGTGACATTCCAGTAGCAATAAGCACACCGAGTGCCCAGATCCTGGTTTCTCATACTGTTCTCCAGTAAATGAAATGGCTAATTCTCAGGCAAGGGCAGGGAAAATACATATGTAAATCAATATGTAAAAGTAAAGAACATTCAAAACTCAAAAGGATAGGGACTTATTAAAGGGGCACAAGAGCCAATCTGAAAAAGCTACCAATGGCCAAAGGTGGAACAATTGAGCAATAAAATATATAATTTTATATATTATAACACAAACTATAAAATAAATATACATGAGTCCATACTGATATCAATGGGTGGATAGATAAATTAGATAGAGATAGAGATAGAAATAAGAGAGAGAGATAGATAGATATAGGTGTAGGTATAGATAGATAATGGAAGGATGGATGGTATAGACAGATAATGGAGGGATGGATGGATGGAAAGATGGATGGATGGATGGATGGATAGATGGATGGATGGATAGATGGGTAGATAGTTAGATAAAGTTGTAGAAAAACCAAATCTTTACAAATGAATCCCAAATTATGTATATATACCAGGAGGTGAAACTTAGCACCTTCTCCCCACCTCTTTGAGTTTTGGCTAGACTTAGTGACTTACTTCCAAAGAATAAAGTATGGAAAGGCAAAAAAGCAACTTGATAATGTAGAACTTGGTGAACATTACCTTGGCTGGATAATCAAGATTAACAACATCAATAATGAGTCATGTTCATAGCACCTACCCTGACATGACATAATAGGAAGGAGACTTCATCTCTGTGGTCTTCTCATAAACTCGTAACTCCAGTCTAGTCATGAGAAGAATATCACACAAACCCAAACTGAAGGACATAGTATAAATACCCAACCAGTGCTCCTTAAAACTGTTAAAGTCATGAGGAACAAAGAAAGACTAAGAACCTTCCACAGACCAGAGCAGACTGAAGATCTGTGACAACTAAATGTAAGTAGTATCTTGAATGGGAACCTAGAATAGAAAATGGACATTAGTAGGAAAACATGTGAAATCCAAATGGACTTTGGAGTTTGGTTAATAGCAATGTAACAATGATGGTTTCTTAGTTGTGACAAATGTAAAATGTTAACATTATGGAAAACATAAAGGTGAAGGGTATATGAGAACTCTGCATTGTCTTGGCAACTTTTCTTTAAATATAAAACTATTTTAAAATCAAAAGTTTATTTACTAAAAAGAAAATACCATCCATGTAAGAGACTGTCCTCTTTCCCTTATTAGCCTCCTCCTGGCCTTGAGTCTGACCCGGAAGCCGATAATAAAAGTGGAAGGAGATGGAATAAAAAAAAAAAAAAGAACAAGTTTTCCAGTTACACAGAGCCTAGCGCATGGAAGTTACTTAAATTTTTATTAAAGAAAGAAAGAAAAAACCAAAGATCATGCAAGGGGTTGTAGAAGAAAGGTATAGAGATGGAATAGAGACATATTCCTAAACTGATGCCACTTGTGGTCTGACAGAGAAAATAGGGGTATTAAAAACTGTAATACAGAGAGAAAGTGAATTGAACCATCAGTTCTCTGTGAAAATTTAGAGACATTCATTGTAACCCAAGAGTTAAAATTCATTATTTTTATACAGCCTCACAAGTTTCCAGACAGACGTATTTCCATTTCATAGTTGAGGAGACTCAGACACAGGGAGGTTAAATTCTTCACTCGAGGCCTCCTTGTGTACTTGAACAAAGATGTCAGCAGATAGCAGTGAAGGTGAATTGTCCTAGTCCCATAACTCTTATGGAATGTAAATAACACAAAATCTCCAGTCTCTAACACCTAAAGATGTATTAATTAACAAGTATAGAGGTCACCAGATTGAGTTGCTCTGAATGACAATGGGTAGGATTTATGAGTTATGCCAGTGGAGAGTGTTAAGCTAATCTAGGCATTTGGGAATTCATAAACAACTTGTGTCAATGTGAACATGATTACCTAGCAAAACAATCTGAATATCCAGACTTATATACATCCATTGAGCCAAATTCCTAAACCTTCTCTAGATCACAACTCAAGCATTAATTTCACTGCCTTCTTTCTCATCAAGCATTTCACTAATAGGCTATTAGTTTCTCTCACTATGATTCCCCTCCTTTGCGGGGAAGAAGAAGGGCAATGAATAAGGAGAAGGAAAGCTCCCTCTTACATGATGAATGCCAATTCTTGAGCCTTGCTGCTCCACAAATCAGTGCTGGATCTCTACATTGTCCCTGTGCCTCTCCAGAAGGCAAATCCTTGGCCAAGAACCTGCTAAGATAATGCCAAAAGGGACTCATGCAGTTGTAGTCACCAACCTCGAAAACTCTTCAGGTGAATGAGCGCTCTAGTTTAACTTAATTTTTTAAAATCTCTTTTGAGACCAGTACACTTCCCTTATGAAAGAGCCCTGGGTTCTAAAATTAAGCACTGTCTCCTCTGCCTCAGGTCTTCTATCTCAGTTAAAATGTTGCCCTCTGTATTGTTGTAACCATTATCCAGAATCTCAGTATCATCTTCATCACCAATATCACTGAGTTTTCGCCCGGTGTGAAGTGCTGTTAGTACACAGTCCCTCTCAGGGCCTTTCTTACCTTGGCAACAGAATGTAAGCTCCATGAGAACAGAGTTTTCCTTTTCTTTTTTTTCTTTTTCACTGCTGTTTCCCAGTGGTGGGCAGATGGCTGGCACAAAATGGGTGTGCACTCATTCTTTATTGAATGGACAATAATACTCTGTGGAGGGGGTAAAATATATTGGAAAATCTTGAAACTTGGAGTCAAGCAAACTTTTATACTAAGTACAATGATTTTAGTCGGATTACACAATATCTCTGAGCTAGAAAATGGGCATAGTAATACCTTCTTATAGGCAACTCTCGAGGACTAATGAGAAAACCTACGCAAAACACTGTAGAGCTGGCACATTGTGAAAATCTACTATTGTTACATGCCAATAGATGTTTCATTTCATTGCCTGTTTCTCTGTCTTCTGACTAGTTTTTCTTATTAAAAATTATGTGTGTAAATTCAGATTAGCCCCTTGATAAATCTGGCTTCCTCATTCATTGGTCAAACCCCATCTGTGAATATTCTAGAGACACTTTTGGATTCTGGTTTCATAAACAAAAATAGCCTTGCCAGAGTCATCAATGGAATCTGTCTGAATGCAGATGATAAGCCAGCACGATGACTCTGATCAGTGGAGAGCAAAGATGTGTCAGCTTTCATTTTAGGCAAGAGGGGACAAGTGCATTCATGGGAAACAGAAGTTATTGGTTTGTAGAAAAGAGATATTGCAACAAAAGAGGCTATTATGGTTGACGACATGTTTCTACTGTAAAGTGCCTCAGAGAGTAGGCTCCTTTTTTTTTATTCCTTGAAAATAAAGTGGCATGTGCCATTTGGGGCTCTCATCAGAAATGTGAGCATGTGTGTGTGTTCCAACTTAAGCTTTTGGCAAATGAAGAAAAACAGTTTCAGCACAGATCACAAGACCAACGTTCTCTAAGGAGGGGAAAGAAAGCTAAGTTTTCCACAAAGATCTTTGTTGTGGCCAAGCACATCCAAAACCATTTGCCTTCTCCTGCTCCAAGAATTTTCTGTGTTCTTCTCAGCATCAGCCCAGTAGACCTGGAATCCAATATTCCTATGGTCAGGAGCTGGCACATAGTTGATCAGTGTAATCCAGGCTGCACATCACCAGGCAGTTTGTCGACTTTCAACAGATGTTGCAAAAGGCAGTAAGATTTGCCATCCTTTTCCTGGCAGCTTTCCTGTTTTCTCTTCTGAGGTCTGATGTTTCCTTGCAATGCTCAGTGTCTGTCTGAACAGCAGATGTGTTAGAAAGGGCTATTTTTCTAAGCTAATTCTCTGCTACTATTTGCTGATTAAATCCCAGAATGTTCACTGTACGTGTTTCTCACAAAGAGGAGGGAGCAGGACTTATTCAAAGCTGACTATCATCTGACAATTTGAAATTGTGTATTTGCTTTCCTTGGAAAAAAAATAAAAGCTTTTAATTTCTCAGTAAAAGTTGGTCTGCTTAAAATGCACAAAATACAACTCTTCTATGGCTGAAAATGTTGAAATTGCCCTGAACTACCTTTAAAGGTAACTTTGGGTGCCTATAAAACATGCCAGACATGCCATGTACAAAAAAAAAAAAAATTAGCAGATGACACTACTTTGTCCAAACACTAATTGTCTGTTCTCTTTTTGTGTTGCCTTCTAATCTTTTTGCTAACTTAAATGACAATAAGTAATTTCTCTGGAAGGCATATAGCAGAGAACATTTTCCATAGATGTTTTTCCACTTACCACCCAGAAGCATTTTCATGGATACAAGACAAACTTGAGAAGAAATCAAGAAGCAGTGTCTTTACCATTTCATTGAGTAGTTGGGACAACTTCAGTTGTTATAAACAGAGATCCCATCAGGGTATCTTGAGGAAGGGGTTTGCTGTAAGGATAGACATGGACTGGAGCATGAGAGTGGAGTCTTCCGAACCCAAGCCAGCTTGAGGGGCTGCCTGCTCTCCTGTCTCCCCTCAGGGGCTTCACAGCCTCTGCGTCATGATAACTCTTCTCTCTGCATGATTCCTCCACTTTCTCTCCCTACTGGATTTTCCCCTGTTCTCTACTCCGGAGCCAAATTATGTCTGGGTTTATCTTATGCATAAGCACAGAAGTGAGCATAAGATGGGTCCCCTGAAACTGCTGTTCTCTCTGTCAGTTTCAGTTTCCAGGTGCCTCCCATGATCATCTCACTGCACCAAGTATAATTCTAGTATTTAAAGATACATATTTTCAGTAAAACATGGCCCCTAAATGCAAACCAACTGCTTCATCTAGAGCTCTGAAGAAGCAATAATCTGTTCCAAAGCTATAAAAAAAGTCATGCTATGTTAAGCTTACCAAGAAACAGTCTGCTGGTTCCCCAAGTGGTACCTTCGTAGGGGATTTTCAAGGGTAAATTTGACTGCCTGTAACACCAGCTGCCTTTAGTTACCAGACTCCAATACATGATTCCACTGTGTATCTTTTGTGCATTCTTATAACTTTGAGCCCTGATGCGCTCCCACAGCATCTTTTTGCCTTCCAAATAACATCTCAGCCTCATGGTTCTCAGTTCCAAATTCTGGAGTAGAACCTGATTGCCTTAACTCATTTTTTAATTCCAGATAATAGACTATAGTTTGCGAACCAGCATCAAGATGTTTGTCCATAGAACAAGTGGTTATCTCCAGTCCAATTTCCTGACCATAGGGAGAGAGGCATGGATATGGTTGCCTAAGATGAAGAATTGTAGACAGGGCCATTTTCTATAAAATGTGTGAAAGGCATGTAATATCATCAGCCAAAATTTTTCTGTTTTTAGAAATTTTTAGTAAACCACACATAAAGTAGCAATAAGACCACCTTTAAAGGTAGGTGAATGTTTATTACCTAGACAAGTAAGCAGCTCAAATCATCATCTACATTGGTTCCATCTATATAGAGAAAGAAGCTCAGGGAAACATTAAAATGGATTTCATGTTTAAACGCAAATTAATTTATGAAATAACTACTTAATTCACAAGCCAATAGTAGATGCCATAGAGAATATGGGAAGTACTACCCATGGAACATGCCCACAAGGATTTTCTTCTCTTTCCCCCTTTTTTTCTTTCAGAATTTTCAGAGAATGATAAAGCATGTATTAGAGATTAGTACTAATACAAAATAGGACCTGGTAGTTGTGCAAATAGAGATGTGAATCCGATACTTTGGGAAATTGGAGTTATGAAGCTCTAATTTCTAGCTGGGTGGAATTTGTGAAGGAAGTAGTAACAGAACTAGATCTTGAAAGTAAATAGGAATCAAGTTTGAAAAGGTGGAAGAGAAGGAGGAGGTTCCAGGCTGAGGCTGTACTGGGAACAGTTAACGCCGAAGCACTGAGTGGGTAAAAGAGAATTGAGTAAATGAATTTGGGTTGAAAATATCGGGAATTTTGAAATTTTGCATGCAAGAAGAGGCTAAGTGTTTATACTTTCTCCAAAAGTCCAGAAGAGCCCAGAGCAAGAAGAAAGTGGGATTAGAACCATGCTCCATGGTGATAAATCTGGAAGGAATGAGAAAGACAGATTTGCGAGAGCAGAAAGCAAAGGTGGGCAAATAAATTAAGAACTTACTGCAATTTTCTTTCAAAGGAACTTATCCAATAGAAACATAAAACCTAAGTATACATAAATATTTATTGCATTTTTTGTAATAGAGAAAAAAGAATAAGTCACTTGAATGTCTAGTAATAGAAGATATTTTAACTGAATAATTTTTCTTCAATGCAACAGGATTCTTCTATATTGCTATTAAAAAGAATAAGGTAGTTTGATATAAGGACAGGTGTCTGTAATCTGTTGTTAAGTAAAAGGAAGAACTTTCAAAATAACATGTATAATGTCATCACAAGTTTATGAAAAAATAACAACAAAGAATATGTTTTATGTACAGTAAGAGTATACTTTGAGGCTCTGGAGTTAGCCAGGCAAATCAATCACTTATCAGATAGTATAATAGGGATTGCATGAGAAAATTTGTGGAAAGTGTGTAATACACTGCTGGCTCATAGTTATTTCTCAAATATTACCTAATTTGTGATTATTATGCATATATTTATACAGATATATTCTATTGATAGATAAAGGTATATATAAATATATGGCATAATAAAATAACTATTTTTAACAGTTATAACAGTTGGGCAATGAGATTAAAGAAAAGGAAACTTTCGATTTGATTTCATTCACTTTTGTTTTATTTGAATTTGTTACCAAAAAAGCATGCATTATTCTTATAATTAAAAAGAAATTGAAGATTTTATTTAAAGAAAAGAGATTAAATGATATGAACTTGTACTTCCTGTGTGAAAGCAAAGAGATACACAAAAAATATACTTCTAAGTTGGCTCAAGAGAAAGCATTTACCCACTGATTGGAAACTAAAGGCAAAGAAGAGGAGGAAATTCACTATTACATGAATGCTTAAAGCCTCGATACCTAAAAAAAAGCACTGCTTCCTAACAGAAGAGTTTGGAAGCAAAGACACATTAGTTCTTTACTTTATTAATTGACAATTATGTAATGATTACATAGCCATTTATTCTCTGTGAAAAGTTCTTCTAGCAGGATTTGCACTTCTTAACTGTTAATGAACTGGGAGCAGAGGAGAAAATGTTTCTAAGGTTAGTTTTTCTTCTTTTTTTTTGTTCTTGCCAGCATGTAGCGTCTGTTCTGAATTTTGGCCATTCCAATAGGTGTGTAGTGGTATATTGTAATTTGTATTTCTCTAATGACAGATGATGTTGTTGTACAACTTTTTTAGTTTATTTGTTTTATTTTTTTAATTTATTTATTTTTATTATGGTAGCATTGGGTAACAAAATCTAGTAAGTTTCATGTGTACAATTCAACAGTAAGGCATATATATATTGCATTGTGTGCTCACCGCCCACGGTTAGAGTTCCTTCTGTCACTACATATTTGACCCCTATTACCCCACCTCCCTCTCTCCTCCCCGCTTCTCCCCTACCTTCTAGCAACCACTAGTCTGTTGTCCATTTTCATGGGTCTGTTTGTTTGTCCTGTTTGTTTGTTGCTTTTAGGTTTATATCCCACATAGAAGTAATATCATGTGATTTTCAATTTTTTCTGTCTGGCTTATTTCACTTAGCATGATTATCTTGAGGTTCATTCATGTTGTCGCAAATGGCAGTATTTCATCTCTTCTTATGGCTGAGTAATATTCCATTATATATATGTACTACAGCTTTCTTATCCAGTCATATATCGTAGGACACTTCGGTTGCTTCCATGTCCTGGCCACTGTGAATAATGCTGCTATGAACATCGGTGTGCAAATATCTTTTCGGATTGTACAACTTTTTATATGTTTATTTGCCATCTGTATATCTTCTTTGGTGAGGTGTCTGTTCATATCTTTTGCCCATTTTTTAAATAGGTTACTTATTTTCTTATTGTTGTTGAGTTTTATGAGTTTGTCATACATTTTGGACAATAGTTTTTTTATCAAATATGACTTTCAAAAATATTTTCTTCCAGTCTGTGGCTTGTCTTCTCCTTCTTTTGAGCTTGTCTTTCACAGAGCAGAAGTTTTAATTTCAATGAAGTCAGCTTATCAATTACTTCTTTGAACTCCTTTGGTATTATATCTGAAGTCATTATTGAGCCTAAGGTCATCTAGGTTATCTCCTATATTATCTTATGTTGGGTTTTTGTAAGATGTATCTTATATTTTGCTGGAAATATTTTAAAGAACATAAAATCTGATATTAACTAAAAAACACATTTTTTTTAATTCCAAAACTTTCAAATTTTTATATGGATGTTGATTCAGACTTGTTTCTATTAAGTGAGGATGATTTTCCAAGCCCCAAATCTTAAGTGTGGCTTCTGTGTTCATCAAGTCAATGTGGTATCAAACATTTAAATGTTTAAAAGAAGATTCTGTGAATTAGCCAGATGTTCCCAAATGTTCAGCTCCTTGGCATCGTGTGTACAGCTGGTTCCAGAACCATTTAATTGACTGATAGAGCCTTTTTACTTTTCGCCCACATGCTGGATGTCAGGTAAACACATCTACCTTCAGTTTAACATCCATACTAGTTCTATGCATATGATCAAACAATATGAGAACTGAAGTTTCAGATTGAATAATGAAGGACTGATTTTAAGTAATCACAGATGCTACTTTAAACCCGTTAACTAAAAGATCTAGTTAAAGAACAGATCCTTCTAGATAGAAGCAAATAAGAAATCTAACCGTCAGTTGCACTTTTTTCGTATTACTGTCATCATAGTGTCACCTTCTGCAAATCTGCTTTTAGATTTCGAATCTTTTATTTATGATGTTGCCTTTTGGCATGCCAAGCTATGGTAACAACTTCATTAACAATGTCAGGCTCCAGGTTCTTGAAGGCTACATTTGTCTATATAATAGACATGTTGCACTGGAGTAAACTAAATACAGGATACAGCACCAGGATCCAGTCCTTCCACTGCAGTAGATTCCAGTACAGTTGACCTATAGAGCTGTAAGTTGTTCCACTGGACTAGATTTCAATAAAGGTAAAAGAATTAGACATTATGTGAAAAAATATAAACCAGCCTGTAAAAATATAACATGAGTCATATATAAAGACTGAACAAATAAAAGTATATTAGGGTTATTCAGAGAAACAAAACCAATAGGATAGATCAGTCGATAAATAAATAGATCGGTAGATAGATGATAGACAATGATAGATAGATAGATAGACAGACAGATAGGCAGACAGACAGACAGACATTCCATAGTCCGCTCCCTGCCAGCTGGAGAACCAAGAAAGCTGGTAATGTGTTTCAGTCTGAGTCCAAAGGCCTGAGAATCAGGAGCATCAATATCCAAGGGCAGGAGAAGACAGATGTCTTGGCTGAAGCAGAGAGAGATGATTTCTCTTTCTCCACCTGTTTTGTTTTTTGTTTTGTTTTGTTTTGTTTTTTTACTCTCAATGGATTGAATGAAACCCAGTCACATTGGGGAGGGCCATCTGCTTTACTCAGTTCACAAAGTCAAATGCTAATGTTTTCCAGAAACACCCTCACAGACACTCAGAAATGATGTTTTACCAGCCCTCTGAGTAGTCCTTAGCCCATTCAGGTTGATACATAAAATTAACTGTCATGCAAAGTAAGTTAGAATTCTATCAACTCAGGAGGTAGGGGAAGGAATGCAGACTCGAAATGTGACAAGGTGTGATGGTCAAGAAGACCTCTGAAGGAAGATGAACTACGACTTAAATCTTAAGAGAGGTCCTCATTTGTCTCTTCTGGCTGTAGTATGTGACTGAAAACTAGGAATGGAATTAATGTAAAAAGGGCCAATTCTAGGCTTCCCTGGCTCATGGTATACCTGCACACTGCATTTTTCCTGGAAAATCAGAAGCAGTGAGTCTGAATAGTAGCCCCTGACCCCTTCATACTTTTACTCCTCTGCTGCTCTTGGGTTCCTACATTTCAGTTTCTCAGTTTCTACAGCTTGAAACTAATTTGACCAGTAAAATTCTGCTGCTCCTTCACATGTCTACTGCTATGACTATCTGAGATGTCTAGCCTGGATAGGACGATGGTAAAGGACCATTGCATTTGGAGGTCCAAGCAATTGCCAGTCACCATCTGCCCGTGTTCTGACCTATGGGATGGTTAGCGCTAGCATTAACTTTATCTTTATGGAGGTACTACTTGCAGTGATAGTGAAGTCCATTCATAGAAGCAGCAGCATCTGAAATAAACTTAAGTTTAATTCATCCCTGGTGAGCAGGGTCCCCTGATCTAGCCAAACCAGCAAAATTAGTAGCAGCTGCAAAACACAGTGAGCCAGTACCCTCCTCAGACTGAGGATAGTAGAGAAGATAAATCATTACAGCGTGAACATATCCAGAAGAGCAACAATGTAGTCATCTTGCATGGAGTGACCATGACATTGTGATGCATTTAGCAGATTGTACCACTCAAATAATCACACATTTGTGCAAGGCACAGATGTAGTTCACAGATGGTTCTTCCCAGGTGACTACAGCTGCCAGTTAATGAACAGGTCTCATCCTCTAGGAACTAGTATAGTGGAGAGTAGAGAATTATTCTTTTGATGTAAATAATCCACTTCGGAATCCAGAGTCAACCCTTTCGAGATCAGCCATAGAGAGCAGAGTATCCTATCCTCGAATGTTTGCTTAATAAAAGCTGATGCATACTCGAAAAACACACAACTTGTTAGAATTCCTTTTTATTTTACTAAGAAGAAAAAAAAAATAGAAAGTATTTGTAGCAGTTTTCTCCCATGACTCTCTAGTCTCTTAATGTTTCTTATAAACCGAAGAGTAAAAGCAATATATTGGTAAATAAGGATATAAATGTACAAGCGAGATGCCATTGGTGAACTGTACCTTAAGAGTAAACCTTCCCGAAGTGATATAAACAAACACTGTGGCTGTAGAGGAGCATGCATGCATGATTCTATTCACATAAGTCAAGTTTCTCCTACCCCAAAGCATTCACGAAGGGCTGATGCCTGCAGTTATAATGCTGGATGCTCTTACACACAGAGAATCCTATTGTGCACTGCAGAAGTCCCCAAGTACTGGAAATTGATGAGGGCTGGTAGGCAAAGGCAATGCAAGAAAATAGACTTGTCTTTGCAGAAGGTCTGCATTATCTCCCATTCACAACCATTTCCATGATTGACAAAGACAGTTTTTCTGATGACCCTGTGTTCCTTCTGTCCATTGCCTCCTCCTCTTTCCTGGGTCTGAATCATAAAGAACTTCCCTTGAGTCAAGTTCTCCTGAGTTCTAGGGACACACCCTGCCTGGCAATTGTACTTTAAGCACACATTTTTGATAATTTTCTTTATCCCTTAAAAATACCAAAGCCATAAACATTAGTTTAAAAAAAGACAGAGGTAGTAAATTGTATTACCTCTTTAGTCAACATATTATTAGAGGAAATATGAAAAATAAGAGAAAGCATCATGGATGTGGTATAAGATAGAGTTCAGTTGTTTATACCTGGAAATATTTTGATTTTTGGTTGGACCCTCACTCATCTTTCTAGGGACTGAATTTTTGGTTGAGTATGACTGGCCAGGTGTATACAGTCAGAATAATCCCAAAAGACAAGTGATGGAGATAGAAGTGTTGCATCCACAACATAGAGTCAATCTGGGGACCGAACAAGAGTACTTCATGTAGACCTTGATATTCTAGGCTTTATGACAGACCATTAAGGTCCATCAGTGGAACTTTTATGTTAAATCATAATAATAACTATTATTTAAGGAGGTTCTAGTCATTTGCTAGGCACTAACTAGGTGCTGGAAATTGGAGTTGTATACAGCTTGAGTAGATGATAAATTTGAAACAATGAAGATGTGCTCAACTTAACAAAATAGATGTAAGAATAGTTTTCCATAGCATCCAACAAGGTTGTAACATCCAAGAAAACAGGCATTGCCATTGTTATCTTTTCCACTTTGTAGGTGAAGAAACTGAACTGACGCTCAGAGACATTTACCTAGCTGTCAGGGCACCACAGCTCAGCAACAGAGATTTGTCTCAGATCCAGCTTCTTTGACTAAAAATTCCACACTCTTTTCATACTTCCCCCTACATATCTATAAATACTCTTATTAGTTTGGGTTCTCAAAGCATCAGACAAAACACATTATTTGAAAACTAAAATTTACAAGCTATTGTCAGCTTCAATTAATATCCTATGCCCTACTGGTGATTCGAACATTCAATGCTACAGAGAAAAAGGTAACTCTTTATCTTAAGAAATCCCTAAAACAGAATATTTGTACACAAGGTCGAACACATGAGAACTGCAATAATAAGCATATTAAGGAATTATCTCTGCAAACAGTATCATGTTTTCTCTGCTCTTTAGAACTTCCTTCCTTAATTGTTTTGTGCAGTCCACTTTAGTTAACCATTCCATTTAGATTACCTGCTCCAGTGAAAACCATGACAACTATTACACTAGATTATATGCTAATAACTGTGCAAATATTTCCTCAGACAAATAATAAAATTCTCATGATGATTTAGGATAAAACTTTTATAATATAAAATGTGGGGAGAATGAAGATCAGTTAACTTCAATATGGTAAAGCAATATTTTCTATCATTTAAACATCTAATCTGGGACTTGTAAAGGTATAACAGAAGAGGCTATTAGTCATATGTCAACAATGAATTAAAAAGCACAGAATGAACATTGCAGTATTCTTTAAAAATATAATGATGAAAAGCTTTAACAGAATTTGTAACAGGACATAGGTCAGTGAACTATGAGATTCTTGACTGCAACTATCATGTCTTATTGCCGTATCTTCAGACATATATTTAATAAATATTTGATCCATAAAATGAATGGGATTTTAAAGAAAGAATTTATAACATCTGGAAGACAGGGAGACATTTAAAGTTCAAAAACTACATTTCACCATATAAATTAAATAGGTCATTAGAAATATGTGAGTTCTTTTATTTCTGTCATAGGAAGTCAGAATACCATGATAGGTTAAAAAAATTTAACTTTGGAGTCTAAAAGACCTGGATTCAAATCCTAGCACCACCACTTACTATATGCAAGATTTTAGACAAGTTACTATATCTTTACCTTACTTAAAATGAGAAAATATGGCCACCAAATACTAGCTTCCTCGGTGTATAGGAATTGTGTGAACTAGTCACCCTAGGAAACGCATTGACGAATTCTAGTTTGGAAAAGCAGCTATGCAGGACTACTTTGTTCTTTGTAGAAACCAAGATTTGATTAAATAGGCAAAGCATATTGTATCACTTTGTGATTGTCACACCAATAGCCAAGCAGAAGGGACTTCACTTTGAAGGTATAAATGATGTAACCGAAAACACTTTTCCTAGTTGCATTGAGTAATTATTTATAGGTCACTTTAGTTAGTTTACTCTCCAACACATCCATCCACAATATAACAATGTCTCATTAAAGCAAATTCCATTCTAACCTGAAATTTGGCATGACCTAGGTCTTAGACCTTATCCAATGCAATTTTATTGTTAAAATTCCAGAAAGGACTTATTATAAGGTAACTTCTTTTTTAACCTATAAAGTAGTTTCACTGCAGAGATAGCCCCCGAAGATCTTATAGGCTTATTGCTAAAAAAAAAAAAAAAAAATTGATTCACAAGACATACAGCCACGCCACTAACATCATACACAAAATAACCATAAACAACAATAGGCAACTGAACTAAGGACATTTAGACAAGCTAGAGAAAAGAATTCTTATAAATTCAGCAAAATACCTTCTTGCTTCTATTAGATCTGTTGGAGAAAAAGAGTGATCCCTGCAGTATCCCAGTAAATAGTGGCTATAAACGAATAGAGCAGATTGAAATTGAACTCGGTGGAAATTCATTTAATGACCTTTCGAGTTATTTTCAATAAATTGGTAGATGTGTGAGTTCACTCAGTCCTTAACTGGGGACACAGTCAAATTAGGAAGTACCAATTTCTTAACTTTCATTCGTAACTCATGAGAAAGCTTTTGAATAGAACATATTACTTCCAAGTCTTTGCTTTACTGACAGATCTTCATTCTGCCTTTTCCTTATCATAACACTATCAATTAGCACTTGTTGAGCCAGATTCTCTTTGGACCTAAGCTACTCCCTGAAGAAAAAAGGGCAGCCTGGGAAACTGCCAAGTAGGCAGCCAGCTGGTGCAGCGGATTCCAGGCTAGTGATGATCACAGTCACCAGACCATCTGTGGTTCCTGTGTCTGCCTTAACAACTCAATCAGAACTGTAGACTGCCTTAGGAAAGCTCAGCTGGGTTATGCATTGCGTGTGCAATTTATGGGGGAAATTTCTGGAGTTAGGCTGCCTAAGTTTGGTTACTGCTATTGCGTGTGCAATTTATGGGGGAAATTTCTGGAGTTAGGCTGCCTAAGTTTGGATCACAATTCTACTCCTTACTAAGCTACTTGAACTTGAATGGATTTTTTTAACCTAGAACATGCCTCTGTTTACTCATCTATAAAATAAGAGATTATAATATTATCACGTGGGGCTGTTGTGTGAATTAAATGAGGCGATATGTTCTATGGCTTAGCACAGTACTTGGTAAGTTGTAAGAGCTTAACCAAGGTAAGATGCTTATAGAAGTGGTTGTGGTGGTGGTGGAGGTGGAGGTGGAGTGGAGGTGGAGGAGGAGGTGGTGGTGGATCCCATGGCAGAGGTGGTGATGACGTTGGTAGAAATAGTAGAAATATGTTATTGAAGTATTATGACATAGCATTAAATACAGTGAAAAGAGTAAAGATCTAATCAAATGAGGATCCAAAGCCCCATTCATTCAACCTTTTAAAAGCACTAAGCATTTTAAATAAGCTGCACAGCCTTTGATAGCTTCAGACTTGGCATAGTGGTGCTTAGTACCCATCTCAGATTATGAAGACTCTTTGAATTTATTGATTATCTATTCTGTGCCACATATTTTAAGCGTATTATCTCATTTAATATTTACTATGATCCAGCAAGATATTATCTTCACTTTATGAAAGAGAAAACTGAGGCTGGGAGAGTTTAAGTGATTTTATAAGAGCACGGTAGGTGGATAGGGTAGGTTTTAAACTCAGGATAATCCTGAACTCTTCAAATCCTGAACTCTTTCCATCAAGCTGCTACTCAGAATCCTAATGTGCATGAGCGTGCCTGGTACAGTGCTTGCTCCTAGTAGTTACCAAATAAATATAAGCCCTCTTCCCTGTTACCCTGGATGAATGGGCATGTAGAGGATTTGGTGAGCATCCAGATATGCCCGACACAGTTCAGTGCTACCAGTCAGGACTTTCTTGCTGCATGTGACGGAAATCCATTCTACACTATGTTTATCTTTGGTATGTTACTTCTTACAACTCGAAATTATTTTTATATTTACTAATTTTATTTTATATTTGTTTTTGTCTTCCTCCCAAAGTAAAATACTAGCTTCATGAAGATAGGGACTTGTCTCTTGTTCTCATCTCTACCCCACCACCTGGCACAGTATGTGGCACAAATGAGTGAATATGTATTTTGAAATGGCATTGATAGACCAATGGCAGTCTTTTTTTCCAGGTAATCTGTATGGAATACCCTAGCTTGACAGACTGTCCACTACAATTTAAATATCTTTGTTGACTTTCACCTCCAACAAGAAATGGTGAGAAAAGCCTGTAATATGCTTGCAAAATATTTGTTCATGTAAAACCCTCTATCTCAAGCCTGGCTCTTTAAAAATAAGGGCATACTCTCATCTCCCTAACATGTTAGAATATTTCACCCGTCTAGGGTTACACACCAGGCAGGTTCTCACACTCATTTTTTAAGGTCCATAAGCAGGACAGATTTATATAAACCTCACTCCAAATTTGCTCATCGTTCTTTCTTCTGATTAACATAACCGATTTTCAGTCTTTGGCCTTACAGGGAGAAAACTATTCCTTTATCAATAAACCTGGGCTATGTATTTATAGAGAATATCTAAGGTCTTATGGATATCATCTTCCTGTGGATCCATTTTGACTCCCAGCAGTCAGTTTACTGTATATTTCACTCAACTTGATGGAGTGCAAGTAGGTGAGTATTTTCAGATGATTTGTCAATATCAACTGATGTTTTCTTGTCACAGATAAACAGCCTGTGCCATGAATCAATAGTGTGTCAGCAATGCTGTCACAATCCCCCCTAATGTGTGTGCAGCGTATTGACAGCAAATAGATTACCGTGAATGTCTGCAAATGTTAAACAGCTTAGCTATTTGTGTGCCACCACTCCGTGCCTCTTTACAAAGCAGGGCATTTGTTTCAGTGGCAGCCAGGGAACGTGACTGAGGCTGGTCTGCATGCACGATAGCAGACGACTCCATTCCATCCCATTCCAGCTGCAAGTTTCCATTGAACGAATTAGCTGAAATCCATCTTGGCTGTGTGGCTTTGATTACACAGCTGTGCCCCAAACAACACGCTGATGTTTTCATTCCCATCAAAGTTACACAGTGTCCTGAACCACAGTCCTCAGAATCAGCACTCTACATATCCCAACCCAAAGGGCAACATGCAAGAAAGGCCAGGGCGCTCTCAACTCAGACTGCCGGCCCAGGCAGATTTTCTCTAAAGGGCTGTGGGCCCCAGAGCCATCAGGACAGCATCACTAATCTCAACAGAGGATGAGTCTAATCTGGAACCTGGATTGATGTCTTTAACAATCTCTAAAGCGGACACTTCAGTGTAATCATTTATAACTTGAGCTTTGAAATTAGACTAAACTTGTGTCCAGTCCTTTAACTCAGCTCCTGGGCAAATCATTTAGTCTTTTTTCTTATTTTCAAATGGGTGAGGGGGTCATAATAATAGGACTGGGTTATTTTGCGGACTTAATGAGATACTACATGTAAAACTTTAGCCCTGGTCCTGGCACTAAATATTATTTTAAAAGGTATTATTTGAAAAAATGAGCAAGATAAAGAATTGAGAAGGCAAGATTTCAGTGAATGGTCTGTTCCATTGAAAGGTGGAACTTGATAAGTTTGCTGTCACGTACCAATGAACAGCCAACAACTTATATGATAACTTTATGGGATAAATGCCACCTCTATTTTCTTTGTACAGACATTAAAATTTTTATTGTGCTTTAGGATATCAGTAAGGCAAAGAATAAAACCCTCCTAGAGTCCCATGTGTGAAGGCCCGTTTTAATAGAAATTCCTAGTTGATTAACACTTGATATATAGAGATAATAATATGTCTACTTATATCATTCTGATCCCCTTGTTGATACATACACACAAAAAAGAAATCCAGGCAAACCATAAACTATTTTTGTAAAGATGTATGCTCATTCAATGCCAAGCTTTTACTAAAATTCTAAATATATTCTAAAAAGGCATTACAAACACACTGTCTTACTTTTTCTCAAGAATACCATGAGATTAGTAGATCTAAGGTCATGTTGCCATTTCTCGAGGAGGAGGAGCAATGCTTAGAAAAAGGACTGGCCCCAAATCTTAGATATAACTGTCCTTACACCCAGGCAAGAGGGGGCCTGCTCCAGGTTCTGTGCCTTGGAGAAACCTACATAACGTAAACACACACAAAATAAATTTGAGAACGCGTATGAACCTTGCCACTCAGAATCCAGCACTCAGATCTGGCACAGTGCAACCTTAAACTCTAAACATCCACTCTCCTAATTAATACTGTTCAGGCCAAAGAAACGTTTCTCTACCTCTCTTGTCCTGTCCCCTCTAAAAAGGCATATGTCCAAAAGTTGTGAATGTCTTTGGTTGTCTGCTGCTGGTGTTGGAGACAAACGCGGCTTCAGAGAGAATGTAAGATTTGAGCAGCAGAAGTGCTTAGATAAAAGGCAAGGCAAATTAACCTGTCAAATCCTTTCTCTCAGGTTGTATGAAGACAATAGATTCCCGCACAACAAAGTATTCTTTCCCTAGAGCGCATCCATTTTCTCACTTCTATTTATTTTCCAATTCATAGTTCCAGAGGAATTTAGGAATTGTGCAGGTACCATATTAGCAACTTGGTGGCTGAGAAATAGTCTGCTGTATTAAACAATTCATATTTCTCTTAAATTCCCATTGCATGCTGCTGATTCTTCCCATGTCAACTAGATGATTGAATGCTAACATTGTAAATAGTTTAATTAATATAAAACTATTTAATAAGAGGTAATTAGATTTTCAATTAAAATTAAATTATAAGTTTTTAAATTTAAATAACTACAAGTGTTAATGTTCATTGTTAATAATTTGAGTTTTCACAATTCTGCATTAATTAGAAAAAATGACTTTGAAAAGACATGAAAATGTTTTTGTATTTCATAACTTATCACATTTATTATAATATACTTTTCTGAGGAAAATATAATCAAATTGTGCACATTTTGGATACAATTATATTTTTAACTTTTAAAGAGTTACTGTTACAAAATCAATTATTTGGGAGAATCTTATCCCAGCATTGTTAGTGCTTGGACCAAAGTAAATCAAGGGAAAAATTGAGTGAATGAGCAGTAATAATTTATTAGTCATGCATGTCTTTATTAGTCATTCAGATATTATTGGCCTATTAACAAGACGGCAATAATAATTAAATTCAGTCATCTTTGGTATTTTGCAGATTTTTGGTCATATAAAAGCCAAAGTTTTGCACGTTTTTATTTTGTCATTATGCAAGTGAAGGTAGGATGACAGAATATATTTTATTTAACAGTTTTTAAGCTTGATTTATTATCTTTAAACATTTCGACATATGATGTGCTGTTTCCACATGCATCCTTGCCCTGGGCCTGAGAGTGTCAAGCAGGGCTTGGCCTGAGTGCACAGTGAGGAGCTGCCCTAATGGGTTCTCACACAGGTTCTATTTGAATTTGAGTCCAGGACATTTTTCTAGCATTCAGCACCAACTGTATATCCCTACTATGTGCCAGGCCCCCTCATGCTAGGTGCTTTTTCGATTGTTACACATATAGAAGTCACAGGTAGGGTCTAGGCAGGGGTCCAAGGGGTAGCAGATTTCCCCTAAGGCCAATCTTACTGTCTCCCTGCATGTGAAAGTATGGGAACAAAGGCAAGGGGTTCCCCCTTTGTAAAGGACCAAGAACCCAGACCCAAGGAATGTTGCTTCCCTTCCCTTCAAGTGACAATAAATAAAGTCACAGCAGGTTCTAGATAAAGGCCCATCCCACCTGTCCCCCTGCCTTCCCCACCTCACCCTCTGAACTATGCATTCCTACATTATCTGTCTTCTTTAAACCAAGGCAAAGTAACCTGTCCTCTTAAACTCAAACCTTGTGAAATCCAAATCTTCCAAACTTAAGCACCAAGTTCAGTCTTTTCTTCCCAATGGCTATTGCACACCTCATCTTCCTACGAACAAGCCACTGAGCTGCCAACATGGAATTTAGATTTAGAACTCCCACCTGTCAGTGGAGGCCCTGCTCCTTTCCCAGTCCTGTGCCCTGGGACCAGTTCTTAACCTCTCTGGGCCTGGCTTCTTGCCAAGCCTAGAGCAAGTTTGTAAAAATCAAAGGATGTGATAATATATCTCTCTTAAGCTCCAAAATGGAGACCAAACCCTGCTTGGGTGGTCCTTCTCAACACCAGTCCAAATGCAAAATAGCTCCCAGTCCCCCAGGGATCTGCTCTCTAAGGGACAGCTAATCTAATAAACAAACACAGTGTTAATATGTGCTAATATATTCATGCGTTTATTGCTCCCAAGAAACATTTGCATTCTAACTCCAGAGGCCTTGACAGGAGGTGTGATTCTAAGGATGGAGCTGGCGAACAGCCCGATGGTGTTGGCGGAAGTGGGGCGCTGGTGGGATGGGGTGCTGGCAGGGTACGGGTATCTAAAAACCACGTGTTGTAAGGGAATGCCCCTAAACACCACTGATGTCCCGGAGTGTCTCCCACAGTAACACTTTCCCCCAAATTTACTGCTAACACTGAATTATTCATCTTCCCATACTGGGATCATTTACTCTAATAGTTGAGAATCCCTGGGGAGTATTTCAAAAGAGAAACTATCTCTCCTGATAACCAAGGAGAGAGGTGACTCTTGATCTCTTGGTGGACATACTTAGCTCAGTGGCATTATTCATGGCTTCATTTACTCCTCACCAGCTTGCCTGTGGGCAGGAGAGCCCTTGCTTGGTAAATGGGGCGCTCAAGATGGGCAAGCCTGAATTCTGTCTCCGGGTCAGGATTTTAGGTCCCAAGCCTCTCTTGATTCAGCTAGAAAAGAGAAATCAGGGGAGTTTTTATTCCAAAGGAACTTTTCACATTTGCTTCATAATGAGTATCTAATAATAATGAGTGAATTTCATTTCTAAGCAGCCATTTCATACAAACTTTTTTTTAATATGAGCATCAAAATAATAAATATTAAATGTCCATGTTCCTCTGAGGCTGTGTACATTAAATCAATAAATTTTGGCACAAAAACTCATGCATCATCTATTTTACAGGTTGAGGAAACAGAATCTATGGAAAGGTGAAAAATTAAAGCTGACAGGATACTTACATCAAAATCCTGGCCCTGTTTGTTACCTTCTAACTGTGCGATATTGGGCAGGTAAATTAATCTCTCTGAGCCTCGTATGTAACATGGAGATACCAATATTGACTTCATCAAGTCATGATGAGGACTTGATAAAAGAAAATTTTAAAGGTATCTCATAAGTAGTAGATTCATAATAAGTATTAATTTTTTTTCTTTCTTCTACAAATAAGAGAGAAAGCGTTCTAGAACTATTAAATGACTTGCCCGGGGTCCCCCAATGAGTCCGATGTGTGCCAGAGAGAATCTGGGTTCTCTGACCTTAGCACTATCTCTTTCCATCACTTCTCACTGCTCCTGCTCAGCGTCATTTTAGCTGAGTGGCTCTTTCTCCCGGGTTCTTCCATCTGACCTCACGAGGAGCTTAGGTGATGTCTGCCAAACTGCTTCTCTGGGATAATCAATTTGTTTCCCATAAGACTGCTTTGGTTGATATTTTTAAACTAACTTTGGCATACTCTAAATACCTGTGCTCTCACTCTGTAACACAGCACCAAAGGATTTGAATAACGTGAGTTTCGTGCGCCGAATCATTACAGAATTAACTAAATTATTATCTGCTCTCCATCAAAGAAATTTCCTTGGCACGGAGAAAGTTTATCAATGATTGTTTATCCACATACTTTTTCAGAGGCCTGAGGTGAAACTAACCCTTAGACACACACACACACATGCACTCATATCAGCATCTCAACTGCAGCACAAAATGTCAACATTTTGGACTGGATAATTCTTTGTTGCTGGGGGCTGTCTCATGCATTGATAAATGTCCGACAGTACCTCTGGCCTCTACCTACTAGATGCCGGCAGAGAGACCTGTTCTGGCCCCCACCTATGGTGACAGTGATATTATGAATGTCCCCTGGGGGGCAATGTTGGACCCAGTTGAGGGTCACTGGCTCACGTGATGTCCACCTTCTGAGTACTAGTTTTTCTGGAAATCCACCTCCCCACTACAAGCCAGAGCAGAGAGGAACACATAGTGGAAGATGTATGATACACCGCTTGCATTTATTTGTCTTTGGTTGACATTTATTTAATGATAAGACTACAAACTATGGGACATAGTTGCACTGAACTTTTCTATGCTTTCTTATTAACTTTTATTCTGCCATATTTTGAGCATTTCCCCAAAGCCTCACAAAAATCAGTGCTAGGTACTTGATAGCTACCCAGACCCATGTAAAGTTATGTAAAAAATGGCTCAGAGGAAAACGATGCCATCCTTTCTGAATCCTGACCTTGTGCTTCTGCTTTTGGAAACTTCAGATGAACAAGCACACTGACTGAACCTCGAGGTGCCAGATGACACCTTGTGGACTTCATCCAATTGTGAACACAGTGACTGGGCTTCGCAAAGGGACCTGCAAGTAGCAGCTCCTTGAAGAATAAACCAACGTAATTACCATGCAATTTATCTGCTCCATCAGGTAAAAAGAAAAACTCTCTTATACCCCAGGTACAGACGTGATTGTTAATAACACCTTTTTCCCTTCTCATACCCTTGAACATTTATTAATGCCACATAGCAGAGATAGTAGAGCATCCATCTCTTTATATTAAAAAACAAAAAACAAAAGACAAAAAAGTTTATTATTTCCAGGTACTAAAGGACACTGCCAGGGACAAAGGGGAGGAAGAACGATTTACTGCCAGGTGTGGCACTTCCATCTCCAACCCCAACTCCAACTACACTACTATTTATCTACCCATGCCAATCCCTTCCCATCCATCCATGGTGACGATAACGTGGAAATTCACGCTGGGCTTGCTGAAACAAAAGCTGCCACTCGAGGTAAGGCAGGAGATGAGTCACTAAACTTGGGCACATGTGGAAGTCAACAGGAAAATGGCTTAGGGACCCACTTCACCCTCTGGGAGGCCCATTGTCAGACGGAAGAGTAAGGACAGCTGATCCATTCACAATAACTTTGGAACAACACAGTTTGAATGATCTTCCAGCATTCAACTTACCTCCTGTTTGTCCTTTGTTCTCTCTTAGGTAGACCATCTGTTTTTCTCTCAAAGACAAACTGAAATGGTCAACTGTGGGAGCCGCCAGGGCCTCCTCTGTCCCCTCCCATCCATGCCCCCAAGTGGGAGACCTAGCAGGGCCAAAGTAAAGATTAGTAGACAAATGGAATGTAGAAGCATTCCTACCAAAGCCCTTATTTACAGATCAGATGAGGAAACTGAGGCCTAGAGAAACATGTAGGGGTGGGGGTAGAGGTAGAGTGTCAGATAAAGGGTGCTGTGGTTTATTAATCATATGTTCTCTGTATATGAGACATACGAAGAGAAAACAATAAAAACAGATAAACGGAAATGCAGAGATGCACAGTTGGAGAGGCCAGTTGAGATGGAAAGAAGAAAATCCCTCTGTCTGTGTCAGGGGTGCATGTGGCTTAGTGCAGTGTCTTGAAGGCTCGAATCTACCAGGGAGTCCATGGGCTTGGACAGCACCTCGGAGTCCAGGCCTCGTCATGGGGAACAGCTTTCTGTACTGGCTACCCTCAAGTTACATAGTGTTTTGTTTCTTGTTATGGTGAGCCGGCAGAAAGGGGAAAATGAGTCAAAGACTGAGTCTGGTGCCCAAGCTTTCTTTGTGATGCCTTCACGGCATAGTTACTGAGACTAAACTATAGCTCCCTGGATGTACCTGGAGCTCTTGGGGAATCTGAGCATTTGAACAATCTGCCCTCCTGGGCCTTTGCTGCTGATATGTTATATTTAAACCTTGCAAAGTGAGTCTGGCCTATGTGAAGCTGAAGATGTTCTGCATGACTTGGCTCAGTGGCAGCTGTCACTGGGCCAAGATTGACAAGACTCTAGGTGTGCAGTAGGCATGAGAGAGAATGCTGCCTTCAGGTTGACATGAGAGGTGAGGAGAAGTATTGTCTGAGGAGGTGGTGTTTTTCCTTACTTCACTGCCATCCTTCCAAAGCTATGACACTTCTAATCAAGTGCCTGTTCAACTCAGTTTGTCAGAAGGATGACTTTTTTGGTGTTGGCCGTTTGCAGTCACTGGTTCTTTGTAATTACAGTGCTGAGATGGATAAGGAATATTCTACCCAAGTCTCTCCAAAGAGCTTAAGAGGGAGCCTTTCTCCTGATCCACCAACAGTATATTCCTGGCTAGGCTCCCCACACACCTTCTTTTCCATGCGGGCTCCCAGGTGAGTAGAGAGAGCGGCCTTGCTTCCTCACTACCCACATTGCAGAGGTTCTAGGGACCTTTGATTTGTTGAGAACCTAGCTGCTGTACTAGGCAGAAAAATGGAGACAAATCGATTCCTTGCTGTTCCTCATCCTTTCAAGCTGTAAGCCTGCAGCCAGCGTCTCCTCTTGACATTGATCCTTCATTGTTTATGTTATTCTGTAACAGTGGAGGCAAAGCCTTTCCCTGTGACCTGCATCGAACAACGTTTTGGCTCTACTTAAGCAGTTTTGGGGGCTCTGGAGGGCATTGACTTCACAATTTCTCAACACCGGGGTTTTCTCTTTAATCGATTTTTGGGAGGAAAGCCCACAGATTCCCACATAAGAATTCATAGAAAAATCCCCCTCCAGTTTGGTCTGTCTAAGCTCTGTTTCTCTGGCAGGCTGAGGGGCCGCATGGCTCCGTATCTGTGTCGCAGTAGCATCCAGCTCTGATGACAGCTTAGGGAGCCCCAAGCAGGCCTACGCCTGCCCCTGAACAGTCTCAGGGGTGATTAAGTCTAAGGAAGGATTCCTGTCCACTGGGTCCTCACCTTGCTCCTTCCTGACCTTCAGTACCTTATGGGACTCTTTGGTTCTGTGTAGGGCTGATGTGAAGTTCAAGGACTTTTTCAGAGCAATGCCATGACCGTTGTGAGCCTGCCTGGGAGTGGTTGAGGAGAAAGTGTCCTAGCCTGAGCGGATGGATGGGCCACATCTCACACATCCCTTTGCCTCTCTGGGTCTCAGCTTTTCCTCCTGTACTAGGAAGAAATTGGACTAAATTAGCATTTTCCAAAATGCGTACTTCAAAACTAGGAAATCCTTGTGAGAAGTTGGGGAGATTCTGGGTGAAATGAAGTTTGAAAAGACTTATACTATATAACTCCCAGGGCTTGAAATATAATGAGGAACATTTTTAAATTACAAAGCAGGGGATGTAAAAAGGTCGCATTTCCCAAGCTGTACACTGCCCAGTTCCCTCCCCTTTTTCAATATGTATCTCTGAACAAGTGTTCTGCCAATCACAGCTCACAGCAGCAAAAGGCTAAATTATTTCTAAAGCCCCTCCAAGCTGTAGGTTCTCTTTTTCCTCTCTGCGTAAAGTTCTTTTGATTAAAAAACATACTGATTGCTTAGCCCTATAGGCAATGCCCTAAAATATATATATATTCAGAATGTTGAAGTCAAACTCCTCTTTAAAATGTGCATTTTGGATAACAGTAAAAAGAATGAATGGGGGTTATTAAGCATTTATTTAATGTTCTAGATACTATGCTAAAGACTGTTCTTGAATTATCTAATTTAATTCTCACAGGAATCTTATGAGGTATCTATTATTTTTCTTCCTTATTTACAGACAAGAAAACTGAGGTCAAAAGAGGCTTGATAAATAGTGCAAAGCCACTCAATTAAGAAGAGGCAGAGGCAAAGCCTCAATTCCTTGCAGTCTCATTCTAAGAATTTTAAATAACCAACTTATTAAGTTTCTCTTTTTATACCCCAATCCAGCAAGCTGCCACAACAAACCAGAAATAAACTAATTGCAATGGTAATTACCTTTCATCTAAAATTCTTGAGTTAGCATGAAATAATGTTGAATCATCAGTCTCTTATGTATACTGAAAATAGATATATGTGTGTGTATATATATATATCTATAACAACTAAATGTTACCAAATGATTTATTATGATTGGTGCTAAATTACAATGTATATGAAATGGAGTCATTTATGGAAACACATAAAAAATAGTTACCTATTTCTGTAATTATATTCACACAAGAATCTGAAATATAGTTTCTGGTCTGCCTGTTAAAATATATCCACAGAATAACTTTTGTAGTTTTCACCACACAACTTTACAATACTGATACTGCACCTGTATCATTTACCATGTTATAACAACTAAACAGAATATGAAAGCAGTTAATAGCAAATTAATATTTTATATCCATCAATGATTCCAAAGAAAATAGTAGTTTGTTTCCATTGGCAATGAGATGGTAGTAATTAGCATTGTAGATATTGCATACATAGGTGTGTGTGTGTGTGTGTGTGTGTGTATACGTGTATATATACGTATATATACATATATACGTATATATATGTATATATACGTATATATATATATATGTATGTATGTATGTTGCTCAGGGCCATTGTTCCATCAATAGGCAGTTGCCATTTGGGTGGACCAATGATTGCCAAAATGATGTGCAATTCCATTGGGACAGTAGTTAGTACTATCTTTTACCATGTTTCTCTCATAAAAACAAATAGGTAAGAAATAAATATAGCAGGCTAAAATCTACAGTGTTACATACCAAGGTAATAACAGTTATTGAGTTATCAGAGTCACAGTAGTTTATGTATATTTGCTATTCACAGACTTTTTGCTGAATAACCGAGCTGTTGGGAATTGATGACATGTAGACATGCATTCATGTGAGTCAATAATTAATGATGTTTATACTGCAATAAGCACATTCATTTTAACACCAATCAGTAAACAGATTCCTTTAAAGTTTGAGCTAAATCTGCTATCACAATTACACACAAACAGAACCTGTAAACAATTTGACATTACACTTATGTACAAGTGAACTGCATTGGAAAGGAGAAGAGGTAATTTCAGTGGGTGTCACTTGGTATACATCAATGTGCAACAAACTGACCCAAGTCATCAAGCACTTGAATGAGGTCAGAAAAAAGTAACATGAGCAAAGCCCCAATAGATCACCACTCAGTGTCAGTCCCAACAAAATTCGGACTCCTCTATCCATGGTAATATCACATTCAAAGCATCAGGGATGGGTATAAGAGGAACTTGATAATCTCGGCAAACTGTATTGGAGAACTCCAGGTAACCTAAGCAACAGGTCTTTATAAGTGTCCAGGGTGGTGCTGATAATATTTAAACATGTTGATTTAATTTGAACAAATTATTTTGTTTGTTAGGTTTGACACAATGCTCTGCTGGTTCTGAAAGATGAGGGGAACGGGAATTCAACTGCGATCACTAGTCTAATTCCTTCAGCCAACCCAAAGATTCTTGATTTTGCAGACTAAGTTCTTATCAGAGAAACAAGCTGGATGCCATCACTAATCCAAGTGGTGACCCATTTACAGCAGATCCCATTAACAGCTGCCAGTGGGATTCTCAGAAATGAAGTTTCCCTAAGCTTATGTTTGTGTATTTTGAGTAGGATACCACTCTACTAATTCATGAATTCACTTCCTTAGGTCAGAAACAGGGTAATGAAGGGTTTGGCACCCCCACTTCTCCACCCCCCCACCCACTATGATTTACAAAAATATGTGAATCTGTCCTTTTCTAAACTAAGCAGAATATTTTAAGAAAAATTCTCTTTATTCAAGATTGTCCTTTGGAATTAAAAATAAATAAATGAAAGAAAACAATAGAGAAAAACAACTACTCGATCTTCAAGTGTCCTTAAACCTAATTAGAACATTTAATTGATACAAAATTAATTTTCTTTCCTATGTTTTTAAGATTGCACATACAGGGAGCCTATGGAAAAAAATGAATGACCATACTGGATTAGTTTGCAAATGCTTCTTCTGATTGTACTAGCAAGCCTGACAGGTCCCTGGGAGGAGGACTCTGTGCTTCAACTCTCAGCTGAGCCCTTGGCTCAGAGCCAGGCTGAGTTTCTGAAGGTTTGGGCTTGTGTGCGGACAAACTGATCCCAAGAAGCACCAGGGAAGTTCTATTTGCATAGGTTGACTGAAAACACTTTTCATATTCTCCACAATATGCAAAGCACGTGGCTACGAATGAAAACATAACTTACTGTATCCTTAAGCGTGCCCAAATTTTAATCTTTTGGTCATTATGTCTATAGGATGCCAAAACAGATGAGTAATATTTTCTTTCTTTTCACTTTATGTTGTTCGTTCTTTTGGTATCTGGATAAACAGGCTTAAAGGGTTATTTGCAGGAGGCTAGAAAGTGTTTGGTTATTATTATAATGTGCCCTTGAGCTTTAGTATATATTTACAATGTACATATTATAAATTATTTACTACAGCTTTAAAATAATTAAACAGATCATTAGCTTCACCTACAAATCCTGGAGGGCCACAGGGACCCCCATGAATGATGAAGTGAAATCAATGAGGAAATAGTAAATTAACCAATAGGTAGAAGTACCAGTCATGTGATAACCTTGGATTTGTGCTATCATAGACGTAATAGATTATCTAGATTGTCTTATTCTTTTCTTCCTAAACACCAACACCATCATGTTCATTTAGTGTGTGTGTGGTTCGTTGTTTTGTTTTGTTTTGTTTTGTTTTTGAATGAACATATTTGAAAACACATAGTTTGAATTTCCAACAAATGGTTCAAATAAGAAAGCCGGGTTTTATAAGCCCGGCTTTTCCTTAAATGCACTTTCGTTTGGTTTTGTATTTATAGATGTTAAACCAAGGTATTTTAATCATACTTTCTGTACCATAAATACATACATCATAGTAGAAGAGAATTTTAGAAAACATAACTATATTAAACTGTCTAGGAAACCAAATATAAATCATCATCATCAATTATCATCATCCCTCAAACTCAGAATTCTGGTTTCAAACTATGAGATATGTTTATGTGTGTATACATATGTATAGTTATAGATATATACATTAGGATAGATGTACAAACATATATACATATATACACATTTTATACATAAACACTACACATACAATACATATATATACACACACTCTTCTCACACACACATATTTCAGTGCAGTTTCTTTTCTGTAGCTGCCTCTCGTTTTTCCAACTTAGAACAGTAATGATGAGAGCTAGGGGCAGCCAGTCATATTTGGATTTCTAATCTGTCTTGAACAAAAACTGAGCTTGTTTAAAAAGCCGAAAAGTGAAATAACAGATACCTGCACATACACACACGTGGACACATACACCTGGTGACCTGTGAACAGCACGGCAAGCAGTTGCAGGTGCGGTGCTCTGGACACAGAAGCTATCTTGCCACTTTGTATTTCATAGAGTATTAGTACTCACCAGATACTTGGCCTACAACAAGGCTTGTGCCAAAAAGCACAGGCTGTGGTAGGCAAAACAACCCTTCCAATATGCCTTTCCTTTACCTTCTAGGGAGATGCCTGCCTCGTGGAATTTGCCATTTAAAATAGCTAGTAATTTCAGGAAGGATGTCAGGCTGAATTCTTCCTTGCTACCTTTTGCTTGAAGTAGAAGAAATGAGAAACACATGAAATACAAAGAACGGTGGGTAAATATTGTGTAGTGAAGTGCTTCGGCCATCAGCCTTTGGAGTCAAGTAAACCCAGGTGAAAAACTGGGTATGCCACTGTCGAGTTACAAGCTGCTTTACCTATCTGAGCCTTCATTAGCTTCATCTGTAAACAGAAGACAGTCACAGGGCCCACTACATTGGGTTATTATAGAATTAAATGAGATAAGGCATGTAGAAGCACTTAGTGTAGTTTCTGGCACATAATAATTCCTTAATGTACATTATTTATAACAATTTCTAAACTATAAATCTAGAATGTTGATCAGAACTACATAAAGAAATAATATTAGTCTATATTCCAAGTTTAGTTCCTTGGTAGAATCTCACCACGGTGACCTATACATGCTATGCACTCAACAAATACCTGCTGAATGAATAACTGAACTAATGAATAATTTAATGCTGACTTAAACTCTCTAGGTCCTCCGTATACATTGGGGATAGAATAATTGGACCTTTATTCCATCCCTGGGAGGTTAATATGCTAAATTAAAAAAAAAATGTTAAATTATTTAACACTTAAATGTGTTTTGTGTCCTTAAAAAGTCAGTACATACACATGACATAATAAGGCTCAGTAGCCAGGGACTGTGCTTAGACTTGTCACATCTTTGAAAACAAGGACAGGGGGCCACCTGTGTGAGTCTGAGAATTATATTTTCCAAGATCTAAGTGTCATTTTTAGTGAGAGGATAGTCAACCTAAAGAAACAAAGTCCGCAATGAGCGGTTAAAGGGAATGAAACCATTGGCCTGTTCTTGCTCCCCTTTCCTGTTTCATTTCTGAGAGCACCCTGTTGTCTACTGATCGGCTTGAAAAACATCTCAGATAGAGTCAGGTGAACTGAAAATGCTCCTAAAGTGCTTTACAATAAACACACTTAGCTGTTATAAGGTTGACGACTTCATTGGAGTATCACTTTTCAGAGACAGGAAGAGACTGAAGCAGAAGACAGAGACCTAGGCCACAGGCCTGCCTATTGCTCCTGGAGCCCTGGAAAAAATGACACATTTCTCCCTCCAAATTGTTCATACTTGTATTTAGCTTCAAATAAACCCTATGCAGATTTAAGATGGCACTAATTATATTGTTCTATTTCATACTATCTCTTGACCTAGAAGTCCCTATCTACATGGTAAGAATGCCTTGAAAAATTTGAGCCAAACTCTAACTCAAGATTTCTTAACCTCAGTGCTATTGACATTTGGGGCTGAATAGTTATTTGTTGTGGGGACTGTCCTATGTACTGTGGGATGTTTAACAGCATCCCCGGGCTTTACCCATTGAATGCCAGTAGCACCTCTCAAGTCATGACAATCAAAAATATCCCCAGGCATTGCCAAAAGTCCCCTGGGGACACACGCCCTTGGATGAGCGTCACTGCCTTAAATGCACATAACCCACAAAAATCGGAGAAAAGCGTCTCCTGAAATTGTCTCTTACGTACGAGGAAACCACTGACCACTAGCTGCAACTGAGAGAAACTGCTAAAGATCAGTGCGAAGCCTATGCATATTTTAGATTTCAAGGTATTCTTTTTTCCTTTTTTACTTTTCTTTTCTTTTCTTTTTTTTTTTTTTTTTTTGAGTAAGATGCCACTAGTGACTATATGAATGACATTGAGTTTGATTTTTACCCAGAAATCTGTAATGTTTGAATTTCGCATCAGGAGACCGACTTTACTCAACATTTTTGAGGGCTGACATTCTCAGTACAAACAAACCATTGTGCTGAATTAAACTTTGTAACCAATGCTGTTAAACTTTGTAACCAAAGGCTTTTCCAGGTACTTCAGTCAGACATTAGCCACTGACTCAACACGAGCCTAAAAATTGCACACACAGACACACACACACAGACACACACACACACACAGAGTTGCAATTATAAAGCAACCCTTCATTGCTTTGTTGTGCATCAATCCTCCTTCCACCAGTGATGGATGGAGCCTATATAGCCAGGGGGAGAGTCTGAAGTAATGTTGATTTTTATTGTGCAAATGCAGGTGAATTAGCTAAAGGTCAGCTCTAAGAATAAACTGACAAGATGGAAGAGGTTGCTGGAGAAAGGAGACTTACTAACTCCTCCACTTGGCATATAAGTGCTTTTAGGAGGCTGATAAACAAGAAAATCGTCACCCTTCTGTCCCAGGACAAACCCCTTGATAGTTGCTGGGCCAGGGCACATTTTCCTTTAGCTTTTTCAAAGTATGTAAAGCAAGGATGACAGTTAAGGAATTAAAATTTCTTTACCCGATAAACATAATTTGTTCACAAATAAGAGGAATATTTTTTAAAGATTAGGAAGCTGGGGCAGTAAAGAAATTCCGCTTGGAAAGTAGAGGAGGGAAGGCCAGCAGAATCAAATTTAACATTTTTAAAAATCTTAGCCAAATAGTCTTAATTAGCAGCTCAAGTTCATTAGTTTCATGAACCATTCTCTATCCTGGCAGCAGTCTAACTTAAATATTCACTGATAATCATGACAAGCATGAATTTAAGCCATCAGTTCTCTATTTCTTGCAGCATGTGGGGAGTTGATACCTTTCCAATTATTCTGCTTTATGGATCAACTGGATCAATGAAACCTTCCAAAATTTTTCTATCTGAGTTTGCATCATGCAGTCATCTCTCATGGTCAGAGTAACTAGAAAAATACAGAACTTTGTGTTATTACACATGGAATGATCACTATTTTGAACTCACTCCTCATGTCTTTTATTTGTATTTATTCTCCCTCATGGGTTTTGATTGAAGTTTTTAGTTAATGCTGGGGTTCAGGAACTCCAGCTCTCCGAGAGCTTCATAGTCCTGATGTCAAATTGGAGGAACTTAGCAGTTCAATGATTCAGGATTTTATTGGTGAAATACAGCTAAATTCACTGATCATTCCATATTCATTTTGATGATGTTTGTATGTGCAGCTAATGAACCCACCTTTGGGGTCTTACACATCATTAAATTAGAGATCACTCTTAAGTCCCTCTAAATCTAACTGCATAAGGGTCTGGAGACAAACAACTGTTCTTGAGCAAGGTCATTATTTTTATTCCCTGTTGGGCATCATTAGGATATAACTCACTCAGAGATGTGCTCCCATCTACCCAGGGATAAAACTATATTAATGCAGGCTTTAGGTTTGGTAAAAAGTAAATAAAAGGCACAAGCACATGCAAAATGGAGAAGAGGTTATGGTTGACAGACAGATGAAAGGGAAAAGGAAATCTACCCCCTAGTCCTGGGATGGTCTTCTTTGGGACTTTCCTCTTAAGGAATAATGCATGCTTTGACTTATCTGTAGTAGAAAAAAATGAGAGGAAGTGCCACTAGGAAGTGAGAGAAATGTTGCATTATCCCTAAACACGAGAGTTTCTCAAAGTAAGGTCTACGGACCATCCCATCCAAATCATTAAAGATGCTAGCCCCAAATAAAGATTACTTAGCCCAAATTTAAGTTTCTGAATCTGACATTCTGAGGTAAGGGTGAAGGAATCTGCACTTTTAAAAGTGCTACAAATGATTCTTGTGCATGCGGAGTATTAAAAAACACTGCTAAAAAGTTTGCAATGGAGGTCACTGGAAAAAGAATCTCCATTCCACTGTATATGGCAAAATGAGAAAAACCTGCCCTTAAAACAAATAAGCTCTGGTTGCATCACAATGCTGTGATTATTAAAGTTTAAGACTCTTCTTTTAGCGGTGTGGAGAGCAATAACTATTTCATCTAAAACCAGAATGATGAAAGCAATATAAATCAAACTCATTCCAGCAGGTTTCATTTGGTCTAATTTCTCTGCAGATATTAATCATTGTTCAGTCCTATACAAATGACATCTAACTCCATTTTAACTCAGAACACAGAACAGTTATTCTGATTCTTTCTCTAGTGTGTTATTTTGACAATATAAAAGAAAATAAATAAATTGAAACAGCGAGCCATCAAGATTGCAAGATACTAACAATATCAAGACATTAAAGAGAAATGATCCATGCTAAACCTATAATCTCGCATACAAATTGGCAAAAATATTTATCTGTCTCAGAGTCACTGGGGGCGGGGTGGGGGTGGGTAACTGCCTTCATTTTTTCCTTTGAAAACTGCTATGTCAGGTGAAGGTGACAAAAAATTCCTCCTAAAAGTTCACAGAAAGTGTCTCATTAATTCTAGTAAAGATCACCTAGGAGACCAAGGTTAATCAAATTCCACGACATGATATCTTGCAGGACATGGCAGAAATACCAGCGCTCAAGCGCTCTGGGCTAATCCACTATGGTAACTACAGAGTTGGAAGGTTGAAACTGAAGCAAAGGAAAAAGTATAAGAATCAAACTTTGCCTCCCATTATGGGAGATGGCATCAAGCGATTTTGCAAAACACCATATTTGCCTTTAATTTCTCACTGTAGAATGTTTTGCTTGGCACAGACAAAGGATAATCAGAGAGGAGTCTAAAACCAAGAAAAGCAAAAGCAATCCAGAAGTGCAAGCAGTGGCAACTAAGAGGGCCCAGAATGAACAACATCTGCGCCTACAGATAAAATGCCTCTGAATCAAACAAGGCCAACTGAACAGTGAAAAACTCCACGTTGACTCTCCTTTCATAAGTGTATCCGCCCCAAATGAATCAATTGGGGATAGACAGAACTATGGAGGAATAAAGAGCAAAGGGAACATTTATGATTTGCGCACTGTTCCCCTTTTATTTTAACTCACCATGCATGCATTTCCAGTAAGATAACTGTGCCTACGAGTACAAAAGACAACATCTCTGTATAACTTGGAAACTTCTTCACTTTCTTGTTTTATGGCCACATCTCAGTGTAATTTTTTCTTAGTGGGGGAGGAATAGCACCCTACCACAATGATCTAGCAGTTTTATTTTCCTGTCTTCCCCTTTTCCTGATAAATGCAGATCACTCCCTTTTTGATACTGGGTAGGAGGACTATATAAATATGTTTCTTGCTTCAGGAGAGCCACATACCTGTAGGGAATGACCTTCCTAAGCTCACTGGATTTTAGCACTGCAGGATTTCCCAGGAGGCAACCTAAGTTGGGACTCCACACGTATGATTCCTCATTCATTTGACCCATAGGATGCTATTCGTTTTTTTCACATCAGCAACTTAGGGCCCTTGTCATAACCGATATTTAAGAAGCGAGCCACATATATTGTTCTGTCCAGAATCGAACTAAAAAGTTCTTAAAATGATTTTAAGTTTAGGAAAACAAGTCTGAATCAAACTGACTACCAGGGCCACCAGAGCATTTAATCTTATAACTCACTTACCCAGAACTCATTTCCAATGTCACAGGCCTCAAGATGTCACTTGATAATGCCACTCAAACTAGGACAGAAGATTTCCATGTACTTGGTGCCTCCTTAGAGTTCTTTACTGACCAGGACTATATTTATCTCTATACCAATAGCCAAGCTATCACACACCATGTTATCATCTTAGCTATTTGGACTGTTTGGGGTGGGTATCAGTCTAGCGCTGGCCCAGGTGAAAAAAACTTTGTTGTTAAACAGATGTCCTACCCCTAGTTTTGTCACTGGGGCTATAAAAGAGTGCCTAAGCAGAAAAGAAATCCACGACAGGTCAAAGGACAGAGAAATAATGCCATGAACATTTTCTTTGAAGCGGTTAATTTCCTACTTAAAGTATGTAAAGTAGTGGGTTGACTGCCATCGTACCAGTTCTCTAATTCTTACTAGTGTGTCTCTACCTTGATACCATCAAAGCCAGATCTGAAATTAAAGGAAGTTGGGACTTTGGCCATTTTATTTAAACCCCAGCTCTTTGACAGCACTTCCAGTAGGGTCACGAGAATCATTTGACCAAAGTGAGCTTGGGGATATTTTCACCAAATTCAACTTCTTTTTGACCTATTAGGTTCTGTGACTCTTTGCAAAATCTTCCATTGTTAGGAGAATGGTATTTTGATGTGATGTTAAGAAACATTAAAAATAATGAAGACATATTGGTAGGCTTTACAAAGCTATGTTGTAGTTAAGATGAAATGTCTGCTAATATATTGACACATAAAAGACCACCACTTAAATTAATAAATGATACTTCTCTTGATAACTCCCCAAATAAACTTTCTTTTTCACTTAAGTAAACCTTTAAACTCCATTCAAATCATCACAAGAAGACATTGGCTGAGTCTGTCACACAGGTGTAAAGGCAAGAATTACAAAAGTTCAGAAAGATATCCATATACTAATGGGCACTAATAGCAGGAATCAAGACAGAATCTCTTACATAATAAATGTGCATCAATGAAAAATTTCAAAAAGCAATTGGTCATTATTTTTCCCTCCTACAGACATAATCCAGTTGCCTTTATTACCTGTGATACATATACGAACACACGCACGATAAAAATTAGGAGTGCTTGGCACACAATTAATGATTGACAAATTATTTTTCAGTTCCCACTAAAATGCATAAGGAATGCTAAAAATAAAACCTGGTCTCTCAATCTTCATTTACCACAAGTTCTAGAAAAGAACTATTGGTATGTTAATAGAATACAGAGTCACGTGGCTGGATGGCTATTAAGTTTATTTTTGGCTGTGTCTATACAGGTCGAAGACATAATCGAGAAAGAGAATTTAGAAAGCCAAAACCTTAATTTTGGAGCTTCAGTTATCTAGTTGGGTTGTTCACAGACGTGAGAGAAATGACAGCTAATCCTCGTATGGACACAGTCAAATCCCAGAATCCCAAAGGCAAACAGACTTGATTCAGACTTGTATGCAGTTGGCTACAAGAAAGTAGCGGTGTAGCACTGTAGGTTTAAAAAGTTATGAGAAATTATTAGGTGTGTAGAATACAATTCCTTCTTAAAGAAAAGGCTGGACCCTGATTCAAGTGTGAACTGTGTGGTGTTCTTACTTCCACAGCTATGTGAGAATGCAGAGAGAACTTAAGGTGGATTATGTGGAAAGGCCACACCATTAAAACATGGGCAGTAAGATCTCTGAAAACATTGAAAGAAGGACTGCTCAGCTCCGGGTAGAGAAGGCTGAGTGTGGGGCCATTTAGTAGTGATTTTTGTGCATCTGCATGTTCGTTTTATACCAAAACTGATTAGCTCTTCTCACCCTCTCTGAGCGCAGAGAAAGAGCATCAGCAGTGAAATGGAGCCTGAGGGTGTTCATTTCAAAATAAGGAAGACTATTTGTTGGTGATGAGGGTTATTCGATGTTAGAAAGTGTTGCCAAGAGAGGCTGGGAAATCTTCCCAAAAGGGTTTTAAGAAAAGAGCAGAGGCTCATCTGTCTGCAGTGCCCTGGGAGAGAGCCGCTGGGGCCAGGCACACCCCACAGCACTCCAGCCCTGGGGTCATGTGTGCTGTGTGTATATACAGACTTTGTTGTGCTTGTGTTGCACAAATCCTCACGCGCACGGAATCAATATAAAGTGGCACACAATATATTTGAGTGAAAAGTCATATAAACCTGCCAGTTTCCCCTTACCCCATAAACAAAGAGAAAAGGAAAATTAAAAAATCAAACATATGCCATTAGGCCACATCTCTTTCTACCATATTCTCCTTCAAAGGAGGGAGGTAGAGATGAGAGAAAAACCAGTTTGGGATAAATGAATCCCAAGGCCTCTCAGCTACACTTATGTAGCTGGCTCTCATTATATATAGGATATTCAGTATGTGGGACTGAGATAACAAACAAACAAATAACCCAAAAAAGATTTTCTTATACTTCCACATCTGAGAAGAAATCTACCCTGTGGATTTATGCGTTAAGGTAAATTAGGTAAATAGGCAGTAGTATATCCATGGGCATTGTGTTCTAACAAATGTGTATTGTTAGTTGTTGATTTTCTTTTCAAATATGAATTTCTTTTAGGAGGTTGATTTCAAAATGCTTACACATTGGTTTCCTCTCCCACCCCCCAGCCCTCCCCTATAGGCGATACTTCCGTAAGAGTTCAGATTGCCAAGGATGTTTTCTCTCAGGGAACCGATCTGGAATTTTGATCTTGAGGAAATCCTGGATGCATTTTTCCAGCTCTTCCTCAATGGAGAGCTTTTCCTTAACAGCTTTTTTTTTGCTGCTCATGTTCGACTCCCTGGAGCCCGACGTCAGGGTCCGGAGCAGATCGCTTTTCCGCCGCATCTCAGACTGTTGGATCTGCTGCACAGGGCCCTTCTTGATGGGACGGTCCAGAGTCTGGATGTTGGTCTGGCGTGTCACGGGCCCACAGATGACCGTCTCCTGGGGGGAGCTGGCCTCAGACTGGCTGTCACAGCTGGAGGTGGAGAGGTCGTTGCAAGACGTACCGCTTTCCCCTTCTTTGTCACCCTTGCCATTCTTGCAGCAGCAATCACAATGTGAGGGTGACCATCGGGAAGGCTCACCTGCAAGGAAGCACAGGACCCGAGCAATTAATGCCAGGCAGCTCAGCTGGAGTAGCAGGATAGCACCTGAACACACACACGCAAGCACCCACAACCATATCTTTACAAGAAGTGGCTGCAACGGAAGCCATGTCCATTGAGGGGAGGAGGTTAATAATGGTTTGTGTAAGAAAAAATACTATATAATGCTTAAGCTCACAGCCAGCGGAGTCTGACAGCCCTGGGTCAGGATACTTAGCTGAACTGTTTACTAACCTTGTTATGTTAGCAGACCCCTTAAATTCACAGACCTTTAGCTTCCTCATCTCTGAGATGAGGATAATAATTTTCATACTACTTGGAATTGTAAGTCCAGGGAGGACTTAGATGAGTCAAGTGAAGTTCTAAGCACCATATGTGGTACACAGTAAGCACTCAATAAATGCTAGCCAGTTTTGCTATGGCTAATGTGAAACCCTAATTCAAAGCTCTTCATGACAGTAGTCAGGCACAATAAGGGGTCTGTAAGAGTGGAACGATAGCTATCAGGAAGGGCTCACTCTGTGCCAGCTGCCACATTAAGCTCTGTGCACCCATCAACTCGTCAGATTCTCATGATCATTCTATGGAGTCGGTAGCTCCATACGAGCAAACTAAGACCATGAGTGTTTAAGCCAACTTGCCATAGTTTGCACAAACTGTAAGTGGCAGAGCTAGGATTTGAATACAGATCTCCCAAATACCGTACCCAAGGCAACTAACCATTTTTCTTCAATTTGTCTGTCTGTAAAATTCCTTCTTCTCTTTTCAAACACTGTACAAGGTTTAACTTCACTCTGAAGTTTTATTCATCTCTCCTCAGAAATAGTTGTCAGTTTTTTCTCTCTGAATCATATTTTTTTTTATTTTGTGTCTCTGCTATTGCACATGTCACATTCTAATTCTTTTTTATCTTCTGCATCTCAGCTCCTATATCACGAGCTCCCTAAAATGGGCACAGTAAAGTGTCCATTATTGTAATCCCAGCAAGTTGCTCAGAGAACAATGTAGAAATTCAATAAAAGACTGTACCCCTATAATGACTTTTAAGTACCTGGATCCAGCCATATCTGAAGCTACTCCTGTCAGTGGACTTTTTAGTTACATGATCCACTAAGTTACATTTAAACCAGCGTGAGTCCTTCTCTTCCTATTTCCCTGAGTCTTGATTTGCAGCACTGAATTTTGCTATTCGAAGGCAGAGCTATTTTTTTCAGATACACAGTTGTTGGCTCCCTGAACTAGGAAATTCACAATGATGGCACAAAGCAGTTTCCTAAATATCATTCCCTGCTTCCAGCCTTCCAAACAGCCACAGTCTTGGAGTCATGAACCCAATACTATTATTTGCTGATCATACATTATGCACTGGACACTTCATATAGTTCATTGCACTTAAGCCATAAAAAATAAAGGGAAACAAAATCCCTTTATGATACTAATACTGGGGACCAGGATGATGTAGTATCTATATATTTTATAGGAGACCTAGTTTTTATGTGCACTATAACTTATTATCAGAAATAATGAGCCACTTTATAATAAGATCCCACTTTATTGCCATTTCAAATACGGTCAAAGTAGAGGAAATCTAGAATGGAAACTATAAGGAAAGTTATGCCCTGTCTTCTGGTACAATGCCTGTGCTCTACATATCTAAATGATTTAACTATTTATAGCAACTTATCTTGATATAGTTTTCCAGAGGGAGTAAAACAAAGAAGTCCCTGTAAATCGCAACTCCAAGACTATCTCTAACTCTTTCAAACCACTTTTAAAAATGTGACTGAATAATCGCTGTATTTATATACCCATTAAATGCAATGTAACGATCCAAAAGGAATCACCATGGCACTCATGTCCTAGTTACCCCAAGCTATCACAAATAAATATCTTCCGTGCAACAGACCGCTCAACGTGAACCAGATGGCAACTGAAAATAACCACAATAGAAGGTGACTGCTGTCGGCCAGCCTGATTTTGAGGAGACTGTTCCTCTCCTTCAGAGGGAGAGTCTGCCTCTGCCTCTGCCTCACCAAACCTGCCTGTTCCCATACCCATATGACTCGATGGAAAAATGAACAAGTCAAGAAAAAGTAATTACACCTATCCAGAGTTGATCTAGTTGGATCCTTTTTGAGAAAAGTTCAAAATTGAACTTAACCTTTGGGGGAAAAAAAAAGAAGAAGAAGAGGCAGAACAGAGGCATGAGAGAAAACAGAAGGAGAAGAAAAAAATGTTGGGATATGCCTGCCTATTACCTTAAACCAAGGAAACAAAATATTTTGTTCCTAAACCCTGTTGAACCAACAGAAATGCAAGCCTGTGTTTTTCTGCCCAGGAGAAAAGGTAAAGTTACAACAGTCACTGGACTTGGAGGGAAATCTGAAGCTTTTCTAAAAGCCATTTAACAATACAAACACCATCGGGTGGGGGAGCCATGCGTGCTGACGTGGAAACTGGCTTGCAGCCCTCCACTACGTGTCCAAGCCGAGACCCTGACGCGGGTTTGGCTACTTCCAACCTTGGAGGCTGGGACGATCGTGGATTTAAATGTCAGCTCCTCCATCTTCCAGACAAATGGAAACATCACTTTCCACTTGTTCTAGGCGCTAACACTATTAAAGGGAAATCGAACGACTTCATTTTCGTGGAGACTGTCATACTACCACATGCTTCAATATTTTATGAGAACATTTGAATGTTTTACCATTTTGGCAAGATAATTCATAAGGTGGCTTCTGAAGCCTATATATTATATTGAAATCAAGGAGAAAGACGGGATTAAGATAGTCTAGCTGGAGGTGCTGTGTGAAGAGTTATAGTGAAATGTGAAAAACAATCAGATGTGAGAAGATAGCCACCCATGTCTTTCCTGGAAGCACTATCTGTCTGACTACCCCCTTCCTAAGAAGTCAACCACAAGCAGGGGTTTTAAACCAGAGCAAAGGAGTAACATGTGGATGCTCTCGCCCTTGCAGTCCCACTGACATGTGCTCCCCAGTCCTGGAAAGTGTGAAAGAATCTGTGAAAGGTAACCCTAAGGCATCCGAGAATCCTTCCCAATTATAGCAAATAACAATCTCAGAAATACCTCGGTACTTCAAATTGTAACATATTTTTGCTCCCAATTTGCTGAAGTTTCAATACTGCCTATAATAATTCTCTCCATTTGAGGAGAAAATAGGATACAGCTGATTAGCCAGATGTGGGGAGAAAACCATTTCATTCCAAGAAAAGTCTGATTTACTGATATTAAAAAAGCAAAAATCTATTGCCTTTTTGGGGCTTATTAAATAATTGCTGGTCAAAGGGCCTACCAGCTCTGCCTTACTTTAAAATATCCACTGCTGAATTTGTGGGTTATTATACCATTTTTAGTATCTGGCACATAATAGAAGTTTGATAAATGTTGGATAAATGAATGAATGAATGAATGAATGAGCCAAACACATCTGCTAAATTGTATCAAGTTGATAACATAGCAGGACAGATTTCAGAGTCAGGATCCACAATTTGTCAGCTTGAATAAATTACTTCACCTCCCTGTGCCTTGGTTTCCTCATCTGAAAAATAAAGTTAGTATCTTCTTCATGGAGGTTTTAAGAAAATTAAATGAGATAATGTAAAGGTGTTTCATGGTTTATGGCACCCAATAAGCATTCCATTCATTCGTACCTATTCATTCAAGTATAAGCCAGATACTGATCTACATAAAACAAATCGAGAGCCTGTCAGATATGATTATTATGTTTCCACAACCAATTCTTAGGTCTGGTTGGAGCATCATGTCAAGAAGCACACTGATGCTATAACTGGACTCATCAGAAAAATGTATGTTGAAGATTTAGTAATGTCTGACTTTGGTGTGGGTACAGTGTCTGACACAGAGTGTGTGACCAGAGGATAGTTTTGGAAGGAAGGTCCCTTTTTAGTGCAGGGCTTAGACTTTCACAAATGGATGAGTTATCTAGGGTAAAAATTTACTTGAAGGCCCATCAACTAAATTTAAACCCAGAGCTGGGAGGAATTTGGGGGAAGGACAGGAAACTCAATTGCCCTAAGTCCTTACAGCTCAAATTTTCCAATATTTTACAACCTGGAAACTGAGGGCCAATCGAGCAAACCATTTGACTGGACTTCGTTTCCTTCCGCTGTTGCCCTGTGGGAGTCCTTATTGATAAAGAAAAAAGAGGAAGACTACATAATGTTTCCCCCTAGGAAAGATTCAAATGGAGCTGAAGAAAACACAACTTAGCAAACTCACGAAGTGCTTATGCATTTTTAAAAGAGGCAGCTCTGCAATCTACCCACACTTCAAATTCTCCACCTGCTAATGGTTGTGAGCGCAACGCACGCCATTTACAGCGACAGCTGGGAAAAATGCTTTCCACTGTCTTCTCCATCAGTGATGCAGGAGCCTGCCCGTCTGTGAGCTAGGTGGCCAGATTTAATTTATCGGGACTGCTGAAAGACATTCTTAGTATCCTGGCCGAAAAGTCAATAACGGCCAAATTGATGTTTTTATAATTCTGCTAACCTTGGAAAAGATATTGCATAGTGGAGATTGGGAATAGGCAGGCTGTGCAAGCTTCTGAGAAAAATGCATCTTCAAGCTTGACAATCATCATTTCTTGTTTGTGGTTGACTTTTTTCCCTCGTGTACATTTGGCCTTGGACGAGCCCAGCTGGGGCTCCTCATTAAGAGGGGGCAAGTTTGGGCAAGGACAGACAGTTGAACCATCTATGCATTGGTCAGGACCAGTCAGGAAAACAGATACTCTGCCTGTTATCTTACCAGGGAGAATTTAATGTAAGGAATTGGTTAAACAGATATTGGAGGAGTGAAAATGCAAAAGAAGGTGACACTGAAGAGATGAAAATAGTGACAGCAGGAGGCAGTTACCACCTTAAGGGCTGGGGAGACAAATAAAAGAGGATGAGTTATTAGAACCCAGAAGCTTGCAAGAGTTACCCTGTGGAGGTGGGACCCAGGCATCTGAGGAGGGCATGCCGCCTACAGGTGCCTGTATCTCTGAAGTGGCCTGACTCTGGGAATTACAGAAAAGAAAAAAATGGGAACTGGGACCAGCTGCTTCTGGGGCAAATAAAAGATGGGCTGTGGCTGATGAGCATGAGCAGACAAGGAGTCCTCCTGGCCTCACGTCTCAGTCTTACTGCAGCATCCCCGATGGAGAGAATCTAGCAGGAAGCCAGCTGGGCAAACAGGAAGTGTGGTCAGCTGAATCCCAGTCCCAGTGTCATACAGCACAGTAGATTGGAGCTAAGAGGCGACGGCTTAATAACAGCACACTCACCCTGCCCGAGATGCAAAAGAAAAACACAGCTCTTGATCTGCTGGAACAGGTGCCTGAATGAGGAGTCAGGAAATGAAAATAAAGCCATCACCTAAGTTCATGCCTTGCTACCCTTTCTTATACATACCATAGGGTTTTGCATTTGTTTGTCCCTCTGCCAGGAACATTTATTCTTCAGATTTTCATCTGTTTAGCTTTTTTTTTTTTTTTTTTTTGGTTTTCAAGAGCTTGGTTTAAACATCAATTTCTCAGATTGGCCTAACCTAGCTATCCCCCAACCCAGCTTAGCCAGTCTCAATCTCTAGCCCGTTTCTTTCATACCATCACCATGAGCAATTATGGATGTTTCTAGGTTTATTTGTTTAGTGTCTGTTTCCCACATCAGACCATAAGGCCTGTGTTTGTCCCCTTCTGAATTCTAATGCACACTCGAGGGAGCATACAGGCCAAGGTTCCAGGGCACATAGTAGATGCTCAGGAAATATCTGCATGATAAATGAATGGGAGAAAAAAACAAATGATGTATATAGAAAATAATTTTTGGTTTAGAGTGTGTGAGAGACAGTGAACCTTGTACTGGGGGAAAAGAAAAGATTGAAAAATCTGACATGTAAAGGTCATTGGAATGAAAAATATTTAGGAACATCACTAGACATTTAATATGCATGTGACAAAAACATGCTGACCTGTAGATAATGGCAAAATCCATAGGCCTATCCAGAATTGAATAATTGCTTATGTATGTATGTAAACATTTATTTTTCATTGATCCTCAGTCATAATTATTTACTGATACATATAAAACAACCTCTAAGGCATTATACAACTTAAGTAAAAATTAACTTTCCTAACCATTCAATGCCTCATCTCTATTCACATCATTTTCCAATTTTGGTGATGCTTAAAACTTCCTAGCTCAGGTTTTTCACCTATGGAGTTTCTCTCTAAACAGAGGAATGCAATGGTTTGTACGAGGCAAGAAATTGTGAATTTTGACTTCCTAGTCTACTGCCTTGCTCTTTTAAGTGCTCCTTGATGACACATTTATTTCATTTTCCTTTTTGCCTTTTACTTGCTTTCTTCCTCTTTATTTTATTTCCTTCTCTTAGTCTCAGCATTCTTCAGTTAAGGTCATACTTGATTACTCCTGCCCAAAAGTTCTCACTTGCCTATTGCATAGGGAAGTTCCGTGGCCCATCTTGATTCCTTTTTTTTATTTCTTCCTCTTCACTTTGGCCATACCTAGCCATGGGGGGGACATAATGCCTCATTTTCACCAGGTTATCTTCAGATGATAACAGACTAGAAAGATCTACAGTATTTAGCAACTCTGTCTAAACATGTATCTCTGCAAGTGGGATTGATTAGTCCACTGACTAATCACTATTCTTTTAATTAGGATTTTGAAATAGGACAAAGGAGGCTCTAACTGAGGATTTTCTCCACATGCCCCCAGCCTATACTGAGATCATGCAATAATAATAGGCAACATTAAATTGAGTGTTTACTTATGCCCGGTGTTGTTCAGCATTTGCCTTGCAAAATTTCATTTGAGATTTGCAACATCCCTATAAAGTGGCTCTATTGTTATTCACATTTTACAGAGGAGCCAACTAAGGAGCAGAAAGGCTAAGCAACTAACCCGAAGTCTTTAAGAGACTAGCGATCACGCAGACTTGGGTGGTCTGACCCCAGGAATTTCATAATGAGCCAGGCAAAACCTGGGATTTAGAGTCAAAGAAATGGGAATGGGAGTCAAAGAAATGGGAATGGGACTCAGCTCTGCTGGTGACTTTCATTTTCTTCATCTGAAAATGTTGGAAATAACAATACTTCTCCGGTAGGAGGGTGAGAATTAAATACTTGTCCATAGCATGATCACAGTGCCTAGAATATATCCAGTGCCCACTAATAATGGCTTTTTAAAAGAGAACCAATTACTTTTGATACCCAAATGGCAACATTAATATTAATCACAATATGTGAAATATTTGAAAGGTGATTTCAATAAAGGTAACTATATAGGTAATATCTTGTTTCTTCTGCTTTCCTTTCGATAGACAAATGCCCTAAAACCTGCCTTCATATTGCTTCGCTGTCTCTACTTTTGACTCTCATCATGCACTGTCTACCAGAAAATCAATCCCAATTGCATAGATTGATAACATACAGTAAAACACCACTGATGAACAAATCTATTAATATATAAATCTTCCTCCTGGCTCTAGAGCAAGTATGGCCATTCTTGACCTGCAGTGACTTTAAGAGCTACAAGAATTGCTGAAAGAGGAGACAAATTGTACACTGCGATAATAGTTCACTGTTCCTTTATATATGATTTTCCTTCTTTTGTTAAATCACATTAACTGAACACAAATGCCCAACCTCATAAGATTGCCCAACTCACCCTTCTCTTAAAGGGAGAGATATGCTTCAATGTGGAGCCCACCTTTACACCTCCATGGTTAATTCACTTAAAACAGTTGTTCAAGGGGGTTGACAAATGTATCTAATAAGCAATAAAAGCAAAGGGGTGCTACCAACATAAATTAGCACTAAAGATTTCCAGACCAGAGGGAATGGAAAATAAATAGTATGATCCCTGTGATAACCATGAGGAAGTTAGACTGAGAGAGATGTGCGTTGTACATTGCTTGGTCTCATGTTATTAAATACATTCTTCTTTCTGCATTGATAATTAGACACACTCTCAATTGTTAACATCTGAAAAACAGATAGGAAAGAGCTTTTATAAAAGAGAACCAAAAGAGTGGTGTAAGATAAGAGTCCAATTTCATTCTTCTGTGTGTGTTTATCCAGTTTTCCCAACACTATTTATTGAAGAGACTATCTTTTCTTCATTGAGTAGTCTTGGCTCCCTTGTCAAATATTAGTTGACAGTATATGCGAGGGTTTATTTCTGGGCTCTTGATTCTGTTTCATTAGTCTGTGTGTCTATTTTTATGCCAGGACCATACTGTTTTGATTACTATTACTTTGTAATATAGTTTGAAATCAGAAAGTACATCTCCAGCTTTGTTCTTTCTCAGTACTGCTTTGGCTATTTGGGGTCTTTTGTAGTTCCATACAAATTTTAGGATTTTTTTTTCCTATTTCAGTGAAAAATGCCATTAGAATTTTGATAGAGATTGTATTAATTCAAAATGGATTAAAGTCTTGAATAAAATACTTTTGTTACGTAAAACTGTAAAACTCCTAGAAGAAAACATAGGGAAAAGCTCCTTGATGATTGGTCTTAGCAAAGATTTTTAGATATGACACCAAAAGCACATACAACAAAAACAAAACTCAATTAAGTGGGACTACATGAAACTAAAATGCTTTTGTACAGCAAAAGAAACAACAAAATGAAAAGGCAACCTACAGAATGAAAGAAAACATTTGCAAACCATATATTTGATAATGGGTTAATATTAAAAATATATAAAGAACTCACATAACTCAAGAGAAAAAAATCTGATTTTAAAATGGGCAGAGGAACGGAATATATATTTTCCAAAGAAGACATCCAATTGGCTAATAGGTAGGTGAAAAGGTATCAGGAAGAGGAAGAGGCTGGGGGAGAGGTGAGATTGAAGGAAATGAGATCAATTTAGGAATTCTTATGGGCCTATGGAAGATCAATTGATAAATCCTGATCTCTTTTTTCATGATCACTATTTCAAATCTCCCTTTTCCCATATGTTTCCTCTAATTCTATAAAAATCTCTTTTTTTCAATAATTCTATGTGACACACATACATTCATACAGTTGTATAGAGTGGCGTGGTGCAAAACAGAAAACTAACCTTAGCAAAATGAAACAGGATATCTTAAATTTTTTATAAGAAATTCTATTTTACTCTTTGTGCTAGTTTTGTCTTTCATTGAATTATAAGTTTCTGGAAAGCAAGTTCCCATTTGAAAGAGTTTCTGGCTGAAAATTGCACTCATTTTACTTTGACAAAGATTTAAGAAGAGCCATAACTTAGCAAGTGAGAAGGCATTGTGAAACCCAGTATTTGTATAATACTTAATAGATTATAAAACCATTTCCATTCATTATTCCTTATTTGATCCTTGCATTTATTCACTCAGCACTCAAATGATATCTGATTGCCTTCTACTTGATATTCTCTAGACAATGCGAACACGGCTGGCCACAGAGATTTCACATTCCAGTAAAAAAGAACAAACAATAAACAAGTAAAAGATAATAAAATTTTAGGTAGTGATGATGGCTGTGAAGAGAATAAAACATGATGATATGATAAAGTGACTTGGAGTGAGAGAGTTGCAATCAATAGATAGAATTGTCAGATGCAATCTTCAGGGAAGTTGACTTTGAGTGAAGACCTAATATCTAAAAGAAGCCAGCCTGTGAAGACTATTTGGAAATCATTATAGGCAAAAGGAACATGAGATGCAAAGGTCCTAAGGTAGGAATAAGATGGCATGTGCGAGGAATAAAAGGAGACCTATGTGGCTTAAATGTGCTAAGAGAGGGGGGAATGGTAGAAGATGAGGTTGGAGAGAGACCAGGGCATCAAGAAGGATGACCTTAACAGGAGAATTACATGATCTGTCTTTATTATAAGCTTACTCTGGCTGTTCTCCAGAGAACAGAGGCCGGGAGGCCAATTAGCAGGCTATTCCAAGTTCAGGCAAGAGCTGATGATGACTTCTAGGAGTGGACATGGACAGCAGGGACTCTATGAGGTAAATTTCCTTATTCCTGGTTTACAAATGAGAAAAGTGAGGCTCAGGAAAGAAAAGGATTTGTCTAAGCTGGGTATTAGACAACAATTATGTCACAGTTGTGTCAATGGTTAAGGCATCTGAAAATATAGATTGTTTTGAATCTTAAACCAATTGGTTTTTGACAGAAGATGCTCTTGCTCTCTCCAGCTCTATCCTGTATATCAGAACACTTACTTGGTTAGTCCTTCTGCTGATCTGCACCTGCTGGGGTTGTTTGATTGACTTCACAAATTAGGAGCCTGGAATTTAATTCTAAATCAGGAATCATTACATTGTTTGTAAACAATGACAGACGATGATAAATATGCATTCCGATTCATTACTGCCTTCCCATGTGCCATCTTCACTTTCCCGTTTCTATCATCTTGTCACATCTTAATACCTAATTGTGTGTTCTTTACAACAGGGAGAGTGATCATAGCTGCAAACACATTGAAATGCAAGAAGACAGCCATGTATTCTGCTGGGTTCTTAGGAATAGGAGCCAAACCTGAAGTTCAAACACTATTGAAAATTAACAGGTTTTCAGTATGTTCAGCTTTCTATCATTCCTTTGGTTTGTATACTCGGTTTTTATTCAAGGGACAGAGTTTCTAATAGATTTCCATTACAGCCCAGCCCCTGAAGCTAAATTAGTAAAAAACAAAAGAAACACACACACGCACACACACACACACACACACGAAACAAAAAGCAGCTAAATTCCATTAGGGTCTAAGACGTTTGGCATGTTCTCTCTCTCTCTCCTTTTCTTTTTTCTTTTAATTTAATTTATTTTCTTTTAACAGTGGGACCATCTTATAGATCATAAGATGGGGCTTCTATAGCTATAGAACAGCAGCCTCTAAAGTAGAATTCATTACTTGGTTCATTACTGCCTTCTCATGTGCTGTCTTCACATGGTTTATTAAGTATCAATTATTCATTGATGGTACAATGCAGGTGTTATATAAATCAAGCAGCAGTACGTGAGAAAGGCAATTTCACATGGTTTGAAAAGACAAATTTATTTTGTTTTTTACATGGTTTGGTCAGACAAATGTCCGAATGAATCGTGCTTCTATTTGTCACTTGCGTGACTTAAGCAAGTCACTGAACCTCAGTTTGCTCACTTGTCAAATGGGGGCAACAGTAGTACCTGCCTCAGGGGGTTGTTTGAGAAGTAAGTGCAGAGTGCTCTGCTTGGTGCTTGGCTCCTCAAATAAATATATTTGTCACTGTTGTTACCTGTTCTTCTTATTATTACTTACATTAGTAATATTTATTATTACTTACATTAGTAATATTTATTATTACCAATTGTAAGTAATTATTACTAATGTATTATTACTAAGTATTTCAAATTATTTCTCAATCTGCTTCTCTCATATGAAGAGAATGAATGATACATTATGAGCTTTTTTTCCCCATCAGTTGGGTCGGCCCTACTGTACTCTACCAAACAGAAGTTCATCTGACTAACTCCACTGGTGAGAAGATGACTGGGCTGGATTTCACTGTATGGTGAAGGCTTTGCGCAAAGGTGTCTCGGTTACACAGGCAGGCAGAATACTGCCCACGTCACAGCAAAGACCCATGTCCCAAGCCCCGATCTGGTACCAACAAGTTACATGGCCTTGGCCAAATTCCTAAAATACCTGTATTTTTCTCATCCCTAATTTTGACAGTATTATTAACCTACTTATTCCTTGCCAGGTTCTCTCTGTCAAATCAGAATATTCATGAAGACATTTTTCAAAATAGTGATAATAATAATAACACAGCATATAAATTTGAGGTAGAATCTGTATTTTGGGTATTATTATCATTCTATCATTAGTCTTCAGTTTGGTCTCATCGGCAGTAGATGGTTCTACTTAGCAAGACAGAAGAGACTTTTGATCTGCTGATTCTGTCCTTAATCTGGTCTCCTTCCACTCCCTAAATCTATTCGTTAGTGTTTGTACATTAGGTTTCTTGCCTCATTGACTTTACTCATATTGTCCTTTCTGCCTTAAGAACCGTTTTTGTCCCCCTCTTCCCTTTGCCTGGGTAACTTATCAGTGGAGTGTCAGCTTTTTTGTACCTTCTCCAGGAAGCCTACTGATTTCCTCCATCTCCAACCCCAAGTGCCCCTAGATGTCAAGTCACTGGCCCTTCTTCTACCCTCCCATTTCACCCGGGGCACAGCTCTCTTGCACTTACAGCATTGTGAGTTTCTCCTACTTAGACTCTAAGCCCCTTGACAGCAGAGACCATGCTTATTCACCTTCTATTCTCACAGAAGAGCAAAGAATTTTACACGTCAGGGTCACCCCACCATGGTCATTTGAGTGAGCAAATAAATGACACATCTTTTAATCAACTAGGTTCTCTGACTATGGAGTAATTAAGTATTCACTACATTTAAATACATATACAGCCATGTGTTGCTTAATGATGAGGATACATTCTGAGAAATGTGTTATAAGGCAATTTTCCCCTCGGGCAGACATCACAGAGTACACTTCCACCCAGGCTATGTGGACTAACCTATTGCTCCCAGGCTACAAACCTGTATAGCATGTTACTGAATACTGTTGGCAATCGTAACACAGTTGTAAGTATTTGTATATCTAAACATAGGAAAGATACAGTAAAAATACGGCACAGAAGATAAAAAATGGTATACCTGTACAGGGCACTTATCATGGATGGACCCTGCAGGACTGGAAGTTGCTCTGGGTGAGTCAGTGAGTGAGTGGTGAGAGCATATGAAGGCCTATGACACTACTATAGACTTTGTAAACACTGTTCATCACCACAGACATATGAATAATGCATTTTGGTATGACATTATGACAGCTACAATGTCACGAGGCAATAGGAATTTTTCAGCTCTGTTATAATCTTACGAGATTGACGGGTACGTTGTTACGTGGCACATGACTGTAGCCCAGAGATTACTGCCTTTCCAGCACACGTTTGTACTTCATCTAAGCATAGCTTACTTTGTTTCCTCAACTGCCACACTTGAAGCTTCAACTACACTTGTCTTCTATGGCAATGTGCATATTTTGTTTAGAAAATGCTGCATTTCTCCTCTTCTCAGATCTTTAAATATCAATTTTGAATAAAAATAGTTTGTATAGCATAAGGCTTGTAAGAGACTATTGAGGGAAAGGCCATTTCAAAGTGTCTATCTTTTTTTAAATGCTCATCTTTACAGTCATTACAAGAGGTTGTACTTTGTTTGTTTCTACATCCACTGGGGGAAAAAGATAAATGTAGTGTGGTCTCAAAAAGCAATGTTGCCGAAATAAATCCAAAAGCCTAGATCTATCCAGTTTTATCAGTCAAAAATAAATTCACCTAAATGAAGTCACTGAATCATGCATTAAGGAAAATGAATAGTAAACCTGAGACCCTGGCAACTTACCTTCCTCAGCTGAATGGAAAATAGGCAAGAGAAGTTTGATACTCAAATTGCAATGTAATATGTCCCCCTAAGGAGTCTAGTCTGGGATAAATTGCCTGTGTGAGGGCGGGCGGAGTGGGTGGAGAGGGGATGAATGGAAAGGAACAAAGCGATAGACCAAGTCAGAGACAAGAAAGAAGCACGCAGCGAGTAGAGGGACAGGCTGTGTTTTCAGTCACAGTTAATTTTAGTTGGAAGAAAAGCGTGCATTTTCTCGTAAGTTAAAATGTTAGTGTTAAAGGTCAAAAAGAAGTATACTGTTTTCATGCTATGCCTATTGCTAAAAATTCCAGAAAAGTTACACTCTTTTGTTTGTGTGTGGGAATGGAAATATAGGAAGAATTAAAAAGAATGAAAATATATAAAGAATTTAAAGTAGTGAATATATGCAAAGAATTACATGTGTCTTTTTAGATAAACTTGTTGAACAGGGTTAAGTTCTAAAATCATACTCCTGTTCCTAATATTTGAGGATGATGTATGTACCATTCATTTATTGCTGTGGGTAGAAGATCATACAAGTTTGGTACAATTTTTAAACGACATAGTATGAGACATGGTGATGGTTTGCAGTTTATCTTTGAATCAAGTTCATATTTTTAGTACTTCAAATGTGGGGCACAAGTTTCCTTTCTGTGATGCTGCTGCAGGAGAATCAGGCATGGACCCAGGACACCAAGACAACTGTGCCTGGAGAACTGCAGCTATGTTCAGATATTCTCAGATGGGTGCTCTTCCAATCTATGGAAGACCCTTTCTTAAAAAACATAGGCTATTGAAGCCTCCACTTCAACGCTTCATTGCTCTCTTTGAACATTGCCAGTCCTACCTAGAAGCATTCCTTCCCCCTCTCTCACCCTACTGCTAACCTTTTAGGCTGCTACCATCCCTTGCTCCCCTGCTTACCCATCAGGGTCAACCCATCCTCCCAATCCAACTCTCTCCATCCAACTAGGGGTTCACTTGATCCTGCCCTCATCCCACTGCTTTGCCAGAGGGCTCACAGTAGCTGGGGCTGGCTCGATGGCCCCACAGCAAGCGCACTAAATTTCCTTTTCTGACTTCTCCTCTCTACCGTCTCTTTGTATCCAAATTATCTGCCGCCATGACTTCCACCGCAGCAAGAGAATGCTCTATTATTTAGTAAAACTAGGTACTGTTATAGAAATTGGATGTACTTTCCTCTTGTCATATGGTGCTGGGGTGCCACAATGAGTTATTCATTAAGTAGAGAAATAGATTTTGGCTAAAAAAAAAAAAAAAAGTCTCGTACTTTGGAGAAAAAGGGGCCATGCAGAAATAAAAGGAAGTTGAGATACTCCCACTTGCCTTTCTCCCATCTGCTCGAGATTCGGGTGCATGCACACTCCTCAATGCTGCCTGCCATGTTGAAGAAAAGAAAGAAGGGCCCGCTACGACACTCACGGTAAAGCGGGGGGCCGGTGACCTCTCAGGCCCTTCCAAAACACCAAAGTTTGTACCAGTCATGTCAAAACTTAAGGCCCCTGATATGCTCTAGAACGTAAGCTCCATGAAACCAAGGGATTTCATCTCTTTTATCTTCTGTTATATCCCTCGGTGCCTAGAAAATTATCTGGATATGGTAGATACCAACTTAAAAGTTTGACTGTGTTCAGTATTACACTGGTAGCCTTTCCCTGAGGTCACACTAGAATCAAAGCGGGGCACCTTTGAGACCTTAGAGAAATAAATTCTTGCAAAGGGTTGGTACATTTTAAAATCTCAGTCCAATATTAGAATTTTGATAGAAGCACCCTCCTCTTCTGCCAAAAATACTTCTTTCGCTAGTCAATCAAGAATTCTACTATGATGAAAATAAAACACTAACAATTACTCAATGCTTAATAGTTTATTAGTAGGCTTTACATAGCTATAATCACATTTTACTCTATCCTATGAAATAAATTGTGCTCTCTTCCATTTGCCAAATTAATAAATTGTGATTCAGACTATGTAAGGACCTTTCTCAAGGTTCCACAATTAATGTGGACTCAAACTGGGGGCTTTTGAGTCTAAATGCCATCATCATTTCTCAAGGCATTTTGTCTTCAGGCGTCTCCTATGAAAATCCATACAGACCATAAGGACATCATGAAGTGATAAGGAGAGACTGACAAATTCCAACATCAAGGTAAGAGGAAGACTGGAGGGATGGGATACTTCTGACCCCTTTGATGGAGGGAGAAAGGTGATCAGACTAGGAAGTCAAAGCATGCTGGTTGGGGGACTTCATCAAGGCACTCTGAAGCATCAGAGGCTGCCACAGGCACAGGGAGCCTAGGCATCACCACAGAGCAGGAGGGATATGAGCACCGAAGGGGGTGACATACAAGGCTGCAGAGACAAATAGTTATCCCTTCTCAGTCTAAGATGAGTTCTACTTACAGATCATCTTCCTAACAATGCAAAAAGATGCTGGTAGCTCAGGCTTCGGGGAAGAAAGTCTCCAGGGAAGAAAGGGCCTATCAGGACCAAATTTATGCTGTGAAACATATTAGACATCTCCACTTCCTCCCAGGCACACTTCCACTGCTGTATATCTGTGGCAGCACCAGACTGAATGATTTTTCCCAGCCAGCTCCTCCATCTCAGGTATGATTACTAAGATATGCTGAGGGTAACTTGTACCGTTTGTCAAACAATAGGCTTGGAAGCTTGGAACTTCAGAGAAAGGTGGACAAATTCTCCACTGATGTGAGCACTTGGAGAAGGTCCAGACGTTCTTTCCTGTTCTCTCGGGGTGCCGTTTATTCTTTTTTCCCCTCAGTGAGCCTTTATGCTGTCTCTATCATCATGGTGATCAAAGACTCTACTTCATTTTGGTCTCGTTTTGGCAGCTGATTTGACAAATGACCAAGGTCAACTAGTCATTTTCAAATGCTGGAAGTGGGTATCCCAGAGTTAACCCAATACTTTTAAACCTGGACACTTTCCTGTCACTATGCTCTTTCTCCTGTCCTTTTTCTCCTTTCTCTCTCCACCTCCCCCATTGTATTAACACTAATTAGGCACATGTGTGTGATTCACTCCCTTCTGTCTGGAACAAAGATTATTAGGTATCACTGGATACACTGTCATAATATAAGTCCATACTATATTTAGGTTTCATTCTCTTCCTTGATTCGCCAACTCTGTTCCTTGAGATGGGTTAAATTTTACATAGTATCTTCAAGCTCAGATTATCTGAGAATTTGCCACATATTCAGTTTCAGGATTATGCTAGATCCAATGCTCCTCAGTACGTCTTCGAGAATGAAAGGAATAACGTGTCTAAATGTGGAGGGGGTACATCTTTCCTCTCACTCTGCCCAATCGGGAAATATTTAGAACCAGCTTTAAGGGCTTAGATGGAAGATAAGAGGGAAGCATCCATTTGTAGTACCAAAAAGAACAGACCAAGAGAAATGAATATGCTGTGACTAATAGAGTTTCACTCCTAAGTATAACATGTTTCCTTCCCTCCCTCCCTCCTGAATATTCGCACTGCTAAGGGACATCTCTGGGGTCCTTCTCACAGTTAATGAGTAAAGAAGCTCAAGAGAAGTTTCTCAGAATACCTGCTTCTGAGGCAGGGTGTTGAAGTGATGAAACCCCAGTTCCAAATTGCCTCGGGAAATGCAGTGCATTCATGTTCCAAGTACAAAGCCCCTCAAACTCACTTTGAAAGTTTGCTTAGAGTCTAAATAAATCAAACTGAAAGACTTAATTATGAAATCCCAGAGCTGGTCATGAGGATAATAAAGTGCTTGGGTTTCTGTTTCAATAGATGTGTTAATATTTTAGCAGCTCCTAACTGCCTGTGTTCTATTTCACAACTCGTGATTAATATTTGATTTTAATAGAGCTTCCAAAAAAAAATGAGATTTGTGTTTCAGTCCCTTGTTATTGCACTGGTTTGTCCTTTCTAACATGTAATTAATATCTCCCTCTTAGCCATCATCTCTTGGTGGGGCAGACCCAGCAGAGTCACAGCTGAGCTCTATGGGGTGACTTGATCCGCATCACACGAAATCAGACACAGAAGCACAAGTTGGCCTTTCCTGTGTCCTCCTGTGTCATCTATCCCAGATATACATTGGAGATTAAAAATAATTTTAATAAATTGATTATTCTGATCAAACAAAAAATCTTTTCTCTCCTTTAATTGGGAATTATAACTTAGTAATTATAAATATAGAATTGAGAAGTAAAAGGAAGCAGATGAAGTTGCTTTAAGAGACTAGTTTATGCTATTCAGATGAAAAATATATGAAGAGTAACAGATTCTACAAACCCCTCAACAGTCTTAAAGAAGGCAACCTCTACTATCTTAAAGGAAAACTCTCTTACTACACTTAACTTCTTTAAATGTATCTATACATACAGATATTCACTATAAGAACATAAAATAATCAGATTAAAACACTGAAAAAACTTAAAACTACCTGTAATTCCATCACAAAGATTCACTATTTTTATTATTTTGATGTGAATTCTTCCAGCCTTTATATTATCATCTTTCCAAATGATAAAGATGAATCCTTGATATTATTTTTAACAGCTTCACAGTTGTACCAAAAATCTATCTTTCAAACCAAGATGAGTTGTTTCATATCTACTGGGAACTAATGATATAATAAAAGCTATTAGGAAGAAGTGGTTTCTCATTTTTCCTAAGGGTGGAGAATTAAGAGAAGGAGATCTGATTAAGAGAATATGGAGACAAATCAAAATCTTTAATCCAGGGCTTAGCCTTTTAGAATCGTGATTTAATATAAAACAGGAAGGCTTCTTAGAGCTGCCATTTAAAAAATACACTTGTCTCTGATGCTGTTTTAATGCAACCACTGATAAGAATCCACTCCTCACAACTCCAGAGCCAGACCAAGCATATTTTAAAGTGGCAGCTCTAATTTCCAACCTCAGCTTCAGTGTTATGAATATAAATCATCACCCAGAGCAGCAAATACCCTACAGAGGTCCTTGTCATGAACTCATTCTTCTCAATAAACTTTCCCAAAACCAAAATTTGGTCCCTAGGAATTCACAGAGATAACCAGAGAGAGCTGAAGTCTCACTTTCAAGCAGGAACTAGCTCATATTCTCACATAGGTTTCAACTGGACACAGTACAGAGAAAGAAAACCCAAATTTACAATGAATCAGCCATTTTACTTGGTTTATGTTAAAACCAGATACTTGTAATAATCTTTAGATCTGCTACCTACAAGCTATATGGTGATTACCAGGTGAACAGTTATTTTAGTGGGATGGAGTAATTCCAGGGAAAGAGGACAGTATATGCAAAGAGACCGAACGCATCAGCAGAGTGATGAATTTTAGTACTATAAGTAGTTTGATATGAACAAAGCAAGGCTTATCTGTGGGCTTGTCAGGAGATATCAACATGGAAAGATGGAGAAACAGGTAAGAGCCAGAACACATTTTAAAGAGGCTTCTAGTCAGTGGTCCTCAAACACTGGAATCATCTAGGGAGCTTTAAAAAATATGGATGCCTGGTTCCACCCTCTGAGTTTCCAATTTAGATGGTCTAGGGTACAATCTGGGCATCAGGGTTGTTAAAAGTACCTCAGAGGCTTTTGTACTTATATAAATAAGAAATCAAAAGGGTTCTAGAGAAAGTGAGAAATATTGAAGATAGGCACAAAAAAATTTCAACAAACAGATAATAGACATCCCTAAAGAAGAAAACTCAAGCAAGGGAAAAGAACAAATGCTAAAAATTATAAATCAAGAAAAATTAATTATTTCATATTTGTACATATGACTTTAAGGAAAAGAAAAAGTATGTGGCTTATCAAGGAAAGAATATTCAATTATCATTAGACTTTCTGACAGCAATATTTTATGCCAGAAAAAAATGGAGTATCTTATTTAGGATATTCAAGGAAAGAAAGTATAAGCCAAGGATTTCATTTCTAGCAAAACTAACTTACAGGTATAAATGGCATAAACTATAATTAACTGTAAGAACTAAGAGAATATACTTCTCTTGAGAGCTTTCTGGGAAATCTATACTAAAACAAAATATAGCTAACCAAAATGATTAGAGAGATGTCAAGATAAGGACATGTGGTTAATATTAAATACATATTTTTTGAAGTGGGAATCTATTACCTTGTCAATTTAACTAAGCTACAATCGTGTTTTCCAGAATTATCTTCCCTGTGTATTCCTAGATTAGAATTATCTATAAAACACATTTGCATAAGATTTGGAAAGCACAAGTGAAACAGAAGCCATTATTCTGTGAATGCCAGCATAGGACAATACCTTGTCCATGTAGTTGCTATCTTCTAGATCACCTTGTTGGTTTCTAGCATCAGCCAGACCTTAAACACCTTCAAGTCCTATCAAATATCCCTCTTCAGCTTCTCTAAGTTCTGAACCAACCATATATGGAATTCTATGGCAAAGGGCAGATCACTAACTTTGTACTACAAATGATACCATTGAGAAAGTAAGAAAAAAAATCATAGAATTAGCTAAAATATTTGAAAATTGTATATCTGATTAGGTTTTTGTATCTAGAATATGTAAACATTCTCACAACTCAATAATAACAAATAAATACCTCAAAATGGATAAAGAATCTGAATAGACATTCTTCCAAAGAAAATCTCATGTAATCAATAAACACATCAAAAAAGCTCAATATTATTAATCATTAGAGAAATACAAATCAAAAATTCAGTGAGATATTACTTAACACCCAGCAGGATGGTTGTAATCAAAAAGTCAGATAATAATAAGTGTTGGTAAGGATGTGGAGAAACTGGAACCCTCATACATTAGAGATAGAAATAGAAAATTATGCTGCCAGTTTGGAAAACAGTTTGGCAGTTCCTCAAAAAGTTAAATATAGAGTCACTATATAATACAGCAATTCTACTCCTAGGTATACACCCAAGAGAAATTAAAAGATATGTTCACACAAAAATGTGTACATGAATGTTCATAGATGCATTATTCATTGTAGCCAAAAAGTAAAAACAATCCAAACATCCATAAACTAATGAACGAACAAAACATAGTATATTCAATGGAATGTTATTCATTAATAAAAATTAATGAAGTACTGATACATGCTCCAACATGAGTGAGTCTTAAAAATATTATGCTAAGTGAAATAAATCAAGTATAACAGAACACATATTATATGATTCCATTTATACAAAATGCTCAGGATAGGCAAATCCATAGAGACAGAAAGTAGATTAGTGATTGCCCAAGACTTGAGGGTAGGATGGGGTGGGATTTTTAAGTGTACAGGGTTGGGTACAGGGTACAGGGTTTCATTTCGGGGAAAACAAAATTTGGGTACAGGGTACAGGGGGATGGGTACAGGGTTTCATTTCGGGGAAAACAAAATTTGATTGTGGTGACAGTTTCACAACCATAGGCTTATATTTTTAAACTTTGTACCATACATTTTAAATGGGTGACTTGTATGATAAGTGAGTTGTAGCTCAATAAAGAGTTAAAAATAAATAATATGTTAATTAAAAAGAAAATAATATAATTAGCATGTCATTATTCCACAAATTACAATGAATTAATAGATAGAGGCATAGCTACCAATCACCAAGTGAGAGACAACCAGACATGTTTGCCATAATCTAGCCAAGGAATCTACTCTGAGTGGGATCCAGTCTCTGAACCCAGCTGCTCTTTTGCAGAAAATACAGAGGACAGAGGAGCACATTGCATTATAATATGGGTTTTCATTCAACCACATCTGAACTCTGAAAAACTCTACAGTTCAAACAGCCTGAGTTTTCAAGAGATTAATTGTAAAGCAAAGGAAATGATGAAGGGATAAACTATAAAAATGTCAAGGAAATGCTTAATATGAAAGTTAGGGTGGTGGTTACTTATGGAGGCACAAAGTGGTTGTGTTTGGATTGGGTCATATGGAAGGGGCTTCTAGAGTGTCTGGCGATATTCTATTTCTTTACCTGTTTGAGGTTATAAAAATGTTTGCTTTAGAATGATTCATTGCCATGCATTTTGTTTTGTATAGTTTTCTACATCCGTGGGGCTTAAACTTTTTTTTTTTTATTAAATAAATAATTACTCTGGAAGTAGTGTGGAGAATAGATTTTGGATTTTGGCCAAATGAGGTTAGAACCAGGCAGAACATATAGGAAGCTAATGCAAGAGGCAGGGAAAGCTGAGGTACTTACAAAGCTATCTAAGAGGCAAGTTAGTTGGATTTGGTGACCAACTGGATGAAGTGTGTGAGAAAGAAGATGACTTGTGGTTTATTGCTCAGGTGAGCATGAGATAAACAGCAGAGGAAAAGGAGCATTATTTCTCCCCATGGAGGGCCTTTGATTATTGATTCTTCCTGCCCAAAAATCCTGACTTGGTCTGGTAACAGAAACAATATTTTCTTGTTGAACCTCATTCTCAGTCCATGATGTTCAAATGGCTATCTCTAACTGTGCTCCAGGGAGTGCCAGATGACAGGCCTGGCTAATCAAAGTAGAATATGCTGTGCCATGGCGATTGGTGCAGGTATGAGTTCATGACCCAAGCTAGAACTGAGGGGATGGGGCCATCTCTTGTTCTCCTAGACTAGGAGGTATAAAGCTATACACTTATTACCACTGTGGCTATCATAAAGTGAGAAATTGCCTAGGAGTGAGGCCAACACCGCAGAAAACAGAGCAAAGGGACAGACTTACACAGAGTCCACATATGTATTCACACACAGTATTAATGACATTGATTTAGCTCTTGGATCCAGTCAAGTCTGAAGATAGGCTAGGCTATTCCTGTACTTTTCAGTATGTGTGAGCCATTATATTTCAATTACTCCTTTTTCTTTTAGAGCATGTCAAATTGGATTTCTATCAATTGAAAATGAAAATATCTTAACTAATACAGGGATCAAAGGATATTAAAATGTTTCCAGAATTCTCAACTATGTAGTTCCTTTAGCCCACCACTGGCCAAGGGAAATACAATGTGAGACACATATGTAATTTAAAATTTTCTAGTGCCCACATAAAAAAAGTAAAAAGAAATGGGTAGGATGGATTTTAATAATACATCTCATTCAACCATATATATGTATTATATGTATACACATATAATATCATTTCAACTTATAATCAATATTTAAAAAATTATTATTAGAATACATTCTTTCTTTCTGTACAAAGTCTTTGACATCTACTGTGCATTTTACTCTTATAGCACTTGTCAGTTAAAACTGGTCTCATTTCAAGTGCTCAACAGCCACATGTGGTGGGTACTCATCTCACTGGGCAACCAATCTCTAGGCCAATTCCCCACCGTTTCCCAAAAGAGATTCTCTGCCTTCTCCTGAATTCTGTTTCAGAATAATTTAGAATTGTCAGATACCTGAAAAGTCATGTAGTCTACGTTTTCATTTTACAGATGAACAAAGTCATAAATAGCCTAGACTGAGGAAATTAAGTGAGTTTCAGAGCTGGAATTCATAAACAGCAATAAGAAAAACAACTATCAGTGCTGAAGGCTTACTGTGTGTGAGTGTAGGTATTAGTGGGATAGGTTTGTTACTTTTTGTGTTTGTGTTTGGCTATCAGTATTAACTCCTTCCTAGTTTGGAAAATTAATAATACTAAGGGATAACGTCTAGTGAGCTTATTGTAGGTCAGAGAATGTCCTAAAAACTTTATACTTATCAATTCATTCGATCCTCAGAATAATCCTAATGAGGTAAGTACCTTAACCATCTCCATTTTACCCATGAAGCACACATGGGTTAAGTAGTGGGGTCAGGACTTGAACCCCTGGCATCTGGATTTCAGATCCATGCTATTAATCATTCCTTTGTGGTCTTGGAGGCAGCATCATGCTTCTGACTAGAGCCCAAATGAAAGTTATTCCTTCTCCTGGTTCCTGGATGCATGGGTAAGGGCACTTAACTCTGGCTTGGCCAACTGATTACTCCCACTCAGACATTCAGACCTTGGGGAAATGGTGTAAATACAAATGATCTATAAGAATTTATTCACAGTGGAGTCCAAGGGCAGCAGATGAGAAACCCTAGCTAGATTGTGCCTGTGGCCCAGCCCCCTAAGGACCTGAACTTCTGCCTGTTTTCCAGAACTGAATCTGTAGCTTCCTGTTTATCTGAGAAGTCCTGATGTTCTTACAATATATACTCTTTTGCTTAAAACATCCACAGTCAATATTTATTATCTAGAATCAAGAATGGTGATGGTTACCAGTAGGAAATAACCATTTTACACAGGAAGAAACTAAATCTTTAAAAAAGTTAAGTATTTTCTCCAGTATGGTCTAAGAAGTATTGGCATAGTGGAATTTGGACCCAGACCTCTAGTCTCTTGACTACCTTCTATCTTGGGAGGAGAATCTAGGTCTCCTGACCCCAACATTGGATTTCTTTCCATAATGCCCTTTCCCTAGGCCACAAAAAATAGCCTTTTTAAATGAGCGCAAAGGGTTAAAATAAAGTGCACGATGTTTCATACGGTCCCTAAAACTTAAATCCTAAGAGAAGAATGTTCAACACTATGGCAGAGCAGCATGAGACATATTTAGGGAACCAGATAATCGTAATAGGTGGCTGTCAGTCAACCCCGTTTGCCGCCACACCAGGTCTTCCTGTCCCACAGAGTAAACATTCATTAAAGTCCCACAGGACTTTAGCTTTAGCCCAACAGAGAGAAAAAAAAGAGTCAAGACTTGGACATCTTCCACTTCGGAGTCACATCTGCACAACAGGTCACCTAGTTAAAACCAAAGTGGTTTCCATGGGGAGCTAGATAGAGCAGCTCTATAAATATGCTTCTGCAAACACAGATGCTTTTTGCCCTTTGGGTGTGCGAATGGCTGAAAGCAATGTGCCAGAGAGTGGAGTTAAAATAAAACTGTAACACACACACCCCACAGAGTACTCATGAGCACACAATTACACAAAAACAACAGCTACCACCCAACAAAATCACCTCCATCAATGCTGGCAAAGTGTGGGAAGAAGGGACCACTCATATACTATTAACAGAAGTATAAATCAACTCAATTGCTTTGAAAGGCAATCAACTATATTTATGAAACTTATGTATGTAGATCCTTTGTCTTAGCAATTCCATTTCTGATGATATGGAAGGGTATATGTACAAGGATATTTATTACAGAATTTGTAATAGTCTAAATATCTATTAACAGGTGACTGATAATTATATTCACATTTTGAAAGATTAGGCAGACTTTTAAAGATTGAGACGGTTCTATATAAGAGGACATGAGATAATATTCTTGATAAATTGGTGTGGGGAAAAGCGAGTGAAGGAATATCATAGTAGATTAGATCAATAGATACATTAATCTGGAATGACACTGCTATAAGTGCTTTCCATACATTATTTTATTTAAATCTCACAACAAATCTATAAGGGTGATCGTATTTGTATCTTCAACTTAGATAAAGAAATTAAGCAGGTTACAGAGAGGTAAAATACTTCAAACCAAGGTTGCCTCGGAGAGGATGAGAAGCCAACTATCAGTTTTTCCTTCATACAGTTCCATTTGATTTTATTTTTCTTCAATGAATTACCATTTTTATAAAGCTAAAAGGAGTAAGGAAGCAAGAAAACCAATACTATAAAAATATTTTTAAGAAACCCAAGAAACTATGGACCCACAGAATCTCTTATACTTACCTCCGGCCACTTCTCCACTAACCCGACAGCACCTTTCTCAGTTCCATTCTTTACATACTTCCTTGTTCTACTTTGAAATGACAAAAAGAACTCTGCTCCCCTCATTTCCCCAGAAAGATGGTCCCACCAGCCAACAGCCTTCACCATGAGGAAATATGTATTGATATTCAGACTAAAAGCTCCCTTGTTTAGTTGCATTCCAAGATGTGTGCTACATTAAAAATGCAGAGCACAGCGTTTCATGTGACCTATTTCATAGTAAGTACCACTGTGATCCCACTGTGTTATGACATGCATTTTAGGTACTGATTAGGCCAATATTCTAATCACTTCAACTACAATGAAGAAGTTAGCTTTGAGTGATTCTTTCAAAACATTATGAGGTTTGTCCAGTTGCAATCAACACTCTGTATCATATGCAAAAGGGTATAATGTATAGCACTGCATCAAAACTGATTGAAAAACATGGGCTTAAGTAAATGAGATGAAGCATGTGGCCAATGGGGCTTAATCTTCCTTCCCTCTGGCCTTTTAAGAGGATTACCGTAATTCATTTCAGCAAGAGTAGTCCATGAGCTACATATTCCACCCTCATTTAAGATCCACATGCTGAATATTATGTTTATCGATACTGTTATGCCCTTTGAGGAATACAATTAATTTAAGTATTAATTCCTATATCAACCATTAAGTACATGACTACTTCTAATATCAAGTAAAGGAAAATCACTTATTAGCTGGGGAGTAGATTTCAGGTTGTAAAATAAGAGACAAAGATCACCCATAATGGTGAGTTCATTCTTTAAGGTTAATTTTGTCCGAACAGTAACCATTTCTTTAACAACCCAAAAGATAAGCTGTCACAGGTGGTAATCTCCCAGCTCAACAAAACTGGCCCAGTGGATAGTTTTGTTTCATTGAAGAAAGCAATTAGGTTTTCGTGTGCTGGAAAGTGGGAAACAATTTCACAGATTAGTAGAGCTGAGGGCTCTGTCCGCTGGTGATATTGGTGTGTGGCGAGAACCACTTCCCACATCCTTTCCGGTCGGCACATTCAGCAGCACTCGGGGAAGCTGCCTCCACAACAGTGCATTCCCCAAAAAAACCTGATGGCAGCAACTACCAAGACTACAAACAACACACACCGCCACATTGTTTTTCATAAGCAAAAGGCTGTAATGCAGCATTTAGAGCAGAAAGACAAAGTTTTAAGGATTTCAAACATCATTATTGTAGACATGCTAACTCTACCAGAGACACAGGAAGGAATAGGGGAATATGACAAAGCTGAAGTAACAGAAGCTTATCACAGTCTACTTGGGAAATCAGAAAAGCTGGACACTACTTTGTACACTGGGTTTCTATTAATTTTTAAATGTCAAGTGAGTTATAATGACAGAGGTAGACAACAAGTGGTCTAGAACCTTCACTTGGTCCACATACATGCTTTATTTAGCTGACGCTTGGAAATAAAATCTAAAAAAAAAAAAAATAAGCCAATTTTTAAAAATTAGGAGATGTAACCAAAACTCAGAGTCCCAAGTTTTTCTGAAAACTCGGAAAACCGGGCCCCTGTGGGTCATTATGTGCTCATGCAGCAGTTGGCTTGAGTCACATAAGCTCCTCTCAAAGGCACAGTTCCCTTCAGGCTGCACTCCTCCCTTCTGCTTTTAGAAACCGGGGATCGGTAGCAGTCATACTGTATCACTGCACTTGCCCTATTGTTTTCTAATATCAGAGAACTATTTCCCTGTACCCAGGCCCCTATACAAAATGGAAAGACAGAGGAGTAGCCAAGAAAACAAAGGCACTTCCTTTATTTACTCCTGAGCTGCTTCACTCATTTTCATGGCTATTCTGGCTCCAATTGGCCCTTGAGTTTGTGACACCTGATGTAGCTGGTAAGAAGCTTTAGGAAGAAACTTTCCAAGTCAGACAGACTTGAGAACAAATCCTGGTTCTCCCACTTGATATTGTTTGGCCTTGAATAAATCACTTGATCGCTCTACGATCTTTTTTTTTTTTCATAGTAAACTAGAAATACTTATGGCAATAATGTTTATCTCCTTTGTCAGCTATGAATATTAACTAGATGTAGATATGTGTGTATGTATATGCACATATGTGTGTGTGCATATATACATATGAATTGGCACATAATGAGAACATTAAAAGTGGCAGAAAAAGAAAGCAGAGGTAATTCAAGGAAAATTTGGCTTGATTTAGAAGCTATAATAGTATTAGATTAGCAGATGATTTGTTTGGATAAACTGAAGAGTCTTATTAGTGACCTAGTTTTTTCCCCCAAATATCTTTTTTTTAAATATATTTATATATTTATTTATATATTTATATAATCAGGCTTAGTTTTAGTATTTGCCACTGGGGTATAAATCTGTACCAATATAAACCATTCTCTCTGGCCCACGTGACCACTGATGCATTATAGTCATTGATACATGATGTTTGTTTGTTTGTTTGTTTTTTTAAAGGAATCATTTCAGTAAGTCCTGATAACATATGTGTGCTGGAAAAGGGTCGTTAAAGTTAGTTAAAAAAAATTTCCAATTCTATTGGCTACTAGCTAGGTGACTTTGAACAATTGCCTTTACTTCTCTGAATCTGTGTCTTCATCTGTAAAAAGGGTATAACAATTGATGCTTAAAGGGGTTGTAATGAGGCTTCGTCAGCCCAATGTCTGCAAAGCTCTCAGCAAAGTTCCTAGCACATAAAGGGAACAGAACACATGGTGATTCCACTTACCTTTATTCTATGATTCATTTGAAAAACAACCTACTCAGATTAAAAAAGAAAAAAAAAGGTGGTTTTATTTTTAAATAAAATCCAGAGTAATTTCAAACACTGATGAAATGGCACTAAGATTATCTAAATGTACATATTATCAAAAGCATCTATTTGCAAGGTGCATTAGAATAATAAGAAAAAAAGTAAGTTACCATGTCATCTATTTCATTTTTATTGAGTTGTGGAGCGCACATGGCTCTTTTTGCAGGATTAGAAAATGAGCAGCTTAAAATGATCAACATATTGAAAAAACATTGTATAGAAAATTTCGTTGTGATTCCTAAGACATATGGCTTGGTGTTAACATTTTCCATTACTTCATACTTTACGGCGCACAGTGCTCTGCAAAACAGTTCCAGCCCAGGCAATTTTCCTGCGATTCACTAAAGCAGGAATAATTCAAGTTAATGAGTGCATATTAAGTACCCATTTTGTGCAAGGTATGATGTCAGAATAAAAACAAGATATGATCTTCCCTCACACTACAATGCCTATAGCTCAGTGTTTCTCAAAGTGTGATCCTGGGGCCATCTGCATCAGAATCACCAGGAGAATGTTTTAAAAATGCATATTTCTTGCCTCTTCTCAAAGCCTCAGGGATTCAAAGTTTTGCAGTGTGGACCTGGCGACCTGGAGATTTGTATTTTAACATGCAAGATGATTTGTGTGCACCCTGAGGCTGAAGAGCCACTCATCTGCTAACACCAACTAAGCTAAAGAGCTAACCTCCATTCCATTAGTAAATGGTGACCTGGTGCATTACTTAACTGTATTAGGACAAGAAAGGTGTTAGAACTGATGCTAACCTTAAGAAGTCATTCATCCAACCCCTTCTTTGTACTCGAGAGAAAACTAAAGCAAGTCCCTCCGCCTCTCTAAAGTGACTATCTACCTCAATTGCTATCATACTTAAGTGAAATGACCAGTCATTTAAAAAAGAAAGCATTTTCCTGATTTTCTTTCTACTGAACGGACTAAACATGTTATATGTATATGCAGGTGGGCTGCTGCTTAGTTTTGACAGAGGCAACGTTATTTAAATACATAATGAGATTTCCAGTTTCACAATTTATAATTAGAAATGTTTTGACACGATGATAAGGTGATGCTGCATTAAATATCCATGATCCTGGAGAGCTTCCTGTGGCTACATTTTGGTCTTCAGGAGGACTATGAAAGCTCTAAAATTTTACGCAAAATACGGGATATTTATGATTTGGGGAAGGAGGTCCATGGCCACTATTAGATTCTCAGGGAGGACTATGAATCAACAAACAGCTGCAAACCACTATAAAATAAAAACTGGGAAAGCAATATGCAGAAAACTCATCCCAGGGATGTTACCCGTAAAGATAGACAGACTCTGCTTAGCTGGAAGAATGGGAGTAGTTTCCTCGTAATCTTCCCCAGAGGGAAAAATGCCTCATCTGTGACATGGAAAAATCCTAGCACACCAACCCCACTAAAGCACTAAGACAGATGATGGCTTAACATGTTACCTGTCTCAATACTTGAAGTCTTTCTCACAGAATCCAGACCCAAAACCCCTAACTGCGAATTGATCAGTATTGACACATCTGGTAAAACAATTTGCCATCCCTGGGTTAATTCAATCTCTCTCATTTTAGAGACAAGAAATTTGATGTCCAGAGAATGAAATGACTTGCCTGAGGCCTCATGGCAAGTTGGTGCCACAGGCAAGTCAGAGGCTGGCCTAGAGGCCAACCCTTTGGGCTCCCAGTGAAATGCATCCACCCCAGCCAACCTACAAACACAGAGACATTCTCTCATTCCCAGCCTGAATTTAGCCCCACCTCTTCCCTCCCATTCTTTGTGGGTGTTCTCTGCCACGTGGTTTGTCAGCAATTCTCATTTCAAATTTTTCATCTTTTAATTTTAAGGAAACAGTGGGTTATATCCATGGAATATAAAATAATGCTCCTTAGTAATTAGAAAATAAACATATTTGCAAAGTTAGAAAGGAAAGTGACATTTCCGGTGTTGCCTCTTTGCTTGTTAAAAAGAAAAAAAAGTGACCACGCAAGGAGCTTACATGGGGACAATGTAACCTGAGACATGTAGACTGGTTGGGCTTGTACATTTCATATTGCATTTCTTGCTTTTTTCCTTTGCTGTCGTTTTAGTCATCTTACTACTTTACTCATTTGTTTTCCTATAAGAGCTAGTCCTATCTGTTCTCTCCTCAGCCTGTTTCTTGCTTTTTTTCATTTGCATTTCTCCTTTTTCTCTTAATTTTTTTTTTCACTTTTGGCTTTGATCTCTGGATGTTAAAGGTATTCGCGAATGTGTCTTAGTTTCCTGCCAGGCTGTCTGTTCCTTGAGGGCCATGTATATCCCTGTCTACCTTATTCATCTTTGTATTCTTCATTTTAGTTCACGTCCATTTTGCTGCTCAGGGAAAATTTGTCTGCCTGCTATTCCCACTCTCATATTTTCTCATAGTAGTTCTTCTTTTCTTGATGAATAGTGTTTCTCCAACTCGAAACACGTGGTTCTCATGGTAACTGTCAATTGTGGTATACCGCCAACAACAAAGATAGGTATATGACTCAGATTCAGCCAATCACAGCCAACCAACCCATCTTTGCCACATGACTGGAGTTGTGTGACCCGAGCTGGGATGGTGTCCTGCACAAGATTAATTAAGTTGAACTGTCAGAGAAAATTCTACATCTTGGGTCATTCGAATAAAATGGCATTAGCTCACTGTCAGAGGCCATGTTCCTCAGGGAGGATTCTCCTATAGCTAAAGAGAATGAGAGCAACTTGCAGAGGGAGAAAGAAGCCATAGGGGGCCCCGCTTTCTTCTCTTGTCTTTAGTATTCTGTAAGCAATACCAGTATCCTTCCCATAAATTCTCATTTGCTTAAGCTTGCTCAAGCTGGATTTCTGACACTTTCGACCAAAAGTCCCTGACAAATACACTCCTAATGCCTTTCCCCAAATAAGTGCTTAATAAAGATTTAATGAAGGGTTTGTCATCCAAGTGAGTCTACTCCATTTTCTCATCTCTGCTTCCTTAGATTTTAGCTTCCTTCCTGCCCAATCCGTCTTTTTTTTTCTTTTTCAGAAGGAACTCTTTTACTGCCACCTGCTACAGGTGTTTTCATGCAAAGTGTCAGTGGCAGGTAGCATGCAGCAGAATACTTAACACAGAAAAGACATGTCAAGAAAAAAGAAGTATTATTCTAGTCAACTGATGTCGGCAGAAAACAAAGGCTGGGACAGAGGAGGGCAATGGCATTGTGCTCAGCTTAGGAACAGCCAAAACGATCATTTAGGAAACAGCATCTGCTCTTCTCACTGTCCCCATCTCTTTTTCCAGACTAGAACTGCTGCTAATTCAACTTTCCACTGTGCTCATGTCACTGGCGCATTCTTTCCAACTCCACGAGCACCTTGGGAAATGATCTCCCTTTGGAAAATAATCACCTTTTAGATTCAGCCACCTTGACTTGCTATTTCCCCTGCTGTATCCCAACAGTGGAGAAGTAAGGCTTAAAAACAATATTGCTTATTATTCATAGAATACATAAAGAGTGGCTTGCCTTGAAATTCCGAGATAAGGTAATCTTTGTAAAATGCCAGTTTGATTTAAGTCGTTCACTCAGGCAAACATGGTTCTTGGAACAACACCCTGCTGAAACCACACAAGAATTAAAGGTCTTGTGATGGATGAGGGAGCAGGATCTAATTGGTGTTTTAATAAATGTATTCTGACTTGGTAATCTACCTAAATTTATCAACAGAAAATGCCCGTCTAAATAAAATTACCAAGTTATGGTATAGCAACAATGACAAATGCCTTGTAATTGGCTGTTATACAAATGCTGGCATCAGGAAGACAAGGAGGATATTGGTGTCTAGAACTGTTTTCGAGATGCTGAGTAACAGACAAGCAACAGAAAAGAATGTTGACCATTACCTTATCTATTTCAAATGGTCTTGAGTCAGCAAGTAGCAATGCAAGCTTTTAGTGAAGGAGTTGTATCTGGGGTACAGAGCTTTAGGGGATCCTGCCAACGAAGTCAGCATCTTTCTATGTGGTCTAAGGAAGGAAGAAAGACCTACTATACCTATAAGTGAAGCAAACACAGCCTCAATGCTGCCACATATCAAAGGCTGTGAATATCCCATTCAGAGATATATATTCATTTTTGTAACCGACTTTTCACTTAGCATGACATTATGAGTATCTCTCATGTTATTAGACATTTTTCTTAACCATATCTTCATTTTAAATGGCAACATATTCTTCTATAGAATATCACAGTCTACTTGTTGTAGGGTTTTAGCTTGTTTTCTATTCTTCCTCGATTAAATAAGCTCCTTTATCATTCATTCAGCAGACAAAAATGATGGATGAAACTGACTTTTGATGTTGTTCAATAGTATCATTCATTTCCCCCAATTAGACAACCAAATGAAACACATAGGGCTGTACTATTCGGAGACAGAGCTGAGATGGACCTGTGCCAAGCAATATGAATAAAAAGCACTTGCTGAAAATTTCCAGTACAGCCTGTTGTACTTTTCACGGAAATAGGGGAGCATAAATACTTCCATTTGTGGATCTATTTGAAATTTTTAAAATGTGGATGTTCTAACTTTCAAGCTGTCTAAGTAAGTGGGAAGATGAGTACATGGCACACCACACAGATTCCCAAATCAACACACAATCAAACAGAAACATTTAGATGTAAATCAACAGCTCAGAGAGCCTGGTCCTGGCTTCTCTTTCACAAACACTAGACCACAGCCTTGATGATTATCAGCTCAACAAAGTTAATGGCACTTTGGGATTTTACATAAAAGCAGCCCAGAGTTTAGCCAGACAATTTGTTTCTAGTCTCACATTCTCTGCTTTGTCCTCAGAAAGCAGAGATTTTAGATGACATTTGAGAGAGAATGTGATAAGTAGACAAGAAACAGTGATTAAAATTCTACCAGGGAACTCATTCCAGGTTTTTGATTAAACTTTCGTTGTATATTTAGACAAATGTTTTTCTGCCCAGGACTTTTTTATAGCTAACTCAACATCCCAGGCCCCACATGCCTTTCAGTAACAAACCGGGCAGGATTACCCAAACTCTATTCAAGTTTTGTCCACTTATTTTAGAAGGCTTCAGGCCCTCCCTATCAGTGTCTCTCTCAGTTACTTCCTAGGGATCTCGAGAGTTGACTCAGGTGTGCTCAAGTCAAGTCTACTCGTTTCTCATTTTTATCATTCCTACAATCAATGCCCATGTTATGTGTGCTAGCTCTGGATGTTCCCCAAGCTGCCAGTTATGAGAGTAACTGTAATGTCTGTGCAATGATAGATAGAGACAGTGGCCATCTCTCTGTCTGTTACATTCTCTCACTTAAGCCTTTGAAAACAAATCCCTTCAGCTCTGGCTTACCTTCTTACTCCACTGTTATTCAAACCCAGCCAAAGAAGCCAGGTGGAGTTGGACATTGTATGTCTTTCTGTCTTATCCCAGGCTCCAAGGCACACACAAGAAAAGCTTCTTACTCTTTTAGGCAACACATAGCACCCTTCCCCATTATAAGTCAATCCATGCAAACAGATGCTGACTGACTCCCCAGGCTAACAGATTCACATATAGCTCAACTGTAAATGTAAGTGTGGGCTCAGAGGAACAACATCCTCTCAGTACATGTCATAAAATCACCTCCTTGCGGGGAGAAGCGGGGCTTGGGAGAATCATTTGCTTTCACTTTGAGATGAAATGATTTGTCTGATTATGAGAACCTAAATCAGGAAACATCCACATTAAATCATCTGAAGTTAAGAAACAAACAAACAATAATTATTTATGCACATTCTAAACAAGATTTTTTAGTTAAAAATAAGTGACCAAGACATACCCAGACTTGCGCTTGTGGCCTGCCACACCACCGCTAGGAAAAGGTCTGAGAAACCAGAATATCAATGTGGAGCTTAAATTTGCTAAGGTGAAGTTGCAGAGAGATGCTTGACATGACAGAAGAGAACAGAGGCCAAAGCAGATGACACAAATCTCATTTAGTCTGCCCAAAATCTTTCACTGGTTTTGAGATGACATACACCAAGCATGAAATTCACATTTAGAAGGCAATTCAAACCAGTGCCATGAGTGGAGTGACTTTGAAGGTTATCAGGAAGCACAATACAGCTATTTTTGCCCCATTCTTTCTCCTTTGTAGGTTCCCCAAGAATATCATCTTCCAAGATATATTAGGCTGCTATAAGCAATTCATGTTCTCTTTGGATTTTTAAGCATCAACTATCTATCTATCTATCTATTTGTCTGTCTATCTATCTATCTATCTATCTATCTATCTATCTATCTATCTATCTATCTATCTATTCTATATCCACATATGATGCATCAGGCTCCTCAAGTTCAGCCTCCTCCCAAAATGGAAATGAAAGGCAGTTTCCCTTCCTGAGGACCCAAATATGAATTCAGTTCTCAGTCCCCACAAGAAAACTATTATCCATGATATCTGGAAGAGGAAACACACAAACACATACACACAATTTAAGAAGTCACTTTGGAGACATCTTTGATTCCTTCTTCTCCCTCATCCCCCAGATTCAATTGGTCATCAACTTTTGTCAGTGCCACTTCCTAAATATTACCATAATATGCTTCTTTCCTCTCTACCTCAGTACTCTCATCTTAGTTCCAGCTATAGAATCTTTCACCAAATTATAGCAGTGGCCTCTTAACCAATTGTGCCCTCCCCAGCCCATCTTCCATTTTGTAGCCAGATATTAAGGAACAAATATGATTAAGATATAGTTCTGCTTAAAACTATTCAAAGACTCCTCAATGGCTATAGGATGGTGTCTGTGCTTCTTAGAAAAAAATAGCAGATCATGACCTGGCCTCTGCCCTATACTCAAGCAACAGCTCTGACTCCTTCTCACTTCTTATTGTTCACTCTGGCCAGATCAGGCACCATAACTCCCAGAAACACCACAGTCTTTGCCATCACCAAGTCTGTGCATACATGGTATCCTCTGTCTGGGATGCCCTTGTCACCTCACTTAGCCTATTCATAACTGTAAAAATTTTAAGAGCTGACAGCAGTAGATGAGTTTTACATTTTATAAAACACTTCATAAATATATTTTCAGGTTTGATCATCTTAATAAGCATGAGAAATAGGACAGTATAAAATAGTCAGAGTTTGTCCATAGACCAGGATCTTCCCACTATTCCTTGCTGTGGGCCTATTTCTATGGACATGTTTTCTGTGCAAGTGACATAAAATGCAATCCCAAATATCTTAAACAACAGGAAATTTATTAGCTCACCAAATTGATAAGTCCAAAGGAAGGTCTAACTTTAGGAATGGCTCAAACAAGTCCAAGTCCCTCCTCTTCCTCTGGCTCTGCTCTGCCCTACAATGACTTCATCCTCAAACTCCACTGATAATAATCTGGTTCCCAACAGCTTCCAACCAATCAACATTCAGAGTTAAGACTGGCTAAAAAGGAACATGTACCTCTGTCTTTTAACAGCATGTCTGGATGTAACTGGTTCACATGTCTATCCCTAAACCAATTACTGTGGCCGCAAAGATGCAATGCTCTAATTGGCCAGACTTAAGTCACTTTCCCAACTCTTGTGGCTGGCAGAAAAGTGACTTCAACTCAAAACCCACTAGTTGGGGAGAGAGTTATAGCCCAGAAGAAAATTTGGGTGTAAGTAAATGTTGCTCAGCTAACCCCCAAAATGTCCACTTCACTGTTATAAATAAAACTTTTCAAAGTTAAATTGGTTAAATATTTTATGCTGGAGGTCAGGTACCAGTAAGATTGTGATATTTATTCATTCATTTATCAAAAACCATGTATTAAGTGCTTACTTTAATATGAAGTCTAGAGATGCAATGATTAAGAAGACATTGTCCCTAACTATTAAGCCTATAAAGTAAAAATTTCAGTTGGATAACTCCCTAGCTTCACACCATTACTGGCTCCAGCTTTCCCACTGTAAAAATAACATGAAACAGTTTGCAGGGACACAAAAGCCATGTACTCCTAGTACACTTTGCAAGATAGAAATGTCATCAGTTGCCATGACGACCCATTTGGGTTCTAAAGGCATTGATAGTATGAGCATTTTTCATACTATCAATCAGAAGGTAGATTTATTTTACAATACTATACAACATTGACCCCATGGAGAGGAAAATATTGACGAAATAACTAGAGGAACATTGAAAAAAAAAAACTCACAGTTTTTAATGCCTCTACTAACACCTTAAAAGTTTAGAAGCAGAGCTAAGTTTTTCTACAAATTGACTTCTAAAGTTGTAACTGGACAGATTGGTTTTAAACCTACCAAAAAGTTGTATAGGTGTAAAATGTTTTCCAGCCACATTTACCCACTGGGGACACATACTTAACATTGCATGTTAAGGATAGAATAGGCCTACAAGGTCATCTAGGACAATCCCTTAGCTCACAGATGAAGACGGTGAGATCTGCAGAGAACAAATAGAGTGCCCAAGGTTCCACATACCCAGGTACAGACCTCAAAACAGAAACCCGGCTCTCCAGATTTCTACACTGATGCTCATTCAACAACACCAACTAGTTAAACTACTGGCCTGTCCATTCAAAAGAGTACTTACAAATTGTGTAAACTATAAACTGTATATTCATTCTAAAGCCTGTGGTATAATTTCAGCTTACAGTTCTTCATCTTGACCATGGCCCAAAGATGAGATGAGTGACTAATGTTATTAAAATAAATAATACAATTCCTAATAACAGACTCATTTGTTTTAATCTTTTGTATATTCTCTTATTTCCTACCCCCCAAAATCTTGTAGACTTATCAGGGGAAGCTGATAAAATTCTTAACAGCAAACACTAATACTATATTTCTGAAAAATACATGTAAACATTTTCCCCCAAATCAATAAAAGATGTACTAGTATAGTTCACAGATCGATGAATTACATGTAATCTTCGATTTATTCATTTAAAAGATGAGATAGAGCTAATAGGGGCTAAAGTCCAAGATCAAGATGTCAGCAGGACTGCTTCTTTCTGAGATCTCTCTCCTTGGCTTGTAGGTAGCTGTCTTCTCCCTTTGTCTTTTCATGGTCTTTTCTCTGTGCATGTCTGTGTCCTAATCTCTTCCTTATAAGAACACTAATTATATTGGATAAAGGCCCATCCACATGACCTAATTTAACCTTAATTACCTCTTTAAGGCTATTTCCAAATATAGTCATATTATATGAAGTACTTCGACATATTGTGTGTGTGGAGGCGGGGCATAGCTCCCAAATGTTCAGTCCATAGCAGAGCTGTGTTTATATCTTAAGAACAAAATTTGAAGTTACAAGAATTTTACAGATGAGAACAAGATAACTTCTTTTGTGTTCATAGGCATAATCAATATTTTAAGGAAAAAATTTCTAAAGTGCTATTTTCTCAATAATATATTACCTAGTACCCAATCCCTGGTACCATGACAACATGGGCTGAGAACCTGGAGAACTTGACACATCAGACCAAGCAGGATAAAGACTAAATGTCACAAAACTAATGAATAAACACATACGGCTGTTACTGGGAATCGGCAAAGTCTGAAAATCTAAACGAAATAAGTCAGACAGAAAAAGTTGAGAACCATATGATTTCACTCATATGTGGGATATAAAACTGAAAGCAACAAATGGTCAAGACAAACAAACAGAGACTCATGGACGTGGACAACGGTTTAGTGGTTACCAGAGGGAGAGAGGGGAGGTGAAGAGGTAGATAAGGGTAAAGGGGTCAAATATATGGTGACAGAAGGAGATTTAGCTATGGGTGGTGAACATACAGTGCAATATACATGCGATGTGTTATTGAATTGCACACTTGAAACCTATATAAATTTATTAATCAATGTCACCTCGATAAATTTAAAGAAAGAAAAATGAGAAAAAATAAAATGAAGAGCAGTAAAAAAAGAAAACAAAATGAAACAAAAGACAATCCACTATATCATCCAGTAGTATTTTCTATATTCCACAAGGGAGGAAAAAAGGAACTTCTCTGCAAATAGTCTTCAGGATTTACCCCAATTAAATGTGAAGTCATGTGTAGGTATTATCATAAAAGTCAAATGAAGTAGCAAGGTAGTACTAATATTCTATCTTCCATAGAAGTAGAATTAATATGTTAGTGTTGTGGAAAATAAATAACTTAATGGCTGCATAAACCAAACAATTTGTCCTCTTCTGGACCTTGTGTCTGAGAAGGCCTCTCTCTGGAGGAACCAGAGCCTTGCACACAGCGACGCTCGCTGCATTTCCCAGTCGTCTCTGTACAGCCTCTGCTCCAGCCAGCCTAACTGCAAAGCTTTTGTTGTGCCCTCTCTCCCCTAGAGGCCTTCAGACATGTCAGTGCCTCTTCCTGGAACTCTCTCCTCATCCTCACCTGGGTAGCACTACCTTTTTGGTCTTGTTTGAACTGTCATCACAGCATCATGGAAGTCTCCCTGATGTCTCATGTTGGCGTTAGGTATTCTGCCAGTGGGCTATCACAGAACACTCTCCCATCATGGCACTTATCCCTGGATTGAAATTATTGTAATTATTGTCTTCTTGAGAATGTAAGAACCTTGAGAACAGAGAAGCGCTTGCTTATTGCTGCATTCCTAAAGCCTAACACTGTGCCCGATTCTCAAAGAATGCTTGTTGAATGAATGATGGGTCACACAGTTGTTCCAAAAGCCATGTCAAAGGCTCACTCAGTGGGAGCTGTTTACACATGTAAACATGATACACTTTTGTGGAAATAGTCTTTTAAGCTCATAAAGTGTAACATGATTCAGTGAAGTACAACCAATGTAAAAATGTAAAGTCAGATGTGAAATGAACATTAGAATTCTGGTTCAATTTTTTTTCACTTTTATAAGAGTGAAGCTGAGGCCTAGAGAGCTCTAAGAATTAACACAGCTTAATGATGGGAGAGATGGAGCAGAATGCAGATCTTTTGACTTCCAGTTCATTCAGCTATTCAGTTGTACTGATTAAGCATGAATACGTGCCAGCCACTGGGACATGAGGGTGAATAAGAGGAGGAAGAATCCTGTCTTCATAAATCATATATTCCAGGAAGGAAAGACAGACAACAGATAGGTGAAAAAGGAATTACCAAAAACAAACAAACAAAATAATAAAAAAACATATAATAGAGAGCTTAATGCTACATAAAGTGGTCAAAGAAGGCCTCTCAGAAGAGGTGGCATTTGACCTGAAGTTCAAGAGAGTGTCAGCCATGCGAAGATCCTGCTGTGCAATAAAATGGGAAGAAGATTGGAGCACTGGAGCGAGACAGGAGGTAACAACAGTGGGAGCGTAAGGAGCAACAAGGATAATCGAGTAAGATAAGGTGGGAGCAAACGGTGGGTGCCGTATCGCGTAGGGCCTGCCTAGGCCAAGGCAAGCATCTGCATTTATTCTAATGCAGCGGGAAGCTCTGAGAAGATGTGATGTAATTGATAAACTTTTACCTCTAAGACTCTTTTCACCAAAGTACAATATTTTTGCTTTACCCAGTCATCATTGTTAAACTGGTACATGAACTAGGGTGAAAAATGTAAGAATTAATACAGCAAATGAGCCAAGGATACATTACCAGTGTATTTCCCAGAAAAAAGAGGAAATTTTGTAGTTACACACAAATATACTCAAATAAAAATGAATTCTGAGAGCAATCTAACTGGAGCCTAGGTGCGGTGCTTTTAGTGAGCTAGGCCTTGCAAATTCAACCAAATTATAGCATCCAAAATGGGGTTCTAGTGAGGATTCTTTCTGCCAGGGCTGTGCAAAGCCAGTGATTGTTTGCAAAAATTATTCAAACACCAGCCCTTCTGCTCCTGGCTTTGTGCTTTACTAGAGCTAGTCATGTGCATAAGAGCAGTGGTGAGAAAATGTAGCTGAGATCCTAATACCTTCCCTTAAACATACCTGGTTACTCAAGGCTCCAAACTTCTGCTTTTTATGAAAGATGAATTTAATGAGTTTAAGTGAATTTTAAAGAAGCCCTAGGTGAAACTATTTTCTGCCTTATCTGTTCTAACATTTTCAACCCAAAATTTGGGGGGGATAGAAAATAACACAAAAGAACATTAGGAGAAGCAGGATGAGTTTGGAGACTTATAATGCTACACATGCCATTTTCCATCTGCCTCACTTCTCTCAAAGGCATGAACTTAAGAGTGAAGGGCCTACCTATGGGCCCTTCATCAACTTTACCAAAAGCCTCATGTTTGCTCACCAAGACCAAGAGAACCGAGTTCTACCTTTAAAGATCAGCTAAAAATCCTGTCCTTGTGCCCAGTGTTTAAGGATGAAGAGTGACTGGCTACTTGGAAGTAGATCAGGAATAACATCATTTCAGCTTTCAAATCCTGGGAAGTCTCAAGTTCGATAATGACCAAAGAATTTCCCTGCTATATAGTTTTATAGCAAGGTAGGTGTCAGGAAAAGGAAAGATCCAAGGAAAAGCTTGTATTGGTAGACTCATTACTGGCTTAGTTGGACTCTCCCCTGTCTAAATCCTCTGCCTTTTTCTATTGCTAATAGCTTAAACCCTCCATCACCATCAACTGTACTTGCCCTGCCATTGGTTGCTACTGAATAAGTATTATTGGCCGGGTTTTATGAAACAGGTGCCTGCTTGATTATTTGCACCAATGTGATGTATGTGATATTATGAAATGAGATGAACCATAACTAATGTATCTGGACTCAGGATAAGGAGGGGAAAAATCTTGCCTTTTGACAACTAGATTAAAAAAACTGTCACTTATAAATGGGAATTTTTAGAACCCATCATTGGTAAGGCATTCAAAAGATACCAACCACAAAGTTGATTTTTAAATCCTTTCTTCAGTTCAAGTCATTAATAACTATCTGACCTTTAAAGAATTTTTTTTTCCTTCTTGGCATATTGTAGCAAACTAATGTCCTTCAGTGACGATAAATTTGAAACAAAGTAAGAATCTAACCAACTGCGCCTCATGATGGGAAAACATCAATCACTGCCTTTCAGCCACTGCTTAGGGCTAGGACAACCTTTGTCCAAACTAGAACACTGTGTGCTTGGTGTGGGTTTCCTTTTATTAGTCTGAAATAGCGTTGGGAATTCCCAGGGTGCTTTCTTGTTATCTAAGTATTTCCCATTGTGCTTAGGCACAAGGGCGAGGATAGGCTCATCATTTGCTAATGCAAATGGCCTTGTCTACAGGGTACCTACATCATTATGAACAACCAGCTTCCATATTTGACCAGAATAAAATAGAGTATCAATAATTTTCCTACATTTCAGCAAATCTGCACTATAAATAGAATCAAGATCAGCTTTGTTTTTCATCCACTCTCTCAGAAACTCGGATTTAAGTATGGTATCCCATGGAGCTTAGTACCACCAGTAGCTTCCAAAAGGCTGTTGGGGAGAAATAAGACTCACAGCCTGAGCAGAAGGACCTATTGTTTGGGGCCTTCTAGTCATTCTGCTAGAGAACCCCACTGGTCCCTTCTGCCATCCCAATCAATTGTGTGAAAAACTGAGCTGTTAGGCAACAAAAAGACAATGACACCAGTGTCATCAGGGAAGCAGCTTCCTGCAGATATGATGCTTGCTAGAATGCTTGGTCCTGGAGCTAGGAGCTCAGAGGTACCTGGTGAGCTGTGAAAAGCAGAGAATCTAAGTACCCATCTTAGCAGGATGAGGCTTCTCATGTGTGACATAGAAAGGAAATTAAAACAGGGGTCCAAAAAGTGTCTTTGGACAAAAAGGCACAATAAAGGCTTATTTTGTGCAAACGGTTGCTGGCAGTTCTCCATCTCTACTGCGGATGGAACAAGAGGAATGAGATTCACGCTGTGACAGCAGGGATTACGGCATCCTGGAAAGTAATTTTCTAAACATCACTGGGTCCTAGAAAAGTCTTTTCAGCTCATGACATTCTCATTGGCCTCGGCTCACCCCAATCTCCAGCTAAATGTGATCTGTAGAAAACTATGCTTAAACTTTCTGTTGATTTTACCATAATTTCCAAACTACATTTTATAGAGGAAGTACCCGACCAAATGGATTTTACTTAATATGGACTACTAATTTCCAGAGGCAATTACTGTAAGAGAGTTGAAAACTTGGCCTTTGGAGTTAGAAAGCCTTAGTTCAAATCCTGGCTTTGATATTTTATATCTGTGATCTTGGGCAAATTACTTAACTTCAGTTTCCCCATGAGAAAAATAATCATGTGTACAGTGCATAAGACAGCATTGGTTACCCTAAAGTATTAGTTAATAAATATTAAGTATTATTATTATTATAAAATAAGTATTATTTTTACTATTATTATTCATTTCCTAATTCTACTCACAATACAGGAAAGATGTGTCTTATTTTGCTCCTGATATAGACTAGAAGCCAAATGGCTGAATTTGCTGACAGTACTCTATGATCTGGCTAGCTCCACCTCTGCTGAAGTGGAGAGCAGTTCAGCCATGAAACAGTCTGCGTCCAGCTGTGTTGATCCTATCCAGACACCAGGAAGATATCCCTACCTTTATAAGTTTCTCCACTCACATAATGAATATCAAGCAAACCTGCACCTCTTTACCATCGTGAGACTAAAATAGAAAACTCCTAACATGCCATGATGCCAAATGTCCCATTCTGGCTTCTCAAGAAAGAATACGAACCCCTGGCTTTGCCTACTCAATTTTCCTCTGTAATAGTACATTTCTGCTTTCCTCTCTCCAAAATATGTCCATATCTGCTAACTCAGATGCAGTATGGTCTTAGTGCCTCTGTGACACAGATAGGGAAGGAGATGCTATGCACAAATTATAGTTGATGGATATTTCCCCATTATCAGAGTATGTACCAATCAGATCGGATACATCATCTCCAAATGAACAAGGGAGAAGTATCCATTGAAACTGAAGGAGAGTCAACCATCTAGAGTGTGGTCTAAGGCAGACTGTAGGGTAAGGCAAAATGTAGCTGCTAACATAATGATAATAATATCACTTGATATTCATTGGATGCTTATTACTTATTGGTAAGGGTGGGGACTTCTCCCCATTTTGCTCTCTGTTTTCATATCATTCCACAAGGAATAGTATTTCCTCCCTTCTTCCAATGGGTGAAGAGGTTGTTATAGAGAAATTTTCTAAACTTTCCCTGTTCTCTTACTCTCTTCTCCCATAAAGAAGTATTGTTATTAAATGGATCCAGCGCTATGTGTTAAAGCTTGAGTTCTATTTTGCATTGCCAGGGTACGTCCCATATAGCGAGGTCCCAGGGGATGCACAGGCCTGAGTCCTAGGCCTAGCCTCCTGCCTCTCATGCTATTTGAGCTTATTACACATGCACATGGTAGAGTAAGTGGACCCTGCATTTGCTCTACCAACTTAGAATTGGGGTGGAATTTTAGGAAACCTCATTTACCCTTATTTCCAGAACTTCAATTTATTCTTTGGTACTACTTACCGAAGAGTCTTGTGTGGGAGTGGGGGAGCAGGGGAAGGTTTGAGAAATATGTGTGGGCTGAATAATGGTCCCCCAAAGATGTGTGTGTCTCAATCCTCAGAATCTGTGAATATGTTACCTTACAGAGTATATTATTTTCCTAGGGCCGCCATATCAAAATTACCAGAAATTGGTGGTTTAAGACAACAGAATTTATTCTTCCACAGTTCTGGAGATCAGAAGTCAAAAATCAAAGTGTCAGCAGGGTGATTATTTTGGGGGGCTCCCAGGGAGAATTTTTTCTATGCTTTCCTCTTGGCTTCTGGTGGTTGATGACAGTACAATCCATGGCCTTCTCTGGCTTACAGACGCATCACTCCAATCTCTGCCTCTGTTGGCACATGGTGTTCTTCTTGTATGTCACTTTTGTCTCTGTGTCTTCACATGGTATTCTCTTTATGCATCTGTGTCCAAATTTCCCTTATTGTATAAGGTCACTAGTAATTGGATTAGCCCCCCTCTCCATTTTAACTTGATTACATCTGTAAAGACCCTCTTTCCGAAGAAGGTCATATTTGCTGGTGTCAGAGATTAGGATTTCAACATATCTTTTTAAGAGATACAGTGTAAGCCACAGTACAAAGTAAAAAAAACTTTGCAGATGTGATTAGGGATCTTGTAATAGGGAGATTATCTTGGATTATCCAGCTGTGCCCAATGAAATTGCGATGGTTTTTATAAAAGGGCAGGAGGCTCAGAGGTCAGAGAGAAGGCTGTGTGACCACAAAGGAGAGAATGGAGTGATGCAGTCACAAGCCAAGGAATGCAGGCAGCCCCCAAAGCTGGAAGAGGCAAGAAATGGATTCTCCCCTAGAGCCTCCAGAAAGAATAAGCTCTGATGACACATCTATTTAACCTCTTAAGACTCATTTAAGACTTATGAACTCTAGAAATGCAATAGACTAAATTTGTGTTGTTTTAAGCCACTAAATTTGTGGTTATTTGTTACAGCAAAAATGGGAATAGATTAATTACATAATTCAAAAATTATAATTTTTTATTTTATTTTCCATTAATACTTGGGGACATAGTTCTTTTAACAAAGAGGAAGTGAATGATTGGTAGAATTTGAACACCCAAATCATGACACAAACCTGTAACAATTAGGTTACAATACTCAGTTAAGCCCTCTTGAGGGATGGTCTCTTAAACTCTGCAAAACAACCCCTTGCAATAAATCCTCTTATTATTCCTAATAAAAAGCTGAGAGAATTGGGGTTCAGGAACATTAAATAATTTGTAGCTAGTAAATAGTACAGTCAGAATTTGAACCCAGATCAATCTGACTCCGAGACTTATACTTTTCTTTATCACTAAGCCATACTCTTCTTCCACCCATCTGTAGTCAAAGAGATGACGACACCAAACACTGGACAGAAAGCCTGGCCTACAAATGCTGCAAAAGTCCCACACCTGTTATTTGTCTTCCTACAAAAGAAACAGCTATTGTTTACCTGCCTGCCTAAGGGGAAGTGGTGAAAGAGAGTCCAAGTAAACATCTTCTTGCCACAAATGCTGTTGTGAGATAATCAATCAGTTCATCAAAGCCTCTTCTATAGCCAATGAACAGTTAATGGTGCCAGTATCCAATTAGCGGAAGAAGAGTAACAGTCTTGGGCACTGCATGTGCCAGGGGATTCTGGCTTGTGCACCGAGCTGAACTGTTCTTCCAAAAACTGAATAATCATCTTTTCTGAGATGAGAAAATCATCTTTTCCTCTCCATTTCTTTGGGCTACTTCTGAGACACTGGAAGGCTGTCCATCATTAGACTGCAAGCTCCATGAAGGCATCATGTCTGATGCCTGATTTCAAGGCTAATGCAGTCTCTGGGATATAGGTGTTCCACAAATACTTCATAAATAAAGGGAACAGAAGTCCGATATACTGAGATCCAGATCCCATTTCTATCTCACATCGGCTATATTAACTTGAGAATTTGACTCGCCCCACTGAGCTTGTGTCCATATCTGTCAGATATAGATTTAAAATCTGGGCAGCAAGGACTTTGTCTTATGGAGTGTTATAGATCACAGTAAGATGTTCTGCACAGAAGTTGCTTCTTAATAAGTGTTCATCATTTAATGGATGGACGGATATGGATGGTAACGGTAAGTTGGATACATTTTTGTTGCCCCTAAGTGATGCTAATATTGCCAACATTTATCTGTCTGCAGAGTGCCCAGGAAGTCTTGCCTGCTCCCATTTCTCAATGCTGTTGATGGACTCTAGATGGACAGAGGTCAGAGTTACATGGAAACAAATTAAAAGTAAAATTGATTTGATTTGATCTCCTTTTCACACACATTAGTTTGTGTGTACATGTGTTTATATCTGTTGTGTGTTCTTTGTGTGTTTTGGTCTAACATAGGAATGAGAATAGTCCCACACCATGCAGAATTAAGGAGATGATGCAAGTTTGCAGTATGTTCCCCTACTCTGGGAGTGCTCTCACTTATTTCTTATCAATATTTCTGTTAAAAATTTCATACTATTGGTGCTATAAACCCTCAAGTTTTCATATAACTGGCTCATTTTCCTCCACCAGGTCTCAGCAACAATGTTTACACCTAGAGAGATTTTTTCTGATTGCCTAATCTAAAGTTGCCCTCCAATTACTATCACATGACCTTGTTTGTTTTCTTTATAGTATGTATATTTAATAATAATTCCTTGATATTTATTTGTTTTTTAAATACTATTTGCCTCTTTTCTCCTTTCCTTTCCTTAGACTGTGACATCTGTGTAGGTAAGGACCTTCTATGCCTTGCCCATCATTGAACTCCCAGCACCTAAAACAGTGCCTGACGCATAGATAGTGGTGAATGAATGATTCCTGATGCCCTCCAGGTCTCATGTTCCATATCATGTATTAGCCTACTGCTACTCATTCTACGTTTCTATTCACTCAGAGCAGCACTATGACCAAAAGTACAACTAGACAAATACGCTGATGTTACATGAGGGTTTGTGTGGTGGGAGGTTCCCAACAGCTTTGCCCTGGACGAGAGGTTCTGATACAAATACTCGTTTTGGAACCCTTCCTAATTGTCTTCTGGAGAGTTCCAGTTGGCTATCTCCTCCTTTCCTTGGTCTCTGGATCCCTTCCTTGTTCCAAACCAGTAGGGACATCACACCTATGTGAATCAAGTATGTGAGCTTCTCCCAGGGATGCCATCCCAGTGATTTTCCTTCTTCTCTGCAAGGCCCTTGCCCTGTCTCGTAGGCACCTGCTCCTACAACTACTCTAGCCAAACTACCTTCTTCCCTGCTTGGAACAGAACTGAGACAAACTCTCCTTGTTACAAAACCAAGGGTGAGTTTGTATCATGCACTGAAAACAATCAACATATTTAGAAAGTAAAAATATTGAAAGTGAAGAGACACTGAGAGCACAGCTGTGTCTATTTTATGGCCGTAGCTTTATAAACGGGGAAAATGGGAGTATCAGTTAAAAGAAAAGCTGGAACAATAAAGGATTTGCACTCAAATTTACAGATTCTCAAAGTTCTGGCATGCGAAATTCATTAGTTCTCGTCTCTGCTCTTAGAGGTAGAATCAATCTTAGATCTTTTCTTATGTTGAGATTTAGAACGTACAAAACTGCAATACACCTTCGATGCTAAAAGAAGTACAGAGGATGAGAATGAGAGGAGCATAAGAATATCATGGTAATTGTTGCTATATTCACGAGAAACTCATTTCTATGTATGAAATGCTGTTTGTTCATCTGATTTATCAGACTAGTGAAGATTACAATGAATGTATTTCATGGACTGGAGTGGCTATTAATGAAATATATGTCAACATTTCAATAAGATTTCTAAAATAAGAAAAATGTTCCTATAGTTTTATTATCTATTCAAACGACTGTACTTCAACAAATGTACTGGTAATTGTTATGGCAGCCCCCCAAAAGGTAAAACGCAACCCCACTTTGCTTACTGAAAACTGATTCTATTTAGAAGTGATCAGAAAGAATGAAGTACGAAAGCAGAAAAGCCTAATTACTGTCTTTTAAAAAAAGTTATGTTCTGATTTTGCACTAATGCTAGATTCTAAAAATTTAAAAAGTAATAAAAAAAAAAAAAAGGAAAGAAAAAAAATTCCAGGGGAAAAAATTCTCAGTTAGTGGCAAGCTGCTTATAACTCAAAGAATTGAGAAAATAGCCATGACTGAGATAACTTGGGGGCACAATGTAATTTCATGTGAATCATCTTCTATGTTAGAGAACTCTGATAAAACAGTGCATGTAGGTCGTGAGCATTCCTGAGGCTCACTAGGCAGAGCAACGGTATTGCTTTAATCTTCAGATTCCCCCTGGCACCAGGCATCACGCTTCACACATAGTAGGACTTCAGCCAAAGTTTGCTTCAAGAGAATACAAATCAGCACCCTGCGTATCCATATTATCTAACTTACTGCCATTTCTCTCTGATTCTTGCAGTTAAGATGCCCATGGAGATTTTAAATCACAGGAACCAAATGAGAATCTTGTATTCTACTCTTCCAGCAAAGGTTTTAAAAAGTTATAGTATATAGGGTATAAATGCAAGGAATTACTGAAATAAAACAGCAACATGGTTGTTTATACCACAGATCTTCCCTAAATCTTGAAGAAATAAAAATATTCTGAAAAAAATAGTATAAATACATAGTTAAAACAGTTACATCTATACCAGAGTTTCTGGGGTAAAATGTGTACAAATGTGTCTATGTGTGGTAGTGGTGGTGGTGAAGGTGGTGCTGTGTGCACAATATATTCAAAAGTATTTATACCAGGAGCTTATTTGTGTTAACTACTCGAAACCTTTTTATAGAAGGAGGCATTTTCACATCCAGTCAAGCTTCAACACTTGTGAATAAATTTTAAAAACAGCTTGGAGATATAAGGTAACTAATATTTTTAGAGCTCGTGTGGAGAGGACTTAATGGGGAATTAGCCACAAAGTCTCACTTTCTCTTAACAGTCTGCCTTGTACTCTCCCTATGTAAACTAGCAGGAGTTCATAACCATCTCGGGCTAAAATAAATCACACTGGACATAAACATAGGAAGACTGAGGAAAATCAAGATTTAATAAAAATATTAAAGTCTGTAAAATAACAGATGCAGGCAGTTCTTCTCTTTGCGACCTGACATGCTACCACCCTTCCACTGTGAATATGAAAAGTGGTAGTAAACACATTATAGAATAATTTTTTGAAGTATAAATTAGCAAACTACCTCATCACTACTAGAAAATAAAAAGCTGAGCAAAATACAGTGGGTTGGTGATGCTGCAGAGTATCCATTTCTGGCAAGGCACCAAGTCGGTAAGTTCACCACATGGTCCATTGGATTTGGGTATTAAGAATATAAGATGATCAAACCTATGGCTTCGTGGTACAGCTATTTTCATAACTTGTTCATCAAACCAGCTCACCTACATGGTGATGTAACTACTTGCTAGAGTGAGGGCTGTGATTTAAGGCCTCATGTTCTATTTATGGTTCTATTCATGGTCATTTTATTTAATTTTTTTTGGATCATCTCAAGGGGTATCTGAGACATGGTCTCCCTACTAGCATAGGGGATCAATTCCTTTTCATGGACCATTTGCCTGTGTCTCCATCATTTCCAAAATAACACTAGACCAATACTTCTATGAAGTGAATTCAACAGTGCTAAAAAAAAAAAAAAAAAATTCCAACAATAATAAACAAAACACTTGACTGGAAGATGTTACAAGTCAGTTTACATCTCAGATGTGGGAAAGCAGACTGATTTTTCTTTGAGACTTAGAAGCATAGATCGGCATGAAACCTATTTGAAAGAGTAGAGCAATGCTTAGATTTTTTGTAACGTTAGGTTTGGTCAGAAAAAGCCTGATATGGATTTGAGAAGAGACTAAGATGTATTATGTTAACAAGTCATCTGTAAATAATCTTAGAAAGCTTCTATGCTTACTTCTTTAATTTAAGCCTCTGACCTTCAAGTATCAGTTACACAAGAAAATATCAGCTAAGTTTTAATTTAGTCCATGAGTAGCTTCCTTACATCTTTCTCAAATCAAGATCTGGTTATCTGAGTTTTATTTAACAATCTAAATACAAATGTCATTGGACGTAAAGCCAATGAATTCTGGCCAAGGACCTCAGATGATAAGAATCAGACACCGAAAGGAGGTATGGAACCTAAAATGTGTGTTTTCAAGATGGGTGCCCAAGACCAGCTTTATGACGCTTGGACTCCTCACCTATATCAAGGCAATAAAGGTATTGAGAGCTGGAAAATAGAGAATTTCTACAGAGATTTATCGGATAGAGTGGCTGCTATGTGGCAACTTCCTTTTTTTAAAGGTAAAGGAGAGGAAGGGGTGCTTCAAGGAGACCACCTAGAGAACCTGATAAATCCCTAGAGTTTGAGAGGAAAAGTGGACTGGGGTCTGCGTTTCTATTTCCTCTTTCTGCTCTCTTCCTCTCTTCTCTCCCTTCCCAACCCCTCAAAATCTAGAAGAAAGGTTGGCAAACATTTTTGCAAAGAGCCAGATTTTAAATATTTTAGTTTTGCCATTCATGCAGTTTTCATCATGTTATAGTACAAAAGCTACCACAGACATACATAATCAAATGAGCGTAAATGTGTTCCAATAAAATTTTATTTAAAAAAAGCAGGCAGCCAGCCAGAGTTGGTCTATGGGCCATAGTTTAGCAGGATCTGTTCCAGAAGCTGACACAGCCTGTTCTAGAGGCCAACAGACAACTCAGGCAGCAGAGCCCAGAGACCGAGTGCTGCACTGTGGTCAGTCTACTTGACCACAGCTCTTGAAGGGTTTCCCATGGAACAGATTTAAGATCATGTTGAGAAGAGAAAGCCAGCCTGGAACTGCTTGAATTCTGCCCAAAAGGACTACTATGGGAAGGCACTAGAACTTCGACAGGGAGGTCACTGTGGAGGGAGTTGCCAGAATGTAAGAATGTAAACAGGGAATGTGAGTACTGAGAAGGGAGGGTGAGGAAAGACAAAGAGGCCTAGTAGAGGTTCCCACTGCAGCCGGCCCAGCAGAGGTAAGAGCACCCAACAACTGCATTGAAACCTAATTGCTCTTAAAGTATCCATAAGACTTTCATTGCCTCAGAATGCCTTGAGGTGGCTTCCAGGATCTTTCTGCTCAAGGCAGGGAAGACTCTCTTTCAGGGGATAAAATTTAAAGGTAGGCTGGAAAACAAAAACAAGCTTGCATTTTGATTACATTCCAGAAGTTATTTGGTTCGCTATATCAGATACAGAAACACCCCCTGCCCAATGCCTTGATGTGAAAAAAGAACTAGATCACCAAAATACCTATCTGGGTTATCAACCCAATTAAATAACACTCCCATTCTCTGACATCCATGCTAGTTTAAGTCAGTGGTTCTCAAACTTGAGCAAGCATCAGGATCACCTGGAGGGGTTCTTAAACACAGATTGCTGGGCCCAACTTCAGAGATTCTGACTGAGTAGGACTGGGTAGGACCTGAGAATGTGCATTTCTAACAAGTTCCTGAGAGAAACTGATGCCTCTGGTCTAAGACCACACTCTAAGAAACACTGGATTAAGCCAAGCTGAGACTTGTCATCTCATCAAGAATAGGACCTCCTAGTGTGAGTTGGGCACATAGCAACACTTCACTTGTTCACATGGGTCATTAGTCACTCCAGATCAGTGTTCAGAGAACAGCTAGGGCTACGAAATGACTCATTTGCGTTGCCAACACTATCCGTCTCTTCTGGTATCATGGGCAACTTTTCTCAAAGAACCTGGATTTTCTGGACTTGCCTTTCCTTTGCTCACATATAACATAATGGTAGTTTCCTGCCAGGATCAAGTATTTTACATAATGTCACCAATCTATCCAGTGCAAAAAAAAGTATATTGAAGGAGTTTACTGACATATTATCTGACATTGTCATGATCCATGAGTGGCAGAAAATAGACACCCAGTAAGTAGGCAGATTTCCATCTGGCAAGAAGATGTCTGTAATGAGCACCGAAGTGAAATGACAAATAGTAATAGAAACTAAAAAGTTGGTGGGAAAATTAGCTTTCCTCATTTCACATCTGCACGACAGGGGGAGCTGCCAATCATGGTCTCTCAGAGAGAGAGGGGTGGGGGGTGGGGGGGCGGCGCAGCGCTTATCTGGGTTCCTAACCACGTGCAAAGACATGTTCTCCTAAGTTTAAAAAAATAAAAAATCATGGGGAAAAAAAATAGAATCAGTCTGTTAGAGAGCTTTAAACAAATGTGAGGCTGAGAAACAAGCTGTTGCAAATTGGCACGGAGAATGCAGAAAATCAATGTGAAATGAAAGCTGCCTCTCCCAACAAAATAAAGCCGGCAATTAACTCTTCCTGTTCTTGCTGCAGCCTACAAACCATTTAAACCCCAGAATGCAGGTTGCTAGGGAATGCTTTAAATATACAGCCTACTCTCTCCGTTAGCATGGGTGGGGAAGTGGGTAAGAAATAGGCATGCAGGTGGCGAGGAAGAACCAACTTGGCTTTTATATATACATATCTAAATATATATAAATATATATATATAGTATATACGTTTTATATGTATACACACAAACATATATATCTTAAATATACGTGTATGTATATATATCATACATACCTATTGAATGGGCCCATGAGACTAAGAACAGATATTCGAATCCCCCAAATTATACTTCTTGCTCCGGTGGAGTGGAAATGACAAAGAAATCGAAAAGCATCTCACAAGAGTCTTAATATTCACATAGAGAAACATACAAATTCACCCACACTTTAAAAAATAACTTAGAGAATATAATAATTCAAACCACCCATATATTTGGCTGTTCATTTCTATCTCTGTTCTGAAGGATATACAAATGATAATGAGTAAAAGACAATAACTAAAAGAATTACAAAAGTCCTGAAAAGACACTCCTTAAAAAACTAGGTTATTATTATATTTCACTAATTAAAGTTATAAGAATTTTACTCTGAATGAGAATACTGTATAAAATGACTATGACAGAGATGAGTTATAGTTCTATTACCAAAATTCAAAAGGGTCATTCATTATAGCATCAACATATTTGTAAAAATGGAAAGTTTATTTGAAAATTAATTTTCAAATAATTTTATGTGTAAGCATTGCATCAGTCAAGACACTTTCTGCTGTAGTAACAAATGACCCCCAAATCTGAATGGTTCAGTACGCAACAAAGGTGTACATCTAGCTCACAGGATATCCAACATTGGTCGGCAGGGGATTCCATTAATCATAGCTGCTCACATAGGGGTTCACAGGATGCAAGTTCCATATGGATACGTGTTTCCAGGAACATCAAGGAGTAAGATAGGGAACACAGAAAATCACACATTTGTTCTTAAACTTTCTGTCCAGAAATGACACAAGTTACTTCTCAGTTTCGTTCGCCAAGTAAGTCTTAAAAAGTTCATATCTGGCCTTAAACGGAGCTGAGTGATGAAGTCCTACTGTGTTCCCAGAAAAAGGAGAGCTAGAAATACATAGTGAACAGCACCAATGACAAGCGCAATCACCCGCATTTCTTGCCTAGACTACAGCAATAAACTCTTAGCCAATCTGTTTCCACATAGGTCCACCTCTAATCTGTTCATACAGCATGCAGAGAGAATGAAGTTTTTTTCCCCCTTTCTTTCTTAACATAAATCTAGAAGTCCTATCAGTCTCTTGCTTCGATACCCTTCAGTGGCTTTGCACTGGACTTACAATGAGATCGAGCATCTTAACCGTGGGTTATAAGGCTTTGCATGATTAAACACCTGCTTACATCTATGACTTCATCCTCCTACCTAGTATTTGATCCAGACAAAGTACTTCCCACCACCCACTGCACTCCTAGCCACACTGGTCTTCTTTAAATTTCCTGAATTTATGAAACTTTGTCCACGTGCTTTCCCTTTGTATTCTTATTCCTGCTCACTCCTTCAATACTAGGCTTTCCCTCTCCACCTCCTCTCTCTCACAGACCTCATTTTTTTTCCTTCAGAGCAACTAACATGATTTTAATTATAAATGTATAACTATATAGTTATTTATGTGTTTATTTTATATCTTACTCCTTCTGCAAATTCTTCAAGAAGTATAATTTTTTTTTTACCATCTAGACATAGCACTAAGCACACTACCTGACATATGATAGGTCCTCAACTACTACATGAGTAAGTAAATTTGACACAATTCTTCCGCTAATGTTTAATAAAGATCAACAACTCAGTTAAAAGGTGTATAGCAGAAAGCCATTTATCTGGGATTTAAAGTGAAAATCCAAATGTTATGTCTTTGTCAACAATTCAGAGACTGGAAAGAAGATTCATGTCCAGTATGACAAATGAGCTTGCAAATCCACAGTAGGTAGGTCAGTTAACGGAGTTACCGTCTTACAATGAGAAAACGGAAGCTGAGAGAAATGAAGAAACTCGCCCAATATCACACTGCAAGGAAGAGGCAGAGCCAGAGGGTGAATAAGAGACTTCTGACAGTGCATCTGCTTCACTTTCCACATGTTGTCCTGTCTCTTCATTCAAGAAGGTCAGCCTTAGAAGTATTCACATGGGGACAGAGTTAATGAAAGAAAAATTATTAATATAACACCTGGGCCAGATTCGAATAGATATGCAGAGAATGACCTTCAGTCTCAGTATGCATTTCAGAATCCCTGCCATAAGGAATTGATTAGGTAAAAGAAGAACTTCATCAAGGGTTCAGCTTTATAAATCTCTCTCTTTCTGACATCCCTAAAGGCTCTGAACATTCCACTTATAAGGCATGTTTCTAAGAAGCTTTTATGAAATATCTGTGGTATTTGGTAGAGGTTATGTAGTAAACTATGACCACATGTATTCAGGAAATATATTTTGAGCACCTACTGTATGCCAGACGCTGTGCATGATGCAATATACCAGCTTAGCTGGGAATGGAGTCACATAGCTTATGAGAGTGAAAATTATAGAAGTGCAGGATAGTTCTTGGTAGAATCCCATGGGAGAAGACAGAAAGAAGAAATGAGCATTAATTGTTGGGAGTGGGGGTGGGAGAAGCCTCATCAAGGCACCGACCACTCTGGAACAAGAAGAAGAAACACAAAAGGAAGAAAAGAAAAGAGGATGACAATACAGAAGATAAACGTCGCAATTGTATCTTTGATATGCCTAATCTACTGGATCTTGGTTTCAAAAGAAAACTTCTTACGGCCTATTTTAGTTTTTCTCATGAATTTATTTAATAATTTAATGACTGATTTTTCAACCACTGTGAAATTGAGCTCAGCGCCCAACCCCCAAGCACAGGCCCTACCAACACCAACTGGTTAGACCCTCTTCTTCTCTCGCCCTCTCCCCATGGGATCCAACTCCAAACTTTCCCCTTTTCCTTTAAACACACCCCCATTTCTTGCCACACAGTGCTCCCAGTGCGTGCTCCCCCTTGTTCTCAAAAAGGAGATTTAAAATCACTATTCGGAGGGCTGAACTAGAAACGAGGCAGACCACCTGACTGGGCAGATAGCCACAATAACTTATCAGACACAGAGAAAGGTGCTAAATAGTTAGATTGGCTGTAATTCCAGTCACAGTCATATAAAAGAGCTGCATAAAATATTAACTGTGTGTAGCTACTTGCTTCAGAGATAAATGATAAGACTCATTAGTCTTGACAAAAGAATTTTTTGAAATATGAGATTAGGTAATGAATATCCTCAAGAGGCTCCATAGAAGATAGCACACATTCAGAGACAGTCTACATGCTGGAATCCAACTTTAATTAGGTCACTGCTCCGGCAATAACCAAGACCTTTAGAAGAAAGGGAAACTAAATTTTCTCTCTCCTAAACAAGGAAAGGCTCAAATCACTTCTGAACCTAAAACTTTCATAACCAACACTAAGGGTAGCTTTATACAATCAAGAAAATTTTTATCCACACACCTGTATATCTTACAATGCTCACAGTATTCCTTAAATGATGATTTCTGCCTTCGGCAATCGTTTATTTCTAATGACTTGCTCACAGAGCAGGAATTTCCATCTACCCTGGGACTCACTTTGTCGCAACAGGCAACCCCAGGGAAGACTTGCCTGTTGGGAAGGAGGGGAGGAAACTACCCTTAGCAATGACTTCGGTATCTCTCAAAGGAGAGGTCCTCCACAGCCACCCTGTACAGAATACCCATACATATCCATTACTCTTCATCATTCTTACTTAGCTTTATTTTTCTCTGTGGCATTTACTACTCTTCATATAGTCATATACACACATTCACACACACACACACATGCACATATATTTTAAAAATCTATTCTTCTGTTTAATCTACCAGAATGAAAATTGCAGGGTAACAAGGTCTTTGTTGAGTCTACTGATACATTCTCTGTGTCTTGAATGGTGCACTCCACACACTGCAGGTGTTCAGTAATTATTTGTGGAATGAATAAAGATTTTTCTTCATGTTTCTGCCTAACAGCATGGCAGGGAAAAATAGAAAAAGTAATAGGCTAGATAAATAGCCTAGAAAGTCCATTCTACTCTAAATCATGAAGGCTGAAACATAAAGGAAGACCTTCCTATGGTTTGCATATACAGCTGAGACTGAATAAATTACTCTTCTAGGGTTAAAATGAAAGTTTGCTTCTGTACTAAATGATGGATAGTCTATGGTATCCAATTCTCAAAAGCCTAAAGTTGAGGATAAAAATCTCAAGAAAGAGTATTAAATTCAAGACAATACTTAGGGCAAATTAATAAAGGAAAAGGTAAAGCCTGGTAATAAAAGGAGCACAATGATACAAAAGAAGTTAATTTATTTTGAAAGCTTGCTCTAAGTTGAAATTTAGCTTGTTTTTTTTTTTGGATTAATAATAAACTGTGTGTTCTATATAATATTTTACCTTAAAAAATGTAAGAATTAATGGAGAGAGTAAAATTCTAGCTTTGCTGTTTGCTAGCATTAGGTCTTCAGGCAAGTTTCTAAACCTCTCTGACACCAGAATTGCTGATTGGTTAAATAAAACGGGAGCGGCCACCAACAAATTCCTAAAGTCAGAGTTGTTGCTAAAGTTATCTACTCCTTCTAGGCTAGACTTAAAGAGTTGTGTCCACCTAGTGCCAAAGCTCTTGCTGGGTCACGTTTGAAGTAGTAAAGACGTCCACTTTGAAAGCTACACCTAGAAAGTCATTCATGTGACTGACAGAAATTCTCACACTCCTGAGCTCTTTAATCCCTCAGCTCTCACCAGAGACCTCCATGCCTAGCCTTTGGCTCATACACAGCTCCATAACCTGTGGGTTGGTTGACTTCCTTTCTGATGAAGCAAAGAAGCATCAATTCTTTCTTTAAACTTTGGATAAGTAAGAAGTAACATTACTCAACAGAAGATTATTACCTTGAGATTATTCTAGTGTGGAGGGAGGAGTTCAGACTTAGATTAAGAAATACAGAGCTGGAACTGTGACTTCGCTATTAAGCATGTGACCTCAAACCAATTACATTCTCAATGAACCTGTTTCGTGTGTAAAATGGAGATAACAAAATAGCACCCTCATGAGGTTGTTAACAAAAGTGATGGAAATACTATATATGAAAGTGCTTCTCAGTTGGTAAAGGGGTCTACAGAAGTAAACTATTTGAGTTGGGTGAGCCTGGCGTTGCCTTTTGTGACAACAGTAATACCCCTTTACAGTTTACCAAATCTTCCCATGTGCGTTAATTCAGTTAAACAGATGTAGTCTGAGTCCCCGTTCTCAGTTCTAATGCTTTGAGAAATTGGTGGTGTTTTTATTTCCAAATAAAGCTTTTAAAGCACTTTAGAATGTGCTATTTTCCTTCCTTCCTTCCTTCATCCACTACATATTAACTGATCATTCCTTATAAGGATTGTATTAAGCTAATAAACCTAGGGGACATACAAAAAGGAAGGGATGTCCCCTTTTCCTTTATAAACACACACATTCATTCACTTAGTAAATGTGTATTGAGCATTTATAATGCATTACACAGTCATATGAACAAATATGGAGTTCAAAGTAAGAAGCCGTGTAAATGAAAAACCAAATGTGACCACAGGGCCACAGTACTACCACGAAGTGGTCAATACCTACCTAAGAACAATAAGAAATGCATAAATCTCAAATCATCAATCATTAGTCTTTTTTACAATGCCTAGAAATCTCCAGGAATATATGCTCAGGAAAGTCCTCTTGCCACTAACTTCACGGAGGTATCTGGAGTTTACTGGGACTGGTTACTATGCAGCTGGGACATTTCCATGGCGGAGCTGCTGTTAGGCATATACAAGGTGCCCACCGTAGATGCACACTCAGTTCACCACGGCAGGCCTTCTGCAATCAACCGACAGAGAAAATCAACAGTGATTCAGCTCTGTGGAAGAGAAGAGATTAAACACTATTTGCCTTGCTCTTAACTGAGTCTTTCTGCCAATCCAGTAAGACGTACCCATTTTATCATTTTCGGTCTATACACATTTCCGGAGGTACAATCTCTCCATGGCAGCTAGATGACTTGAAAACCATATAAGAACAATCTTTAAAATCCCAAATGATGATTACTAATAGCTCAGTCTCACTCTCCACCAACAATATTTTTAATAAGGAACAGATGGCATGTGAAACATTTTAAAGGCAACCTTGATGCCTTTTTAAAATAGACGTTACAATTAGGCCCTATGAGGCACACATAGGAAGTGGTAGACACCACACTTTTGGGGAACCACTTTCCCTTTTGCAGGGACTTGTTCCTGCTCCACAGACATGCGCACCCTTATGACTTGAGTAGGGGCAACATTTCTGTGCAATATGAGCACGACTCACGGGACAGTTGACTGGTTCTGAACTTTACATTCTTCCAAATTTGGGATTGGTGTCAAGAGTTGATTTAATCTATTCTGGGTGGCTGGACAAGGACTACATGAACTTGGGAGCCTATGGTGGCCATATTTTCCATTGTGAGAATGGGAAGCAGAGAAAAGTGTTCTATTGTAAGAGGGTGGCATGAAGCAGATGTATGGAGGAAAAGTAGAGATTTAATATGAAAAAAAGGTGATTCTATTTGGTCCACTCCACCCATTGTCAGTGAAGGTAGAGTAGCATTCCAAACAAGAACAGGGAATTGTCCCCAAAAGAAGTAGAAGAGGATGTGAAGGAAATAAAAAATCCCCATAGCTTGACTCCAAGCACTGAAGACTATTTAAAACTAAATATGGAAAAATAAGTAACGAATACATGTCATGTTCCTGATTACATTTCTGTTATCAATGATTTATTGATATTATATTGTCTTCACTGAAGTCATCAGTACCTATGAGTAAATAAAAACATTTTTTTTTTCTGAATTTGTGCACCTTATTTTTAATTGAAAGGTGATAACCTGAATCAACATTTCCCCTTTACTGACAGCTATAATCAAGGCAGGTAGTTTTAAGCTCATATATTATTATTTCACAATGTACTGTGAAAGGGGGATCATGATTCATAAGTTTGCTGATTCTTTATTCCCCGCTGCAGACACATCTCCGTCAGCCAAAACACAAACTGCAGTGCTCCACTTATCTGAATGTCAGGCTTCCAGCAATGAAACCAAAAGGGAACGAGCTTCTACACAGCCAACAGAGACAGCACAAAATGTCTGCACTTTGTTTCATGAAAGGGTTTATCCTACAATAATATTGAGACTTTACATCCTGTTTTACACATCTGATTATCTATTGGTCCATCCTAAAACTTTAAAAGAATAGTCAAGCGAGCATCATTAAAAAAAAAAAAAGCTGAAAGCCAGAAATACAACTTAAATATTGGCCATAATTACCATAAAAGTCCATTCGTTTAGTAGGGTTTAGTCTCTACACTAAATAAATAACACTGCAAACACTGGCAATGCTGACAGAATTATTGAATGTTTGTAAAACTCATCCTGAGTCATCAGAAAAAGGTTGAATTATGTTCAATATATTTTGTCCTAAGAAGTTAGCACAGTGGGTAATATACATTGGGAGGATGATATTCCAAGTGGAATTTTATTTTAGAGTTACATGGAAAATACATTGATGTCGAAAACGTCATTCTGAGGTATTAACATATTCAGCAGTCATGCAGCTAGTGCTGTGTTTCCTGCAGATGTTGGGTGGGGACCACAGAGAAAGGATTTCAGGTATGGACTGGACAATCTCCTTTCCCACCCTCTTCCTCAGCCTCCTGTTCTGATGCCTTACCTTTGCTTCCTTACCAGCTTTTCAGCCTTTGAGGGTGCTAAAAAGTGTCTAAAATTTGTATGTCCATTACAAGGAAATGATGGGCCCCTTATGCAAAGGTTTGAATGCATTTGGAAATGAGCAACCATGTACTACCTGACCAGCACAGGAGAGCATGAGAACGATGCAAGACACAGAAACTCTCCATTGTAAGCCCTCTCTCACTTCATTGGCTTCTACTCAGCCTAAAAATCAAACCCAACTTTTCCCTAGAGAAAGAAGTACGATTTATCACACCGTACAAAGGACTAATAATATTCTGACAGGGGAAGAATCTTTTCATAACTGTCAATTCATAGCTGCCATAGTTACTATTTTGGTTTTTCTAATCAAAGAGATAGCTACAACTCACCATTTTTAATGAAAAGATCTTTACATATTTATCAGAGAACTGTCTTTTAACCAAATGTTTCAGTCCCAGCAGAATTACTGCTAAGCCTGTGGCTCAAATGGTCTTGAAGGCAGGTGACAAAACTACAACCAAACATAGGGTGAGCGAGATAACCCCAGGGTGGTCACAATAATGCATTTTGAAAATTTCTAATGTATGACCCTCATTCAGCTCTATCATGAAAAACTACTAGCCACTATTTGCTTTGCAAACACTAGTCCTGGAGCCTCATGGGCTATATAAGAAAAAAAAAAATGTATCTCCTGAGAAAATATTGCAGTTTTAGGAAAGCAACGTTTCAGCTGCTGTAATCATTCTAATTACTTTAGAATGTTTTTTTTTTTTTCCTTTCCCCTTCACCCTCTAGGGCCTTTTTGCCTTCAAATCAGCTACAGAAACAAAGCAATTTAGCACAGTAAAAAGCTTATTAACACATGATGCAGTTCAGTGGCATGAGAAAATGCTGGGGAGAAAACAAAGAATCCATCCCCATGAAAAAAAGGTAGATGATGAATATTTCAAAGAAAAGAAGCTGAGCTGGGGAGTGACTAACTCAACAAAATGTGAGAGGAAAGGTCAAGATGGCAGCTCTGACTGCAGAGAAATCTCAGCTCCCTGGGAGGAAAGATGGCAGTTTAATTCCTCAACTGGCTCAGCAAGTGCAAATAACAGCTAAGGCAGGAAATTTTCTAAATTCTCATTTATCATTCAAGAGAGTCCCCAGGTTCTTCTCAACTGTGGTTTCTTCTCCTTTTTTTCAAACGCATCTGTGAGACACCAGGGAAGGTGAAATGGCCCCATTTATTTGTGAAAAGTGTATTTGAAGGTTTCTGCTCCTCTGTAGAGGTAGCAGTAGGGAAGGGTGAGGGTAGAGGTAAAGTGTCGAAGCTATTTTGTCAGAGCACAGCAAGAAAGCAACCTGATGCTTCCCACCAGAGAGTTCTGAGTGCTTGGGACAGAGGGAAGTAATGTGTGCAAGTAACAAAGAAATAACGTGTGCAAATAATTATGGAATACTGCGCAAGATATGCATAAGTTACACAAAGCGATGAGAATTTGGTGGGGACTTCATTGTCAAAGTCTCATTTTCTTGACCCAAGTAGGCTTCCCCTTGAACAATTCAATGCACCTCCAAAAAACAGTATGAGAGAATTCCAAAGTAAAAGACATGTATGTCAAGGGTCTTGCAGTGGATCCCAAGGTGAATAGAGACTTTGTCTCCTCCAGAATAAACATTCAGACAATCACCACTTGGCTATTGTGTATCTTGGTGCTAGCTGCTGGACATGTGAATATGAATAGATTAATTTCCAGTTTTCTTGATGCTCATAGTCTAATATAGGAGGAAGACTATGTATCTATTCAATATTCATTCACTCAATACATGTCTATTGAGCAACTAAATACAGTTAAGCTCAGTAAGAGGAGCCTAAGCGTGGTATCAGCAGAGACTCGGGGCCATGGGATCAGGAAGGCTTCCTGAAGTTGCTGATGTCTGAGCTGAATTCTAAAGGTGAATTCTTTATAAGGGTGAATGACATTCGAGGCAGAGGAAACCACTCTTGCAAATGAACAGATATGTGAAACTGGCACATTGCTGGGGCATGGAGTTTGTATATGAGGAAAATAAGAAAAATTGAGCATATAGACTTTTTTATGATATAGTACATGTAAGTGTTGGGAATACTTGGATGATTGCTTTACTCTTTTATCTTCTTTTTAAAAATATGAATGCAATTTCCTTGGAATATTTCTCTAGGCAATGATGAAGATTTGACGCTACAACCACTGATGCATTCTAGCTAAAATTCTCAATAGCAGACACTAACCACAGGGAGGGAAAGCATGGAGAATCTTATAGGGTGTCTTTTGCAGGGACTGTCTTTGCGGAACTTGAGAAGGAGTGAATAATCCCATATTGGTATTTTCTGTCATACCCGTGCAAAGAAATCTATCTGAAAAATTATCAACAGTATTATCTTTTCAAACAAAATACCTACATTTAAGACTGTAGTATGTCCCAAATCCCCTTAATGAATTGTCTCTAATCTGTCACAGTGATGTATCAAAGATAACCTCCAAAAGCATCTTCCAGAGCATCCTTTAGTAAAGCACTCTGCTCTCTTATGGCCCCACAAAAACCTAAATTCATCTTATTACAGTTCAAAACCCATCTCAAGTAAGTCCCTCTTCATTTAGGACATAAGAGGTCCCTTTATTTACTAACCTTCTAATCCTCATCCAAAGCCCGCCCAAAGTGTAAACACAGCCTAAATAACAACAGAGCCTCCTTCCCATGACTTTCTCGCCATCATTGGAAATGTCTGAGGAGTGTAGCAACAGAAAAGTCACAAAAATGGAAAAGCCTAACAGGCAGAAGAGAAAGAAGGGGTGGGTAGTGATGAAAGGCATGTGCCTACCTTGAACGTTTTGTGATGAACTGAATTTCTTTTTAAGCACAAACATGGTAAAGACAGAAAGTTATTCTGGCAATAATCAAAGTATGTATCCTCCTCTCTATGGATGGTAAATGAATATTCACTCTGAAGCCAGGCACCTAAGAAAAAGCCTGCAATTAATATAGCAAAATCCCATTTCATGGACACTTGCATTGTCTCCTATGGTGAATGTTAGTTTAAGATCAATGCATTGTAAGAAGTCATCTAAGACAAAGCAATCATGTGTCTATATGCAGTGAAGCAGAGAAACCAGGCCAAATAATACATGGGCCCAGCTCAATCTATGCCTGGTACATTAGTTGTGTACTTGAATAATTTAAGAACACAAGTCTATTCTGCTGCCTTGACCAGAACTAAATCTGATGAAGTTAATCTGCCATCGGTGACACATGTGAAATGATTTTAATGTACTTAAAACATCTTATTTAAATTATACATAAAAGTAACAAAGGCAAAGAAATGACACAGCCAATAAAGTTGGATTCCAAAGTTGTTAAAAAAGAAAAAGAAAAAAACACTGCAGATTGGTTTGAGGGTATCTGCACACATCTGAAGCTAAGTCATTATTTCTCTAACTTTATTATAGAAATGAAAACCACTTGTGATGAGCTACCTATAAGCTTACAGTAGAATAAGAGCTTAAAATAGATCAGATGTAGCATCTGAGAAATAAAAAAGTAAGATTGATTTAAGTCCTGTAAACTACTTATCAATGATCTGACAAAGCAAGAAACTAGATTTGGTATATTTTTTACCTGATAATATGTATTGATTTATCCATATACACATCAGTCTTATTTCACTCTTGTGTTCAGAATCCTTAGCTATAAGTTCTATTACTTTTCACCACAGATTTTTCCTACAGCTTTAAACGTACCTTCCCACCCCAGCCTCACAGCTAGTAGTATTCCTTGCCTAGGGAAGAAGAGGCAAAGCAAAAAAGGAGGGAAGTCCATGCCCTTTGAAATTCATGAAAACATCCTTAAGATACCAAACTATGCATAGAAACTTGGATAGATGAGGAGTGTTGAAATTCTTTTTTTTCAAGATTAATGCCACCCTGCCCCGCCAGCAGACTCCCATAAGGATAAGCGTATGTGAGACAGACACACACACACACACACACACACACACACACACACACTTTTTTTATATTAAAATTACTGGGGTGACCTTGGTTAATAAAAACATTTTCACCTAGTTGTAATAGAAGGAAGAAAAACAAAGTCGGTATAAAAAGATGGGAAAGACAATTATTTAGTTAATTGCACAAAATCCTGGCATTGTGGAGAGAGATATTTACCAAGTGTGGAGAAATGGAGGGTTTTGTTATTATGGTCCTCCTTTCCGCATCCCTACTGATTCCTGAGTCAGAGGACTTAGTGAACCTGAGATGACACTTTTAGCACAACGGCCTGCAGAAGACTTGTCTGCAGAATGTTTTCTTCCCACTGTGAAAGGGTTGATTGCTTTTCAGATAATCTTCCTAGAAGCCTAAACTTTGGGAAGGCGTCTCCTCTCCTTTCTTCAACCTAATGTGTGGCAAGTTAGGAGAGTTTAGAGAAGACAGGGTTAACCAAGGGTCATACACTGATGAATTCTGAACTGAGTCTTTCCCCAGACATACTTTTTTAAAATTGTACAATGTAATAAAATTAGTAAATATCACACACAGTTCCTAATTTCCACGTTCTGTCGAAAACAGATGATCTGGCTACTCTCAATACCTTTCCTGCCTGGTGGCAATCAGGAGTTGAGATCAGCTGTTCCCTTTAGCCAGCATATATATAGATTCACCAGTTTGCCACAGTCATCACCATTCCTTATTGTCTGACATCCGGTTACTTTACTCATGTGTTATATCTAAGATCTCCACAAAAACTTAATTGAGGATGTTATGGTTAAGATGGTCAAGGAACCCCCAGGGAAAGTAAAAAGAGAGAAAGTTCAATAGAAACATTTCACCTTGAACAGAGAAAGGCTCCAAGAAGGATGTCCGACATGGAAGAGCTAAGATTGAAGACCTGTTGGAGAAAGTGGGGTAGGAAATGAGTTGAGGAAAGTACAGAAATTGCTTCCTTGACTCCACCACCTCATCCAGTGTTATCCCAAATCTGAATGGGCAGGTATATGCATCCGAGCCTCCAGTAAAGGATATTCTGCTGGATTTATTCTGTGAGTTTGAGTGGCTAACAGATATTCTGCTGGATTTATTCTGTGAGTTTGAGTGGCTAACAGACTGCTCGGTTATGGATGACCTGGGAGCACAGCACTGCAATAATACCAGAAGAGTAATCGCCTCTCATATTTATTTTGTTAGTGACAAGAGTCAATGAGATGATAATTCCCAATTTATAACTTTCGGCATCTCACTATCATTAACATACAACTCAGCCTTTTAATAAGCTTCTCCTAGAAAGCCAAACAGACCAAGAATATTGCAAGATTTGAGTGAAAAGGAGGGCTCACAGGAAAGATTCATATCCTGCTGTACACTGCATTTCGCCTGGAAAAAGGTATGTGATACATGATTCTTCTCTTAAGAATGTCTGGATTCTCTGTAAATAGACATCCTTAACTTATCTCACCCTGTCCCTGTCCTCGTGTGAACTAGAACCGTCTCCTCCTTCCTCTCACTCTGTTATCATACAGAGTAGCTTTCCTCTTCTGCCTGAAACCTGGGTTCCTGGAGCCCAGAGGTTCATTTCTCTCATGAGCAGATCTTATCAAAGCATTTTCTCAGCAAAGCCTATCTCTCACTATAAAAGAATCGCTAGACCAACAACCAAGATTATAACATTTTATCCATATCATTACACATGTATTCAGTATAAATCTTTTTGATAAAGACTGTACTTTCTATAGTTACAGTGTAAAATGAATGTTCCTGGAAACATCTATCTATAATCAGCTATCAACCAGCGGAAGCTAAATCGTGAGTGAAGAGTATTGGGATCCAGATGTCCCAAGGAAGGAGAAAGAATTTATAAATAGAGAAGGAAAAAATGTAGAAATGAGTCAGAATGAGAAAGCCAAAGCGAAGAAAAAGGGCTTGGATGTGGTCCTCTTAGAATACTGGCCCTAGAAAGCACCTCTTAGGGTTACACTTTTCCATTTTTCAGATGGGAATACTAAGGCAAAGTTCTCTGTGACAAACAGACACACAAATACACTTGCTGAAATACAGATTTTCTTTTTCTCACACAAGTAGGGGCAGTTCTACTCCATGAGCCCTTCTGGGACCCAGGTTCCACCCATCTGGTGGTTCCACCATCACCTAGGATGTTATCCTCTTCTGCAGGGTCAGCGTGGCATTGTCATGTCCACGTCTCCAATCATGGGAGGGGAGAAAGTCAGGAAGTCCAAGTCAAGCATTTTCCTTGTAAGCAAGTAACTCTTTATCACATGTAATTTAATGGGTGAGAATTCAGTCACATTTTCCCACTTATCTGCACAGGGATGTGTAACGGAAGGTCCCAGTCATGCAACTGAAATTCTACCATAATGGAAAAAGAAGGAATGATACTTTGTGAGGGACTATGAGCAAAGTAGTGTAAATATCAAGAAGGTAAGATGCTCACCAGAGATCATGGGCTATTCCAACCACATTAGGGTCCTAGCCAAGGGCTCTGGCAATCTTCTTTATGACGTCTTCCTTCTCAAAGAGCTAGGCAAAGAAAACCATGGGCTGAGAATAAGCGAGACTTCAGGAAGTGGATGGAGAAATTCTAAACGAAGGCCTTCTCTAAGAAAACCATGGCTGGCCCATCTGGATACAGTCGATGCTCTTGTTGGGAACAAACAGCACAGAAGTTTGCTACCCAACTGGCCCAACTGGTTAGTGCATTGAAATAAATGCATTATTGCTGAGGGGTAACACAGAAAGCAGTACAGGCCAGGAGACAAAAGCAGACTCAAAGTGACAACTCCTGGGCAGGAGACTTCACATGTTTTTCATTGGGTGGAACCTAAGAAAGTGGAGTAAAAACAAACCTGTCTCCAGTGGAAAGACTAGTACAGAAAAGAGATTGTGGTAATGAGGGCTACAGGCATATCATTCACCTTAGCTGAGTAGAACTTTATCAGAATAGAAAACTACTTTTGTTTCTTGAGAGAGCCTAAAGACCTCAAGACTGTCCTGCTTTCCTTTCTACCACACACAGGCAAACTCTACTTCCATTAGAAAGAAATGGAAAACTAAAAGTACTAGTGTGAAATCTCATTCTAGCAAGAGAAGTTAGATCTATTAAGAAATTTGAATTCCTTTACCTTCTCTCTTCCATTTAGTCTGCATCACATTTAGCAGATGATGCTATTTTATTGTGTGAAACTTTCCACCATTTCCAATATTAACCTTTCTATCTGACCTCAGTCATGCCTTCCCCCTAAAAATGATAGATTTTATTGTTTTCAGAGGATGAAGTTATGTCATAACCTCTGCTATGTCCCAGCGTACCTAGAAGAGTACAGCGGACATCACTCATTGCCATCGCTTTTCAAAGCATCAGGATGGTACAGGTCCTAATTTAGGTAATGCTTCCGATCTCAATCTTTTCTTAATCCTAGCATCTCGTTTTTGAAATATTTGTTGTGTGGTAAGCTAAATAATGCCCCTCCCCGAACGATGTCCACATATTAATCTCCAAAACTGTGACTATGTTACCTTACATGACAAAAGGGACTTTGCAGATGTGATTAACTTAAGGTCTTGAGATGGAGCTGTTTTCCTGGATTATCTATGTGGGCCCTAAATGTAATTATAAAGGTCCACATAAGAAAAAAGCAAGACAGAGCATGTGATGTGCTGACTGAAATAGAAGGCCCTAGAAGCCAGAAGAGGCAAGAAACAGATTCTCCCCTAGATCCTTTGGAAGGAACTAGCCCTACTGACACCCTGATTTTAGCTCCTAGAGACTCCGGAACTCTAAGATAATAAAATTGTGCTGTTTTAAGCCACTGAATATGTGGTGATTTGTTACAGCAGCAATAAGAAACTCATACATGTATTCTCTCACTTAACAACGAAATCCATAGGCTAACTAATCTTACTTTATCAAATATAAATCAAACAGGAAGATTTGATTTGCCATCTGTAAATGCCAGAGCCAGCAACTCTACATCTAGGAATATTTCCTAAGGATATTTACACAATAGGATTTCAAGCACCTATTAAAAAGAATGAGAAGGATCTATAAATACTGACCCATATGCTGAATTGTATGTAGATGATAGATCACATACAAGATAATAAGCAGCAGCATACATGCAGGAACTGAGTACATCCCTCAAATAGCGTGAAAGAATAAACAACAAATTCATCAATGTGGTCATCTCTAGATGGTGGCATTTCAAGATGACCTTCCTTTTCCTCAGTTCTGTATAAGTCCATTTTTCTTTTTTACCGTGAACATTTATTATTTTAACAATATGAAAATCCATGGAGATTTTTCTCTCTTGGACAAAGAAAGGTTTTATTTGCCCACAGAGATTTCACTTAGCCTGTGACTTTCCAGGATTTCTGTACCTGCCGCCCCAGTCCTGGTCTCTTCTACCAGCCTTCATGCGGGGTGCTGTCCTTGCATCAGTACCAAAAGCACCACCAGTCTACTTCATGGGAGAAATAAAGGCAAACTCGAGAATTAGCAGTACCATGGATTTTAATATAGGAGGCTCCATTTTCTCCCTAATCCAATTCTGTCTCCTGTTTTCCCGTTTCAGTTAATGACACTACCTCCTACCCAGCTGCCTAAGCCAGAAGTATCAGGGTTGTTTTTAATTCCTCTCTACATCCTACCACCCATCAGGCACCAAATCCTCCCATTCTATACCCTCAGTTTCTCTTGAATCTATTCCTTGTTCTTCATTGCCATTATTAGTACATTTAGATCAGGTTGCCTAGCCATTTCTTCCCCAGACTAATGTAATGCCCTTCTAGCTGGGTTCGCTGACTCTATAATGTGTTTGTCCAACTCCCCTCCTCAAAGGCAAAAAATAAAGCTGTGGCCCTCCTTACAAATCTTCGCGGGCTGTTCACTCTGGACCAGGAGCCCTCCAAAGGGCCTGGCACAGATTTTCAAAATCTGCTAATTCCAATCTTTCTATCTTCTTTTTCTTACTATTCCTCACCCAGACCTCTTGGATCCAATTGTGACAATAATCCAGAACTTCTCCTCCCAGGGACAAGCCTTTAAACATGCAGTTTCACTGCCTGGCATGACCGCCTGGTCTATCCAGTAACACTGCTTCGTCCTCCAGAATTTGGCATCTGGGTGGCCTCTTCTGTAAAGACTTACCCAAGTTAGGTTTCTCAGTTCCTAAATTCTCACAGTCCTCATAACATAACATAGATGTAGCTGGAGACTAGAGCATTTGCCATTATACTGCAATTAACTGTTTATGGAATCTGCAGCCCCAACTTGATCCAACCAATAAGCTCCTAAAGAAAACACTGTATTCTATTTTTTGGTGTACCCCCCAGAACAAGGCACAGTGACTAGCACAAATAAGCACTTAATAAATGGTTGCCAAATAGATTGATATATAAGTGAATGAATGAATGAATGAGCTAACTTTTATTAGATGCTTACTCTGTAATAGGCATAGTGTAAACATTTTCTAACTGAATCCTTACAAAAATCCTATAAGATAGGTGCGACTATTATTTGCATTTCATAGATAAGGAACCTAAAACACAAAGGGGTTAAATAACTTTCCCAAATTTACCCATATAGAAATTGCAGAGAAACTGAGACAGTCTGACTCTGACATTAAATTCTATGCTGGAATAAATGAATGAATGAATGAATGAATGAACGAATAACCTTCTGACCTTTCCTGTTAGTGTCCAATATGTAAGGCTCTGGCCTAATCCTTAACCTGTCGGTGAGACGAACATGTCCAATCTACTGTCCTTTATTCCTTCTTGCTTTGATAATGGGGTGAGAGAGTGAAGAAGAATGTTATTAAACAGAGCATAAGGTGAGAACCCAGTGACAGCTAGTGGGAAGAGAGGAAAGGGAGGCTTGGGTTATTAAGTAGAGTGTTAATTATTCATTAATAGTAAGTTGTAACTCTTGCCTAGCAGCTATCCTATAAAAGGCATGAAAGGAGAAAAGAAAAGAAATGGTTTTGATCAAGTGTTTCTTAGATCTAAATTAAGAAGACAGCCTCCAAGGTGAATTTCAATTCCTCATCACATTCTTAGCTTCCTTAGAGTTTTTCCATGGACATCAATGCCATAGAACTTAAAGAGAATGTTTTCAATTCCAGTGGTCAATTCACGAGCCATTTCTGCATGGCGACATATCTAGAATCAGCTGCTTCTGGTTGGTGTGTGGTGCCTAGGAACATGGAGTGTTCCAAAACCTTCCCTGCTAGATATGCAGGAGAAGCAGATAATATGTCATTATCTTACCAGAGAGAAACAGAAGGCCCAAAGTCTGTCATTTGGGCAAAGTCACATGGCAATGTAGTGTTTGACTCTCGAATCCCAAAATAGTCTTGAACTACATGCCTCTAGGTCACAGTAGAAATGACAAAACAGGGACAATTTCCATCACGCCACACTACTGAAATCATTATTTCAGACCAATGTTTGAAAAAAATGCATTCCAGAAATATCTCAAAAGCCTAACACTGTACAATATAGATAATTTGGGTAAAGAGAAGAGTAGACACAAGGTTACTATGCCCATCTTCTCAAAGCAGAGTGAGGCAGGACTTTTTGGTTGCAGGTAGCTAAAACCACTTCAAATGGTCTTAGACCCAAAAGGGAGAACTTAGAAGTTCATATCACCAAAGAGAAGGGACAGAAAGGGCAGGGCAGTCACGACCAGAGACACGAATCCAGCAGAACTCTCTCCATCTTCGTTTCTCAAATGAAAGTGCCCACGAGGAAATGAAATGCCCCATTTTCATCAAGACTGTGATAGAGGGCTGATGGAATAATGAGATCCCCTACAGCTTTTCAGCAACATTTGTATTTTCTTGAAAAGATAGTTGTTTCTGAAGTATAATGGAGGAAAGGCCAGCAGGCAAGGCAGCTGGTCCAGGTCATCAGCCAATTCACCTTTGATCTTTATTGCCTTATAAGTACAATGTGTATTCCCATAAATAAGAATCTGTGTCATACCTATTCTCTAAATAGATGCCAAGGATCATTAGCAGATTCTCCTCTTTCTAAATAACTGTTCCCTTGAGCTAAAGAATTCTAACCCTCTTGTATATGGGAAATGCAACCATTGGGGAAAGGCAGCAGAAAGAGTAGTATTTCTAACAGAACTCAGTCACACTCTAATTCAGGTTCCCTGGCTTATGGAGTTTTGAAAAAACCTCCCATCAAATATCATATCAAATACTCTTTAAACAAAGTTTTACGAGGGCAGATACGCAGAATTCTGACTAAGAGGGTTGCAGAAAAAGCGGCTGCCTACTCTGAGCACATTCTCTACAAGTGACTTTTCAAGTATTTAAAAATGTAAAATATGTAACATGTTGTAATGATTTTTCAGACTAGGATGATGGAACATAAGAGAGAGCAGCATACAAGCAAAGGTATGAGACCGGCAGAAAAGAAGTCAAGGACTGGGACCCTCTCTGTGTCTGTTCCCTACCAAATAATGCGGGGCCTGCCTGAGGTTAAACTCCTTTACTGCCTCTGACAATGTGAGCATCAAGGTGAGCATATCTGAGGAAGAGTCACAAGACAGGGATGGTGGTCCAGACCTTGACATCAGCTATCTGTGAGACCTTGGAGAAATTAGTTATCTTCTTTGTGTTCCAGATTTCTTGTCTGTAAAAGGGTGAGGTTAACCAGGTCTCCCCCGGTGCCAACATTTGGTGAAAACTATTGTTCTAGCAAATAGAGCCAAAGTATATTCTGCCATCACAAAATAAATAAATGAATCTCTCAGTGCACAGCCTGCTCACAGTTAAGCAATTTTGAAAGCCATAGTCACTCTCATAGGACAATAGGAAACACATTCATTTTTCCTTTGGTCCGGGTAGAACTAGAAAAAAAGATTGAAGGCAGCTGCATTTGACACGAAGGATCTCAAATTTCTCTGTCAGGGGCTTTTTATCCCCTCTTCAGCGGGTCCTAGTGGCCTTGACACTCACCTCTAACCTGTCCTCATTTTATTCCTCAAGGGACCAAGATCATTTTTTTTCTCTTCTCTTAATGGCCTCTTTGAAACGCACCTGATGAACTGAGAAGTCACACTAAAGCAGAGATTCCCAGATATGTGTCATCCACAAACTGCCTTCGTACTGTCTTCCTATCTTTGTATTCCCTATATAGAGTTATCTACTTAATATTTTTCTTTCAATGGACACACTACTTCTACTTATTACCAACTTTAGCCTCGTTAAAAACCATGCACATAATGTTCTATGTGTGTTTTCTTGTCATTCGTCTTAAAAACACATAACTATTAAAATCATATATTCATCTGTGAATCATCTAAAACCATTTCTCGTACCCCAAGTGGTATGCATTTTACACCTGCGAGATGCTTTATCAGAATATGAATGACAAACACCTTTTTCCAGGGGTATTAGATTTATATCGAATGAAAATCTCTAACATCTTTTAAGCCATTTGCTATTTGCTCATAACAATGTGCATTTCAGAGGTGTCAGGGGATGGATGACAAACGTAAGAAAACATTTTACAGGACATTAATCTTAAACCAAAGGAATGGAAAGATCTCTTATTTTTGACTCCAGACATTTTGGAGGCAGGGAGCTTTTCCCACCATGCCCCTGAGATAATCATATAATAATAGCCATGGTAATAACAACTAGAATGATAGCTGCATACTGAATGTTGACTATATGCTGGGTGCAGAGAGCTGCCCTATCTTCCTTTTACTTATATTCCTGTCTGCACCACTGGCTGCCTTATCATACAGAGAGGAAGGACCTGGAACACTTTTTCATGCCTGCCCTTATTTCATCTCTAAAAAGAAACAGTAGTGGGGAAAACAGCCAAACCAAACTTGATGCACTGTGTCTCTCAGGCTTCAGTGCAAATCTCCATTTTATGCTCCAAAACCTTGACTATGGCATGTCCAGGTTGCCAAGGAGGGTGGGAGCCAGGCCCTGCGGGGCTCGGCCATGGGCTGTAAGGTTAAGTGGCCCCTGACAGGGCAGCACTGCCACATCGTGCAGGTGCGGAGCTGCTGTCTGGCTCCTTTTCTCTCTCAGACAAGCATGCGGAGAGGAGGTTATATGAGTTATGTACCTGGCATAATTGTCCGTAGGACTCACTGTACCTTCTGGGATGATGGATGGGGCATCTCTCAGTTTGGGATGGCTACAGTTTAACTTCTCAACTGGTGAACAACTTGGGTTTGGGTCTCTTGCAGACAAACCTGGGTTTGATTCCTGTAGGACTTAATTGTAAGGGTATAAAGGGATTTCGCATAATCAACAACTGGAACCAGGAACAAGAAAGCCTCAGAAAAATCCACACAACACTCTAGTGTAGTCATTCATCTCTGTGTATCTGCTTCAATCTTTACTCTAGGCAAACCTGCCATTTTGCATAGCCCCACACTCACCCTTCCCTCAAACCCACAGTTTATCTGTCTGCAGTTCCAGTGACAAACTTGACCAGGATTTCTAAGTTCAAAATCTAAATTCAAGGGGGATAGCATAAGTCAGTTGCTCATCTCTGTTTTAATCAGCTATAACCAGAGGGGCAAAGTCATGTGGGATGGACACGGCCCAAATGTGTATATGAATGTCTGCTGCAGAGGACAACCATCAGAGAAACAGTGACCATGAGCTGGGTAGACACTGCCAAAGTGGTTTTCTCAGCATTCTTCATGATATAGCTAGAACTCAAAGGGTTCTCTTTCTCTCTGTCTCTGTCTCTCTCTGTCTGTCTCTGTCTCTCTGTCTGTCTCTGTCTGTCTGTCTCTGTGTCTCTCTGTCTCTCTGTCTGTCTCTGTCTCCCTGTCTGTCTGTCTCTCCCTCTCTCCCTCTCTCTCTATTTGCTGAGCAATCACACTCTCTATAAGTAAGGATCTGATCATATCCAATTGACACCATCAATCTGATCAAGCCAGAGACTTGTGCTGAGTAGCTGTTAGGTGACAGGTCAGCCCACGTATGGCCACTGTTGGCTTGCATCCCTGCTCGGTCACTTGTGACTCGGGTAATAGGACTTGTTTTCTTCTAGATACATAGTGTTGACCCCTGAGATTACCCTAAAAAGACCTTCCTCAGGCTCTTTCCTCAGGAGAGGGCCACAGGCACAGCAGCATCTTGAAGCTTCATAGATTGCCCGCAAATAAAGCTCAGTCTTTATTCTAGGAGCTGGGACTCTAAATTCTTTATTCTTCCAATATACTCTCTTAGAAAAGTTACTGGAATTCATGGAAACATCTTATAGCCACATGTTCCATTTACAGCAAATAATGATAGCAAAAGATGTCAGGGGAGAGAAGACTTGCTTAAGTGATGTCTAGCAAAAACAACCCCCCAACCCCCCAGAAAAACCCAGTGGTCTGGACATTTGATATCTTTACACTTCCCCATTGGATCTGCAGCTCAATAAAACTCTGAAGGTGACCTTCCTGGGCACTGATGATTTCAACTAGGCCCATCTTAGATAGGGTACTTGGAACTGTAGGTGTCATAAAGTAAAACCAGCTTTAGTGAAGTACAACCAATGTATCTGTCATGGGCCAGCTTTTAGATGACTCACTACAATAGGAATAATAGCAAATCTTCACTGAGTATTTATTAGTATCAGGTACTCTTCTAATCTATGTAAAAATATATATATATATATAAATATATATATATATATGGATGTATGTACAGATTCTGAGAAGGTAAAATATGTATATGTGAAAATAAATACATTAATTAGAAAGTCTATTTCCTCTCATCTTGATGCTGTGATCCCTTCTCAAAGGCAAACTTTGTTTCCAGTTTCTTGCGTATCCTTCCAGCGACAGTGTTTGTATTAACAATCATAGATCAACAGCTTATTATTTTTATATCAATGGCAGAATAATATTCCTACATTTCTTCAGCAGTCTTTTTTACTCTGTAGTAAACTGAGAATATCCTTTGGTCTTCATCACAAATAGCAAATAAGTAAATAATTTTAAAAACTAACTTATCTAATATGGCTCCATGAGCTCCACAGACTCTAACCCTTTACTGGGTTGTGCATTGATTGAAACTTGGTGCAGACTAACACATTCATTTATACGCACCATTCTGTCTAATTGCTATTCACATCCCACTGCCTTTTACATTACCTGCAACACAAAGATTTTTCAGGAAAATAGCAGGCTAGAGTAACCTCAAGCAATAATAAAAAGCATTGATCCTTATTGGTTTAGTTCCTGGAGATGCATGCAATTATGTTACCTGAATTTCAAAAGGGAATGGGAAACAAGTGGGAAAGGGGATGTTAAGCCAACATGGGTTTAATTAGTTTACAACTGTCTTTTTTTTTTTCTTAAACCAATTTGAGAACAAAAAAAATGTTCCCCATTGATCTAATTAGTAGTGATTAAATAAATAAATATTAAAGAAATTGCACATTTGTAGAACACAAGACAGTTTAGAAGACATGCTTGAGTAAATGATCTATCTTTCCCTATACCATCCCCTCTGGTACCAAATAAATTAGTAGCTATAGCAAATCAGAATCTCTCTAAGAGAAATCTTTTAAACCTTCTTCTAGAAAGAAAATCTCACAACAAAGAAGTCTAGGTATAGAAAGTGTTGTCCCAGCAATTATTAAAAATAGCAAATGGAAATGATCCTATTGTATGATAAGCTTAGTGCAGCATTTGTGGTAATGACAACTCATCGTTAAGGAAACAACGAAGGGAGATGAAAATAAATGAATTAATTAATAAGGTTTTGCTCTGTTCTGAATTAACTTGCATCCAGTTTTGAAAGCAACCGCTAATGATAACCACTAAAAGAACCATAAGTAGGATTTATTCTATGGAAATTATTCTACTGACCAGGTGGCTTAAAGTAAAAAAAAAAAAGTGATGAATAAATAAAAATAGCATGGAATTTATCTTGATATGACTGCAGGGCTTCTCATAGCTAGCTAGCATTGCCAATCAAATGAAAGATGCATTTGTTTATCTCCAGTTGTTTACTTGGAACAATTCCTTTCCCAAAATAATTATAAAGCAATTACTTGCCAGTTTTCACTTTATCGGTTACTACTTTTACTCAAAGAATGGCAATTACCACATAATTACAGTACATAGTTATCTGAACAGTCTTAACCACGCCGACTAACGATAAATTATACAAGTCAGCGTTGCTCTAATTATGTATTCTATAGAGCATAAATATGTAATGACTGTGTAGTTATGTATTAATAAGTCCGTCTTTATTTTTCAGAGCCACGTACAAAAAAATGCCATGTGATCTACGCGGTAACCTCTGGAGTCATGCACATTGTTCTGCGTGGCTTTCTGGAATCCAGTAGACTAAAACGTGCATCTAACACTTCTCACCAGTTCTCAATCTCATCCAAGTACAACAATTAGGCCATTTCTTTCTTAAGAAATGAGAGATAAAAATGTGTTTCTAACTCTCTTTTTTATTTTATTTTTATTTTTATTTTTTTGTGCCATAAATATTGTTTATTGGGGTAACATTAGTTAATACAATTACAGAATTTTCAGGTGTACATTATAGTTTGACATCTATATATTCTATTGTGTGATTAACACCCAAAGTCCAGTTTCCTTCAGCTACCATATATTTGATCCTCTTTACCCACTTCATCCTCTCCCTATCCCCCTATATTTGATTCCCTTTACCCAATCTACCTCTCCCCTCCTGCCCCACCCCCTACCCTCTGGTAACCACTAGTCCACTGTCCATGTGCGTAAGTCTCTGTTTGTTCTGTTCATTTGTTGCTTTTAGGTTTATATCTCCCCTATAAGTGATATCATCTGTTTTTCAACTTTTTTAATCTGGCTTATTTCGCTTATCTCGAGGTCCACCCATGTTGTCGCAAATGGCAGTATTTCATCTCTTCTTATGGCTGAGTAATATTCCATTGTATATATGTACCACAGCTTCTTTATTCAATCATCTATTGTAGGACACTTTGATTGCTTCCATGTCCTGGCCACTGTGAATAATGCTGCGATGAACATCAGTGTGCAAATATCTTTTTGGATATGGGTTTTTAAGACTTTGGGGTAAATACTCAGCAGTGGGATTGCTGGATCACATGGTAGATCAATTCTTAGTTTTTTGAGGAACCTCCATACTGTTTTCCATAGTGGCTGTACCAATTTGCAGTCCCACCAGCAGTGTATGAGGGTTCCTTTTTCTCAGCATCCTCTCCAGCATTTGCTATTACTTGTCCTGTTGATTATAGCTATTCTAACAGGTGTGAGATTCACCCTCTTCTTTTAGCATGTGTCTTTTATGATAGAAATTTGGCAGCTGTGGCTTAAATTCAAAAATTGCAGGTGCAGAAGCTTGAAAGTGCCACCGCAACCTCACCTACACATAATCGCTGCACACAGAATACCTAGATTCAAAAGCAGGAAAGAACCTTGAACTTGGTTCTGGATTATAAATTTGTTGTTTATGATCTTAGGATATTATTTTGCTTCTAAAAGTGATCATAGGGAATTAAGTATTTGAGGACAAAGAGTTTAGAGACACAATCTTCTAACAGACTTAAATAATTTTTCCTTTGGAGAAGTAGATTTTACAAAAATCTGAATTACATGAAATAAGCTCATCACCACCAAACTAAATAAAGGCCATCAAAACTGCATTACACCTGAGCTACTACACACAATTCAATCGTGTAAGCAATTGAAGGCCATGAATGGCAAGAGAGAGCTTGAAGCAGGCAGAAAACAAAGGATGAGAAAATGACTTTCCCAGCAGTTATTTATGCTCTCTGAGAGGTGTCACACTGAGGGACAGATCTTGACATGCACAGGTGAGGTGAGAATTAAATGAGTAGACAACCTAGCAACATGCCCTTCTACCCTTGGCCACACACCTGCTCCAGAGGCCATCATTCTTTGAAAACTCACTCTTTTAGAGTTTGCCCCTGATGTCCTTGGAGCGGTGACCATGCTGACTTGTCAAGTGTTCATCTCATAGAGAAGAGCCTGTCACAAAAGAGCAGAAAGAGACAAAGGCAGAGAAGCATGTGTTGATAGAGAGCTGAGACCACTAATACTGGGGCCACAGCAGGAGAAAGATAGTGATGGCATAAATCAGATAAAATATTGGGGCTAATCTCCTTAAAGACTGGTCTTGAAGTCTGGATGAAATTTACCACACAATAAACATTTTTTAAACAAATAAGTAAATACGTGAATGAGGGGCTCTATAGAAGTTTTCAGTCAAGGAGCAATAGAAATGAAAGAATGAAAGGAATTAAGGAAAGATAAAAACCTCTAAAAAAACGATTACTAAGAGCCAATGATTCTACATACACCATCTTCTTTAATCTTTGCGAGAATTCTGTGTAGTGGGTATTATTATTCCCATTTAACTGATAAAGATGATGAGGCTGGGACTGAGAAGTCCCTTTTCCAATATCACATGCTTAGTAAATGACAGGGCTTAGATTTGTACTCAAGTCTCCCAGACTTTAATACTGAATCCTTATTCAACTAGGATACCCACATCCAACACCTGATTAAACTGACTTTTGGTAAGTACTTACTTACCGGTGCCAGGTACTCCACATACATCATTTTATTCCAAGCTTATTAAATAGTCCTATTAAATAGTGATAATTCTATTATCATTCACCATCCCGATGAGGAAACTGCCTTAACGAAGTGAGCTCTTTTGCCTAACACGATACAGAAGTTTATGATCCAGTGGAGGAGCATTGGTCTTCCCATAGGAATCATACTTCCCACAGAAATTCATTACTGAATTATATTTAAGTGGTACATGAGCACACTTTCTTCTCCTTGTCCAAATCACCTTTCTGTATCCCCTGGCTGTGCTTTCACCTCCACACTCCAAAAGCCCCCTGTTGTCTTTCCCAAAGGAGCCCAGATAGCTTTGAGGTCTAAAAGGGTAATCTTTATTTCTGTACCTACAGGGCCATGGCCAGGACCTGGTTGGTGGCAGGTGCTCGAGCACTTTGGAAAGATGAATGACTGAATGAATAAATGAATGAACAGACATGGAATTCTAGACTGGAAAGGACTTTAAAGTTATTCCAACTACCTTATTTTACAGAATCCTTTTCTTGGATTTAGAAAAATGTCATATTTTTACAGAATTCTTTTCTTTGTTTTAGAAAAATATTAATTTTTCTAGGTAAAATATGTAATACACACACACACACACACACACACACACACACACACACACACACACATATATATACCAGCCTCATAATAATAGTAAAGTACATAAAGTATATAAAATGTGCTCCTTTGGGACCAAGCTTTATGCAGATTTTTAATTTCTTATAGGTTTTTAAGCTATATAGGCCATAGATTGTGATGAGAACACATCCTAATTTGGCAAATGTTTTGTAACCAAAATGAGATTTTCTAAATGTTATCTGTTGAGAGTGATAAAGACATCATGGGCAAAATATTTAGTGTAATTGTGATACTTGTCACATAGCCTTTTCTCCTCTTATACCCCAAAAGCATTATACAGCCTGATGTAGTAGTCAGCAATGAAGGGGTTCTATATATTTGTGCATTTTTCATACATAGATTTTTTTTAAAAAACACAGATTATGCCTCATCAGAGAGGAATTTCTGAAATCATGGGAGACTTGAAATAGATTCAATATATCTGACCAATGATCTTATAACTTAATATCCAAACCAGGACCGGACACATGTGTGAGTGGAAGGGGATGTTATTAGTAATTAGGCCGAGCATCTCAGGACAGACAGTGGGCCCACTCACCTGGACTCATTTACAGAGCGATGCTCAGTAAGTACAATGAAGGTAAGAGGTATGGTTGGGAAAAAAAAAGCCACAGGGAAAACCTTCTTGGTATGGGAAATAACAGGGACAGAGTTTTGTGACCTGTCACATTTGCGCGATTTGAGACTGATGGAAATCATAGGCCTTCTCCTCCAGACAATGTACACACACACGATGTTTTGCACAAATTTTTGAGAGGGTCCATAAATTCCTTGAAGTTCATTCACAGACTCCTAAACTACTGAATAAAACCCACAGATTAAGAACCCTGGTTCTAGAGCAGGATTTCTCAAACTTGGCACTGTTGACATTTTGTGTCGAATAATGCTTTGTCATTCGGGGCTGTCCTTTGCAATGTAGGACATTAAGCAACATCCCCACTACCTACTAGATGCTAGTAGCACCTCACCACCAGTTATCACAACCGAACCTGTCTCCAGGCATTACCAAATGTCTTCTGGGGGACTATGCTGCCCCAGTCAAGATCACTCTTCTGGAGGTAGGAGCATGAAAATCTCACATAAAGAATAAGAAGCAGACAATAACTTACTAGTATACAACACATAGCAAACTGGAGTTTAATAAAAAGTGAAGCAGTGCAGTACAAAAAGTATAAAATCCCGCCCCCCCCCCAAATCTATCTATGCTCTTAATTCATGACACCTATGACCATTCTCTTCACAAAAGAGAGCTAATGACACCGACTAGAGAGTCTGTCTCCGCTAAAGGGTTCCTGGGCCCTACCACTTCATGCTACCATCTGACAGGTGTTGAGTGGAAATGCTTCTGCAGAAAACATTCTAAAGTGTTTGTAATGAGGAGAACTTGTAACCTAAACTGGGAGAAACATTCTGGAAAGCTGTTCCATTTATAATCAGTCCTACAGAGACAGGGTGGAGTAAGCACCTGGAGAAGTACAGGTTCCCATTGAGCAAGTATTCATTAGGCACACACTGCATCCTCAGCATGTTCTTCTCATTTGGACTATGAGGAAATGGATATATGACATCAAAGGTCCTTTCAGCCATAAAATTTTGTGATTCTATTAAGGTTTGTGTGAGGTATAGATAAAGATATAGATGATATAAATACAGACATAGACATGGATATAGATCTATAGATACTGTTACAGATAGATCTCTCTCACTTTCTGAACCTTCTGAGACCCAGTTTTCTCTGCATACTGAGGACTCACACTACACAGCAAGTCCAAAATGAGGGTCTGCACATTAGCACTTGGCAAGCTGGATAAGATGCCCCTGAGGAATTTGTTGATAGGGCTAATGGGGGAGGAGGCAAGGGCTTGGAGTGTCATTTTCCCTAAGGTCCCACATTTATAAAGAGCTTAAAATGTTACCTATTTGTGCTATCACCAATTGAGATTATCTACCTCTGTCTCCATCTCTATCTATATCACACGCATTAATAGAATCACAAAATTTTGAACATGTATTAAAAAATAATTCACTAAGTGTAAGCATATTAAAAAATCACAGATTCGGTCCCCCTGTTGTGGCATTTCTTCAATTTCAATATGCCAGGATCTTCAAAAAATGGAAGTAGTTTCAACATCTCACCACCTCTGAGTCTCTGCTTATTACAAAATAATAACTGCATCTGCCCGACCCCTACAGGTTCTACCTCAGTAGGTCTGAGGTACAGCCTGAGACTCTGTATTTTAACAAGCACCCTGGGCGATTCTGAACAGGTGTCCTGGGAGCACATTTCAACAGGCAGGGCTTTAGCTAAAGAGAAGAGAAGAGAAGAAAAAAGGTATCTCTCCCAGGATATTAGACAAAGGGGAATACAGAGAACTGCAGGTACTTGAAAAGTTACAGTTAAAACATTTTCCTTCACTTCCTTTTCATCTAACAAACTCCTGCTTATTCTTCAAGGCCCAGGTCAAATACCACCTCCCTGTGAAATCTTTTAGACAATCCTCTGTTTCATCAGTCATCGTGACATCCACTGAGCTGTGAGCTTTTGCAGAGATACATCACACCCTCGGTTATGACTTATTCACTCAGTGCCTGGCACCCTGCATAGTCAATAAATTTACTAGCTATGGTGTTTTATTTTATCATTTTATTCCATTACAACTTGTCCCAGATGATTCTAAATTTCAAGAAAAGGCCATGGATTCTCACCCTACATTGCCAAAGATTATACTCCAGAGTGACACCTGAGATGACAGAGAATTGCCGGCATGGTCAGATGAGGGCCCTCTTCTGCAGACTTCTTGTATCCTCACATGGTGAAAGGGACAAGAAACCTCTCTGGAGATTCTTTTATAAAAGCACTGACCCCATTTGTGAGGGTTCCACTCTTACAACCTAATCAACTTTCACAGGCCCACCTGCTATGATGTTTGAGATTAGGATTTCAACATATGAATTTTTGTGGGGACATAAACATCCAGACCATACACAGCATGTGCACTTTTCACTGAATAAGATTGTAGTAGATTCTAACCGCGTTAAGTTATATGGTAATTATAGAAGTGTACGACATGGTCCCTGCCTTAAAATTGTCGCTATCGTCTTAGAAAAAGGACACTTGCGTAGGAAACAAGACCACAATAAATTCAGAAGATCTGAAAATGTAATTGTATTCTACAAGCTCCCGAGAGGGAGGTCAACAAGGGCTAGAATTTCTCCTTTCAATGTCTCAGAAGCTACAGAGATATTTCTCCCAAATGGGCTGACCTTACCAGACTTAAGCTGATTTAGAAAAATAGATAGGATTTTAATAGAGAGAACAGAACAGGAAGGGTATTCTGCACAAGGGGAATAGCTAGAGAAAAGAAAAAAAAAATTAAAATGAAGCCAGAAATCAGCATGGTATATGCCTAAAACATACCTGAGACAAGTCTGAACAAATCTGGAGTAAAAGAAAGGAAAAGGCAGAATGGATAATGGTTATAAAGGACCAATTTTCAGAAACCATAGAAAAACAATAGATTAAAAAAGAAAAGGAAAAATATATATAAATAAATAGTAAATAAAAAAGAAAAAGAAAAAAGATAAGCAGGAGCACACATGAATTTGAGAACCACAGAGGATGTTGGATTGTATCACCACCCACTGTTTTATGGGAGGGAAGCGAGGCCCACAGAGTGTGAGAGACACACAGCATTACGCGGGTCTCCTAGCAAGCCTGCCAGGCCCACTACCCATCTCTTCCCAGCGGGTGGCATGCTTCTGGAAGTTAGTTTCACATTTCCTAACATAAAAATTTAGTTTGAGAGTTAGTTTGGAGATTTGATATTCCTTAGATGTAAAAAGCCATTTTTAAAAAATATTCTTTCTATAAGCCTCTGAATTGAATAGTGAAAACATAAATTTAAAAAAACAAATGTTTTTCTTCTTTTTTGATGTAGTTTATATTTTTATTTTGACCTGCAAATTTAAGGCCTATGAATAGCAGCTAACTAGAGAAACAGATCTCAAAAAACATGTTCAATATTGTTGTTAACTGGTTTACAAGTGAAATTTATTTTTGTATTTATTTTTGTATTAATCAATAGATGGACTTAGCATATGCTTAAGACCCAGCAAAGCAGAAATTCCCCATAAATGACATCATTCTATCTCAATGAGTATATTCCAAGCTTTGCAAGCAAGATACCTAGAACTAAGACATTTTAATTTCAACATACAGTAAAGCTTTGTGTTTTACAGATTGTTATTATTTATGTGTGATTTTATATGGCAGGTAAGTTTTGCAGAGTTTAGAGGCTCCAAGGGTCTTAACTGGCCATAATAGGTAGTGGGGTGGAGAGGGGCTGGGGTAACTCCAGAGGTGCTATAAGATCCCTGAAAGTGTATGTAAGTCTTAGATACACCCGAAAGAGTCTATAGCTATAGTCAGATTCTCAAAGGAGTCCATGATAATTAAAGCTTAGGATCTATTGAACAATATCACTAAGAGAATGATAAAATCAATAACTGTACACATAACAGACTAATCAGTAGCAATTCTTATAATAATTGTGTAGATCTATATGTAATAACATTGATAAAACTTCTTTGATATATTGTGATAAAAGCAAGTTACAGAAGTATTTTTTGAAGCTGCAGAATGTATTTATGGTACCTTTATATATACTAAGTACATGTAGTATTTCTAAGTAGACATCATATACAGCATGTGTAATACGTTTTTATATAATTAAATTATATGTATATACATACGTGTGTATATATGTGAGTATATATGTGAGTATATACCATGTACATATTTTAAAGAGCTTAGAAAATATATTCTATGGTTAATAAAGGTTATCTTTAAGTATTAAAGCTAACATATGAAGTATCCATTTTTAACTACACTATTTTCTCAGTAAATTGCATTTTCTCTACATTTTAATATTTATGAAATCAGAATTCACCATGTAATCAAAGTATGCACATAATCAAATATTCTTTACTCCCCCCCCCAAAATAAACCTTTTATTGTATGATAAGTCTTGCAATTGGGGGTAAGTTCAAGTCAAGAAAATACAAAATGTATATATCTCTGAATTGCTTAAAATTCTTTACTAGAAGTAAATATCAGTTGTATGACTTTTTTCTCTAAAACAACCATCCTTAGAGTAGATAAATTTTAAGCCTCTTACTTTTAGTTCATATTATCATTCAAATAAACTAGGTCACAGGAATGCATATATACCTATAGAAAATCAGTATTTGCATATGTATACATATTATTCAGTATCATTAAATGCTAGTTCCTTAAACCTAGAAAAGCTCTCCAGTGGTAAAATAGCACAGCCAAGAAATGTTGGAAGTAGAGGACTCTCACCTCTCAAATAACTTCATGTGTGGATGCAAACACATGATGACACATACATCATTACAGTTCTTAAATATACGAGGCACTGGTCTGAACACTTTATATACAGCTAGTGTGAAGCCAGGGCAGGAATCCTGCAGAGCTCTGCCTGTCTCTAAAGCTTCACTCTTAATCATTGCACTACTCCCTCTTCCACCTCTTTTCTACCTCCACGTCCTTGACCAAAGAAATAACATAAATATATCTGGAAATTATTGTTTGTGTTCACTTGTGATTAAGCCAAAGTGCTCCCCAAACAGGGGGAGAATGAGCAGTAACACAGGGCAGACCAGTGTAAGGACTTTATTCAAAGATCCAGCAAAAGCAAATGTGCTCGCTAGGCTCTACGTCCCCTAGAATGCACCAGTCCGAATATGGCCCTTTGGGGAAGCCATTATTTTCAAGAGTTTCTACAGGTTTAACAGAAGCAGGTGGCAAACATTAGCCCTGGTCTGTACCTAATTAAGATTTTGTCAGGTCCGTTCCTTAGATTACCAAGGTTTGTGCAGTTTAAAAGGCATGCTACCCTTCTTAAAAGCTAAGTGGATGAACGAAGCCTAATTAAATGTGATTTGTTGGTTGATTCAGTATTTATAAGCAGACAGCTCAGTGCTTTCAAAAGTAAATGTAAGTAGCAGCAGAACTGGGGACGTTCAGAGAGGTTAAAAATAAATGGCTGGAAGATGAGGCTCAAAAACTCGTTAGTGCCAAGTCAGATGATTTATTTCCACAAATCGTTCCAATGTTCAGATTTCACATGGCAAAATAATTCAAAAATAATTTTGTACCGCCTTTTCATATGAAATCATAGTGAATGCTGCCACTGAAGCAAGTAACAATTAAGTGTCTCCATTTCTTCAGAAACAGGGCACAACCAAATCGCTCTATCGTAAATTTTAACACCCACAATTCAGTGCTCAATTTGCTAAGTTTTGCTACCATAGAAAATGAAGAACAATTAGCTACGGAACAGAAAACTTAGAATGAAAGCCTTAGGGGCAGAAAGGACAATGAAAAGAACTCTCCAAGTAGCCCCAGTATGGGAGTTGGGGGGAGAACAAGAGACAGTGTACATGTATCACGGTTGTTTCAGGTGGTAGGAAGGTATCAGCTGACACCATTGAGTCTCTTATATTTGCTCAGCTATTATCCTCTGCCTGTATTTCTTCTCTTGGTACCCAGTACAAACCTGAAAGTTTTCTAGCATCTGCAGATCCTTCACATTTTTACCCTTATTACCTTCCTTCTTCTTGTATTTGATATTAGTCCCCAAGCTGCAGATGGAATCCACAGCCCAAGGTTATTTATTTGTCATTGATGTTATTATAGTTTTAGGAGGCAGACATGATCAAATTATGTCCCTGCTTTCAAATTTTGCTAGCTCCTTATTACCTACAAAATAAAGTACAAATTCACTAGCATGGCATAGGCAAGCCTTCAAGTTTGGTCTTATTCTACATTTTCAGAGTCATTGCTCATGACCCTTTATCAAGACACTCACTCCTTTCTCACCATAATGAACAACGGCCCATCCTCCAAACATGTTTTACACGTTTATGTCATTAGTTTATCATTCACGCTACTGTCTCTGCCTAGAGTTCTCTTGCTCCAACCACTCCTCTGTATCTGGTAAAGGCCCATTGTCCAAGGCCCAAGTCCAATATCAAATCCTTGGAAAAGACTCCAGGAAAAGAATTAAATGGTCCCTTTCCTTGTCCAAAGGGCACATTACTCATATCTCAGCTATCCCATTTGCTACCTCACATTATACTATTTGTCAGCCAGTCTGCGTAGTGCCTCTCTTGTTCATTAGAGTGGACGCCCTGAAGTCAAGGGCCCATGGCTGACCTATCCCTGTATAGTACTGCACCTTCCACAGGATGATCAAGATATGCTTGTAAGTGAATGAAAACATGAAAGATGAGGACAGAGACAGAGAACGAAGACAAGGATCAAAAGTCCTCTCCATGAAACATGTTGAATGGAAGTAACGTAAGTTGCTGATCATAAGAATTCTCACCTATTATCCATCAGATACACATACTTTATTTCACTTCGTAACCTATTTTCAAAACATAGTTTACTTCAGTGGTGTCCACTCCTTAATTATAATTAGAAATACAATTGCTTTGCTTCTTAGCAATTAAATTTTCTTACATTCTTGGGTTTAGGGGTTGTTGTATTTAGCAAGAGGAATTTATGTAAGTTGTATGCCACTCAGAATTCTCTAATAAGCAAAGAAAATATCTGAGGGATTCAGCACAAATTGCCACATGGAAAAATAAAGAGTCCTTGTCATGGTGGGAGTGGGGAGTGGGGTATGGTACACTAAAGAAAACCTACACCAGGGCTTTCTTCTTTGAGGAGGATTGAGACCAGTGTTTAAAAACTAAAATAGCTTTAGGGGTATTTGTGTGAGTTAATTCCAAGACACAGAGAGGTAGGCTTGCCCAAGGTCGCACGGCTGGCTAACAGTTAAGCCAGGGTTAAGATCTAGGCAGTGAAAATACAGAGGCTGCACCTGTAAACAACACACCTCTCAGATTTCAGGACAGTTCCTTCCTCCCAGGATACTTGGATGTATAGGAGAGAATGAGAGAGATGTACAAAAATGTTCATTAGTTTTATGGTTTGGGTCCATAAACAAGACCACAGTCTGATCCCGCTAGCCCAGGTAGATGTGACAGTCTACAAACATTCTTCTTGTGAACCAGGGCCTCCCCGACAGACAGGAGGAAGAACAGTCACAGCCTTTATCTGCAGGCCCCTGTCTTCTTCTCTCCCACAGGGTCTGTCAGCTCCCTGCAGCTGGGCTCCTTCCCCTTCTAGCCTATGGACATTGCACTTACATAAGGAGATCATGGGGCTGGCAGGTATTGGTCAGGGTTGATGGAGGAAGAGTCTGCCTTCTCTGAATAGGACTGTGGACCAGAATCATCAAACACAAATTGATAGTTCTCAAACTCAAGGAATCTACAAAAAAAAATTCTTGGAAATCCGAGTCCTCTATGGAAATTGTTAAATTTTAGTGTTATAATACCAGTTAAAATTTTAAAAAATAATAAAGTGCTTCTAAATCATTCTGAATACTACCTCTTTGAAACTGATCAGGGGCATTAGCCTTGTGTATCTATTTAAATATAAATATATTAAAATTAAATAATTCTCAAAGTTCAGCTCCTCAATAGCACTATCAATGTTTTAAGTGCTCAATAGCCACAGGTGGCAAGGGGCTACTATATTGGACAGTAAATCATTCCCTAATTTCTTCACATTACAGCATTTCCATCATCACAGAACCTTCTGTTAGATAGTGCTGATCTAGAATGTAAGTATTATGGAAGCGGAACCCTTACCTATCTTGCTCCTTGCTGTATTCTCATTGTCTAAGACAATGACGGGTGTAGATGGTGCTCGAGAAATATCTTCTGAACAAGTAAATGATGAATGAGGGTAAAGATAACCCTGAGTTTTTATATCAGGCCTGGGTAAGAATAAAACAAAAATAACGTGGTTGAGGAAAATGGGCTGCAGACTGAAATCACCCAGGCATTCTCAATATCTAATTTGCAGGCAGCCCTTAAAAATTAATGTGTGACATGTGTGTTATATAGCATTTTCTGCTAATTAAACTTCTTACCATAATATAACTTTGTGGCCAGTCCCATATTTCAGACATTCCCAGGAGATCTCTGAAAGGAAGGCAAAGGCAATAATATACTACTAGAAAAATTTCTTTGAAATGACTTACATAAGAAACTGCATGAAATTGATTTATGGATCATTGTTACACAAATGCGCACTATTAATGGGTGGCAAAGAATGAGAGAATAGCACTTACATTTCCTATGGGGCTAGGCATACTCCGCTTGTTAATTTAATAAATATATGAGCATATGCTATAGGAAAGTGGGAGTATACCCTGATCCCTAATATTCATACTCTATATCTTACTGTGGCTGAGAAATATGAGCTCAGAGATGCACGAGTCCCCTCTTATAATGTACTAAATCAACCAGTTAGTAGTGTGCGAACTTATGCAAGCTGTTCTGCTTTTTGAATTAAAGATCAACAATGTGAATATACTTTTGAAGGTGCTTTTCATTTGTAATGAAACTAATCCATTCTAACACAGAGTCCTGCTCATTGCAGATGTTTGGATCTCCATTGAGAAAACAGAAGGTCTTCTGCTGTGCCTTCATTTCACAGTAGAGAGGGGTCCATGGGTGGGCTAAAGGCAGGCATGAGGAGAAATGCCTTTATAGAATCGCCTGCCCAATCTCTATCAGAATTTCCCTTGATGTGTGTTTGATGTGGAAAACACTGTTTCTCCCAAGTGAGAAAGGTGGGATAGTGTCCTGTTATTCTTCTATCCCCAACCCATCGACCTAGGGGCAAAAAACAGCGCCGCCTGTTCCTGTTAGCCATTCACAGAAGCCACCTAGTCATGTTGCTAGAGAAATGTGGACACTCAGGCTGGGCGCTTCACACAGCCTCATCCAGCTCCTGGGGTCCTCGCCAGGCTCCTCTCTCTAATTCTGTCCATCAGATCTGGATTTGTAAGTATGACCATAGGACCCCACCTGCCCTACTTCAAAAAGTCTGGTCAACGGATGGAACAGAATGGATAAAAGTGACCCAAACTTCTTTCCATCGTCATTTAATCTTTGGTGCTGCCCTTCCCGTTCAATAGTTTGGCTGCATTTGGGATTTTTCTAAAAGGCATCAGTGAAAGCATTACCTTGCTAACTGCCGAGTGAGGGATAAGTGCTGAGCAGAGGCCCAGGAGCTGTGCACTGCAGCCTGACTGTGGATCAGAAACATGTTTCAATTAGATTCATTTCTCTGTGCATTTTATCTGTACCTCTAGCGTCTAGCATAATATTTGTTATAGAACACTCATATCTGACAAATATCTGTGGAAGGAAGGAAAGAAGGGGGAGAGAAGGAGGGAGAGGAAGGAAAGCAGGCAAAGTGCTTCCCATCTTTGGGAATGTCAGCTGAAATATCCTTCACTTATTCACGTCCTTGAGGGCACTGGACCACATCTAACAACATCATGTATTTATTGAGTACTTTCTGCCAGCATTGTGTCGAGCAGTATGGAGAAATGGAAACACAGACAAAGAGAATCGCTCAGCGCAATGCGTGGTGCACTGTATGTGTTCCGTGTATGTTGAGAGACTGAATACACGAGCCAGAGCTTGGGCAAGGGGCAAGAGTAAGAGTGGAGAGATGGAAAGAAAGGAAATGCTATGCACTGGGGAAAGTAGCGGGGGAAAGAGAGTAGGCAGCAACTGAACAACAGTTGTGCAAAGAGAGCGTAAAGCTAATGTTACAGACTACAAAGAGCAGTAGTTTTTGAGACAGGTGGTCCCTATTCAAATCCTACCTCAGCACTTACTAGCTTCTTAAACTCCTCAAGACTCAGTTTCCTCATTCGCAAAATAAGAATTAAATGAGCACACGCTTTTAGGGTTACTGACAGGATTAAATGAGGTAATGCACATAATGTACTAGGCAGAGTACCCAGTACAGAGTAAGAGCTCCATCAATGGCAGATGATGAGACATATCAAATGTGATGCTAATCCAGGTGACTCACAGTTGTTCTGTATATGTGTGAAAGGATTCCTCTGGAATAATTCTGTCTCAAGCCCCAGGAAAGGATCTCTCTTTAGTTCATCCTAAAGCACAATGCTAGCCTCTCTCTTGTTAACTACCAGCAAAAATTGTTCTTTGCTTTCCTTAGTTCTTATTTCTTTACTTATTTCTTTGTATTAGTTTCAGTTATACAGAGCAATGGTTAGGCATTTATATAATTTATGAAGTGATCGACCTAATTACTCTTAGCACCCATCTATTCCATTTAAGGACTCATTAAACTTCATGAGAAAAATCCACAGACACCAAATATATAAAAGATGTAAACAAACCAAGTATATAAGAGAAAATGCAAATGTATGTAAGCTTGGGAAAATGTTCATGCTTCCTACTAATCGCAGAATTTCTAATTAAGGCAACTATACTCTACCATTTTACACTTAATAGAGTCATAAAACAAAACAAAATCTTAAAATCATAGCACACTTCTGAGAAAATTCTAGTAAAATTGGTATGTTCATACTCCTAGTGACATAAAAGTTTGTGCCAACTGTTTTGGAAAGCAACATGAAGATAAATATTAGGAGCTATAGTTTTTCATAGACTGCCCCAATGGCTCCACTCTAGGACACTTAGCCAAGAGAAATCATTTTTGCAACAAACAATGCAAAGATGCCTATGATAGCCTTGCTTATAATCACAAAGATTTTAAATGGAAATGTCCAAAATTAAACTATAACTAAAGTGAGTTATGGTACATCAACCAGTACAATATTATGTAGTAGTCACTAAGATAGTAATTATGAAGACAGTGAAGAAACTTGGGGAAATGTTTATGAACATTTATGTTTATTATCTGAATAAAGCAAAATACAAGATAATATACAAAATAATGATCATCATATGTATTAATATGAATAATGACACACACCCACACAGATCTCTCTCCTCTCCTGAGTTTTGTATAAGTGAATTCCCCAGGTCTCAGTAACCTTCCATCTAGTCTTGAGAATATGATACATGTAGAAGTATGTGTGGCTCTGTGTGAGGGTGTGATGCATGTGCCAGGGTAACTGGGCAGACTTCACAGGGAGAGAGGGAGCATGTGAGTGCACTGGATCTAAAACATGTAAACAAGCACTTTCTTCCTTGGAACTCTGATAGAACAGTTTGTCTTTTTCATCTAGAAGAAATCACAGAAACAGGTTTACCAAGTGCCTACTGTCGAAACCTGGCAACTTCTTTAATTTAAAAAGGTAGGAAATTCCCAGAACTTTAAAATTACGCCCTGGATATAATCAGAGCATAGCAGTGATGATCTCCAGGTCATCAGTCAGGTATGGGACCAGGGGCAGAGGTTTCTCAAGTACTTTCAGATTGATAGAAGCAAAAGATGACATTAGAGGGAATCCACACTGGCAGCCTGCTTACTAATTCACGACATGAAAATGCAGATGCTCTTCTTGGCTTCCGAGTTGCCTCATTCTTTCACAACCTGTTCCAGTCTTGGAGTAGCAGACTGTGCACAATTACGTACTGCGGTACAGGCTTGTGCGCACCTTTATGCTTTGCTCATTCACTGCCCATACTGCTGTTACAGGTGCCAGAGAATGAGGTCAGCACCTGTACCAGGAGCTCACTCCTTCAGCACCAGCAAAAGGGAAGAAGAATTAGAAGCTTTCGGAAACAGATTTGTAGCAGCTTTGCATTTACATGGGCCAGTGCACAAGACAGCCTGTTTCCCTGGATTGTGTTCAGTGTGGGGATGCCATGTGGTCTCACAGGAAGGTCTTTTCAAAGCGAGACGGATGGCATTGGACAAGTGGCATCCCCGCTCTGTGCCTCCACTAGTCCTATTGGAAAAACAGGGGCAAACCCTCCTGACATGAACACTGAAGCATTTTACCATTTTAACTTTTCCTTGATGATGGATTTTTTAGATTCTTAAAAGTGATGCCTCCCATTTTCTAAGCAACATCTCTATTTTCTCAGCATGACCCTTCAGGATCTGGGCCCTGCTTGCCTTTTTTTCCCGTCACACCTTCACCCTCCAACTCTATCCCACACCTACTATGGCCTGCGCATGTCTCAGCACCTCGCATGCGCTAGAAGAGCCTTTTCTATTCTTCCGTTTATTTATGGTTTTCTTTCTGAGAAGTTTCTCCCCATTCTTTATGATTTGGTTCAATTGTCGCCTCTTCCATGGAGCTTTTCCTGGACTCGGACCCTGTCCCCTCTCTCCATATCCAAATCAAAGTCAGTTTCATTATAGAGGTCTCTATTTAGAGCTCTTTGCCATGCTGTACCATCAGAGTGTGTGTGTGTGTGTGTGTGTGTGTGTGTGTGTGTGTGTGTCCTTCATTAGAACCTGAGATCCTTTAGGGAAAGGCTTGCCTTACCCATTTCTCTGTCCCCTAAACCTTCCTCATAAACTTCCAATAAATGATTGTTGGGCAAACAAATAAGTCATTTTCACATGTATAGCCCTCCAGCCTCCTCTCAATAGCATCTCTCCCTTCCCCTCCACCCATGTTGGCTATAAGCTATTTACTTTCATTTAAGTGTAGACCACATTTTTCTTAAGTCTTCTTCCTCATTCATATTCTTATTCCCTCACTTATAGCAGTATGCCAGAGAAGGAGGTTGGCATTCTTAATACACAGTAAATACTTAATAAAGATTAATAATAGTACCATGGCTTCTATTTACTGTAAGCTGCTACATCATGGGGATTAGTTCTAGGATGAACACTTTGGAGAGTGCAGAAGGTTCCAATTGCACAAGATTGCCACCATGTACAACATGACAAGGGTAATTAAGAAAACACACTCTGCGAAAACATCTAAATACCAAAAAAAAGAAAGAAAAGAAAAGAAAACAGGCTCTCGAATCTGACTGCCAGATTCCTTTCATTACACTCATTCAATACTATGTGAAATTGGGTAAGTTATCTGACCTTTCTATAACTCAGTTTTCTGTAAAACAGGAACATTAATATTAACTCCCATGGCGTTCCCGCTAACATTGAATAAAATTATGGAGGTTAAGTACTTATCATCGCGCTAAGCACATAATACACACATGGCAAATGAAAGCTATTATTTTTGTTGTTAATGCTGTCGCAAGGTAAGTTCAAGTTTTTGTCGTATGATAATATAACCATTTTTAATTGCTCTGGAATTTTATATGTTTAGACAAGTATCATCACCTATTTATATCATTTAATCATTAAGTCTATGAGATAGGCTTTTCTTCAAAAAGGATAATCCCCACGCTTTCTCAGAAAAGGAAGCAAGTCAAGTGATTTTTCAAGGTCACCCAGCTCAATCCCTAAAACCAAGTGCTGAGATATCTATTCCACTAGGACACCACCCTGTATGTGGTCCAAAAGTTTGGACTTTGAAGATGGATCAGAGGAAGCTCCAAAGTGATTCTATTACTTCAGCTCTGAATTGGAATTTGTAAATTCAGTCCCATGTTGATTAAATCCTTCAAAACCACATTTCAAAGAATAGGAAGTCTATTGTATAAACTGGTTCCTTTCAACCTCTGAGGGATTCCTTTTTATGTCAGTGGCTCTCTGAGGCAAATATATTCTGGTTTTGTGCTACAGTGTATATGTAAGTAAACTGATAAAAAGTATATAGCTTTGAGGTCCTTTCAGCCAAGAGCAAACTGTTGGGTAGGGGAAACCTCCAAAATCTACACTCCCTAAATTGCAGAGTGAAGCCTATACACAAAAGAGAGATGAGGGGATAAGGTGGAGCCAGATATAGCAGACTGATGACATTGGTGGACACAATTCTTCGCCTGCCGTTGACTCTGGACTCAGACATGTGGCACGCTTTGGCCACTGGCACATTTGCAAGCATGATGTGAGCGGGACACGAAAATCACTTACACACAGAGGCTTTATTCCACTCCTGCTCCTCTGCCTTTGCCATCAACATTCCCAGAGTAGACTGTAGGAAGATGACACACAGTTATCTCAACCTGAACAATCCTAGACCAGCTGACATACAGCTGACCCTCAGACATGCAAAGGGAATGCAGAGAACACATAGACAAAAAATGCAGAGCTGCCAGGCCCACCAGTAGCTGACCACACACAAATGAGTTGAGTGAGCCCAGCCAACACCACAATAACCTAGGCAATCTGCACACTCTTAAGCTAACTAAAGGCTTACTTTAAGTCATCAAGATTTGAGGTGGTTTCTTATGCAGCATTATGGCAATACATAACTGACACACCAGGGACCAAGTGGGAAGAACAGAAGAAAAGTCACATGAAGGTAGCAAATGTGTATTATTTTTCAAGGGCTTTTGGCTGAGGAATTTGGAAGGAGAAGCTCCTTTGGCAAAACTGCCCAGTGGTTTCAATGCTACGGAACAGTATTTCATTCTGGAAGTCCAGAAGAACATAATTCAATTACTTTTAACAATCTTCTTGGTTGGAGAAAAAAGAACACATAGCATTATAACATATTTACTCCCGGGTTTTACAGTTACATGATGAAATGGAGACCTGGCTGTTTCTTTGGGTATGTTAAGTGTTAGTATTTTTAGTGTCCCCCTGCCCCCACTCCTTGTTGGGCATTTTAGTTTCTTTAAAGAAGAATCCTCTAATTTCTTGCTGAGCTATTTAGAGTTCTGGGAGATATGCAGAGGAGATAGGTTCAGGGTCTTGTGAGTCAGTGTGTAGATGTTAACTTAATCTTCTATTTTCAGTATACTATTTTGGCATTGCCCTCTGCTGGGTTTGTTGTCTCTGAGTTCAAAGACCCCTTGGTTCAGTTATCTGAATAAAACCTTAACTACCCCTGCTAAGGCAGAGAGAATGGGTTATTGGGCTGCAGATTGCGGGTGATTCACTGGGCAGCCTGTGTGCTCCTTATTCAGGCATTCAAAGGATGCCTCTGTTTTCTGCTTTGTCTGCTTCAATGTCCTCAGCAACCTGGAATCTTCAGTCTCTCTGGCCTTGCCAGGGTCACGGACTTAGCTTCTTGTTGCCTTTCTCCTCTACGTAAGTTCTTCTTTCTCTTCTCTGTTAAAGTTAGTTATCACTTGTCCATCCACTTTCTAAGTTCCAAAAAGTTGTCTATCTACCACAGACCAGGAGCCAGAGAGAAGAGCATATGAAGGAAGAGTTAGCAAGAGGCTCAAAAACATGGACTTCTGTATAACAGAAGCATCTGAATGAAGTTCAGTCCTGCCACTTACTACTTACTTTCGAGGTGAGCCTCAGTTACCATATCTGGAAAAGAGGGATAATAAGAGAATCTATATCATAAAGGGCTATTAGGAATAAGTGTTATAATGTGTCTTAAGTAATTAGCACATTGCCTAACTTCTCATATTATCTAATATTGTTATTATTCTTCTTAAAAGCAGGGCTTATGCATTACTCCTTTGTATATCTACTATAGTACAATACCTAGAAAACAATTAGTACATTTTAAATGAATAAAGAGATAAATGAGAAATCCTGTAAAAATCAGATTGTTTTTATAATCCAGGTAAATAAAGGCCTATGTGTCTTTTTCTTAAGAGATTGAACTATCCATATGGATTGTCCATATTATTCCAAAAAGCTGAACATCTTACAAATGGTGACTTTGATTTTCACTTCAGATGCTCACCCTACTACTGTAGCCTTGGTGAATTTAGAGTTGAAGCTTGGTAATTTTTGAAGCCATGAAGTCTAACACACATGAGAGATACTAAAGTCACTCATAAAAATTTCAACCTCACATCACTCAACTTTTCTGAACTTCAAATGCCCTCATCTCTAAGACGAAATGACTACAAATTATACCTGGCCATTTCTGGGGTTCATGGGTTGAACATATGATATACGTGAAAGTATTTTGCAAACTCTTGAGACCTATGCAAATATTAATGTCTGTGTGTTTGTTTATTTGATTGATTGTTTATTTGTAGGAGCTTATTTCTTGGCACCACCTGAAAATTCCTATCCAACTTCACTAATATCTACACTCCTTCAAATATATCTAACAGATTGATTCAAGGCCACCAACAAAATCTGTTGCTGTGTTGGTGCATAATAGAGATTTGCGATTTTCTGTAGTAAAACCCAAGAGGGCCAATAAAATGTTTTCATTGATTGCAGTGTCAGTTTTAGATGCTGCAATGGCTCCGAACAAGAGCCATCTTTCAGCACTCTGCTTTGGATTTACTTTTTATGGCTCTGGGTAAATACAGCTAGTGGGTAAATACTGGCTTCTGCATCAACACTAACCTGAAGAGACAAACCTCTCAGGAGGACCATCTCATCTTTATGCTTTTTCAACCCTGGGGCCATAAATCCTATCAGCCTGCAGAGAGGAAGCAACCTAAAGATTATGGAGGCACAGAGGGGCTCTTTTAGTGAGCCAAACTAATAAAAATTAAAGTTCAAAGTCATGGGTAATCTAAGACTTTCATTAAATCTGCACTGAGCCAGTCAGGGCTGATCAGCCGAATAGGTATCAGCCCGGTGAAGAGTCAGGAGAAAGTAGTAAATATCTCTAAGGTTCACCTTGTATCCCCCCAGGGGTGTCTGTATTGTGGGACGCACACAATATTTCAAGTAAGTGTGCTTTGGAAAGCACCGGGAATCTAAAAAAAAAACTGCTCTGCATCTCCAGGCCAGAATATAGATGGGCGACATATTTACAGTTCATTCTCTAAAAAATTGGGTACCGATTAAAAATCACTATGACAGCCAATATGAACTAAGAATGACTGGCATTAAAGAATCAGGCAACAAGCTGGCAAAGCCCACAATAGGTCTTCAGCTGTCAGGAGTAGCAGGATTAACTGCGAGCAGCTGGGAGTAGCAGGACACACAATTGAGGCCAGATAATGAAGGGTCTTGATGGTCAGGAAGGAGAGTATAGAGGATATCTATCAGGCCATTGGGGTCCACAAACAGTTTTCACATGCATGATGGAATGCACATAAGAAATGACAGGAGGAAACTGATGTTTTGGCGCTTTGTCTGGCAGAAGCACACACTACTTGCTTGGGGCAAAGAAGAGAGTATTCACCCCTCCCTTCTTGTTCCCATCCAACACACTCAAATCACCAGGCAGCACATCCGCTGGCCTCAAGGGACAGCATACTCTTAAAGAAAAGAGATATAGATTGATTCTGGAACTATCCCCTCTTCCCCTCCGTGAGCCTCTAAATAAGATTAATGAGGAGACTGTCTAATTGCCTGGTGAATTCACCACCACATACACACCTTTCCATGAATTATCAAACGTGTCTTAGTGTCCCATTAACATGTGACTTTAATATTACCTCTGACATAACTCTGACGGTGTTAACACAGGTTAAAATACGAGCAGAACATTTCATTTGTCATTTCTTCCTTCTGCAAATATTTATTGAGTACCGTGCTAGGTGTTTCAGGGATCAAGAGATAAAAAGCACTGCCCTACACTCATTTTCCTCACTTTCTAGGTGGGGGAAGAGAAAAGTAAACCCATTTATATATAGCGTGATGCTATCGGTGGGAGACTAATTGATGTGAAACATCTTTTTTTACAGTTAATCTACTGATATTAAACAGGCACATGGCCTCTGACCCTGAAATCTCACTGGGATGGATTTTGAAGACCTACTCAAAGAAGTTCACCACGGATTCCTCACTGCAGTGTTTGTAAAAACAGAAAGTTTCAATAAAACAAACTACTCATAATTGAGAGCCTGGGTAATTATAAATTATAGAACATTCATGAAACAGAATTATTAGGTAGCTATTTAATAGAACGAGGCAGGCCTATATGTGTTAATAGAAACATATCCAAAATATAGTAAATAAAAAGCAGGGAGAAAAACATTGCCTAAAACAGCAGTCCCCAATCTTTTTGGCACCAGGGACTGGTGCTCCTGTGAGAATCTAATGCCTGATGATCTGAGGTGGAGCTGAGACGGTGATGCTAGTGCAGGGGAGTGGCTGCAAATACAGATGAAGCTTTGCTCACTTGCCTGCCGCTCACTTCCTGCTGTGCAGCCTGGTTCCTAACAGGTGCCTATTGTGTGGGGGAGAGGGGAGGGTGGTTAAGGACTCCTGGTCTAAGATATGATTTTTTATATGCTTTTTTAAACTCATATTTATATTTAGTTACATGTATAACAGCAATATACAAAATTTTTGTTTTATGGAAATACAAGGAATTGTTTACAGTGATTATCTGTAGAATGAAGGATGGAGGTGTGTGTATAAGAACACCAAATAAAATTAATTATTTAAAAATACAGTATGGCAAGTGTACACAGCTCTATAGTGGATGCCATGGAAACAAAAGAAAGGGTTTTTGAATTCTAATAGGAAGCAGATAGGAAAGCCCAACAAGGCTATCCAAAAAGGTAACGGTTGAAGAGAGAGCCAGTATCACAGTTGGAGGAGCACAGGTCCCAAAGGTATTCTAGAAGATGCATCTGCCCCAGAGGCAGATGAAGAGAACTGGATTTTTTTCTATCTTTTTTTATGTGGGAATCTAAATTGATTTTCAAACTAAGTGAATATCTGGCTTAGAAGCACCCATAAAAATTTCCTTGCAGTCATGTATAATCAAGAAGAGAATAGCAGGCAGTATTGAAATTAGGAAGCAGGTTAAGTTACAAGGTCCAATTTGATCTCTGACACAAGTGTTTCCATTTTAATTTTAATAGATTGAGGCACACCTTTTGAGTGAAGTTTGATAAGCTAGTTGGCAAAGTATTTCAACTCATCACAAACTAGCATACTTGATAGAAAAGGCTATAAACATTTTAAAAATTTTACAGTATAGATAGATGTGTTTGTTCCTCTATCAGATAATTATTTTCTATTTTCCTACTGCCAGTCTCTGACATCCATCATCTCTGATCATATTGATATTCTATATTTACTGTTACTCTTTCAAAGTCAATTTACTTCCTAGACTGTATTATCATAGACATAGGCACCATCTGAGAGAGGGTGTTTTTGAAGCAAAGTATCCCATGGTAACTGATGGAAAAAAAACAGTCACGTATTTGTACCATTTGGTGTCTTCCGTTTAACAACTGCAGAACATTTTATAATGGACTTCAGAGATGGCCTCAGTTCTATGACAGAACAGGACATGGCACCATATCATTAATATAACCATATTAAAAAAACTTTCATTGAATCTTTTATTATCAACTATTAATACCCTTCTGATAGTTTTTTTTAATGAAAATAAAATGGAATACATATAAAGTCATTCATATATTGCAGAGTCACTCTATGAATTGTTTTATTACTGAACAAGCATTTATTGGATGTGTACTGTGTACCAAGCCTTGTTCTAGACACTGGAGGTTTGGCAATAAGTCATAGTTCCTAAGTTTATGGACTTCACAGCTGAGAGGAGAGGGGAAGTGGGCGAGCCAAGAGGTAGTTAACAGTGCGACAAGGGCTTGGGGGAAGGTGCTTGGTGCTCTGTAAACTCCTGGGCAAGGTACTTCCTCAGGATGTGCTGCCAGTCAGTGGTTCCTAAAGGCTGCCCTGTCCAAGCTAGAACAACATATAGCTAGGCTGAAAGAGAAGAGAGGATGTGAAAAGAAGAAAGAGTAGAGTGCTCCAGTCAAAGAGAAGAGTTTATTATTCAAAGGCCCAGCAATGGGAAAGCATACGACATGTAATTCAGTGTAGACATAGCATGGAATCCAAGGTAGGAAGAAGAGAGAAGTGGGGAGGGAGCACGAGGAGATGAAAACACAGAGCATAAAAGAACTTTGAATGCTGCTGAAGAGCTTAGACAGTAAATGTCCTGAGGACAATGAGGGGTCACCTCAGGACATGGATCTCCCATGACACAGATGGAGGCCTGCCTGGGGCCAAATTGGCTAGGGAAGAGTCCATCGCTTGACGAGAGATGTTGGTGCCTGAACTATTACCCGGCATACCCTGGAGATATTGCAGGTTCAGTTCCAGACTACCACAATGAGGTGAGTATTGCAATAAACGAGTCCTGATCTTCTTGTTGGTGGAGCATCCTGCCTTCAATTTATAAAACTGCAACATCTATGAAGCATAATAAAGAGAAGTGCAATCAAGTGAAGTATGCCTGTATTTGGAAGAAGAGGAAAGAATGTGTGTGTGTGTGTGTGTGTGTGTGTGTGTGTGCATGTGTGTGTGTGTGCGTCTAGGATAATAGCCATGACTTTTCATTCATATAATCCAAGGGAAGAGATCCGGTCTATACAACTCTGCAATCGCACCCAACAAATAGCACACAAAAGCAGTCTTTTGGGTGAGTGCTTTAAAAATCCAATTGATTGGTTATTGCTGGTAAATGCAATCATCAGATTGCTTCATAGGTGGAAATTAAACATACACATTGACTCTCAGGCTGCTCAGAAAATACCCGGCTGGAGACTACGGTCCTATTTAGTTACATTGCAGCAATTGTGGGCAATGAGAGGGGGCAGTTGAGTGAGAAGATGGTGTTGTCTTCTGTAACTATTTCTCTGTAAAGCATTCCTAAATTTCAACTCATGGGAAGAGACTGACTTTGAAAGCAGGTGAGAAACAAAAGTTACACAACTTGTTTGTCACTAATGTGGAGAAGCAAATTAGAGGATTAACCTATTATCTTGAATTTCCAAACGCGGCCACTTTCATTTCAATGGCAATGAGTCCTTACATCCTATTCTACGTAAGGATATAACTGTAAGACACGAAGGAGCCCTACAACTTGAAGTCACTGGTACAACTTCTATGGGATCTATCAGCATGTACAGGAGAGATTGAAGCTTTATGCTGCAGGAAAGTAATAAGTATATGGTTACTTGAAGCTTTGGATGGAGCTTGAAGGCTAAATATATGACAGCTCTCACTGTTCTAAACTTTACTCATAATGTGTCAAGAAGAAAATAAAGTCTATTACTAACAGAAAGTAAAGAATTAGGCAAATGCAGACATTCTGAGGCTCTGTCATTAGTGGTTATCTGGGAGACGTGGAATGTCAAATAAAGAGGCTTTTAGTTACTTAAAAAAAAAAAAAAAGAATTAGGCAAAATGGCAGTCATACAAAGCCCAAAGAAGAAACTAAATGGACATAGTCTCAGAAACCAAAGAAGAAACAATCACAAAGTGAGAATCCAGCAAACTCAGCTGCTTTAAGAGAGCCTGAAAAAAGTGATAGAAAGGTTCTTGATCGCCACAGTGATTATGGAAGATGATGATCAATTTTATGGTTGAGACTTGGTTTACCACACTGACACACAGTCTAGACCAGTGGTTCTCAAAGTTCCAGAAAGTGCTCAAAGTACCCCCAAAATGCAAATTGTTTCTTTATTTAATGAGCAAATGGCCCACTCTTCCAAATACTTCTGTTTTTACGTATAACTAAAGATGACCTAATAATATACTGTGGGAAATAATTAGGGATTAATAAAATATGTCATTCATAAACAAAAATTACCCCACTATTAGTATTTAGAGGCTAGGAGTTTCAAATTACATTGCAAATTGCAAAGTTCCTGTTCTGCACATGTACCTAAAGAGAGCTGGAATTGCCACAATTTTAAAGTGAAATGCTGTGCTCTCAATGTGTCAAAATGTCTACTGAGTGTTTACTAAGCACCAATCACAGTGCTAAGTGAGGGTGATACAATGGTAAATGAGAATGGCCTGGTCTCTACCTTCATGGAGTTCATGAACTATTAGAAAAGCACATCGCTATTGCCTAAGTTGGTCATTATTTTAGATGATGTTATTCTTGATTATAATAAATTACTATCTGTAGATCTTCTTTATTATCTATTTATGTTTTGTATATTAATGTGGTATAGTGATACAAACTTTAATGGAGATTGAACCTTATATTTTTAAATAGTGGACTAATTCATAGTTCGCTATAAATCAATCACTCACACTACTAATTTTTAAACATATTATGCAAATATCCACCCACCCATCTCCACACTCAATGTGCTTGAAAAAGTAAAATTCATTGTTTTCACTGAGTTCTTTTTCCAATGGAGAATAGCAATGAGTGAAGTAGAGAGCAATGGAAATCTTTGGAAAACTTCTCATATTTAAAAGCAACTACTGTGGACAGGAAAAATAAATTACCAAGTTCTGACCATAAGTCATGCTTGGTGGTCCTGAATTATCAGTGGGATGCAGGACGATGATTTCTAGATCTGCATGTTCATTGGAATCCATGGACCACTTTATAAACATTCAAATTTAGGGACCCTGCCTTATTAATACTAAGTCAGTTTCTTGGCAGAGTATCCTGGGAATACTCACATTTAATAAGCTACCCAGGTACTCCTCAAACATAAAATTTTGAGGAGCACTGGGAGAAAAGTTCACCATGATTAGAGAAAATATATGAGTAATTTGAATCCCTAACTGCATCCGACAATATGTTTCTCTCGCCATTCTCTTATTTCCCCTCATGCATGCTGAGACAAGACTGGTCTAATACAAAATTTGGTTCTCCAGTCACACTAAAATAGGACATGGGGTCCTACGGGTCTATTTTTGTTTTTGTTGCTTGTGCTTTTGATGTCATATCCAAGAAACCATTGTCAAGGCCAAAGTCAAAAACTCTTCCTGTTTTCTTCTAGAAGTTTTACAGTTTCAGATCTTAAGTCTTTAATCCAATAAGTTGATTTTTGTGTATGGTGTAAGAAAATGATCCAATTTCATTCTTTTGCATTTGAATACTCAATTTTCCCAACATTATTTTTTGAAGAAATTATACTTTCCCCACTGTGTATGCTAGGCACCCTGACTGAAGGTCAGTTGACTATATATATATATATATATATATATATATATATATATATATATATATATATATATGCCTGGGTTCACTTGTGAAACCTCTACTCTGTGTCATTGATCTATGCCTGTTCTTAAGCCAACACCATACAAACTGCTTTAATTACTTTAGCTTTATAACATCTTTTGAAATCAGGAAGTGTGATGCCTCCAGCTGTGTGTTCTGGCTCAAGATTGTTTCGGCTAATCGAGGTCTTTTGTGCAAAGTTCCATAGGAACTTTAGGATGCCTTTTTTCTTTTTCTGTAAAAAATGCCATTGTAAGATTTAATTGTACTGGATCTGTAGATAGTTTGGGTAGTTTAGACATTTAACATTATTGTCTTCTAATTCATGAATATGGGATGTCTTTCCATTTATTTGTCAGCTTTGATTTCTTTAATCAATGTTTTATAGTTTTCAGTGTGTAAGTCTTTCACCTCCTTATTAAGTTTATTCTTAAATATTTTCTTCTTTTTGATGCTATTGTAAATAGGATTGTTTGGATAGTTCATTAATAGTTATGTTTTAGATAGTTTATTGTTAGTATGCAGGAACACAACTGATTTTTGTATGTTGATTTTGATATCCTGAAATTTTATTGAATTAATATATCTGTGTGTGTGTTTGCATGTGTGCATATATATAGGCTGTACATATAATAGTGTTGAGAATACTGTATATACACATGTGAAAGAAAGAAATTGTACCTTCATTTTACACATACACAAAAATCAATGTAACTATACTAAAGACTTAAATGTAAAACCTGAAACTTTAAAACTCTTAGAAGACAATATAGAAGGAAATCTTCATGACTTTTGTCTTGGCAGTGATTCCTTGGATATAACATTGAAAGTATAGGCAACAAAAGCAATCATAGACCAGTGAGACTACATCAATTTAAGACACTCTGCACAGTAAAAAAAAAAAAAAAAAAAAATCAACGCAATGAAAAGGTAACCTACTGAATGGGAGAAAATATTTACAAACCATATATTCGATAAAGGGTTGTCAAATATAGCCAAAGCATATAAGGAGCTCCTACAACTCAAAAGCAAAGCAACACAAACAAAACGAAAATCTGATTTTAAAAGTGGTCAAAGGATTCGAGTAGATATTTCTCTAAAGACAACATAGAAATAGCCAACAGGCATATGAAAAAATGTTCAAACATCACTATTCATCAGTGAAATGCATATCAAAACCATATGAGATATTACCTCACACCTGTTAAGATATCTAATTACCAACGAACAGAAGATAACGAGTGTTGGTGAGGATGTGGAGATATTAGGACCATTGTATGCTGTTGGTGAGAATCTAAAATGGTGCTGCAGCTATAGAAAACAGTGTGGAGATTCCTCAAAAAAATTAAAAATAGCACTGCCATATGATTCAGAAATCCTGGTTATATATCCAAAAGAATTGAAATCAGAATCTTGAAGAGATATCTGCACTCCCATTTTCACTGCAGCACTATTCAGAATAGCCAAGATATGGAAACATCCTAAATGTCCATCAGTGTATGAATGGATAAAGAAAATGTATAATGAATAATGTTCCAATGAAACATTATTCAGCTTTTAAAAGAAGGAAATCCTGCCACATGGGACATCATCGATGAACCTGGAAGACATTATGATAAGTGAAATAAACCAGTCACAGAAGGACAAATACTGCATGATTTTACTAACATGAGGTATCTCAAATAATCAAACTCATAGAAATAAAGAGTAGAATGATGGTTGCCAGGGGCTGGAGCCTAGGGGAAATGAAGAGTTCCAGTTCAACAGGTATAAAGTTTCAGTTATACAAGATGAATAAGCTCTAGAGATCCGCTGTACAACATTGTGCCTAATACTGTTAATGATGTTGTATTGTGCATTTAAAATTTCTTAAGATGGTGGATCTTATGTCTAGTGTTCTTAGCACATAAAAAAATTAAACATCTTTGAATAACAAAAACAAAAATAAAAGTAGGACATGGAGCGGTTTGCCCAGAGAACTAGTTCAATACCTCCTCCTTTTTTATGGTAATGCATCGCAGAGCTAGTTTTATGGCTCAGTCTCTTATGAATGGGCTACAAACTATTGACAAGGACTTGATATATTTTATTCATTCAGCTAACAAATGTTACTGAGTGCGTTCTAAGCTAGTGCTGTGCTAGCCATTTAAATTGAAAGCAAAATCAGACACGATCCTTACTCTCACATGGGAAAGACAACCATTGATCAAATATGAATAAAGTGTAATTACTAACAGAAGTCCCAGCTATAAAAGTAATGCAATTTTAGGAGCGCAATTCTTGGAAGCTACATTAAAAAAATAACCTTTACTGGACTGTGGAGTCAGAGAAGTTTTACCTAATTAATTTTTCTTCAACTGAAAGCAAAAGGATGAATAGGAAGCAAGAAGATAAAGGAGGGAGGAGTGGGGAAAGTAATCTAGATACCGAGAATACTGAGTGCAAAGACTCAGGAGTAGGACAGAGAAGGATGCCTTTGACGTACCAAAAAAAAGAAATGAGACAGACTGGAAAGACTGGGCCCAAACTCCTAAGTGATACTAATTAGGCATTCCAGATCCATTGTTGGGATACAGTCTCTAAAAATATGAGTCTATGACTATGGGTCTATAAATAAGCCTATTCATAAAGTCTTCATGTTTGTTATTGTCATCATCATCATCACTAACATTTATTGAGCACTTACTATAGACCATACATTCTGCTAAGCACTGCATACAGTTTATCTCATTTAATCTTCACAACAATTCATGAGGTAAGAACTATTTTTATCCTCATTTCCTGTATAAAGCACACTGAAGTTCAATGACTGCCCAAGTTGCATAGCTACTAAGCAATAGAGATAAAGTTTTAATAGGGCTGCTCTGATTCTTAAGTCCATGCTTTAATCACTATACTACATTACATTAGTAATATTTAGAAGAAAGTCATAATGTGTGTTGTAGCCATAAAAATGTGCCTCACAGACCTCTAACTACAGGGAGTGAAACTGACCAAAGGCCTCAGTTGCTGTATTCTGAAATCCATCACTGTGTGCTACAGACTAAATGTTTGTGTATTCCCAAAATTCATATGTTGAAACCTAATGCCCAAGATGATGGTATTTGGAGGTGGGGCCCTTGGGAGGTGATTAGGTCATGAGAGTGAATGGGATTAGTGCCCTTGTAAAGAGACTCCGGAGTGCTCCCTTACTCCTTCTACCACATGAGGGTATAGCAAGAAGATGGCCATCTATGGACCAGAAACCAAATCAGCCAGAGCCTTGATCTTGGACTTTCCAGCCTCTTGAACTGTGAGAAGTAAATTTCTGTTGTTTATAAGCCACCCAGCCTATGGTGATTTGTTATAGCAGCCCAAACATAATAAGATGCTGTGTTTGGGCTCTGAGTCCACCCTTTCCTTGGGCTGCTCCCAGCCCATGACTGAGAGTGGCAGGCATACTAGACAGGGCAGCTCCTAGGAGACATGGGACTTCTCTCACAACTGACTGGCTTGCAAAAACTAGGATACTTCTATCCAGTCTTTCTTTTTCTTTCCTTCCCTTGGGGTCAAACTTGCATCATAGCCTAATTGTTCTCCCAGCTTTTTCTGGCTTTCCATTTTCTCTCATGGGGATGTTTCCCTAATAAAATTCTTGCACATTTTATCTTGTTTTGGCATCCATTTCTTGGAAGATCCAGATTAAGATGGTATTCGATAAAATATTTATATAACCAAAAAAAGGCTAATAGAAAAGGAAAAGGCTTTTCAGCACTCCAGTTGGTCCACTGTTTCAGATGGTTAGAGTATAGTACTAAAGTTATAGATTCTGATTGATTTATTTTCAATCTGTTGCATACTTTCAATCTCAGTCTCTCTGGGACAGTCTTGATTGGCACCTCTTCTCATGTCATAATAATCCTTCCTTTACCTCTCAAAATGTTATCTAATGAAATGATAATGTCTTGGATTCATTTCAAAATAACACTGGAGGTGAGAGGAGTTGATGGGATGTAAGTGAGACAGGACTGGATTGATGGTGTTAGAGCTTGGTTATGCGTTCAGGGTGTTTATTATGCTATTCCAGTTACTTTTGTGTAGGTAGGCTCAAAATTTTCTATAATAAAAGGATAAGGGGAAAAAAAGTATTATAATTTGAACAATACATTATATGGTCACTGTATCTCTAACAGAGGCCAGCTACCAATCTGTTCCACTGGTCACAATGAAGACGAGGTGGGATGTCTGCAAAACTCAGTGCAAACCCATTCCCATTCCCATTCCTGGAAACTCTTAAGTTCAGAAGTATTTTTAAAAAAAAATTTTTAATGTCTGCTTATTGTTGCTATAAGTAATAGAAAATGAACTTAAAATGGCTTAAGCAAAAAAATAGAAAATTTTGATTGAATAGTGATTGAAAAAACAACAACAGTAGGTAACTTAAGGTTGGGCTGGATTCAGGACTTAAATTCTGTCACCTGGAATAGGTCTCATGGCTGCTCTCCTCATTTTTCCTATGATAGGAGACTTTCTTTTTATGTTTATGGTGGCAAGATGGATGTCAGTTTCTCCAAGTTTATGATCCATGTTTTCAAGGCATAGCTTTCTCAATTGCTCTGGAAAGTCTTAGGATTAGCTCTGATTGAGCCAACTTACATCACATGTCATCTTTAAGGCAATCACAATTCATAAGAGGATGGAATATTCTGATTGCTCAGTCCTGGATTGACTGCCCAATTATGGATGTTGAGGGTTGTTCCTAAACAGACTCGGGGAAATAGTTATTCTGCATTAGTGTGCTATTACCAGAAAAAGAAAATTGATACTGGGCAGGCAGACAGACAGAGGTGTCTACTACCTTATCTGCTACCTAGGTATCAACTACTTTATCATCATGTAAGTAAAGAGAATAATTTTTTATTTTATTTTATTTTTGTATTTTTTAGGTGAGGGAACATGACCTTAAGTCTACTGAAAAATTAAGGCTAATAAAAAAATCTCTACTTATAGAATTATTCTTATCACTTGAGATTAATTATAACTAATACCACTAAACAGGATTTATATTGTCTCTACTTTCTTCTCTATCAGCAAAGACTTTGCTTTGATTTACTTGTATTTTTTAAAATAAAATAAAACTGGATTTTACCTCACTAATTAGATGCAATATACAGCTAATTGTGTAGCATAGACAGAGTTAAGAGAAGAATAAAGGAAAAGTTTTTCAATACATGTATTATTCTTTTTTTCTCTGAGAAGACATGCTTGAAACTGAATTTTAAACACTTCAGCACTAGTGAAACAAATTAATAATGGCTTAGACACAGAGGTGTTGCATATTATTCATAATCTTGAAATTATTAATGTAACACTGAGCCATTATTACCACATATTGCCATCAGAGTAATTAACACATCTTATCTAATAGAATAAGGCCGTCAAATCAAACTAAGAAGTAATTAAGTTGCATAACTACATAGCTGAGGCGGAAAGATGCATGTCAAATGAATTTAAAAACTGCAGCTCACATAGATTTTGAACAGCCAAGCAGGGTGATTTGTTAGTTACTGTCTAGTTTACCAGCGAAAAGTTACTTCACTGTATTGTGCCTCAATTTCTGAGTGCTGTGAAAAGATTAGAATAAAGTGATTTCCAAACTCTAATGTTCATAAGAATTACTTCGGGAGCTTCTGAGAAATCCATATTCTCTGGTCTCCCTTGGACACACTAATTCAGATGGTATGTGTATTTTTTAACACCCCCAGGTGATCCATGACTCACATTTTGAGGAATTCTAAAAAAAAAGATTTTCAAGGGTTCCTTCCAATCTTAATGATCAACGATGAGATCACTGGCCCATGATCCCCATTATCTACTTATGATCTGACCCTTCTCTTCTATGAAACTACCATGGAAAAAAAATAAAAAGCAAATGAATAGAAAAAGAACCATTTTCAGCTTTTAAGAAATGTCACTCAGCTCTGAAATTATTCCAAACCATAACACTCATGTCCTATCCTAGGTAGAAAATGAGTCACGCAGAAGAAATTATAAATGTGAGGAACAATTTATAATTTTAAGAAAACTCTTTAATGTATTCTTCTTCATAATGCCTTTTTTCTTTTAGCCCCCTGATTTCACAGAGTGGAGACTATTCATAGAAAATCTATATAGTCTTAAATATAAAAAGTTTACAATTGTGATAAATTAGAGGCTATTGGTATCCCGAGATTTTCCAAAGTTCTGAGAATAGCTTTCAAGAATGAAACCAGATTTTAGTTATGAGGTTGTGAGACTTAAGACTTAGCCCATTCCTATTGCCCTGGCTCAGAAGTCATTGTGCCTGACACAGCACAGGCACACTGTAAATATAAAGCAAAGGGTGCGGAAGGAAGGTCTTGGTCAATTTAAATGTATAATTATTTAGCAATAGAAGTAAAGTAGACAAATATCAATTTATAACATTTAAATATACTTTCATATGTAAAATCTCCAAAAGAAAATAGTATAGTAATTTTGAAAAGCTCTCTTATCTCACTCTTAGAGTCTTTACGTGCACTTTTCACATTTGTATCTTAGTAACCATCGGAGCCACTTTTTTGAGTCAAGCAACACAGTTATTCAAAGTAGAGTGTCCAAAGCAGTGGTCACTACCATTAAAGTTGTTTGAGATAGAGTACTGTTCAGGTCAGCATATGATGAAGGCTCTGGAAACCTTAGCTGAAGCCATGATATGACAGTCTCACAACGTGGACAGTAAAGCTGAAGAGGAGTTCCAGAGAAGAGGATAGAAGATGAGACTAAAAGTCAGGCTTGTTCAGGGACATCTAAAAAGACTTCACGAAATACATGCTGTTTAACCAGGCAAGCTCTGACATAATTTATCAAATGCACCATCTTGGCAGCGTACTCGTCACAACAGAGCTAAATGAGCTAACTAACCTTTAATGTGTTAAGGTGTTGTTACCACCTTAGAGAACCCAAGTGGAACTGGAAATAAAAACTCTGTTATATTTTTCAGTATCTATTACCTAGGGATGAACAGACATTCACGTGGGGTTTGGTGACAGAGAGTAGAACTACCACCACCAGCTGTATGTTGCATAAGGTATTTTCCTATGCCTTAGAGTTCCTTCATCTATAAAATGAAGATAAAATGACAAATCACAAGTCAAAATCAAATGAGATATTGTATGCAACACTTCTGGCCCAGTGACTGGGCCTAAAATGAGCATATAATAAATTTTAGCTACTATTACTACTTTTTATTATTCATTCATTCCAATAAATACATTGCAAAATGTTCACCACAATAAATTTAGTTAACATCCAACACCATACATTCAGTAGTTCCCCCTTATCCATGGGGAAAGGTATTGAGACCCTCAGTGAATGTCCAAAACCCTAGATAGTGATGAACTCTATATATACTATATTTTTTCCTACACATATACACTTATGATAAAGTTAAATTTATAAACAAGCACAGCAAGAGATTAACAAAAATAATAACTAATAATACATTGAATAATTAAAACAATATACTGGATAACTAGTTATGTGAATTTGGTTTCTCTCTCTGGATCAAAATATCTGATTATACTGTACTTACCCCCTGAGTCTTGTGATGATATGAGATGATACAACGCCTACGTGATGAGATGAAGTGAAGTAAATGACGTTGGCACTGCTACTGACCTTCTGATGACATGTCAGAAGTAGGATCACCAGGCCATGATAATGTCGCATCTTCCACCCACAAATTCAATGGTTTTTCTATGTTAACTAAGCATGTATCATGGACTGTGGCCACAACTTTTGCAGTTTGAGGTGTGACAGCAAAACTAGCAAGAACTTGTTTTTTTTCTTCACAATTTCATGAATAGATTTGTTCTTAATTTATTTGGTAACCTTGGCTTATGATATTTTTTCTTTTCCTATTAAGTAAAGAACTTTCTACTTTTCACTTAAAGGAAACACTTTACGGCTTCTCTTTGGTATACCTGAACTGCCAGCATCGTGACTCTTGACCTTTGAGGCCATTATTAAGTACAAGAAGGGTGACTTCAACATATGCTCTGCCATACCACAGCAGTCAATCTGATAACCAAGATGGCTACTAAGTGACTAATAGATGGAGATGCTGGACAAAGGGGTGGTTTATGTCCCACACGGGGACGGAGCTAGATGGTGGGAAACTTTACCATGCTACTTGGAACAATTTAAAACTTACACATTGTTTATTTCTGAAATTTTCCATTTAATGTTTCAGACTATGAAACTGTGGAAAGCTAAATGAAAATTAAGGGGGGACTAGTGTACTTACATTTTTTTTTTCTTGTGATGAGAACTTTTCAAGATCGACTCTCCTTGCTCCTTCCAAATTTAAATTTTCCTTTAAATTGACTTCAATACCTACTTTGGCCTCCCTCTAAACAATAAATCTGTGAAATCACAAGTTTTATGTGCTGGTTTTATTTTTCTCATACACATTAATGTAAAAATATAACAATTAAAAATTTGTGTTTACCTGTGAACCACCTAAAATCATCAGTAGTGGGCATAGTTCATTTTGGAGACTATAAAGACAGTCTCTCCGTCTTCAAAGAGTTTTTCTTTCTTTGCCAAGCAATTCTGCAACCACATAGGTCAGGCCAAGGCTTTTGCTAAGAAGCATTTAGGGTCCAGCTGTTACAGCTGTTAGGCAGGGCCAATGAGATGTCTGGCCTGATGAAAAGGCGATCGCAGGAAAATAGTTCTGTATGTCAGCAGGATTCACACAACTGATGAGAGAGCTCAGGCTTTCCCTTAATGAATCTGAAAGTAGCAAGGTAATGCAATTATCTTACTCTAACAGAGAGCATTTGCTGTGGCACCCCAAGAATCACATTATGCACGCAGACCAGTATCTGCTGAGAATACATTACTCCTAATGAAATAAGCTCATACATTTCAGCACCACTTTGCTGTCACACAGATGGTCCCCTTATTGCATTATATCATAGTCTCACTGGCAACGTACCGTGAACAAGGTACCATCCACATCAACCAGGTTAGATCAAAGTCTGTGGTAATATATACAGAAAATCCTTCTCTTAGTCCCTAGTTGCAAAGGGAAAGCACTAACAAAGGCTTGAGCAGGCAAACCAGGACGGCACCTTTGATCCCTCTTTCAAGGCTAGAAAGAGATTTTCAAGAGGATGTCTACTGCAAGAAGTCTCCTTCTTCAATTTCAACCCGGGGTTGAAAGGAAGCCTCGCAGGCAGGAGAACATTCATGTCTTCCAGTCTCAGTGCGGTGGGAGACTGAGTGGAAAGTAGCTTTCCCCAGATTTTGTGTTCACTCATTCGGCAAATATTTGTTGAGTATCGTTATTTGCTAAGCATAGAGATAGGTTCTGGGGAAATACAGGTGAATAAAACCTCACATCCGCCCTCCTGGATTTCATGTTGTAGTAGGAATGACACATAAGCAAAAACGTAATTGCAAATTTAGTGATGAGTGCTAAAATAGAAATACAAGGTATAGTGGGGGCATGACAATGAAGTCAGAGCGAAGGAAACTCTCAATTTTAGGAAATAAGATGTGCAGGAAGGAATCAGAGAAAAGGGCACAGGGGGGCAGGGATTTGAAGAGATTTTCTTGGTGGGGTAGGAAAGGAAAAGGTGAGGGTGCACATTTCAAGAAGGAACCAAGCCAGAGGAACTGACATTATGAGAAGCATGGCAGGGTCAAGCATAGTAGGGTGTTTGGCTCAATAAAGAGGCACGGGCCAGATCATACAGGGCCTTATTGGCCATGCTAATAAGTTTGGGCTTTCTCTGTGAAAAAAAATAGGCAGTTCTTAATGCTGGATTTATACTATTAATTTCTTCAGTTTTGTTTCATTTTTCTAGTGTCAGCCCAGACTCAGGGGAGTGGCTTTAGAAATTCCTAGGGAATTCACTGCACTCTGTAGTATTCATGTTTTGAAGAGTTGGTTGCCAAGACTAATTGACAGTAGAGAGGTGTACAAACTTATTTACAAAAGATGTATAAAATGAAAAAGAATGGGTAAACAGGCTTTGATAAACTCATTCCCCTCAATGAGCAACTTCTTCAGGGGAGCTTCTCAGCATACCTGATAACTCCATTGTAAAGAAGTCCTCTTAACTGAACTTGACTTTATCAATGCCCCTAGAGGCTCTATTTTCCTCTGTAAAAAATTCAGGCTGATGCCCAGGGCTGAGTGTTGAGAGCTAGTAAGCCCCAGGCACTTCTGGCCTCACCTGTTATATTGTTTGTTTATTAAGAATCAGTGGCTTTTGTCGCCAAACTGGTTAAGGCCAGTTTTGTATTTCTTGTTGTGATGACCCAGTTTCTTTTGAAATTATACAAACTAGTAAAATACAAGAACAAAAAGAAAGAGTTATTTCTTTTATGAGAACAAAATTAATTGCTTTGGGAAGATTCTATAAAGGAGACTTTTTTTTTTTTTAAGAGACTCTGAAGAACTTACCACCCGCCATAAAATTACAACAGTTGAAAATTATATTATGGGTGTGGTTTATTTAAGAAAGGCAAAAGCCAGTTGGTGTAGCAATCTTTAAGAAATGGCTTTGGTGTCACATCAATGGTTGGAAAATTAATGTTTAAATGATGTACAGTTAAGTTAAAATATTAAGGTATACATAGTTCATTTTTTATTATTTCTTTCTTTAATGTTTCAAATAGCACCTCCAGCGATCAGCCCTGATCCACTTTAATATAATAATTAGGGCACAGACTTTGCTATTTTAATACATACAGGAATTTAGGTTCCGGCTTCGCTATTGACTACCTGTGCGGTGCTGTACAGGTTACATTAACATTTTATCCCTCAGTTCCCTCATATACTAAACTGAAAAATAATATTACTCGCCTCACAGAACTATTGTGAGGGATATATCTGCTAAAGCTATAGTCTAAAAGTTAGCTTGGCACACTACACTTAATAAATATGTTATTTTGATTTTCGTAATATAATCATCATTATATTTGGGATGAGGTGGCAAAGAACTTCCATTTCTACTTTATATACTTCTGCACTGTTTACCAGGGGTCTCTGCAGAAGCTTTAGTAAAACCAAAGTCTGGGTAGGAAGGTGAGGCTGAGGAGCGAATATAAGCACAGGGGTGTGGTTCAGTCCTTTTCATTAGCCCATCAGTTTTCAACATAAAGTTCCCAAGGTTTAAATGGTCTGTTTTTCTGTGTCTGTGTGTGTGTGGTGTGTGTGTGTGTGTGTGTGCGCGCGCGCGTGCATGCTCATGCACATGTATTAAGAACAGATCAGCTGATAAATATAACAAAAAAAGCTTTGTGTATTCAAATAAAACAATAGCCTCTCTATTTTTAAAAGTACACCTAAGCAGAAGACATAGCCAGATTTTTTCATATATAATCCTGACATTCTTCCCGCCTCACGCCCCTCGCCCCCACAAAACAAACCCTAAGTGCCTAACATGATACTGGTGTTATGATAAACCAAGATCTGGGCACGGGGTGCTCTCTGAGTTTGCAGTCCAGTCTTTAGCAAGCTTTATTTGGGGGCTTCCTGCCCAACCTCTCCTAAGCCAGAGTAGAGGGCACACTTTTGTGGTTTTTCACCAAGGATCTAGACTCAAAGAACAGCAAATGACACAGTCTAAAACTTGTACAAGAAATTTCCTCTGCTCGAGTTTTCATTACTCCCAAGACAGTTATGTTTTGTCTCAGTTTGCTGTGGTTGAGCATTCCCAATGTTCCAAGGAATTCATGTCTCCCAGTCACAAAAAAGGAGAAAGAGAAGGAAAAAGAGAAGAAGAAGCAGAAGGAGGAGAAGTAGAAGGAGGAGAAGGGAAACAACAACAAAATACTTCCATTACCACCCAAATACTTTGGGGTCTGATGATAATATTTGTATCAATCACCAATATTTGTTAATAAACCCGCTAACTGCCAAATCTCTTTTGTTCCCAATGAAATGAAAGTGAGGGAGAAATTATTCAGACAATTCAGTCTCTCGTGTGAGTCTTGTAAATGCATGTTTACATAGTGCCTGATACTAGACTTTCTAAGTCAAAATCCCCTATTCGCCTCTGTACAGTCTTAAAACACACTGATCTCTTTAAACTTCAGTTTCAAGTCTGCAAAATGCAGAAATAATAAGTGCTATTGTGATGACAAAATAAGATAATACATACCAAAAACACTACTTCCAAGGGCTTTCCATGTGAAAATACTTGACAGTGCCTGACATCGTGTAGGCTCAATAAGTATTTATTATTACTACTACAACAAAAACTACTGAGAAGTAAAAGTATTTCTGGAGGCTCTCAATATTCCAGATTGACTACCCACATGGATCAATTTGTCACACATTTTCAGCTAGCCACTATGAAGATGTCATAATTGTGAAGAAGGCAGTCATCACTCCTTGGTTTCCAAACAGAGGAGGATACTGCTGCTTATAAAATTTAACTACATTAAATTAAAGTAAAAGCATTCATAAATCTGAAGCAGTTGCTTCTGCTGTCATAATTTTGAAAAGAAACTATAGCTACACTTTCTAAATTCTGATCTACTGTCTGGCAACACAAACCTCAGTATTTTCATGTCTAATTACAGGTGATAATCCAAGGCTCATTCATGTCAAAAGGGCTCCAAGACTATCATGGCAAAACTGCTTGTCTCTAGCTTAAGACACTGCAATCAGGCTATGTTTGGCAGAAAATTTCTGCTGGCAAAAGTTGAGATTTGATGAATGGTCACACCCAGCAGCAGATGGATGCTATATGAATCTAATCCATTAATGCTAATGTGACCTTTTATTTTAGTATATTTGACATTCGCGCTTTCTGTGTTCTACTGATCTCTCATCTGATCACAGCCATACAGAACAAAACCTCAGATATTCCAAATCGCTTTTGCCACCAATTCAAAAGCCAATGTTTTGTCAGCTTTTCTCAGTATCCTAAAAATGCCCTGAGCATAGGCTGTGACTCTACAGCCATGCTTTTTATACCTGTTTTTCTTCACTTCTCCTTCGTTTGCCCAACCTTTCACTACTATTACCACTCTTACCTCTCCTACCTATACTTTTCAACTTAAAGCAATTGGTGGAAGAATAGTTATTAAAAACTTCCTTTAAAAACTGCTTAGGAGAGACGAATATGACAGCTTTTCTTAGGAATCAAATCAGTTTCTTTTGCCTTGTCACTTCCCAACGCAGAGTGTTGCCATTGTGTTTTTACAGTGAGTTTTAACACCATTCCAAATTCCAGAAGATGTGCTAGGGAGAAGCGAACCCTTCACACCTCTTCCCAGTGAAGAGACCTCTAGCACTTTGCCTACAAGGCATCGCTTAAGAGCAAACTCAAGACAAAGAACTCTCTCTCCTCTTCTTCTATGTGCTCATTCTAAAAATTTAGACTGCAAATGGCATTCCATTTTGAGGATGTATCAATGTATCAAGGCAATGAACAAACTAAACTAAGCACCGGAAATAGCCTCGGCTTCTTTCCACAGGTAGAGGCAGCTTCTGAGTTTCTGTATGGGAAGGGCTTAGGGACAGCAATATGATAGGAAAGGGAGGTTAGGGGACATACTTTGAAGCTACATTGGAAGTCACTTTTATTCTTAGTTCAGTTCTATAAGTTTAATCAGGGTGACAAATACTAACAGTGAAGGCTGATGGACATTACTGATGGAGCTAAATATTTGCCCAGCTGCCTTTGGCTCAGCCACTGTGCATAGGGCAGGGTGACAAGTGGAAGCAGAAGCCCCAGTTCCCAACCCTGTTAACAGAAACAACCAAGTCAAATGCATTTCCCCACCACGCCCCGCTTTTTTTTATTTTTCGCTTTGAGTTGACTTGACACAGTCTAAACTCTTAAAGGACACACTACACACATTTTTGTGAACCATCTAGCAAAGTGCCTGGGTTCTAGCGGGCTCTTTATAAATATTTGCTGAATGAAGATGAACCAGGGTCTCAGCATAAATCTGCAGCAAATGGTTTTAACAATATATATGTTTGGTAGCTTTAAAAGTCATATAAGTATTGCATGTTCATAGTGGAAGCATTTGAAAATGCTTAAGAGACAAAGATAAGATTTGAAAGTTATTTTTCCCAGATTTTTGTTAACATTTTGTAAGGTTAGAAGTGATTTTATTCTCTTCTCCAATATCTGTATTTTTCTGTTTTAAAAAATACAGCTAATATAGATTACTTGTATAGTTTTTAAAATCTATTAATTTTTAAAAATATCTTTCTGCTACTTTGGGTGCATATCTTGTCTGTGTCCATACATCTGTATTTATATTTGCATTTGTAGTTATTTCTATTTCTATCTTTGAAAAACAATCTGCTCTTTATGAAATAGTATAAACTGTTTTTCATTTCATTAAATAATTCTACTACATAAATTATAATGGCTTCAAAATATTTCTTGGAGTGGAGATTTCATTGTTAACTATTTCTGGACAATTCTTGGATAATTAGAGTCCCAACTGTAAATAATACTGTGGTGAACATCTGTCTATATCTATCTATCTTCACATGCATTTCTTATGTTTTCAGCATACTTCCTAGAAGTAGAATGTCTAGATAAAAAGATGGAAAAAATTTAATCCTTTAACTGAGTATTTACTGTGTGTCAGGTATTTGCTAAGTAATAACTCAATCTTTACAATAAGTTAGATACTATTGTTGTCTCCACTTTGCAGATGAGGAGACTAAGTCTCAGAGAAAGTGGTATCTTGAAAGATTCTGAGGAAAATCTCAGAAGAACAAATTGACTTGGCCTGCCTACGTCTAAAACAATCAATGGCAAAGGGGATGAAATTACTATGACTGACTTGGGAAAGGTCAACCTCCAATGGACATTGGAAAATCAATCACAATGTACCTTACACTATTATTTTAAAAAGACCAAGATGCCACTACCGCAGTCGTGCGAGGATGTGTGTGCCTCGGCACTGTGGGAAATGTACTTTCTCTCTCCCCAGAGCTGCCCAACAAGAAGGAGCATCACATGGGAGTTTCAATAATTTTCAATTTTTGCCAACCAATTCAGCATTAATCTCTCATAGCCACATAAAGTGGGAAGCAGAAAAAATAAGCCAATTCAATGAGCTTGACTCTAAGTTTCAGGAAATCCTCTGTAAACTGGAGAGGTCAGTCATATGAGTCAGACTTTAATATCCAGTTTTAATCATTAAGATGACAAGTATTGTTTAAAAATAAAACATGACTTTGCTGGCTTAAGACAAAGCACATTTGTAAAAGAAGAAAAAAATTCATAAAAAAAAAAACAAGAGATTTCACGAATTATTTCTTAAATATATACAATGACACCACGTAGAACTCAAAATAAACTGCGTTGTATACCCATTCCCCTGTCCTCCTCTCTCCTCCCACTGTTTTTCTGCCTCCATATTCCTTAGTAAGTTCCCAAGGAGATAAACTCACCCAAATAACTCTTTGCATTACCCACTAACTGCATCCCAAAATGGTCCATTTCTCCAAGGATTTCCTTGGGAGTCTATTGAATTTAGGGCCAGTGTGTGAGTTACTTGTAAAGCTACAACTTTGTAGATTGACTAAGCAGGTGTATAGCCTCTAGGATTTGCCTCTGAGGTCTATTCTGGCATCTGTATGCAGACCTCCAGAGGATTAAGCACTAATATTTTGGCTTAAAACAGTAACAGAAGTTTGTCTGGTCTCAGGACTCTGTCATCAGGATTACAAATTGACCTGGCCCATTTCCCAATCTAACAAGGCTTGGAAGACTCAAATATTAACATCCAATGAAGACTTCAAAATATGCCAAGAATGTGTCAACCCATATCACGCCTCCTGGGTGTTACAAGCAATTGGCTTGACTTTGAACCACTATTATCTTTTCTGCCTGAAAAAACTCAGAGGAGATATGAATGCCCTTGGTAAAACTCAGAGGAGATATGAATGCCCTTGGTGTCCAGTCAAGAGAATGTTACTGTGAGTGGGCATCTTCTCTCCTGGAGTTGTAGGATGTATTGATCAAGAGTTTCAAATTTGGGTATTCTAAGAGTACATAAAGTGCTTTGGGCAGTTTGGCATAGAACTGTCCATTAAACACTGTGATGAAGGAGAATGTATTGATTCCTTCTAACATTTCACCCTCTCTCATGACTAATTGGTTAGTTTCAGAGAAGAGGCAATGTGAAACTTGTTAAGAAATGTAATAGTTATCACAGCAGACAGAGCCGGGCATCAGGATTAGATAAGCCCGTATTAGATCCCAACCCATCATTTACAACTTTTGTGACTCTGACCATGTTACTCTGGTTCCCAGTCTTCCCTTCTGTGAAAAAGGGACAATAAAATCCATATCAAAAGCTTAGTGTGAGGACTCAGTGAGAGCCCCTGTGAACAGTGCTCGGCGCTGAGTAATGCTGAATACTAGTTATTCTCTTCCCTATTAAAAAACAAAAAAGAGAAAGGAAAAGCTGTTGCACTTTGCCCTTTTTTGCTTTCGCTATTATTTTTCTTTATCGAGTTTTTTTCTCTCACCCTATATCATCTCAAAAATTGAGGATGGAGGCTGGTTTATCTATCTTTGTGTCTGATGAGGTTTGCCCATTGAGTTGAGTGGGCTTCAGCATTGATAGACGATAGGTTGGTTGGTAGGTAGGTAGATAGACAGACAGACAGACAGATAGATAGATAGACAGATGGTATCTCCTATCTATCTCCACAAATAACATGTCAGGGCATTATCAATCAGACCAGTGCAAGATAGGATCTGCTAAGACTCTACACCCCAACCAAATGGAACTTGAGTTTCCTGTTGAGGTGACGTCAGCCTGAAATATCTGGATGCCCTAGCAATTTAAGCAGCCCAGTCACAAAAATCAACACCTGCCCACCAGCCTCAGGCAAGCTAAATTTTGCCTGGTTCAAATTAGAATCTGCCCACTGAGTCAACAGAAATAAAGCCAAGGGACAGCAAATTTCTTCAGCATATACGCTTACCTGACTGGTTGGCGGTAGCCACTTTCAGTGCTATGTGTGAAGCTGTAACTGGGAACCATACTGGGTGTGGAACCAGAATGGGAGCATATATTTTAAATGGCAACGACATGGGGGTGGGCTGATATGATAGAAAGAAAAAGGTCAATGTTGGGCAAGCAGAATAAGGGCGATTAAAATTTCAGAGAGCCTAACCTATTCTTCTAGCTATAACTAATGCTACTCTGGTTCCCTGTCTCAACCTATATCTTATATTATTGCCTTCAGACTAATAGGTACACAGCAGTGAGCTTGTGAGATAGGAAGAGTCTGTTTAAGAGCCCCAGCCAGGCAGACCATCTGTCAGCATGATTAATGTGCTGGTTAACATTCAGCTGTTCTTTCCTTTGCATGGCAAATGTATCCAACACATCACCTTTGCTCAGCTACCGCATGGCGGGGCCAAGATCAGCAATGCACCTCGATCCTTAATGACACTCTGGGGCTCTTAATCTCCCTGAACCTCTATCAGGCAACCTCTCTGGCTAGGACTTAGAGAAAGAGGTTGGTAACAGCAGCAGTAGCTGCAGCAATGGCAATCGTGACTGGGAGCCGTTCCTTGGGCTCACCTTAACATAAGCTCTGAAAATGGAAAGCTTATTTCATCTAAATCAGTTTGGCGTGCATATAATGAATGCTGAAAGGCAACATCATACACTAGTATTGAGAAGTCAGATAGAAATGGGTTCAAATTCTGTCTCTACCATTGGCAAACACTGTAATCCAGGGGAAGTTATCAACCTCTTTAAGTCTTAGAGGTTTCAATTAAAAACATATTGCCTATTAAATTAAATAATGTAGACTGAGCAATTAGCAAACAGACTGGCACATAAAAAATGCTCAGTAAATGATAATTACTACTCTAAAAGCATTGGATAGATTTATCCATCTTTGAAATCCTCCACTAAACTCCTTAAGGACTGGAACAGTGTCATGTATCCCGCAGATCTAGGGTAGATAGATCTAGGGTAGATCTGTGGGATACATGACACTGTTCCAGTCCTTAAGGAGTTTAGTGGAGGATTTCAAAGATGGATAAAATTTAAAAGGTGGTGATGAGAGGAAAGGGCGCCTTGGATGGAGAAAATAGCATGAACAAAGGCATGAGAAGTGACTGAGCAATAGCAGGTAGACTCATGAGGCTGGCGTGTGGTTATGGATACAGCCGGAAAGGTATCTGGAGTCTGATTAGAAACCTTTTGAATCCACACTAAGGAATGGAGCTTTATTCTGTAAGTAGTGGGAAGCCATCCCCCGTTTCAGGGTAAAGGAATTATCTGCCTAGATGAGATCAGAGGGGACAGAATTTTTCCTTGGTTCTGGTCTGTGTTAAGAACAACTATGTAATTTAATAGGTTTGCCTACAACACAGCAAGGAAGTTCCCAGAAGGGAGAAACTCTGACCTCGATAAATGACAGCTGGATTATCCATCCAATCCTATTTGGGGGCCTTTAGAAAGGTTAGTTAGCAAACAGGAAAAATCCTGAGGTTAAGTGTAGTTGCGGCTAACAGTTGTCCTTATACCACCAGGCAATCCCAAGGCAGGTCCCCACGGCCAAAGTCAAGCAGAGAACCGAGGAAGTAATATGAGCAATTCAGGCCAAGGGTAAGTCACTTAGTCCTTATAGGTTCACATCTGCTGAGGCTTTTGTAAACCCACTGCATGGTAAAGCCAGTCCCAGTAGCAATCACTGGCATGAAGTGGGTGTGAACTTCTCCATCCACCCTAAGCACGGCAGTAGTCAGAGGTGAGGAAGCAGAGAGGGCAGGTAAGGATTGCAGTGGCTGGATTTCTGGTTGGGGGCAGTGGGACTGGTTCTAGTGGGAATGCCTCTCAGAGCAGCCAGTGTTGCCAAAGCACAAACTGCTACAATTTCCCAGAAGTTTCTGCCCCAACCACGTATATACTAGAGAATGTTCAGAATAATTTAGGAGCAAGGTTGAGCTGCTCTGCTTTCTTCCAACCCTAGGAAAGTACAATACTTGGATCCAGTTATAAACTTCTCACAAGGGAAGAACTACAGCTACTTAAGTATTTATATAACCGTTACCTACTGTTGATATAAGTGATGATTATAGTGATACAGCAGATTTCTTGGGATATCTGCTCAGCTTACAATAAATGCTATTTCTCTGACCACCTGTATTAGTTTGCTAGGGCTGCAATAACAAAACACCACAAACTAGATGGCTTAAACAACAGAAGTTTATTGTCTCACAGTTCTGGAAGCTAGAAGTCCAAGATTAAGGAGTCAGCAAATATGGTTTCTCCCGAGGCATCTCTCTTCGACTTGTGCTACCTTCAAGCTATGTCCTCCCATGTCCTCTACTTGGTGCAATGTGCTCCTGGTTTCTCCCTTTGTGTCCAAATCTACTCTTCTTGTCAGGACACTAATTGGGTCATATTAGGGACTCTCTCCCTTCCAGTTAGGGACCACCTACTCATTTTACCTGAATTACCCTATCTCCAAAGAGAGTCATATTCTGAAGTACTGGGACTTTACCATATGACTTGGGGAATGGAGGGACCATGCATCCCATACTACCTATGCTGGTAAGTCCTCCTACCAAGTAACCCTCACCCTACCCCGAGTTTTGTTTATTAAAGCGAGGTGAATCCTTGCCCTAAGAGAGACATAACAGAATCTTCCTCCTGGGAATGTGGGATTGGGATTCAGAGATGGTCAGTCACTCTGATCCCTTGCTCAAAGGGGCTCTCAATGCAGAGTTTCACGCATGTTAAGTGAACCACACAGAGCAGGTGATCAGGAGGTAAAAATGAAAAAGCAGAGCTCAGAAAAGAAAATTTGATATGTCGAGTGGTTTGGAGGTTTCTGTTCCTCCAAGAACTTTTGGCCCTTGCATTCAGTGAGGTCCACCGTTATGGTTAAGGGAGGCAATGGCAAGCTGGTGGTAGTGGTGGGAAGGATGAGGGTGATGCTCATCAAGGTTCGACTGCTGAAAGGTTGCTACTCCCTTCAGGATAACCATTCTCTAGTTAACAATCCCCTGGGACAAAGACATAGTAACAACTCTCAGTAGATCCTTCTAGCATTTTGCCACCCTACTCCTCAAGCTCTTATTCTTCCTAATACCAATCACATCTCCATTGCTGTGGCTTATGCTCACGTACTCCGGCTAATGTCTTCACCCACAGGGAGGAAAATGCTTGCTTTACCTTCTCACCATGTCCTTGAAGAGTAATTAACCCAAATTCTTCCCTTCTCTTCTCCAGGCTGATCAATTCGAATTCCTTTTGCCTTTCCTCAAAAGAAATAGTTTTTGTTATTTTAAGCTCTGGGTGCTTCTTAGCTTTTTCACATCCCTTTTAAGAGTCACTGATCACATCTGGACTCTCCTATAACGAAGGTCAGACCAAAGTTGAGTACAGTGGGAAAGTGACTTGCTGATGCTTTGTGACTGTTCTTCATGTTGCATTTCAGAATTATGTTGCTGCTCTTTCCCTTCCCCACAACAAAACACTCACTCTAGCCATTCGCATTCAACTTATATTTAACATGACACCCTGTTTTGTTGTTGGTGTTGTTGTCATTCTACCTAAACTAAGTCTGTCCTTCTCCTCATAATTTGCTTTGTTCCTTTTTTCACTGTAAGACATTTCATTTAGGTCTTGCATCTCCTCTTTTATTTTTCTTTTAAAGAATCAGAAAATTTAGACCAAAAATAAAAAAGGAAGCGGGACAGGGGTACAGATATAGCCTAGGAGTAGCAAATTGACAGCTATGGGCCAGGTATTGCCCACAGATGTGTTCTGTGTGATGGGATATTTATAAATGTGTTTGGGGCTGTGACACCTTTCACCCAGGTTGACAGACACTCTCCGACTGCCACAGACCTCAGCTCTATATCTTGTGTCTTATGTTCTTTTCCCAGGCCTCTAATGGCAGGACATTAAACTCCTGAATCCAACCAACTTAGATGAAACATATGGTGAAAAGACTTCCCAGGGTCACAGAGCTACTTAATGGAGGGCCTGAACCCCGACCCAGAGCTTCTCATTACCCAGCCCAGCCCAGTTCTGCCATCAGCATGTTTATTAGCTTATTACAATGGCAGGTGGGGGAGAAGAAGTTAAGTAATGAGAATTTGGGGTATTTCAACTGATATTTTTGATGACAACCAAACAGGTACAGATAACTATAATCTGAGATAATGAATAGAAAACGCTCAATCACTTTTGAAACTTTTATTTTTGACAAGAGACTCAACTTTGGACCATTCTGATTGCCCTCACCACACAGAGGCCCAGAGTTCTATTTCCATTTCTGCACGAGCCCTCCTCACCTGGAGGTCCTAAAGAATTGTAAAAGTGCTGAGATTTTAAACACACCTCAGGAGCCTATAAAATAATACTACTGCCCTAGAGGAAGAATCACTTCCAAGGCTTAGGTAACTAGCAGTCAGTTTAAGCTCAGAGGGCTTGCATCTGAAATATAATTCCAATGATATTTGCAGGGGGAAAAATGGGTTAACTAAAGAAAGCAACTACCCTGCTGTGGAGAGAAGGTTTTCTTGCATCCTTAGATCCGGTCTCCTTGACATGTCTATCCAGATTGCTAATGACCAGGAACCACACGCCTTGTGAAAGGAGGCACTAATGCTTTAATGATGCCAATTATATAACCGAATACTAAAGAAAACGGGAGAGAGGAAAGACCAGATGAATGATCGATAGAGATAATTAGATTTCCCCTCTACAATATAGGAATGATTTCCATATTCCACAGTATCCCACTGCTCATTCTGTAGACTGCATTTCTTTTCCTCTGGTTACAGCCAGCCCAAAGGGATCCAAATTAAAAGAGACAGAAGATGAAGAAGGAAGATGTGAGTGGGCTTTTTAATCATTCTGTGTGTATAAATATAAAAAAGTCTATCCTTCACATGCAACTGTGGCATAATCACTCATGTTATTTAGAACAGATATACCAGAGCCACTGCTTTCATTGGATATGAGAATCTCAGGCCCACAATCAAAATCCAGACTGCTTCACAGCTAAGTTGTTCTTTCCTTGATACTGTATTTGAAGAATAATAATAAGCATTCAGGAAGCTAGAGTCATTTGGGCTCATTCTAACCAGAAAGGAAAACCAGTGGGTGAAGATTTATGAATTTGTTAACAAGTCCAGAAATAGACCGGGAGTAAGTAAAGCTGCAATCCACAAAAATGTTTATACCCTAAGTGTACAGTTCTTCTATACCAAGACCATGGTGAAAAGCCCTCTTTCACTCCTTGCCATAAAATTCTCCTTTGTTTCTGTCTTTCGTATTTCATTTCATTCGAAAAGTATTTACTATACACTTCCTGTGACAGCATATATTCTTGTTTTGAACTAATTTCTCTCTTTCTCCCTTCTACTCCTTTTCTTCTTTTTCATCTTTTTTTACTCCCTGAAGCCTGCCCAGAGTCCCCCAAAATCCATAATGTCACCACAATGATGCTATTAGGGTCTCAGCCCTTGACCACTGTCTCTTCATTTTTTATGGTGATGTGTGAGCTTTAGGGTCAGGAAATCTGGTTTGGAAGCTCTTCTGCCTCTAGCTATTTGTTGTTAAACAAGCCACTTAAGCTGTCTGTGCCCCAATTCCCTCATTTTAAAAATGGGGTAGCGATAAAACCTACCTCATAGCATTAGTGTAAAAATTAAATGAATACTTAGAAGAATGCCCCATTGTAAATATTCAATAAATGAAACCTAGCATTATTATTAAAGACAAGAATAATAAAATCAAATAAAATCAAAAACGAAAAAAATGATTTTGCAATTTCTTGTTTTCATCTCTATGAATCCTAAAAGCATCTAAAACTTTAAAAGTTTCTATGTTGAAGATCCAAAAAGAGAGAGTTTTCAATGGCAAATTTCTGGCTACTTGGTTGCCAAATCAAGATACTTTCTCACTCAGGGAGTGATTCATAAAATGATCATTTCCATATTGTTAAAAATGACAGAGCTTTACCAAAGATGTACTGTTCACTGAGTCAAGACTACATTGTCCAAGTAAATTTTTTAAAGTAGAAATGGGCTCCTATTCTACTCATAAGGCGAGTATTTTCCAAGCATCTACTATGGACATAGGATTGTTCTAGAAACAAAGAAAGATATAAGCAAAACACAACTTATGCTTAGTATCCCCACAAGGAGCTTAGAGTTTTGCTGTAGTCAACACATACACCCCTGTCCAGTTTAAGAATTTACCACCTCTCTTCTTACCTATTTAAATTACCTACAATTAATCTTAACTCTGGTCTTACTCCCTTTCAGTTCAATCTCCATAGGGCTCTGATCAAATCATTTCTGGCCTAAAATTCTTCAGAAAAAATTCTACCTCCTCTAGCGTTGCTTTCAAGGTTTTACACCACCTGACCAATCCTATCTTTCTTTTTCATCTCACTCCACCCTCATCACCATGTGTTCTACTCACACTCCCCACCACTTCCTGTGCATGGTTCGCCCTTACTCTATACCTCCTGGGTATTCATTCCACTTGGCCTATCTTTCTCCCCTTATCCCAGCAAACTTTTGCTTAGTGCTTAGGATAGAGTATCTAAGAGTGTGAGATGCTTTGGGAGAATTCTGCTTCCTCCAGACACACTGCATATTAATTATGAGCTTAGAGAGCTATACCTTTCACTATCAGGAGTTTTAGTATAGGTTTTACACTCATATTGGGTCCTTGCTACTGAGATATAGCTCTTTCCTTTCATATCCCCTATAATTACCAGAATGTTTGCCATGGGTTGAATGATAAATAAGTATTCATTGCATGATTGAATGGAGAATCAGTTATAACTTACGTATTACATCCATATAATACATTACATTGTAAAATACCTTGTGGATTATAAGATGCTTCCTGCTACATTATCTCATTGAAATAGTAGAAAGCAGTCTGTGTCCTATTACATAGTACAACTGGTAAGTTACCAAACTTAGCAGCAGCATTCAGGAAATGTTGCAAAGACTTTGGAAAAGAGATATAGAGTTAAAGATTTGAAGGGTGACAGTGAAGCAGAGATGTTTCATGATGCCAGACAAAATATCTAGATCTATTTTGGCAAAAGAGTAACTGGCTCTATCAGGAATCCAAGAGACTTATTTCCTTACACTTTCCAGATAAATCCATATTTTCTTTGATTCAGTGTTCTTCCAAATGAGAAGTTAAAACTGTTCTGGTAATAACACAGCATGTGCTCAGGTCACCTCTGAGTGTGGCTGAGTGGTTCCATTCAAGTCAGCCACAGCCACTAGGCATGACTGGTTTAGAAGCACTGTAGTTATATTGATTATGAAACAATCATATTGACTTGTAAGATAGCCAGCCACGAATGATTACCGACCAGGCTTCCATCTCTTCATTTCTCCATGTACAATAAAACTTAATTTTGTGCTGACAATACCAGCTTTATAGGTTTCTTATTTTTCTTGTGAGACAGGTAAATACATATCATATTTTTTTGTTGTAAAAAATGAAATTCTAATTTTTGTATTAAGCTTAGCTGGAAATACCTTTCCTTCCCATTTAAATTCTCCCCAAACCCCTCTGTCCTTTTTTTTTCTATTATTTTAATCCCAGCCTATGCACATTATCCAAAATAGTAAGCCAAGGGATGTGGTTGTAAAAATCAAGAGTTTATCACTTCTCAATATATGTACCATTGAAAAAATGGGATACTTTTTATTTCTCAGTAGAGGATTCTAATGAATCAGATAACCCATTGACATGTGAATGCTTTGGTCCTAGAAAATGAATTTCTTGAAATGAGGACATCTGAATTTGATTACACATTTTCCAATGTCATTCTCCATAAGGATGTTGATATATTCTTGCAGCATTTTAGGAAGGTCATTTATTGTAGTGGTTAGAACCAGCTGTGGGACTTTAAACAAATTGCAGAACCTCTCTAAACCTCTTACCTAATCAATAAAATGAGAATAATAGTATAAAGGTAATGTCACTGTCAGAGGCTTGTATAAAAATTACATAATATATGTGAAATGCTTAGTATACCAATTTTTTGCTACTATTTTGATCAACGTTGCCTGAACTCAAAATAAAACAAAACCAACCTTTTCATTCCAATACATAGATAGAACTGCCCCAAATTCTCCCATGAAAAAGTACTTTCAAGCAGTCACAGTCTTAGATGGATACAAATCTGAAAACTCTCTTATTTGCCTGGCTCTCCCTCATCCCCACATCCCTTGTGCCTTCTGTCTTCAGTACTATGATACGTGTCCTTGGTCTCATGACCTAAGTTATCAAGAGAAATGGGCCTAGACTTCTCTTCCTGGCATTCTGCCTGCTAAACCACAGCCGGAAGTGGGATCTCCTTTCTACCTAGTTATATAGAAAGCAATAAAAACCATTTGCCATCCCCTCATATGTCTACTGTTTTCCAATGAACCAACATCAAGTTCTGAGGGACAGAGCCTTGGCCTTCAAAGAAAGCCAGTGGAAGTCCCAAAGAAGGCACACTGAGATACACATTTCTCTGTTTAAGATCGAATTGTCTTAAGCAGTAAAAGATCTGAGTGAAGTTTTCACATCCAAAAAAAAAAAAAAAGGTACTATAATGTATCTGATATAAAGGGACCTGGATTTTCTACCCAGTCTCTACTTTTATCAATTGAAATACCCCTCAAAGGCATAATCAGCAATATTGTCCCCAAAGTATAGGGAACTAGCTGACTTGTTTCTGCAATTAAGTGTCTGTCTGAGCACTTTATTTCAGACAATGCACAAAGAATAAAGTTATAAAACTAATGGTGGGTGTAACTAATTCTCCTTTTAGACTTAGAGGGCAGCTAGTATAGTTAGGCAGGTAGCAAAAGAAAAATCGAATCCAAATGAAGTGCCCTCTTATAGGAGCAACATTTGAATACAGCATAAAAATTTGAAAGCAAATATGAATTCATGTCTGCATGGTTACCATCAGCCATGGGCAGAAAGAAATTAAAACCACTGTGAGATATTTCCACTTCTGGGTATTTACCTGAAGAAAACAAAAACACAAATTCAAAAAGATATATGCACCCTGTGTTCACTGCAAGGTTATTTATAATAGCCAAGTTATGGAAGCAACCTCGGTGTCTATTATTAGGTGAATGAATAAAGAAAATGTGGTACATATATACAGTAAAATATTACTCAGCCATAAAAAAAATGAAATCTATATATATTTTGGATATAAAGCTCTTATCAGATGTATTGTAAGCAAATATCTTCTGCCATTCAGTCAGTTGTCTTATCCAAAACATATAAAAAAAACTCATACAACTCAACAACAACAACAACAACAACAACAAAACAAATAAACCGATTAAAAACTGGTCAGAAGACTTGAACAGATATTTCTCCAAAGAAGAAATACAAATGGCCATAGACATATGAAAAGATGCTCAAGGTCACTAACACCAGAGAAATTCAAATTAAAACCACAATGAGATAGCACCTGACACTTGTCAGAATGGCTATCATCAATAAATCAAAAAACAACAAGGGTTGGTGAGGATGTGAAGAAAAGAAACTTTCATACCCTGTTGGTGGGGTTGCAAATTGGTACAGCTTCTATAGAAAACAGTCTGGAGATTTCTCAAAAAGTTAAAAATGGATATACCTTTTGACCCAGCAATTGTACTTCTGGGTATTTATCCAAAGAAAACCAAAACAATAACTCATAAAGATCTATGCATTCCTATGTTCATGGCAGCACAATTTACAACAGCCAAGAAATGGAAGCAACCTAAATGCCCATCAACAGATGATTGGATAAAGAAGTTATGGTTTATATATACAATGGAATATTACTCAGCCATTAAAAATGGTATTTATCCTACCATTTGCAATGACATGGATGGACCTAGAGGTTATTATGCTGAGTGAAATAAGTCAGACAAAGATAAATACCATATGATTTCACTTATATGTGGAATCTAAGGAACAAAAAGAACAAACTAATCAAAAACAGACTCACAAATATAATGGACAATCTGAAGATGACCAGAGGGGAGGGGAGTTGGGAGGCTGGGAGAAAAGGGTGAAGGGTTAAAGAAGTACAAATTAGTAGTTGATAGATGGTCATGGGGATGGGGAGCGCTGCACAGAGAATGCAGTTAGCATTAATGTAGTGGCTAGGTGGAGAGCCAGAGGAAAGAGCAATTAGGGGGATTGTTTTATAAACCATATAAATGTCTAACCAAGGTACTGCATACCTGAAACTAATAATAAAAGAAAATTTTAACAAAAGAATGAAATCTTGCCAGTTGTAACAACATGGATAGACCTCAAGGGCATTACACTAAGTGAAATAAGTCAGACACAGAAAGACAATGACCATATATATATGATTTCACTTATATGTGGAACCTAAAACAAACAAACAAACAAACAAACAAATAAATCAAAATGGAAACAGACTCATAGATAAAAAGAACAGACTGATGGTTGCCAGAGGTGAAAAAGGTGAAGGGGAATAAGAGGTACAAACCTCCAGTTATTAAAAAAACAAAAAAAAACAAAAACAAAGAAGCAATATGTCACAGAGATATAATGTACAGCACAGGGTGTAATGTACAGCATAGGGAGAAGAGGCAATATTATCGTAATGACTTTGCATGGTGACAGATGGTTACTAGACTTAATCGTGGTGATCATGTCATAAGTTATATAAATGTTGAATCACTATGTTGTACACCTGCAGCTAATGTAAAAGTGTATGTGAACTACACTTTAATTTTTTTTAAAAAGACTGTGAGAAAGACAGAAAACAAAGAGTATGTTTAAGATCAGTAGGATTTCTTCCTTTCCTGGAGTTTTGCAAAACTATGTAGGTCATAGGTGTCATTCTCATAGAGCAAGGCAGTCAGCAAAGCGGGGTGGATCTTTATGATGAATGGCAAAGTGGTTTGCATTCTTGGTCCTCTCTGGAGAAAAGACTAAATAAGGTTGAAAGTTTTTACCAAAGTGTTAGTGGTCCATTCTCTAGGATCTCTAGGCAACATGAAATAGTTCAGTGACAGAGGAAAAGAAAAACGCATTGCTCGATTTTATTCCTTGCCTCTTCAGAGATTTTATGTTAGCCTGCTCCATTCCTGAGACTCCACTGTGCTGATCAGAATATTGGATGAAAAGGCAAACTGAAAGAATACTAGAGAGACTAAATTGATAATAAAGAGCTGCATCTGACAGAAAAAGGTCAGGAAAAAGGACTTAGAGATGAGCAGGAGTTGGGGAAAGACTCCAAATGCAACAGGGAGCAGTTCCGACAATGAAGGAATATTAGAGAGGTGAAGATGAATGAGAGAGAAAAAAGAATGTGTCCATATTTTTCGGTGGCATACAAAACAATTGCTCTGGTCTGCCTTGAGAGACTTATTAAATATTTAAATTTTTCCATACTTGTTTGGATAGTGACCTGGTGTTGCAGCTGGGTGTTAAAAATGCTAACAACAGAAAACTATCTCCCAAGAAATTAGTGTTCCAGGAGGCATCTTGAAACTGAGTGTACTTATATGCTCCATACTGATGGCTTACCAACATCATCTCCTTCATGACCACAACAATCAGTACCAATACCCAGGGTTGTGTGTCCAACAGCTATCACCACCCTTTCACCTTCCCCGACTTCCTCTGAGAGGGAATAAACACCTTACTGTTTAGGCCTATTTTGGTTGCATTTTTCTCTTACTTGCACCCAAAAGCATTCTTACCAACGTACCATTTAAATCTTAAAAGAGCACACCCATGGTGGTATAAGTTTATTCCTCATGTCGCAATAAAGTATTTTAGCAGAAGAGAAAAAAATAAAAGTCCCTCAAAATTAATAAAAGGGGGAACTAGAGTGAAAGGGAAATTGATCTGACACTTCCAGAAGCATGTCCCAGGCTGCCTCTCACAGTCTCATCTCTAATTTGATTAGATTTTAAAGCATCTCTTGGTTTTAGGTGATCTGTAAAATTATGAAAATCATGTCCCAAAATTCAGGACATTACCAAATTCATTTCTATTATGTTTGATATTCCAATCAGCTATCTTTCTCTGACTCTTGAATATATAGATATGGAATCGATCATTCACAAACAGATTTTAGTCTAATTTAGCCACGAGAAAGACAATTCATTTAGGATTCTTGCCCAAGAACAAAGGTGAGAAAGAGAACGCCGGGAGGGAGGATAACCATAGAAACATGGGAAATATTCCTTCAGGCTATTTTTCTTGAACTTGACTTCTCAAAACACTTTCTTCTAAAGGCTGCTCCCTTTCCATTTCTAGTTAGATTTATTTTGTTTTCTGTCAAGCCAGCCAAATGCTCCAGAGAATGATGAATTCTCCAGCTGGTTAGTTACAGCAGTGTACAAGGCAGGTACTTAGAATGCAATAGAATTCTCCAAAGGATTGTTGAATTTTCTGGAGGATTTCTGCGGCATAAACATAGATTTAAAGTTTGCTTGTTTTTATTATGTCTATAAAACAGTTTTACTTTTCTAATCTACTGGCCCCTTGGAGAACCTGAAAACAAGGGGTAGGCATTAAACGTAGAATGTTTTGATTGCCAAATACTCCATTTGAATGGGAACTGCCAACATGCCTACCTGTGACAAGAAGCGATTTCTTGTACAACCTCTCTGATCTAGGAGTTTAAATAAATTTGTTCATTTAGTCATTTAGTCACCCATCCATCCATCCATCCATCCATCCATCCATCCATCCATCCATCTATCCATCCAGTTAACAAATACTTACTCAGTACTGTAACAAACACTGTTGGTGGTTCCCCAGATCTCCTGGGGTCCCTTTTACCATTTCTGAGTTGATTCTACTCTGGTGTACTTTCGCCTCCAGTTCCGTACCTACAATTATTCTTTGGAGAAGTTCTCATAGGTGACTAGAATTGCTTTGCACATAAAAGCAGAGAGCCTGAATTGCCTAGGAGTTTATGTCCCCATGTTAGTTTCCTATTGCTGCCATAACAAATAACCACAAACTCAGTGGATTAAAACAACACAACAGTTCTGTAGAAGTCAGACACAGTTCTTACCGGGTGTTGACTGGCTGTGTTCTCTTCTAGAGGTTTCATGGGAGAATCCGCCTTTTCCAGCTTCTCAAGGCTTCCTACATTCCTTGGCTCATAGTTCCTCTTCCTCCATTTTAAAGGTCAATAATATCACTTCTCTCTGACTCTTCTATCATTACATCTCTTTCTGACCTTAGCTGGAAAGTTTCTCTACTTTTAAGGGCTCATGTGACTAGATTGAACCTCTCTGGATAAACCAGGATAATTTCCTTACCTGAAAGTTCATACCTCTAATTACATCGGCAAAGTTCCCTTCGCCATGGAGGTAACATATTCACAAGTTCCAGAGATTAGGCCACGGAAATCTCTGGGGGCCATTATTCTGCCCACTACAGTCCCCATGATGTTCTTAGTCAATGACTGACAGGTACAATGATTGACACCTCTCTTGCCTTGGGTCAGGACTGCTCTGAGAGGAAGTTTACCCTCCAGAGTCTCCTGAAGCATCAGGTCACCTCCATTGGAGTTTGCCTGAATCCCACCCTTCCTTGGTTTCTTCTACTTTATTGTTCTGCTTTCCCTGATTCTTATCAGCTTCTCCTGGGAAAACTCCTTAATTAATTATTTGCACAGAAATTCTTATCTTGGAATTTGCTTCTCAGGAACCCTACTTGTGACAAGAGCCTGATGTGTGCTAAGAAGCATGCTAGGCACTGGAACAAGACAGCAGTGCTGGTCAGGAGACTTATAAACTAGAAATAATAATTATATTAAAAATATCTACCATTTATTGAACTCTTGCTATATGTCTGGCACTTGGCTTAGTACTCTCTTGGCTAATATCATTTAATTTGCATAAATTTATATGATATATACTATTATCATCCCCCATTTACGTGTAAACTTCATCAAGTCAAAGACAATGCTTATCCCTAGCAGCTTACATAGTGCCTTCCATATCATAAATGCCTGACAATTGGTAGTTAAATGAGGGGCTGAACAGTACAGGTAAAGAAACTGAGGTAAGGAGAGTTTAAGTTAGCATATATGCATCGTAAATAGTGAAGCAGTGATTAGAACAGAGTTGTTTTTAGATGGTATCTGTCTTTCTCTGTCTGACTTATTTCATTTAGCTTAATGACAAAATAAACAAACAAAACAAAAAGACTCATAGATATAGAGATCATTTTGATGGTTGCCAGATGGAGGAGGGTTGGGAAGCTTAATGCAAAGAGTGAAGGGATTAAGGAATACAAACTGGCAGTTATAAAAATGGTTGGAGATGTAAAGTACAGCACAGGGAACACAGTCAACAATATTGTAATAACTATGCATGGTGCCAGGTGGATATTAGACTTATCAGGTAAATCACTTCATAAGTTATGTAAATGTCTAACCACTATGCTGTATACTTGAAACTAATATAACATTGAATGTCAACTGTAATTGAAAAATAATTTTAAAAAGAACCCAATTTTGCCAGCTCCAAAGCCCATGCTCTAACTGTTCTGTTTTGCCACCTAAATCTACTTGTTCAATTTAAAAAGAACACAGGGCTGAAGACACTCCATAGAAAAAAACAAGGAAAGATTTCCTTCCTGAAAGTATTTTTAAAAGAGTTCTTCCACAGCTAATGGCCCTTAAGACTCTGATCAGGAGCAAGCATATTTATGAGTAATTCTATCAATTGTAGAAGGATTAGCAAAAATTTGAGTCCGAGAATCTGATGATGCAGTATGTAAAAAGAAAAAAGTCTCTCCCATAAGAAAAAAGAATGCACATGTGCAAACATGCCCACACAGACCAGGGGAGTTAGATATCTGGGAATGTGAATGTCATTAAACATCTCCATGCATTTTAGAAAATACACATTTTAGACATCGAGTTAGAAAGCAAGCTGCATCCATGAAAGAAATAATTGATAAGCTGGACTTCATTAAAATTAAAAACTTCTGCTCTGCAAAAGAAAATGTCAAGAGAACGAGAAGACAAACCATGTTCTGGGAGAAAACATTTATAAAAGATACATTTGATAAAGAACTGTTACTCAAAATATACAAAGAACTCTTAAAATTCGACAATAAGAAAATAAACAAGCTGGTTGAAAAATGGGCCAAAGATCTTAACAAATGCTTCACAAAAGAAGATATACGGATGGCAAATAAGTACATCAAAAGATGCTCCACGTCATATGTCATCAAGGAAATGGAAATTTAAAAAGAGATACCATTACGCATCTATTAGAATAGCTAAAATCAAGAACAGTGACAATACTATATGCTGGTGAGATGATGGAGCAACAGGAACGCTCATTCACTGCTGGTGGGAATGCAAAATGGTATGGCCACTTTGAAATACAGTTTGGTGGTTTCTTACAAAACTGAACATTTTTACAATTGCCATTGTATTCCTTGATATTTACCCAAAAATGTTGAAAACTTATATCCACTGAAAAACCTGCAGAATTTTATGGAAGCTTTATTCATAATCGCCAAAACTTGGAAGCAACCAAGATGTCCTTCAGTAGGTGAGTGGATAAACAAACTATGGTACATCCAGACAATAAAAAGTTACTTGGTGCTCGGGGCAAAAAAAAAAAAAGCTATCAAGCCATGAAAAGACATGGAGGAAACTTAAATGCGTATTACTACGTGAAAGGGAGCAATCTGAAAAAGCTATGCACTATATGATTTCAACTACACAACATTCTGGAAAAGATAAAATGACGGAGACAGTAAAAAGATCACTGGTTGCCAGGGGATGTGGGGAGGAAGGGATGAATTAGTAGAACACAGAGGACTTTAGGGCAGTGAAAATACTCTGTATAATAACCATAATTATTGGTACATGTCATTATACATTTGCCCAATGCATAGAATGTACAGCACCCAGAGTGAACCCTGGTATAAACAATGGACTTTGAGTGATTATGATGTAGATTCCTCAACTGTAACAAATGTACTACTCCGGTGGGGGGTATTGATAATAGGGAGGTTATACATGTGTGGCAGCAGGGGGCATATGGGAAATCTTTGTACTTTCTGTTTAACTTTGCCGTAAACCTTAAACTGCTCTAAAAAAACGGTCTTTAAAAATGCAAGTTGCACTGAATTATAGAGTTATCAGCATATCTTTGATAGGTATCAAATAATGTAAGTCGATACTGTTTAAAAATTCATGATAACCTGTTTCAGGTTATTCTGTCATTATTTTCATTTCAGTGTCAGCAAAAGCAAAATAAGATAGGACATTGGTGTTCACTAAAAAATCCCACGGTTTTAATTTAAGAGGATGCAGGGTTTATATTCTAGTTAAATTACTACATAATCTTCTAAAAAACATTCAACATTATATGCAAAATGTAATTGGCTTCTTGTTTAATTACATAAAAACTGACTAATGAAATGAAATGGATATTCATTTTATTAAACTATGCTTTTGTGGTTAGTTCATCATTGAAATTGGCATGGACCTAAGGGGAATTGGTATTCCAGATGCAGTCTACTAAGTAGGTTACCATCTTTCCTGCTTAATGTGAATGCTTTTGAAGGTCTCTATAGATAGATCATGTTTCATTCAAAATTGTAAGGTACTTCAAAATAAAGTTTCAGTAATGACACATAAGAATGAAGCTGCAATGCATCTTTATAAGAGCAAATCTTTATAAACAAAGAATTAAATCTCTAGAAAAGCCACAGTAAAAAATTATGCAAACAATAAACATAGCCCATTAAATAACAGAAGATATGTTAAAGAGCAGACTCCTGTAAGGTTCCCTAAATGTTTGTAAAAGGAATGAATTAGAGGAGCAGCTAATTTGGAGGTTTAAGGGTTTCTGTATCGTGTTAATTTTTAAAGCTTGAAAGATAGTATAAAACTGTAAAATTAGGCTGGAAAAGAGCAACAAACTATGTAACAGAGAAGAAAACCCTGGAGAGAAGGGGATGCAATGGAAGAGAAAAAGGAACTTGAGATCAGCCAGAGAGTAGCCTCAGTCGAAACAAGAGTAGGGTTTGGGTGCTGGGAGAGCTGTAGAAAGTGTGTCCAGTAAAGAGAAATAACCAAGCTCTAGCGAGTTAAGTAACAATGTGCATTGGACTTGGCCTTCAATGTCACCAAGCTTCTGTACAAAGAGGCAAAGGAATTTTATGCCTGGAGCTTCACAGTTTGAAGCCAACCTGGGCCTTTGGTCACTGCTGAACACTGGGCAGCACGGCGCTCTCCTAAAATATATGCAGCCGGGAGCCCAGTTGTCCTTTGCATCCTGACTCCATAGAGGGTAAGTGCTGGGCAGAGATCCCTGGTGGCTCCTGAGAGGTCGAAATTGAGAACTTTCTATTGATTCTGATTCTCCCTGCCTAATGCTCAGCCTCTTCTCTCATTCTGCTTTTTCCATTAATAAACTACTTTTGTTCTTTATATTTCACCTCTTCTCTCTTCTCTCTATACTAATAGCTCTCGAATCCCTACCTTCACTCTGAAACTCCAAACCAACATCTAAACCTACAAGATTTTTATGTTAGCTTGAACACAGTATAACAAAAATTAATCTCTTGCTCCTCCCCACTCAAAACAGCACTTCCAAGGCTGATCTCTTGTGATTTCTTCTATTTCACTTCTTGTGCAGGCCAGGTCAGAGCTTCATCTCAAATCCTAATGGCCACCATCTTTGACTGGGTCTTGTCTCATACCTGGGCTACAATAGATTTCTGTATGAGTTTGACCCTCCAACCCATTCTGTGTAGAATAACCAGACCCATTTTCCTAAAAGAATGATTTCATCAAACCAAGAATTACTCAGTAGTGTCCTGGGTTACCCAAGCCTCCAATCTAAAATCCATTACCACAGCAAGGACATCCTCACCATGTCCCAAAATACCACTCTCCTGAACCAGGCTTACATGGGCACTGCCAACATCTCTCACAGGCCCTGCCCTCATCAAGCTTACAATTCAAGTACTCTTAACCATTTCAGCGCCAAATATCCCTTTAGCAATCTGATGAAGAGCCGTAAGCCTTTTCTCATAATAAGGTTCTAAATTCATAAAATAAAATATAAGGATTATAAAGGAAACCAATTATACAGCAAAATAGTTAAAATAGTCTTTGAGGTCAATATAGAAATATATCAGCACCTTCATTGATGCATTAAAAGCAAGATCTAGTAGCAGTCTAATAATTACCCTAATTGTGGAGAAAGACCTCAAACAGTATTTCAAGAATCTGAAGTAACTGATATGATGCAAAAAAAATATTTGTATTTTCTACAGATGCCAAAGTCAGAGATACCACACCTGCTACATTGCTTGGTGCAATTCATAACTAAAATAAATATCAAATTTAAGATGGAGTTTAATGAAAATTTTTCCCAACCAGGTTCCTAGATTCTCTTAGTTTTTTAAATCTCATTTTAATTGCCCCTGGTCTAGTGATTTTTAGATCCGTCTCACTGGAGCCCCTACATATAGACAAAATTTTCCTCCCTAAAAAAATATATATCTTATTTTTCAAACATGTCATGCTCAATTCAATTCAATTAAAATATTCAGCAAGCAACTACTTACCATATATAAAGCATTATATCAAAGTCATAAAACCTGCGTTTAAAGATTGCACAGCCTGTTGTGGGTAACAGATCTTTAAACAAATCACAGAACAATGTACTGGATGTCATATTAGTAGTACATGCTATGTTCTAAGGAAGCAGAAGGAAAGAACCAAAAACTGTGCCTGGAAGAGTGGAGGAAAATATCAGAGGGGACAAACGATCTGAGCAAGATGTTGGGGTGTGTGTGCATAGGCATGGAGCTGTGAGATACTGACGTGGCAGGAGTTTAGGGAGCTTGAAAGGAATGACAGTTTGCAACCAGTAGATTAATAAATTCTGGAGATCTGACGCATAACATAGGGATTCTAGTCAACAATATTGTATTAAACTTTAAAGTCTAAAAGATGACATCTTAATTGTTCTCAACACAAAAAAGAAATGATAATTATGTGACATGATAAAGGTGATGTCACTGTAGTGATCATGTTATAATATATAAACATATCAAACAACACGATATACACCTCGAATGTATACAATGTTATATGTCCATTATAACTCGATTAAAAAATAAAAATTTTAAAAAGACACTTAATAGTCTAGATTATTAAATGTGCAGTAATAAAAAGAAAATTTTATTCCTTTAACTTGAAAAAAAGAAAAAGAAAAAGCAAGGGAAAGAGAGAGGGAGGAAGGCAGGGAGGGTAGAAAAGAAAAAAAGAAAAGAAAAAAGAAAGGAATAAGACCAGGAGAAGAATATGAGATCTTGGTTCCAGCCAGATATTATAAACTTAAGAAGGCCAACCCAGGAGCCAAGGAAGGGTTTTAGACAGTCCACGCTGAATTTCATCTCTTTGTTCATTCTGCTCCCTCAGCTTTGAGCACCATTCCTCCTCCCCTTTGCTAACGTATATACTGTTACTTTCTGGTTTTAGACCTAACACTTTTCTCCTCTAAAAAAAATCTTCATTGACTGCTCAGCTCTGGATGTTTCCAATTATACTAATGTTATATATCGTTGCATCTTTGTAATCCACATTAAAATACTTTTGGGCCAAGATGGGTATAAATAAATTTATATATCTTGAAATCCTTTTGGCTCTGTCTGAACAAAAAGATAATTGCTTGGCATAAGGTCAGAGTTCAAGAGGAGCTGCATGCAATGACTCAAACTCTTCAAAGATGATTTCTAGGGACATGAGCTAAAATAACTGAAGGTAAAACTACCCTTCTAGACAGGCATTAAAAGAAAATAAAAACTGGATTTTTTGAGGAGAAGCAAATGTCTCAGTAATGTTACACTGCCAAAAGGGAAAATTTGACATTTGTTTATAACGCCATTGATGGACAATCAGAAGAAAAGATCTCACTGATATAAAGGAGCAAGGGTTCTTTGAAAAAAGAAGTCATGGAAACTGCTTCTCCCTGGACATTTACTATGCTCTAATTGAGAGGCATTCAGGTACAGTGACTCAATCATAAAAGTGTTTAAGATGAATAAACTGAAGGATACTGTAAAATTCCAGCACGAAAAAATAATAATGGATTTTAGTACATCTCATCCAGTTTACTCCATGCAAAAAAATTACCAAAAGGGATATTTATGATAGAGGTGTCTATCATTTGGCTTTACATGCTTAACAAAGTTCATTAAAAGTTTCCATTTGAATTTTCTTTTCATTTTATTTTTGATACCTCTCTTAATTTTACGGTATAAAATGCATTTGTACAAACAGAAGTTTAATTTACCATATTTTGCCTATTGGAAATAGGAGTTAGTATTAAAGACAGATTAATGTGTAACCATAATCTGGTAATTAATTAGGCCGTAAAAAAGGTGTTGCCTCTATCTCGTCTGATCCTCAGTGAAATAAACAAGGTGCGTATTATTACCCTCACATTACAGATAAAGAGGCTGAGGCTCAAGGAGGCTAAGTAGCTAAGTTTTTCTTTCCTAAGAGGATTGGCTCAAGAACATAATGTAGAGGAGAAAAGCACCAGGATAGAACCAATAGAGAGAATGTGTGTGGCAGCGCCCAGTCTTAAACAATAGGTATCCTCTTCTTCTACCAGATGGTGTTTCCTAGGCAGACAAAGGAAGAGTAATATGAGACCAGGGATAAGCAATCTTTATGGACAGGTAGAACACACTAATGACAGGCACTTCACAGCTTTAAACCTAAAGTCCTTTTAAATGCATAGCAGAGGGGCATTCAAGCCGATCCCTGAGATTTGCTTTCATGGGATACAGGATCATTATATAGCCCAGCAGGAAATGCAATACCATGCAGGTTCTGGCACATTCTGACTCCCATAGAAAGCCGGAGGAAGGGACAAACATTAAATGAAAATTTTCTTCATTTTCCACAGCACCCTGACTTACTATCACTATTAATTTTTCTAAAGGGGCCAGTAGTAATGCCATGAATAAAGGGAAAGATCCATCAGTGAAATGTCTTTTCAAGGATTTCATTTTCAAGCCACTAACATAACCCAGGATGCTCTCTAAAGACATAATGTGAATTACTGCAGAACTGGAGAAGAAATTAATTCTTTGATTTATTGACTATTTTAAAGACATTCCTTTCTACTTTACCTGGATTCAAGGGCAAATATCAAATATACTCAGATCTGAAACACATGACATCCCCCAAAATAGCGAGGGTCCCCAACCATCTGGTGACACAAGCAGAGAATGATGCTATTGCTGAGGGCACAGCTGCCAGCAGGCATCATTCTAACAGGTATTTGGACAATGCTCCCCAGATTATCAAGCAATGCATTCATATCTAGTCCAACAGGAACTCACAACAAACTGCTCAACCCTAGTTAGTTAATTGTTGCTGTTATTATCATCTCTATAAACCAGGTTTAACGGATTTAAGTAAGTTATCCAAGATTTTACAACTAGAAATGTTCACAATCAGAATTTAAAGCACTCTTTCCCATTTCCAAGTCTGGTATTCTTTCTCTAGAGCAGTGTTTGTGAAAGTCTGATGATTTGGAAAGGATCACTAGGGATGGCCCTTAAAAATGCAAACCCTGAAGCCCACCCCAAAACTTCCTAAACCAATCTGTAGGGTGAGAAGCGATTCATCTGCATCTTTGGTAAGTTTCAAGGTGATTTTATGTAGGCTCAAGTCTAAGAATTACTGATCTACATCCTCAGATGGAGCTTCATACTTTGTAGACCATTGTAAAAATTTTCGTTTCAATAGTATCAAAGACTATTGAAGTATAAACTTGAGAGTTGATCTAGTGACTAAAAGCATAGAATCTGACACCAGACTGCATGGGTTGGGATCCTGGCTCTGTCACTTACGAGATAACCTTGGTCAAACTATTTAATCTCCCTGCTGCCTTAGTTTTCCCATCTGGACAATGGAGTTGTTGTAAGGTATGATAACCTTGAGAATGCATCTACAGACTTCCAACTACTGGGAATGTAAGTAATCAATTGACCTAGGGCCCTGGCCTCTGTGCTCTGAAATCCAAAGCAGCATTTGTACCAACGCCCCACCTCACACAGGCTTCTCCCTGCCAATGAAGGACACAGGAAAGATATTAAGGCAGGCCCATTTCTGGAAGACAGGAGACTTCTCTAATAGCTAATTTTGAATCAAGGCCTCTTTGCTGGTCTTGCCTAACTTTCCTCAGACTGATGGCAATCTAAACTACTTCCGCCTAACATTCCCTTCCTCTCTCTTTCACTTGAGGGGAAACTTGCACTATAACCTGATAGAACTTCCAGCCTCTTCGGGCTCCCCCCACATTCTCTTACAGGCATTTCCCCTAACAATATGCTTGCATGTTGAATCCTGTCTTGGCATCTGCTAATGGGAGGACTTAGACTGATACATAAAAATGAAGTGAGGTAAATCATAAAATATATTTAGAATCATATCTGGTACATGGTGAGTACTCAACAGGTATTTGACATGATATTATTATTATTATTACTATTGCTACTACTGTCATTACCACAATCACCATAGGAGGCAGATTTTTCTCATCATAATATCATTAATTCAATTCTAGGTAACTCTATCTACATAAAAAGGACTTTGCAGATATTCTTAAAATTAAGAATAGAAACAGGCATAATTCCTCCTCGTAAAACTGTATTTTCAAGTAAAATTAAATGACAAACTCTAAAGCACAATGAAAATGTCCATAAGTAATAACATCTGTTTCCTCACCCCCAACCCCTCTCCTTGGGGACAGTGTCTTATTCATCTTCACAGCTCCAGCATCTCTCACAGTGGCTGGGTTGTGGTAGATGTCCATAATTATTTGTTGAATTGAATTGTTAAATTGTGTAGCTCATTCTGAGGCTTGCAGTATGAGAGGTAGAGGAGTAATTATTTATCAAGTGATTTATTTTCCATCACAAATCTTAGAGCCCTTTGAAATTGAAATACATTTTATGGATTAAGTACAATGAGTCATTTTCCCAAAATGACAGTGTAAATCACAGTGATGTCTCTGTTAGAGAATCTATAGGCTCATCTAGACTTATGCCTGTACCTACAAGTTGCTAAATTGGGAGTAAAATTTAAATATAAAGATATTTAATTTTTTAGAAAGAAAAGATATCTCTTCCAAAATCTATATGATGTTTGACTATGATCACAAATAAAGCATCTAGACACATATAGAAATAAAGACATCTATCTAAAAACAAATCAAACCACAACAACAAAAAACCCTCAAACCTCCAGGTTTTATATTAAATTAGGCCTGGCAATTGGCAACGAACCAAAACAAAATCAAAAATGTCCTGCCAAGAATATCAAGTGATCATGCCATTAAATCCTTTATCAGAAAAAAAAAAAAAATCATTCATTATCACCATTAGCAGAAGGCCTAAAGGGAGGGTAAAAAAAATAATTAGTATACAGCCACTATAATCATGTTTTCCATTCACATCTGTGGCTGAATACAAAAATTCTATGCATCTAAAAATCATTCTATCTGGTATTCTGAGTTTTGAAGAAATGGGCAAAAACTTACAAAGGCATATTGAATAAAAGGTATATTGTCATGTCAGATCATCTGAATATCAACCAAAAAATACTCTCATTTGAAACCATAACCCTACGTTTGTGAAATAGACAATATTGTAGGATGCATTTTTTAAATTAAACTAGAAATGCTTTTTTTCATGATCCAGTAGTTTTGCCTTTGGGGGTGAAATAGTCTACGGGAACTATGTGCCTCATGAAAATGTTTTGAGTAGACCCCAGTGAAAACTCCATGATATATCTGTGCTGTGCTCAAGATAAACAAACAAACAAAAAAAAACAGCCACTGAGTTTCAACATCAATATTTGGAGCATATAGAGCACACTAAGGCCTCTTGGCAGGGTCAGAGATGGGGAAAGAGGGGCTGCAACAGGAGGGACTGCCAAGGAGAAAACAGGAAGTGTAGGAGGATAGACGCGAGGGAGAACATGAAGAAAGTTTCGCATAAAAGTTTCACTCTGACATATTTTCAGACAGTTAAACCAACTATTCCACAGGTCAGACTCTCAATAAAATGTTAAAACATTTGTTTCATTATCTTTCTTTTTCTTCTTATCCCAAAGATGTTGAGGACTAATTTGAGGCTCTCGGGTTTTCTCGCGTGCTAAATGGTCACCCTGGCATTTACATCAGGCTGAGAGACTTGCTTAAATCTCTGGTCTCTGTCTTGGTTCCCAGGAAATTTTTCTTTTGTGATGCAGCTACTTCAGCAGCCACCACATATGACTCCTTGTGGAGACCTTCTTCACGCCTTCCTGCAAACAAACTCCCCTCTGATGGGTAGAAACTCAATCTTCTGTGAAGCAATTTGGTTTCCAAGCTTCTCAGCTCTATGCCTCTGTTGGCAGCTGAATGGCAGTGGTATTGCTATGATGGCATAATTCAGACCATCACTTAGGGATTCTGGCTGTGACACTCAACCCTGAATCCCGAGTAAACCAATTTATGGTGAGAGCTATGGAAGAAGAGAGAGGAACACCCACAACTTTAGATGCCTACCATTTTCTCTTTCCAAATAATTTTCTTCAACCAATATTCTGCTTTTCATTCTTAGTGATTTTCCCCCCTCAGCTATAAAGATTTTTGACATTAAAAAGTGTATCTGATATGTTTTTTAACTTGAAAAGCAATCTTTTTAACTTGAAATCTGTTTCTTATTTTTTTTATATAAGTAACAAAATATAGCAGGGAGCAATTAGTGAAAAAAAAAAAAAGGGAATGGCCTGTCTTTTGTATATGCCATTCAATATTACTTGGAGAATGGCATTTGCTATACATGTAAGTGCTAAAATCAGTGACTACAAAAACTCAGCATATTCGCTCACTCCCCTGGATTCAAGAGAATTGTTACTGTTATAGAAACAAGACTTTGGGCTTTCCTTCTCACACAAAACAGGCTTCTAGTCACACTGTGAAGTGGGAAAGGGTTCTTTTCATAGCTTCTATCCTTCTTCAACATCACCTACATAGTGGGCAGCTCTTGTTTTGCCTTTTTACAACCAAGGACTTCTTCTCATGTCCACAGGACCTCACATTTCCTGAGGGATTTGTTCTTTCCTTACTTGTAGCTCGGTGCTGTGTGAAGGGCTGCAAAATAGTACAATGACACTGGAAAACTGTTTGGCAGTTTCTTATAATGACCCAGCAATCCCACTTCTAGTTGTTGACCTTTCTGCTTCCAGTTATTCACCCTAGGGAAATATAATCTTATGTTCACACAAAAACTTGTACACAAATATTTACAACAGCATTATTTGTAATCACTAAAAGTTGGAAATACCCTATTGTCCTTCAATGGGTGCATGGATAAACAAACTGTGGTGTAGCAATACATTAGAATGACATTCAGAAATAAAAAAAGAAATGAACTTCTAATACATACAACAACATGAATGAACCTCAAACACATTGTGTAAATAAAAGTATCCAGGCTTAAAAGGTTAAATACTGTATGTTCCCATTTCTATGAAATCCTGGAAATAATACTACTAGTTCAGAGATCGGTAGTTGCTAGAGGTTAGAGATGAAGGTAGGATTTGACAACAAAGGCATAGCACGTAAATTTTTGGAGTGATAAAACTGTTCTGTATCCTGATTGTGTTGATAAATTTGTCAAAATTAACAGAACTGTATACCAAAAAAGGGGGAGGGGGAGTGAATTTTACTGTATGTACAATTTAAAATGTAAATTTTTTAAAACATGCTTTATAATGTTGGCCCTGACAATATCTTGCTAAGTGATCTTGGACATGATATGTCACCTCTTTGAGATCCAATTTTCTTAGATGGAATATGAAAGAATTGGCCTAACTTCTTTTCCAAATTTAGCTGTCTGTAATTGAAATTATACCATGCAAATACCTATCATTCTCTAAACAAGCTTAGCACACACTCTACAAAAGGAAGTCATTCAGAGTTTATAATGTTTTTTTCTTCGGCAAGGATTCTGATCAGCCCAATGGAGCATCATCATCATCATCATCATCATCATCATCATCATCAACTTTGAGCTCTCTACACTGCCTGAATTCACCAGATAATTTAATACTACAGACTATGAGGCCCACCAAAGAACACAAATAACTATACAATTGCAATTATTTCTGTCCTATAGCAGAGTTTCCAAAGAGAAATAAAACACTTAGGGGAAAAAATATACAGTGAATTTTTCACCCTCAGGGAATAATATAGAATCTATGGATATGCCAACACTGCATAAATATTAACTCCATCACTCAGAGCTCTGCTTCACACCCTGTCATTTACACTGTGGATTAAAACACAAGATATGCCTGTCATGGTGATGTAATTTTTTGCAACATTGTTATTTTTTTTAATTACACAGATTTGTGGAATAGAGTTTTAACAGGGAACAAAATCTCTCCTTCCAGGAAAGTAGAGCCTGCAAGTCAAAAACGAATGTTTCTAGTTCTCGGTCAGATTTAGAAGGCTAAGAAAAAGGGGCAAATTTTTTGAAAAATCAGGATCACAGTTATTCCACTTCTAAGTATTTACCTCACTATGAACCACATGCAAAAATATTCCCTGTAGTAGGGAAAAAATTATTTGTAATAGTGAAAAATTATAAGTACTCTAAATGTCTACCATTAAGGGATTGGCTAAATAAACTGTATAATATGAAAAGCAAACAAATGAATTAAAGCTATAAACATCAAAATTGATAATCCCCTAAGAAATATTGAGAGACAATTTTATATTGTAGAATGTCATTTCTTTTTTAAAAAAGACACACACAATAGTTCTATACATCATCAGCAGATATATACTAGAATTGTTTTGAAGAGTACATTCATAAATTCATAAGAAAGGTTGACTTTCAAGAGAAGAGGAAGGAACTAGGTTTAAGACAAAAGAGGCCTTAAAGGAAAATGTATTTATGTATTATTTGTATAATGAAAAATTACTTTTAAAAAGAAGACCCAGTGAAGAGTACCAAAGAGACTTATGTTCATCAGGAAATTTGCGCAAGGTCACTTAGAAAGGCTCTAAAGACACGTGACCTGGAGAAACAGTGTCAAATAATGGAATGGTCAGCCTTGCCACGGAAGGCTTTCCTCGTGTTCCAGGCTATTTTAGAATATTAATCTGGGAGCTGCATTTTAGAAATTAGGAGTCCATTCTACATTGTTCTTAAGACACCAAAGAGGCCTGAAATGATCTATAACATTAAAAGTTCAAGTCTTTTGAGAAGATAGCTATTTAATTTCACTCTCACCACCACCACCCCTTACTCTCTCAGCCCACATCCTTCACCACCCAATGGCCCCAAACCACAGAATGACACATATTCACTTTTAAATTTAGAATGAATGAAAACTAACTTTGTTTAAGAATACTCTCATACCCTTGGAATAATGAGAAGGATCCCGCAGTGTCACAAAAGCAAAATTGGGAAGGTACCAGCTTGTATCGTTGCCATGGGGATCTGCCTCCTGTAACAATGCAGTTCCGGAGAAAGCAGGAGAAAGGGGAGAAATCTCAGAAAGACTGTAAATAGGGCAAGACAGAGTCACAAAGTAAATAATCCCAGGGGTCAGGAGCTTTGCTTTCCCCTGTCTGTCCAGGCAACATGACACATAAGGAAGAAGAAGAAAATCTGTGATGGTCATCAGGTTGTAACGAGTCCACTCTGTTCAATCCATTTTGCAAAATTAAGTGCAGGTGGAAGAGGAGCAACTGGGAGGTGAGAACGTCTTTCTCTGCCATTGTCCAGACCTGGTCACTGACCCACAACGTGATTACAGTGCAGGGTCCAGAAGCACTGCTTTCCTCTTTGCCGTTAAGAGCATCAACACCTCTAAGGAGGTATATTATGTTTCCCAATTTTAATTTTAGCATCTACACTTCGGCAATTTGCATTTAAATGTGTTGTCAGAGAACTTCCAGAAATCTTTAATAGGAAGACCGATTTGCATTTTAATATACTGTTAAAGAATTTCAAAACATCTTTTTTTAGTGTGACTACATAGTACCAGAGGAATGGCCACTGTTAAAGAAATTATAATTACCTGGGTACAATTTAAACAGAGCTGGCTTTCAGAAACACCTTGGCTTTGTTGGACTTCGTTAAAAGTTCTTTCTAAAACAGAAGTCTGAAAGAAAAAGGAAACCTTCTGACCTGGAGCCCCTAAAGGTAGACGTGATACCACCGGTACAGATATTCAAGCAGAGGGTTGGGGTAGGGTAGTTATAAGAAAGGCAAATCCTCTGAAGGAAGAAAGAGGAAGGTAGAATTTTCTTTCTTGTTCCTTGCCAGTGCACCATTTCTTCTCTGCTGAAGTTGGGAAGCTGAATTCAGAGACAGGTAGAGTCCCAAAAACGTATAGAGTGAATGCTTCTGCCTACCTTTCTCATCAAATCTTTTCACAAGAGTAATCATAACCCTGAATGGACACATCGGTTTTTGTGGATTCTGGAGAAATACTGATGAGGTAACCACTTCATGTACAAAACGATAAAAAATTATACATCTAATTCCCTTTGCCTCCTTCTCCTCGATGACTCCAGGTTACTATGCCACAGACTGGCATTTCAAGCTTTCTTGAATCTATCTTCTACCTACTTTTCCATCTATTAATTGCCTATTTCTATAGTAACCTTTAACCTAACCAAACTACTTATTCCTACACACCTTGGCTCACTGAAGACTTCCCACTGTGAATGCCTCACAGAGGCATTGAGCTGTATTAAAGGAAGAGACAGAGAAGGAGGTAGAGAAAGAAGACAGAAAAGAGGAGGAGGAGAAAGAGAAAGAAAAAAAGAATTTGAAAGAGAATGAGGAGAAGGACCAGGTGAAAGAGAAAAGGAAAAGAAAATCCAGATATTCTATCTCTTGAAAAACCTTTTAACCTTCCTCCTTAAAATGCCTATGTAGTTTTAAATGAGTAACATCTCTTTTTATTGAAGAAAATTCCCTTTAGAAGCCTCTGGATGAGTTTATTTTGCAAATAATACTTTTGTACTGTTAAAAGAAGAAAACAACTGACCAGAAATGGAGTTGCTTAGGCTAAGCCCTACGTCACCAAAAGGAGACTTAATTATAGTTTTGGGTCTCTCAGAAATGGAATCTTAAACCAGTCAAATCAGGAGTCACCTGATCAGCACTAGTTAGGCAATCTGCCTGATAGGCCCCTGCCATTCCATAAAGGAAAGAAACCTTGCAAAAATCAACCTGCTCTTTTGCTTAATATAACTTTCTTGTTCCCACTCCCTTCTGCCTATAAAAGTCTTTCTTTTTCTACAGCTCCTCAGAGCTCCCTTCTATCTGCTGGATTAGATGCTGCCTGATTTAAATTGTTGTTTTTTTTTTTTTTTGCTAAAATAAACTCTTAAAATGTTTAATTTGCCTCGGTTTATCTTTTAACATTTCAGAGAGATATCTGTTAACAAGCAGAAAAGTAAAAACTCGAAGTCATGTCAGTTCAACTTGATCACTATAGACCTGTCACTTCAAGGAAAGAACAGCATCTAATTTGACAAACTGTCTCACTGTTTTGCCTCCTCCACTGGTCACTCGCAGCCTCTGTGGGAATCTTGCATGGCAAATCAAGGATATATGAAGAGGATAGCACCTACCCATCAAATACAACCTACAGTGATGGAAAGCAGAATGAAAAACAGAAATATACACAGCCACAGCTTCGAGGTAGAAACCAAGAAGCGACTGCTCATTTATTCAATTAATATTTGCTGCCTGCCTTCTGCATGCCAGGCAGAAGAGCCTCACAAAGCAAGTGTGTTAAGACAAGACAGGATAATTGAGAGCAGTCAGCTTTTTAAAGTGCTTCCCATGGGTCATCCCTGCCCTAAGCGCCTTCCATTTATTAACTTAATCCTCACAGTAACCTTCTTAGGTAGGAACAATTGTACCTGCAGCTGATAAGTAAGGAAACTGAAACACAGAAGGGCTAAAGCAGGTGCTCAGTGTCACGCAGCCTCTATGGGGTGTGGCCTGGATTCAAGCCGGGCTGTCTGACTCAGAGCCCACACTTTTACCACAAAGTCAACCCTACTCCTCTTCTCTGAAGATCCACCATCTTTGGCAAATACTTTGAATCTCTCCTTGGCGGTGATGATGAAATTTCCTGACTCATCCACATTTTCTTGCCTGTTGCACTTGTGACTAGAGAAAAAGATTTTATGATTAGGACATGTGATAAGTTACATGTGTCAAGAAACACAAATCAGTGGATTAAAATGCTATGGAGAAAATTCGTGCTTAATAATGAGCAGATGGACTAAAATATTTTTACCATGGGACAGGGAATATAAGCCAGCAAAGAGGTTAAATAAAGAATTGATTCAATGGCCTCTTCCCAGAGATGAACGCAGTGTCCAACTGCTGGCTGTTGAGAAAGAGAAAATAGAAATCCTGAGTGTGCTTCGCTGGGTTCACATGCTTTGTGCATGTTGCCCATTAGCATGACATCGAAGCTGAAATTTTACACAGTAGGTGAGCAATAACAATAAATTCATTTGTGTGTGTTACTGATTTTTTTCCAAAAAAGGAAAAAACATACTGAAGTTGGAGAAGGCTGTCCGATCAAAGCCTTGATGTTTTTCTATTAAGAAATTATTTTTTAAAAAGCCCATTAGATTCTCAGGCTTTGGAGGTGATTGTACAGTTCTTGATAAAACATGACCCAGGTGAATTATTTATAAAGCTGCAGGAAACTGCAAACTCTGGTGAACAACTTTTTTTGATGTCCTCATCTCCTGGAGGGCTGATTTAGTGTCACCCTCTGCTCCCTTCTGCTGCAGATATTCTAGGCTCTCTAAGGCTACAGCTGCCCATTCTCCTCAAAAGGCAGCCCAGCTGCCAACTGCCAAAGAGAGAAAGGCAAAGTATGGGAAGGAGGGATCCAGTCAAGATGTCTCTCTGAGCCTCTAGTTCCCCCAGCTGCCAGATGGGTGAAGAGAGGTTAGGCAGTGACAAAAGAAGATTGAAGACAATGAACACACATACATATAAATATATGTTGTCATTTTCTAAACAGAGCCTAAAAGTGTTAATACTGTCTGTTCACTCACCAAGCCTCTTCTCAAATCTTGAGAGGCAACTCACTAGGGAAAATCTGTTTCATAATCCCAGGAACACACATGGATTATGTCTGTTTGTTTGTTTTTAAGTAATGTTACTATCATCACACCACACAAAAGAATCTGAATCTGCACTACTAGAGTTTTCCTTTTTCATATATGAAGCCCTCTTTGAGGACATGTAACTTCCTTTCTATTCTGTAGGAATAAAACACAACGCATTGGCCTCAGACATATCTAGCTTTGAATCCTAGTCCCATCACTGTATGAATTTGACACATTAACATTTTTGAGCCCGTTTCCTCAGTGAGGCAGTATGGATAATAACAACTACTGGAATTGGTATAATAAGTCACAGTACCATACACATCTTGGGTGTTTAGAAGTAGAAGTTATTGTAATGATGGCTCATTCATTCAACAATATTAAAGAGTCTTCCCAGAACCAAGCACTGTTTAAGGAACAGAGAACACAGGTGACTTCATGGAATCCTAGTCTTCGTGGAGGCTACAGTCCTTTGAATTGCGTGTATTCAGGTTAGGCAGAGCTGGTGGGGATGGACAGAGTGTTTCAAGGTCACAGGTTAACCCCTTAGCTTCAATGTTTCCTGATGCAGCGCTCTAACAACATCACGTAATCCCAACCTCTCTCACCTTATGGCATCAAAATCAAGTGATGGCGTAGTCATTCTCCTGAACAGAGAAATCCTTAGGGAGGGAGAGGAATCTGAAGCTGCCCGTGGCGTAGCAGGTTATGTTGGTGTGGAGTACTTGTTCTTATTGCTGTTGTCGTTGTAGTTGTTGTTTTCTAACAATCTGGCCTGTTTGTGTTCAGGTAATAATGTTACACCTTGCTAACGTTCTGCTTTGGGAAAAAAATGTAAATAGATATTTTCAACACCTGTACTATTCTTGTGGCTAATCATCTCCCTACACCTGTTGGCATGGTATAGCAATAGAACCAAGGCCATTTCCTCTTGCTGAAAATCAGAACACAGCTCAGTCTGCTATGTTTTTATTCTTCCACAGCAGAAAGGTAAGTTTTTGAAGAGCTGGAACATGTATGTCTCTAGCAAGAAAAGCAAGGGTTTAAAATGCATGATTTCCAAAAGGAAGTTTCACTTGTCTCATTATAACTGATTGAAATTGTATGAAATCTATTTAGTAAAAATGCATCTTAAATTACTGGATAAGTAATTTTGAGTAAATTAAACTTTTAAGTACACAAGGGAAGATTCAATACTAAAAGTCTTTATATTGTTGTTTTTAATAAACAAAACAATATCCTTTTTATTTATTTTACGTAAATTCACATTTACATATTTGTTAACATTTTGAGATTCAAACTTATATTTCTAAAGGTACAAAATAAGAAAAAAAAGCAATTCACATCTTTAATGTATTTTTCCCTGAATTGTGTTATTCAATGCTTTTTACTTTTTAAATATCTTTATGCTGTTATGTATTTTCTGGGATCATATTCTGACAATAAGCATGCATAATCTTTATAATGAGAAAAAGATTATAAAAATAGATAAAAGTAATATATGGCATTTATTTCTCTAAATTAATTTCATATGAATATTTTCAAAAAACTGTGGACCCTCAAGGTAGACTCAGAAACAAGGCTGGGAGTCATTTGATTTAGTTTCCCAAACTTTAGTCATTTGTACATCAACTTCATGCTTTTTTGCCAAAATCTGTATATGACCTTTATCATATATGTCTTAAATCTTATATTTTTTACTTCAAAAGATTAACCGAAAATGAAATTTTACATCCCAATCTTCCCTGGAAAATGATAACTTCACATAAAAAAAAGGAAAGCATAAAATAAATATAATTAACATAATAATATTAAATTCTAGGCAAACACCATTTCCTATTCGAAGGTTCTGATCTTGAGGTTTCTTCACTTTTCATTTAAAAAGAACAATTGGTAGAAATTTGAGGGGGTTAAAGATAATCTAGCACCAAACTGAAAGTTTCTCTTTGTAATAATTAGAAATGCTAAAGTAGACTTGAAAAGGAAATTATATTATGAAAGTGTGGATCTGTATTATTTAATCTTGATGCCCTTGCTATTTACAAATATTTCCTATGCTATTATATCTCCCATGCTTGGGAATCATTGTTCTAAATAGCTCAGGCAAATGGAGTACTAGTGATTTCTAAAAGATCTCCAGAATTGGAAAGTTCACAATTTTGTTTATAATTCCTTGCAATGATTATCGAGGTGACAATACATCCTAGTTAGTGGGTTCAGTACAACTTTACACTCTTGTTCTAGCATAATCACTAATCACATTCCCTTTTACTCTCAAATGTGTCCTGATTTGGGACAATCCACTATAGTCTCCAGGTTGATCATTTATCTATCCATCATTTTCTTGAGCACCTATTCTGGACCTGGCTCTGTGATGATGACTAGAAATACAAAGGTGAGTAAGGTAGTTCCCAGCCCTCAAAGAACTCAGGAATGGATGATCAGGGCAAGAAGGATAGGGGATGCACTTAATGACAATACAAAGTGATAAGAGTCACACATTGGTCTATGCCATGTGCTAATGGGATCACAGGGAAGAAGAACAGAAGAATCAAAGAAACACTGCAGGTTCCTCAGAGAAAAGAGCAAGACCAGCTAATCAGTGATGTAAGAAACACTGAATTGGCTCCACAGAGGCAAGTAGTTCTTTCCCTTTTAAAACGTCTTACTTTGTGTCCCTGTGCATCGTGCTCAGGAAACTAGTGTGGTAAGGATTAAAGTGAAAAAAAAACACACCACTTCCTACCCATATTTCTTTAGTGATTATAAGGCATAAGAAAATCTGCCCTGCCTGGTGAATCTTGTAATATGTAGAGACAGATAAAAATGTTAGCAGAGGAAGAATATTCTCCACAATTTACTAGTTTTAAACATAAATCAGATTATGTTACTTCCTTGCTTAAATCCTTTCATGGATTGATCACCATTCTCAGAATAAAATCCACACTCCTTCTCATGGCCCACGAGCTCTGCCCTTCCTCTGCAGCCACATCTGCTGCTAGTTTCACTCTAGTTCACTAAGCTTCGGTCATCTTCAAAAATGGCAAGTTCTTACCCACTTCAGATCTTCTCTTTATCTTTGCTGTTCCCTCTGCCTGGAGCACTCTTCCTTTAGAACATTAAAAGTCTGACTTAGTCTCATGCTCTAGGTCTCAGTTCAAATATCACCTGCTTAGCGAGGGTTTCCCTGATCCATTCATTCCTACCCACCTCACCTAGCTCATTACACGTGTCATCTTCATAGCATATCTGATTCTTCTTTGGCCACAGCACATCTGATTCTTGTTTACTGTATGTCTTTCCCATGAAGGGAGGAGCATGGCTGTGTCTAGCACAGAGAGTAGCAGCAAAATAAGTGTTTAATAAATATTTGTTGACTGGATTAACAGAGGAGTTGGAGGAATGAAAGAAAATGTGGCCAACTATTTAATCAAAGTGATTCATACAAAATCTTAAAAACAGTCACGTTCTATTCTCACTCAGCTTTTGGGGCAGATAAAATAAGAAAGAGAAGGGCTGAAATCTGGATGTCCAGGTATGTGGGTGCTTGCTGAGGTCGAGAAAAGGCCAACTGGCAGGAGCACTGCTGTAAAGATTAAAGATTTTTCATTCCTCCAGTGGTACCTGCCACTAGATCTGCAATGAGGCTGCAACATATTGCACTTTGAATATCCTTTTCCAGATTACACAAAGGACTTCTCGGGTGACCTTGACTAACCCATGTAGGTAAATTTCTGTTTCTTAAATGAACCATCTCTATGGAGAGAAGTGATGATGAGGCTAGTTAATTTACATTTGTAAAAACACTTCGAAATCTCTAGATGAAAGAATTTCTGCACAGAGGTACAAAGAGTGAAGTAATAGGTTGGGTCAAATTATACCCTTTTATGGAAGCAGAGAGGGAGCAGGCAGGCTTGAAGACACTTAGGAGGAGCCTCTGGCACATTATATTTCAAATTAATCTGCTAAGAAAACTCCTTATTTTCAGTGCAATGAATGTTTGAATCACACGCACAAGTTATTATTCTAGTAATTATTTTCCTTTAATATTTCTCTCACAAAGTCGCAGCTTTGTGTAAAGGGAATCTTTAGAAGCATTTATCCATGAGGTTTTCCCTCTGTAACTCTTTACTTGTTAATTTTTACCTTATATCAGTGATACTCATTTCCTAAGGATGACAGTCTCTATTGCTGAGCTGATTGGGTCCCAAACAGGGTCATTTCATCAATTCTAGACAAATGTTTATGAGTTACAGTCAGAGATTAGAATAAACTCAGAAAGGAGAAAAAATAATTTCAAAGAAAGCTGCCAGTCTATGAGTTAATTATACCATTTATTAAAATGGCATTAATAGTTATTTAAGAAATATCAATAGAACAGAATATTTTCTTAGGACAATGATCTCTTTCAGCAAGGTAAATACGAACTCAAAGATAAGACATTTATTAAAAAACTGTCAGAGTCAAAGTCAAGCTTAAAAAAACCAAGCAACCATCTTTTTCAATGTGCTACATTAATTATGTACTTATGATGTACCCAAATGACCATATAGCTTTCTTTGTTTTTCTAAACCTTGTAATTTTGTTTAGAGAGGGATGTGGGCAATAAATAAGTTTATTACTTATTCTCGGGGAGTAGGGAGGATTGATTTGCTTTTACTATATCCTATTCTTCCTGAAAGAAGACTGAGCTCCTTGACCCTTTCAATGGATCCAGACAAGAGACCTTGCCCTGGGGAACTGCTCCTTCTGAAAGCTATAGATCTTGATGTTCTTTCTCTGTTCATCATATCTCTTTTGGATTTTCTTTAACTGCTTTACCTCTGAATCCTCTTCTTCCTCAGGAGATAGCTGGGCCCCTTCTAGCTGCTCAGATGCCATGCACAGCTGAGTTCTTTCCAGGTCAAGCCCTGCACGCTGTCAGTGAGCACACACCAGCTCATTGCTGGATGCATCCTACACTACATCCATGATTCTGGTTATATGACTACTTCACATGAAGCCACAAAAGAGGGACACCCACATACAGCCTTAGAACTCAGGATTTCCTCTTGTCCCCTTATACATGAACTGTGTGAACTATATATTTACTTCAAAGTTTTCCCAGCTTTTGAACTAGTTATCTTAAGAGATGCCTCTCACTTCACACTGGCTGTAAAGATGGAAGGCAAAAGCCCTAAGGACTGATTTGTAAACTCCTGGCCCTCTCGATTCATCACCTTGATACTATAGCACTGAACATTATGACATGACAGAAAACAGTTGCATTACTAAATTATTCTGGGCAAGGCATCCTAAACAGAGACTGAGGGACTATAAAGAAAATGGTTGGCATTCCAAAATAAGTGGCTTTTTGATGACTGCATGGTCTTCTCTAGTTTTTGACAGGACACCAATCTGTTCTGTTTGACTGGCAAAGAGCTCGATGGACTTGACTTGAAAGAAAGCAACTCAGGGTATCATGACCATCACCTACTCAGCCAATATCAAATATTCATTGAGTATCCACTGAGTGCAAAGCATGTTACACTATATACATGCTAAGAAAATACATCTTTCTCTTTAAGTAAAGGCACGCTTTAAAGGGTACATCGAACAAATGGAAATACTCATTTTTCAGTCACTATATGTAAATAGACATCTTTAGGGGGTATATATAGAGGAGGTTAGTTACAAGGTCTACAAATGGACACATCTTTGCATCTAGCTACTTGCTTGGTAAATTTTCTCAGAATCCTCTACATTTAGAAATGACATCAAAATCCTGTAGGGGCCGTAGGAAAAAAAATAGGATATACCATTTGTTTAGAAGAACATCTCAATTTGATGCTGATCAAGCAGCATCTATGTTCATGTCTAACCTGCTAACCTACTGACTGTTCTCATAACGATATGCTTAGTACTTTCTTCTAAGGCTCACCAGCAGTTTTCAGGTAAAAGTGTGATGTAGGAAGAGCAAGGCTTCAAGACAGATAGACTCGGATTTGAGTTCAGCTTCACCACTTACTTAAGAGTCCTCTCTATAGGTAAATGACTAAATCTTGCTTCCATTTTCTCATCTCTAAAATGGGTATAATAGTATTGAATTCATATAGTCGTGCAGGGGAAATGAGGTTAAGTATAAAAAGGCATAGCTGCAGAAAGCCTGAGAGTAGTAAGTATTCGGGAAACATGAGTAATTTCCTTATTTTCAACCCTTAGAATTAAAGTATACATGTCAGTGAATGAAGGACACCAGACTTTTAATAATTGTGATCGCTTTCTCCTATGAATTTGTGCATATTGCACTTAAAGTTCATTTTAATTTCATGGTGATTATATGTAATCATTTATTATCTCTTGTGATATTTAATACTTCACTCATACCAAACAATGGTTATACATTTAACCATCCTAGATACTGTCTCTCCAGCTGAATGAAAGGTCCTTGAGCACATGGCTTGTTAGCATCTTTTATAAATGCATTTTTAGTATATTTAAAATTTTCAATATACATTTTTCTAATAACTAACTTGAATTAATAAGGTAAATGCCTATGGTCAAATCATAATACCTATCTACTCACTTATTTGTTTTTTTTTGAAGGCAGGAAACTACAATTCATAGGTACTTACTGAAGGTCCAGTGTATGTGGGACACTGTCATTATATAGCCGTTCTTCTAGTCTCATTGGCCACTATGTCTTGATCTTACTCATTTTAGCATTCCTAAAATGCAGCATTACATCTCCTTGTACAGAGAAAATATTCTATATATGTTTGATGCATAAAAGAATAAATTGTATAAATGTTGGTGAAATTGAAATATTTGAGTATAGCTCTGTGACTTAAGTGGATGTAGCTATAGTCAAGGGGAAAATATGGTTGCAGATTATCTAAACAGCTTCAGGCAACCTGGATCTTAGCAGCTCTTCCAGCGTGGGGGTGCTGATAAGTGATGCTGTCATCCCAGGTAAAGCCAGTCCCAACACTGCACTGCTCATCATGCTGATTCCCAAAAGTCTAACAAGAAAATATGCCTAAACCTCTGATTAAGCCATAGAATACAAAGAAGAGAAATGGTTGTTTGAAACTGTTTTAGGATTTGCAAACTTGAAGTAAATGTTCGGCTTTATAGGTCACTAGCTATCGGAGTCCTCAGTTGAACTGGTCCTACCTCGCAGATGAAAAGTGACTCCTCTCATGATTCATGAACATTTATAAAAAGCTTTTTCTTACATTTCAATGAAATCAAGGCTCCTCATTGTGGTGGTGGCAGGGCTGTCAGAAAGAAAACAATTCCTCGAATTCGATTATTTAACATTCTACTTTAGAGGACATCGGGGTAAATAATGTAATGCACACACCCCTGCCCTCTAAGAACTTACAGTCTAGCAGAGATTCAGATACATATAGAAATAACTCAGTATAATGTAGAATGATAAGAACCTCCCCCCAATCTGAATGATTATGATCCACACATTACTTTACAAAAAGCAAAATTTATTGCCACATTGCTGACCTTGCATTTTCTGATTTCTCACTACTGCCTACTCAAGAATTATTATTTGCTTAGAGATTTTGTGGTATCATAAAACATCTTCTCAAGTTCTGTGTGGAAGATGTTGATCATACCTATTATCTAAACCTCTACTTTACCTAATATATAATCCCACCAATGGCTCATATTTGTCACATGCAATAGCATTAAAGTCCTAAAGTTTCTAGTAAACAACAATTTTCCTCTAGGGACATGATGAATTACCCCTAAATGCCCCATTTTAGTCACTAGATCTTGCAAGACTTATTGTTGCTTTAATAGTTTTGTTAAGAAGTCACGCCTCTTCGTCTAGCCCCAGGGGGAGTCAGGCAGACAGACTATCATTATTAAAAGATTCCTTGGGGACTTTTTGGAGGCCTCAGCTACTAGTCTTCCCTAATATTGTCCTTCTAAATGCAGCACAGGAAATAATGAACTTATGGACGTAAATGTATTTTCTGTTCCTAAAAGCTAAACTATGGGCGATTCTATTTGCATAATCCTACACAGATGTACCTCAGAAGGATGTTCTGACAAACTTTCTCTTAGCACCAGACTTTGCAATCTCATTGATCATTTGTGTTTTTTCAAATGGAAAAAAAACAGGCCAAGAGAAGTCAACTGTTTTGGCCAAGGTCACAGTGTTGAGAGTAACTGAAGGGTTTCTTTGGTTTTAGACTCCAAATACTAGGAATAGAATATAGAATGTGGTATTTGTATTTCTGCAAAGAACTATCATTGTACTTTTTTTCTTTTTTTGTCCAAATGATGCTGTACCTATTCCCATAGGCAATTCCTAATCAGTGAAGAATAAAGTGGATTTTAAGAAAGGAGGCATCTAGATCTGAAATGTCTGGATTTGAACTCAGATAATAGCAACATAATGGCCATTTTATCCAGTGAAGGCTTGAAAGGATCCCAGTACAATGTGCGGGGGCAAAAAAAACAGATGCAGTCCCAGCCTGATATTTATGGTATTAATATCTCCCTGGGTGATTGTGTATAAGCCAGGAAATTGCTTCTCTAAACACTTACTTCAACCTATAAGTATCTGGGTGACTTCAGCCAAGTCACTTAAATCTATAAGTCTCCATTTTACTATCTATAAAGCAGTCTGACATTCTCAATGGATTTTATTTGCTCAAAACCCCATGACTGCTTTAGGGTTTCTTCTTCACTAAATGTTGGTAGTTTTACATGCCCCTCGATAGTCTGATGCAAAATGAAATGATTTCAGCATGAACTCTGAGCACTAGGTATGTCAAAGGTGATCTGGCCTCTTCACTCAGTATCAAAAACTAGCTGGCGCAATAGTCAACACATTCAAAAGAGGAAGAAGCGTTCTGGTTGGGTTGCCAGTTTATTCTCAATCTCAAGGAGAGTGATTTATAGACAATGGAGTGAGTGTTAGGGTATGCATTTGCTAACCAGATTTTTTTTTTCCTGAGACCTACCCAGGCCTTGTATACACAGGTCAGTAGACAAAAGTTGTCACCCTGGAGATGCCCACAATCAGTGGCCTACTTCTCCCCCAAGTCCCCTGTGGGAACCAAGGTGTTGTTGATTTAGTAAAAACATAGCAGACAACAACCTTAAGAGGAAAGAAAAGAAAAAATAGGAACATTTTTTTATTAAGTAAAAACTTCTTTAAAAGTTCAAAGTCGAAAACATGCTTCCAGTTGTCCTTAACATTTAATACCTGCCTCCTAGAGGCACTTAATCCCTCAGGGTTCAGTACCTTCAAATAGCTGTGATCTCAAACTGTAATAAAAGACACACTGTTAGTAGAGGAAAAAGTCCCTCTTTATTCAAAAAGTATATCTTTAGAAAACTATAACAGATGCTCAAATGGTCCTTTAAAAAGAATGATTCTCTTATTTTCTACAGCCACAGGTCTGCAATAAGTTCATTTCTGAATTTAAAAAAAAGCGGGGAGGGGGAGAGGAGTTCCAAACAGTGAAATTATACAAAGTTGTTTCCTATTTTTGAAGGAGGAAATAAATTTGATAGTCAGCTTGATGAGCAAACCTGTATAAAGTACCTGCTTTGTGCTTGTCACAACTCGGGGGCTCATGAAGATACAAAAATATATGAAGTATCCCAGACCCTGATATGGGGTTCATTGCACTATTCTCACTATTTTTATAGATGTTTGAGGATCATCATAATAACAACAATGTTTACTGATAACCAGAATCCAATATTATGTAACTAGAAGAGAAGTGATATATATGATATCTATCTATGATGTAGATATAACATAAATATGTAATACCAGTAGATATGGATCTACCTGTAAGCGGTGGGGTAGGAGGAAAAAACATGCTGGCTTAGTGATAAAAATGACAGTGAAAAAGAGGTTCAATGGGGAACATGGTGAGATGGCCGTGGATCTCCAAGCATAGACTATCCTGGATATAACTGGTGCTACCTTCCCAAATGGATACAGCGATATTACAGTGCTCTTAACTCTAACCCCCTTATTAAGAGAATTAGAAATGGCTCTAAGCAGTTCTGACTTTAAATAATAGGGCATAGTAATGATCTCCTGAGTTCCTATTGGTCACTGACCAAATGAGTTCCTAATATTAGAGACATTAATTCATAGTGAGGAAGGAAAAGAGAGCAAGGGTTGGGGGAATCAGGAGGAAGAGAAAAACAAGGCAAAATAACATGAGATAAAAAAAAACCTGCCTTAGGCTGTAATAGCTGAGCTCTCATCATTGAGTTAGAAATAGTTGGACATGAATGAAACTTCCCTGAAACTCAGCCTCTGCCCTGTGACTTGCCTAATGTGGCATGACCCAGTTACATGTCTTTTCCAGAAAATATTCCATTAAGGTTTTCTGACATGAGACTCATTATCTCCCTGAAATCTGAAGAACTCAGTGAAAAATTCTTTGTGATCTGGTTGAATCCCACTAAGAGAAAAAAATTCACCTATGAGACTGCAGATGTCAACTGTCACCCTTGCCTGTACTAATAAAAGATGAGGACTTTGGCTCTGAGTTTTTCTAGGGAAATGACTTTCCTATTTATTACTCATCTATGTTGAGTTTTCATGAAAAGCATTAAGGTCACCTGTCCCATGTTTGTACCCGATATGGGGTTCATATTGGGTATGACTGACACACTGAAAATGAATGGCAGGTTGAAATATTTGTAGATGTTCTGAAAAGGCAGAAAAAAATCAAGATGAACTCTGATTTGCCATTTAGTAGCCCTCTTCCTAGTGCTGTTTAGTAGACAGAATTTAATCAGCCTTTTGCCCACTCGAACGAACACTTGGATTTAGAAAGATGACAGATAGGGTGCTAGTCTCTTATGTTTTAAGAATAAATTAATAATAGCATTTTTCTAAAGAAAAACTTTTCTGTTTTGCTTTAAATATTCAATTTACAAAAACTAATGTATACCCAACTTTTCAGGAATAGATTTACTACATACATTGTATTGATATATCATAAATTACAAGCTGAATGGCATGTCTGTATATGTAAATTACAGCTGCACATGCCACTTGATATAGAAATTCTGAAAGTCACCTCTAACCAGAAGCTGACTGAATAAATGGTCAGGAAACTTAGGAAAAAAACAAATATTTGGGGATTGGAGAAGAGGTTTAAAATGTCACTTTTTACAGCTGTCTTACTCAAAATTTATTGCCGTGCCCATTTTAATTATAAAATAACACCGGAAAAGCTGTCTTTTGTTTCTGTTACTTGCAAATCAACAATTAAGTTCTGTTAAAATTAATAATAATAATAAATAATAACTACCATTTACTTAGTGTTTGTCGGGCTCTCAGCTAATAATGAACATATAATATCTCATAATGCTCACAACAAGCCTATGATGTTGGTTATATTATTACAAATGAGGAAACTGAGGCAGAGAGACATTATGTATTTTGCTCAATGTCATGCAGCTTTAAACAGTAAAACTCGGGTGTGAACCTAGGTAGTTGGTTCCAGAGCTCTTTTTTAAACAGCATACTATCCTTCACTACCTGGCCACACCTGTTGATTTAAATATAGATCCCTCAGTTTGTCACTCAAAACTCTTCGAGCTTCACCTTAATTGACTGCTTGATATTTAACTCTTCTATTTCAAGACTTCGCTACACAGATCCCAGACTCTCGCCAAAACGGGATTGGCCACTTCCCCATACATCCTGAACCTTCTCCCTTTTGCGATTTTATTAATAGCATTTCTTCAATATAAAATGCAGTCATTTATTAAGAGCAGAGGGAGAATTAAAACCATTTTAAAACATATAGAGATATATAATCATTGTCAAAGCTAACATTCATTGATCAATTACTATGTGCCAAAAACTGTTAATCCATTTAAATAAACATATCGTGCATGCCGTCATCTGTAACAATACATATAGGTATTGTTATCCCATTGTTACAGAGGAGGAAACTAGGTCTTAGGGAAGTTAAGTATCTTCTCTAAAAAAACTTAACCAATAAGCAGCAGAGTCATAACCTAAACTCCAACTCTATCCAACTCTAAGGAGCAAGCTGTTCACCATACACTCTAGGCTGCATTAATTCCAAATCTAATTTGCATTGTAGCTGTTTGAGAGTAGGTTTTATATCTCCATATGAAACCTCTTGGAACAAAGGCTAGATTTTGCATCTCTGAATACCCCCGTGCCCTCAATGTACACACAGTTCTGAGCACAATGTTTGCGGAAGTGATGCAAGTAAAGGCAAAGAATTCTAAAGTAAAATGTCAATTTCAAGGCTTCTGAGAAGTCTTGAATCCTTGAGAGGAGCACCCTTCCCCCACTCCCTTAAAGCACTACCTCTATTAAATGTGCTCTATTTTTGTCCATGGGTAGATTGACAGGAAGCAGTTTTGTAGAAAGAGCCAAAGTGTGGTGGGTCCTTTTCTGTACAGCTCTGCCCGATCCCAGGTTGAAATGGCTCACAATCCCTCACCTTGCTATGAGCACCATGGAGAATGTTATGGTTTGTTAACATATTGTAACTAACATTAATTCTGGCTTCTCAAAGGTTATAAAGCCTCCAGAGACTGTAAAATTAGGTAAAAAATTTAAAAGGAGCATATTCCCTGAGGGAATTCTTATATTCCCAGTTATACTGCCAGTAGTCAATCTGAGAAATATGCATGTAAATTAAAGAAAGTTATTTAAACATATCAGAGCCAGAATATATTAATAAATCTGATTTTGGTTCTAAAAATGGACAAAGACTGGAATCAGTAAAATTTGAGACCACTTCTCTAATTTTCTCAGACCCATTTGGTTACGTGCTGCTTCTTGAGACAGTATCAGTACAGTATATAAAAGTAACACCAGATTCAAAGTCAAGAAGATAAGGATTCAAGGTCAGGTCAGACTGTCACTTAAAAGCAAAGTAAGCTTGAGAAAGTTATCTGGTCCCTGTGAGCCTCATTTTCATATGTAAAATGGGAATGGTCTGACCTATTGATTTTGTACTGTTAATACAAAATCCCATATGAAATACTTCACAATTTGTAAGGTCTACAATATACAATGCTTCAATCAATGGAGGCGAACTTGTAGCCAACATAATGACAATATTTAATATGCTTTGTATTTGATTATAAGAGAGAATAGGGTTTTCTCTATCTCATCTTTTTCTTCCTACCTCTGTTTAATTATTTAACAAATATTCACTGAGTGCCTAATGTGTGCCAGACACTGTATTAGGTGCAGTGAATACAGTGGCAACCTAGTCAGATAAGGTACCTTGGCAGGGGAGGGGGAGACAATCAATGAATGTGCAAATTAATGAATGAATAATTTCAGAGGATAATAAAGACTATGAAGATAATGATAATGATTACAAAAGAACTTTCCGAGGAGATAACACAAGGGCTGTAACATGAATGGTCACATACAGTCTCTGGTGCAGCAGGAAAAAAAAGAATGAGAAAAGTATTCCAGAAAGAGAGAACAGCAACTGCAAGTCCCTAAGACCAAAATGATCTTGGCATGTTTGAGGCACAGAAATAAAGCCCCTATACAAGTAGTATAATGAAAGAAGAGGAGGCGTTACAAGGTAAATTGGGCAGGTAAGACATGTAGGAAGAGTCTTAAAGATTGTGGTAACGAATTTGGATTTTATTCTAAATGCAGTGAGAAGCCACTGGATAGTTTTAAATAGAAGAGTGACTTAATCTGACTTGCATGGTCAGAATCTTTGATAAGACCAAATAAAGAGGCAGAGTCTTTATTCACATTGTAACACTGCATTTTTTCTTTTTTTCTTTTTTTGTTTTGTTATGAGAGACAGGCACTATGAAGCCTTTAAAAACGTTTTTTCCATGGCAAAGACTGACCGACATCTCAAACTCAACATGTTTAAAATTGAGATTTCTCTCTAAAAGTCTTCCCTCTCTCAGAAATAGTCATTATATGCTTCCAGTCTTCAGAACAAAAACCACGAAGGCATCCTTGATTCATCCAATTCATCAGCAAAGCCTAAGGCCATTTCCCACCCTCTCATTGCTACTACCAGGGCCCAAATATGATTCACTTCCTGGCCGGACCATTGCAATGGCCTCCTAACTATCTCCCTGCTTTCAACCTTGTCTCTCTTCAGTCTATTTTCAACACAGCTGCCAGCAGGGGAGCCCACTGAAATAAAAGTCAGATGATATTATTTCTCTGGCCAAAACCCTCTGTTGTTTCTCTTATCTCAGAGTCAAAGTCAAGGTCCTCACACTATCCTAGGAGGCTTGATAACATCTTTCCCACGTACCTCCCTTCTCACACTTCATGCCGGTTTTTCGTTCACTTACTCTGCTCCAGCCACACTGGCCTTCATGCTGATCCTTGAACACTCATGCTGACACCTACCTCAGGCCTTTGCTCTTTCTGGCATTACTATACAAAATATATTCTCTAGATATCCATAAGGCTTTTTCCGTTGCCTCTTTTAGGATTTTACTAAAACTCATCTTAACTGAGGAAGAAATTTGATTGTTTGGATATACCAATATTTTGTTCTTTAAATGAATATTTAGTGGACGTATCTCAAAGCCAAATTTGGCTTATTTTTATCCTAATGACTTCTGCAAATACTCACTGAATAGCCACCTCTTATTCACTGAGTAAATGGACATAGTCTGATGATTTTTTAATGCTCTCTGATATTATATTCAGTGTCTTTTTGATAATGCACTCCTAGGCATAAACTTACAAATCCCTCTTTGTACTGAAGAGTTCGCAGTAAATTACTCTTCCCTGTAAACATAATGACAGAAAATGGAGGACACAACTAGCTGAGATGAAGCCTAAAGAAGACTGACTCTGCTCAAATATCACCTGATCACAGAGACATAGTATCCTCATCATTATCTTATTCCCCCTCAATGGCTTCCCCCTTGTCCTTGGGATGAAGACCATAATCCTTTCCAGGGTGATATGGTCTGCACCCTGCAGGTCTCTCAACCCCATCTGATGCCCCATTTCTTCTTTGTTCCCTGCCTTCCAGATTTTCTAGACTTCTTCAGGGTCTTTGGACATGTCATGCTGCCTCTTGGCTTAAGACTTGTGCAGATGGTAGTCCTTTAACCTGGAATACTCTCATTTCCTCTTCCACGTACCTTGCTAACTCCTAAATTTCAAGTCCTACAGCAACTCATCACTTCCTTGAGGGCATTTTCCCTGACCTCACTCAACAGGTCAAACCCTACATCTCTTCCTTATATATTCTCATAATAACATACCTGTAAAGTCACAACTATGATAGATACTTCCCTTTCAAAGTATCATACTTGTGACTTCACATTTATTAGTTTGATTCTTTATTTTTTATCTCTCTCACTAAACTATACAAAGATTGTGTGCATATATTCTCTCCAGTCTCCAGCATCTAGCACAGTATCAGGCCCATTCAAGATATCCAGTAATTATTTGTTAAATAGATAAATGGATAAACAAATATTAAAAATTAATAAATAAAAAAGTCACGATTTGGGTTTTTGAGGGTCTTAATCAGCTTTTAACAGAATATCATCATTGTCTTCCATATCCAGAGCTTTCGAATCCTATTATCTCCACGGCTCATAATCTAATGATATGCCCCACTCCCAATACTAATAATATATAATTCACATATGATTTTCAAGTTAAGCTTTCACATTCATTTCACATTTCATTCAATTTACTGATAAAGACTCAAGATCAAAATGCCACACAGTTAACAAGACACAACACAAAGTTGAGTCTAGAATTCTAACCACACCAAGGCTCCAAGAAAATCTGAAAAGGAAAGGTGAGGAATTGGAAATTGGGTCCACTTCTGAAGGCTCATAGGAAAATTTTATAAAAATAGAGGTATTTTTCCAACCCCAAATAAAAACACGGATTTAACTTATTAAAAGGGTTATTTTATTAAAATTGAGTTCGACTGGGCCACATATCTATCTGAACAGAGAGTATATCTCATATGGAAGTGTAAATATTGGGTGGGAGAGAAGCCAATCACTATAATTCCATGGCTTACCCAGCAACCCACACCCACTTCTCTATTATGTACCTGTTTTATGCTTATTCTTTATATTGTACAAGCACCAACTTAACATGGACTCTTCTATTCTCTATTTGTATATGCAATGCAATTTAGCACACCACTCCCCAACTGGCTCTCAACGTTTCTCTGTGTATATTTCTAGCCTCATGACTAAAATAGAAATAGGTAAGAACTATGCCTAAGAACAACTCAACGCCCCACACTCAAGATTCGTATGGATCATTTGGCCCAACCACCCTTTTTACAGAAGTCATTGGGCATCAGTCAATCCCAAAAGATAAGACTGACAAGCTGAGGAGAGATTTTGAGAATATTGAGTTAGAAAGGGAAAAATTGGGGTTCTGAGTCCACCAAAAAATGGGAGCCCTGGAAACTCCCTATGCTATAAAAATAGATCAATCTTCACAATAGTAGAAGTCCTGCTTCAAATCATCTCAATCTTTAAATTTGAATGAAGGTAATCCAGGACTTCTAGTGGCTCTAGCCTCCTGCTACAGGCAAAAACAAATCCTCTTTGGAAGAAGACCATCTTATACCTCACTTTACCCTGACATTTTTTTCAAATATAATTTCTGGAATTCAGTAAAAATCCAACCAGCAGAAGAATAAATAAAACAATGGGATAACAAAGAGGAAAAAAGACAATGTAAACGAATTCACACGGGATCCAAATAATAAAGTCATGAGATGCAACTTATGTTTAATATGTTCAAAGAGATAATAGGCATAAGTGAAAAATTTGACAGAGGACTGAAAACTATTAAAAGAATAGAGTGGAAAAATAGATAACTGAAAAATATAATAACCAAAATTATAAACTCAAAGGTTTTTAATAGTCCAGTAAACCTAGTTTAAGAGAGAGTTAGTTAACTGGAACATAGGTCAGAAAATAATATCCAGAATAAAACATAAAGAACAGAAAGATTTTTTTAAAAATTCAAGAACCAAAACAATCTTATCATATTGAAATATATGCAAAAAAAAATCACTGAAGAAGGCAAAGGGAAAAGGTGCTGACCTAAGTAACTTTAGAAATGAATGGAATGTGTAAGACTAAAATTTAAAAAAAAAACTGTATATAGGCACTGTTCTTTGGTTGGTATATTTGTGTCCCATAGGGTACAGTTTACCAATTCTGAATTTGCTATACATGCACACTGAAATTGAGCAATTAAGTAAATGCATGGCAGATAGCTGGAACAGGTTTCTCACTGTTGAGTGGCAGTTTACAGATAAGCAAGGGGAGAAAGCCAGAACAATCCATGTGTTAACAGATTAGACATCAATTTGAGCTCATATTTAGCTTAATATAGATCTAGATGGTTACACTATCTGTATGATATTTATACATATAGTACTCTTCATATATATACACGTTAGTATACACACATATGTTTTTGCTCTATCAAATGAGAGAAGCTAGAAGCAATGTAACCCCAGTAGCAATGAACACACCTAGCATCCAGATTTTGATTTCTATTATTGTTCAGCAAAAGAAACCAGGGCTCCTAAGAAATGGTTGATCTTCTGATCAGGGCAGAAAATAAGCCTGAAGGATCTTATAGCACCAGAAAATGAGAAAGTGCTAAAACGCGCGCACACACACACACACACGCATGCATGGTGGTACGTCAAAGGAACACAGGAGCCAAATTTAAGAGTGCCTAATGCCTAATGGCCAAAGCTGGAATAACAAGAACAACAAAATGAAGTTATAATGCAAAGTTGCATTATCTCAAACTATAAATGTCCACAATGTAAATAATTAAATAACATAAGCGAAATAAGCCAGACAGAAAAAAGTTGAAAATCACATGATACCACTTATATGTGGGATATAAACCTAAAAGCTACAAATGAGCAGGACGAACAAACAGAGACTCATGAACATGGACAATGGACTAATGGTTACCAGAGGGGAGGAGGGAGGAAGAAGTGGGGAGATATAAGGGAGGGGGATTTAAATTTTTCAATTAAATAAATAAATAAATAAATAAATAAATAAATAAATAAATAAAAGATAACCTGGTAAAAAAAAATACAAAAAAAAAAATGGGAAAGAAGAGACAAATATCTCATGCAGAAGAATTCCAAATCATTTATATAGGTATCCTGCTCTTAGAATAATGAATAATTCCCACTTCTTAATGTGTGTTGTGCATAGTGACTTCTTTCCACAGAGTACAGTGTGAAAAAGAGGAAAAATAGTAACTTTATCGTGGAGAAACCTGACAACCACTACCTCAGTCCAATGATCAAGGTCAACATCAAAAGTGGTAAGTCATGCTGGTAATGTGTTCCCTTGATATGGCATGATAAAAATGGTACTTTATCTCTGTGGGTTTCCTTCCCAAAGCCCACAGCCCTAGCATGAAAAAGAAACAGCCGAGAGGCGCCTAAGGAAATAAGACAACTAAATGTAATATGGTATTCGGGATGGGATCACAGAACAGAAAAAGGACTCTAGGTAAAAACTAAGGGAATGTGAGTAATTTATGGACTTAGTTAATAATAATGTATCGATATTGGTTCGCTAATAAATACTGACTGCATAAAATTGTTATAATGTCTGGTGAGATTTAAAATCCATGTAGAATTAAAACATGTGACACCAGCAGCATATTAGTTGGGAAATTAGCAAAAGCATTATTCACGGGGAAAATATATAATTGTCTGTGGCTTGTATTCTTTATCTAATAATAATAATAATAGGAATAATAATAATAATAATAATAATATGTTATTATGGTGAAATGCTTATCATTTTCTATAAAAAGCCATCTGCTAAGAACTCTATTATTTTGTAGATAAGACTAATGTGACCTTTGTCTGTAAACTAGGATATTGGTACTTGGTCCCTAGATAAGTAAGTAGATCTTGTCTTGGAAGCCCAAGCAATGAATCTTGCTTTAATATCTCTTAATACTTAAAATAACAAGCTTGCAAAACATAAAGCCCATTGCAAAAATAACCTCCTTTCAAAAAAAACCCAACTCTTTAGATTTCCAGCTCTGCTTCTGAATTTATAAATTACAAATTACCAACAACTTTTAGAGAAAGTGGGGAAAGTGGGGTGCACTTGTGTACTGAATCTTCTAAGAACACAAAGGAAATCTTAAATTTTCCAAAGCAACATGGTTGCCATATCATATCACAAACATGGCACCAGTTAAATGAAGCAAGACATTGAAATGAGATTCTTTTAACATTTCGTAGGACACAAGGATTTTGGTGCTGTTTTTATTTTTTTCCCTGGGGTAGTAAAGATTGAATGTAATATTTCAATCATACCCAAAAGAACATGAGTTAATATTTCACAGCTACTTAATCCAATCATTCAGAAATAGTAATGCAAATGTTCAAATATTTATGCTTCATAGGCAAAACATGGAGCCTTGAATTATTGCTTTGTGCTCTTATGCCACTGACTTCTGATTCATTTCAGGTCAGGTAACCAGAAAATCACTCTATTCAACAGGGGAGCACTAGCAATAAAGTCTTTAGACTCACAATCCTTTCATTTTTACTCATACACAAGCCTTATATGCCTCCTGAATAAAATTAAAATATCCACCAAAGTCAGAGATTAATAATACCGTGCCTTTAACTGATTGATCTGATTGCAATTTCCCATCTACATTACGTGTAAAATCCAAAGGCTCTCGTGAGAAGAGTGATTCTACTGTAATATCCTCTTATTCCCAGACATGATGAGTGTCTTCAATATAAACTTTCCACCTCGACCATAATGAAAGTTGTATGTTGGGTTTTCAACCCCGACTTTCAATGCTCTGAAAAGTGTTTTGAGAGCAAGAATAAGGTCAGAGAGAAATCACATTACTTGAAATGCTTTTTACTCATTTAGTGACCTTCTTTCCACGATCACCATCCTCAGGCTATTGAAGGAGAAAATCAGATTCAGACAAAAGCTTAGACCCTTCAGAGTGAATTTCAGAGTTAGGAAAGGAAGCTCAGGTACCATGAATGACTTGACAGAGGAATTTGTCCTGTTCTACATTGTAGTAGCTTGGAAGTATGGAGGATAAGATACAGGGAGAAGAGCTCACTGCCTCTCACTTTCAACCCCTGTACCCCAACCCAACTCTTGTTCTCTTGAGATACATTTCCTCTTTTATCACCTCATCAGCCTAAATGATCTAGTAGCACTGGGGGACATTTTAAAACCATATACTGTCAAGTATCTCTTGATATGAAGCACTGAAAAGGACACATTATCTTTCTGGTATCCTTCCCAATAATGCATAATCTCGATCTAAACATAAGAAAACATCAGACAAACCCAAATTGAGAGGCATTAGTCAAAATACTGGCCAATACTCTTCGAAAATATCCAGGTTCTGAAAGACAAGGAGAGACAAGGCGCTGTCACAGATTGCTGGACAACACAAAGACGTGACTACTAGTGCAATGCAGGCTCCTGGACTGGGTCTTTTGGGAAAAGGACATTAGTGGAAACACTGGTGAAATCCAAGTAAGTCCTGTACTTTAGCTAATAATACTGGTAAATGTTTCATGGTTATGTGAAATGTTAACATAACAAGAGGCTGCATGAAGGGTGTATGGGGACTTTGTACTATTTTTTTTTTCCAATTCTCCTATTAGAATTACCTCAAATTTTTAAAAATTAAATATTAAAAATATAAAGAAAAAATACCACATGTTATGATGAAGGAAGAAAGGAAGGAAAGAGAAGATTCTAATTTAAAGAGATACTTGAGAAGTTTCAAAAATGCTGACTAATTCCTCAGTGGATGTGAATTATTCATTTGAAACCCTTCTGATGCACACAATCAGAGGGCGGCATAACCTGATGGCTAATGATCTAGACTTTAGAACGAGATATATCTTATTTTAAAACCTGATTTTACCAGTTATTAGCTATGTGTCTAATGTCACATTAGTTCCTCTCTCTTTAATCCAATTTTCTCATATGTAAAATAGGGATAGGAATAGTACTAACTTCATAGGATCGTTATGAAGATTAAATGGAATAGTACGCAAAGCTTTCAGCACACATCTGGCACATAGAAAGCACTTAATAAATGAAAGCCTTTAATAATATATCATAGAAACTGGCACTATTCACTCTATTAATTTCCAAAGTTTATGCTCTTTCACTTGGAAACATTAATAATCCCCCCATTCCATTCAGCCTTATGCAAATTTGATCCATCCTCCAAGTGTCAATGGAATATCAATGCCTTTATAAACCCATTATAACTCCTCTACTCCCCCAAACGTTGCATACGATTTATAGATTGTATAGTTATAATTCACTATCATTTTACGTGTGGTAGTCGTGTTTCATCAATTAGACTATAAGATACTTGATAGTAAAGACCACCTTGTTTCTTCTTATACTTTTGTTGGCATCAACGCTGAATATAAAAAAAAGGCAAGGTAGTTTATGGTTATGGTATTTTTTATTTTTTCTAGGGGACTCTGGTGACCCCATGGATTTAATCACCAGGAATTCAGAGACCTGTCAAAAGAGGACTGGAAGAGGTATACATATCCTTAATATCCCTTTAAAAAAGAAATAAAAGGCTTTCAGAATCCTCTTCACTCTAGATGCAAACTAAATCAGATTCTTCACTGCTGTCTCTGGGGCCTAGGTCATATGTTTTTGTCTTGTAAAGAAGAAACTTTACAGTAGTCTCTCAGGAACTTCCATAGACACATTTCTTTGGCTGAAATCCGTTCTCTCAGGAAATTTACCCAAAATTCTTAATAACTTTCACATTCAGATACCATAACCACACACAACACCAGGAAGAGCACGTCATTTCTTTTAACAATTCCCTTATACAGCATTATGATTTCTTAAGTGCTTTTAAGTGTATTATTTTAATGGATTTTCATAAAAACTCTGAGAGGCTGTCTGGAAAGTATTATTATCCTCAGCTTGCAGACAGATAAGGCAACCAAGGCCCAGACTTGCCTAAAATCACACCATTAGTGAGCTGCAATTTAGGCCTCCTGTCTCACTCAATGAGCATTTATTGAGCGACTCTCATAGGCCTCCCTTGTCCTGTATGCTCCTTCAGCCCCATATGCTTGCTCCTATCATAGCGCTGTGCTTATCATTAAGGGTTGTAATCATCTACCTGCTTGTCTGAACCCTCCCTGGACTGTGAGCTGCATGCAGACAAGCTTCTGTGTTGCTCTAGTTGAATCCCTAGCACCTAGCACCAAGTAGACACTCAATAAGCACTTGAGAATAGAGGAATGGGGAATAGAGGAAAAGATGCTGAAGGATATGCCAAAAGAGCTCGAAATAATTGTTTTGAATGAGTACAAATCACATCGTCCCTTTTCCAGATCTTAGCATTTTATAACCCAATCCAATTCTTCCCAGTAGAAAGCATGGCTTCTGAGAAATTAACACACTGCACTCCTGGAGAAGGAGCAAAGCCTGTCATTGAGATGAGTCAAGACCAGGTGATCACAGAGAAGCAGCAGAAGAAACCTGGTTACTATCACACTCTCTAGATAAAGTGTTTTATCTAGACAAGTTTCAATTCTGTCATACTCCCTAAGCAATTTTCACCTCCTCCACAGAAAAGAAGTGACGACCTTTGACTTAAAGTTACCAAGCTAAAGGAAATTCATAATCCTAAATGAACGTAAGAGGAGTTCACCGACTCTCAAGGTGTCACTGATAAGTCTTCTGTCATTGTCATCTTTAAGAAGACACCAGAAATCTATGTGAACTATTTGCCCTACTGAGTCTTTTTCAGCTGTAGCATCCTATGACCTCCTTCACTAGTTATTCTATATTTTAAATCAACATTATTGCTCCCACCTCCTTCCTTTCAACATCTTCCTTCAATCCATAGCCATCTGGTTGCACAAGCTCCACCTTCAGAATCAGAACCATGAAATGTTTGCAGGACTTGTGGTTTTTCAGAAAGTTGGCAGAGAGTTTGTTCTCCATAGTGATGGCATTGAATTCCCCATGTGGGAATAACGCCAGTCACTAGTAACAGTATCGGATGCTAAGCAACCAGAGTGGTTCCAGGAATATATGTGGTGTCTGAAAAGAGCACCAAACAGGAGTTTGAAGGCATGATTCTGGCCTTGACTCTTCCACAGACTTCACTGTGACCTCGGATAAATCACTCAGCTTCTCTGCTGCAGTTTTGTTTTTTCATCTCTAAAGTGAGCACGTACCCTTCCAGATCCTGGGTGCTAAGTTCTGCTGTGCTACTAACAATTTTCACTGGGAGAGGAGGTGGGTGGGATCACATGATCAGGAACTCTTAACAACCATAGAGCTTTTTCTTACAGACCAATTAGCAGTATGGGCTGTATTCCCTCCCCCAAACCCCCATTCCAGAAACACTGGAAAACAAATAGAACAAGCTTAGCAGAGACAATCCAGGACAACAGTGAGGGAAAATATGTATTAATTAAAAATTAGAGACTTTGTCCACAAAAAGATAAAGAATAAGAGAAACCATTTGTAATCACTAAAAAGACAAAAGTCACAAGAAAAATGATGCAAAGTCATTTATGTTTAACCTGCTATAAATAAAAATAACCAAGAGATAAGTTCACTGTTTGGACCATCTGTATCTGATGAGCATAAGTTTAAACCCTGGCACCATCTGCTCAAGTAGAATTTAATACTGTATCAATATGCCAAGTCACAATTATGATAGCAAGGACAGCAGCCTCATGGCATATGATCTAAATACCGACCATTCTTTAATAGGATGAGAAACTAGAGCCAAACCAACTTGGTTGGAAATTATTTTAGTGCTTTATGTTCACTCTGAACAAAACCAAATAGAGGCATGTAACTGGCAAAGCCACAAGCGACAGACTTTCAGAGTAGGAGAAACATTCTGGGTAGGGGCCCAGAACACCCCAGAACCTAGGACTGATGAAATGGCACAATGAAAGCAGAGAACCAAAGTAGACATTTAATAGTATTTCCATCCATCTAGGGCTAGTCACTGGTACTAATCACTTGACCTACTGTCATATATTAGTCACAGTACATTTTTCAGTAGGGAGCAGGCAAGTCATCAAAACATAGTCCAGTACTGAGATAGCTATTGCCAGTAATGATAAATCTCTAAATTCTGAGATCACCTAGTCCAAAGCTTTTACTTTACATATGAGGAAACTAAGGCCCACAAGGTTAAACCACTTTCCCAGGTTACCACCCAGTTGCAGAACAAATACTCTTTCTCCCAGACCAACATTTATGCCATGATGCCTCCCCCAGAGTCCCAGCAGCTCAAGGCTTTTGCATAAATCTTCCCTTCCTTACCAAAATTCATGTGCTTTTTAAGGTACACATCCTGATGCCTTTCCTAAATTTCCCTGCCTATGTTACCATCCTGGAAGCAAGCTTCTCTAAGATGGTATCTTTCAGAATTTTCAGCTGTATTTCACAAAATATGAGTTATTCATATTTTACGTTACCTCTACATCACTATGAGGGAGCTATGTCCATTATTTTTGGGTAAGTGTAATAACATGATCTCTATCATCCTTTGTTTTAGACATACCACACTAACCACCAATGGAACTATCCCTTCGAAGTTACATGCTTTTGCTCGTGCTGTTCCTTCTGTCTGGATGGTCTTCCCCTCAATCCAGACCCCCATCCACCAGCCCAACTCCTGCTCATCTTCAAAGACCCACCTCAAATGTTGCCTCTTTTCCAGAGCTTTCCCTGACTTCATCCAAAAGTCAGAATAGATCTCTCCCTCTGCATTTTCATTGCACCTCAGATCCAACACTTTTAAATTATCTGATAATTGCTTGTATTTGTGTGTGTTTCTCCACTACAGTATTAACACCTCATGGGCAGAGACAGGGTTTTACAAATCTTCAGCAGCTAATAGTGCCTGGTGTGCAGGAGAACTTAGATAAAAATGTTGCTGTCTAATGATGTCGATGTTATGACAGTCATTGCCAAGATCTATACCATTTTTCTCTTTCTAGCCTCCATATATTAACAATGGCTTTTTGGCATAATAATTATGCTCAGTAAGTATCGGGTCAGTACCCCGAAAGTATTATAAGATTTGTGGGTACAGAGAAAGAATAAGGATGTTTATACTCTCAGGTTATTAAACTCTTATGGTGGGTTTTAAAATAAGAAACAGCTATTAAAACGTTTCTGAAGGGCATGAGGCTCACTCCCATAGGCATACATTTTCAATAGTGAATCTCAATAGACCTGTCTGAAGTTTAATAAGGAAGAGAGAATATTATACGATAATTTTCTATCTAAAAAGCTTTAAAAGACCCTCTCTAATTTCTATATTAACAAAAATAAAAGCTAATATTTATTTAGGGCTTACTATAAGCCAAGCCTTTCATTAAGCACTTTATATTCATAATTTCATTTAACCTTCTCAGCAACCTCATAAAGTAAATACTATCATCATTCCCATTTTATAGATGAGGAAAGCAAGGCGTCAAGAGTTTAAGTAAGTTGTATGCACAAGGTCAAACAAGGAATAAGTGGTAGAGTGAGGGTCTGACCCAGTCAGACTGACTCCACAGTTCCTGCTCTAGTGAAATACAAACCATGGAAATTAAGAGCTCAACAAATTCACTGAAGCTCCTTGGGCTAATCAGGAGACAGATGCTAATCAGACATTTAGCTTCTCTTAACTACGGACATGGAAGCCACACCCTTGAGAGAGGCACTAGAACCTCCAAATAAAGAGGAAGCATGAGACTTTTATCAACCCAGAGGAATGAATTATTACTGAATTAGTAGACTAAGCTCTGTGCATAAAAACAAGATTATTACCCAGGCAAAATGATTCCCCCTAAAAGCATAAACTGGGAACATTTTATTTCATCAGCTTGTGTATTTTCATAGGTAGAAATTGAGCTTGGCTTTAGTGAGGCTAGTGTATATATTTCCTGGCAATTATTTATTTATTGTTTTTTTGGACAGCTTTTAGCTTTCATCCAAAGAGATGGTTGGTGATGTATTTCCGTTTTCATTAGGAGAGAGAGAAAAAGGCTGAGGTCCCTTCAGGGAGAGACTGGTTTCTGGCCCATCTTAGGAACTCGTTTTTGATCGTAATAACTTTTGTCTGTAGAAAAGGGAGGGACTGTGATGTATATGGTTTGTATATGAATTAACATCTTCTCTGCTAAGTATTTTCCTATGGACATCATCTTATTTGAGCCATACAACAACCTGTGAGATAGGTGGATCTGTTCCCAGTGTATGCAAGAAAGCCTGACTCAGTTTGTCCAGTGGCTTGCCTTGGCTCATAAAGGTGGTAAGTAGCACAACTGGGATCTGAAACTCTAGCCTTCTGTTTCTAAGTTCAGGATCTTCCACTAAACAGACACTGTGTTCACCTGTCTTTCTGGTTTGAATGAACTTGCTTACAAATTACCTCATGGGTTCAAGACCTTTGATATCACTCAAATAATTTGTGATCCCTGGGATGGAAGGAATATGCAGTATATATGAGCAATCTGACCAAGACAGATTGAATAATAAAAAAAAAATGTGTGAAGCTTTTATATATTACACTTTTCACAAGAGAGTTAAAATCTGCACTTTCTCTTGTGGAATAAGGGGGAAGCACCAGCTTTAGAGATAAATGGCCAGAGTCTCTGCTAAATACGGTTTGAACAATTCATCTTGACTTTTAAATTTGGAACACTCAGAGGCAACATCAAAAGCAAAAATAACTCATTTCCTCCCCATTACTGAAACTTGGCTGCTAATACAGCACCTGTTTGGCATTGGATGACTGGGAATGCAAACGCTTCTGTACAAAAGCAAAATACAATAATTGAAGATTATATTCTTTACAATAGATCATCGCCTCCTGCTAGTTATTTTTTGCTCAAGCAAAAATATTACGATTGTTGTTTAATCCTTGAAGACATTTTTCTAATAAAAACTATTGTTTTCTAGGTGCAAAGCAGATACCGCAGAAATTAAATGGAGAGTACTAATTAGTGGTTGTTTTTTTATTTTTATTTTTTTTTAATTCTTCTTAGTTTCCCTCCCCTTCCCTAGGACTGAATGCCGGGACAGGAGAGGATGTATCACAACCGGATAAAACCTGTCAGCACAATTCAAACACCTGGGCAATTTTGCCTTATCTTTCTAAGTAAGCTGGGTTCTTTTATGTTTACCATCTGTTCTGTTTATGGAAGATCTAATGGGTGTAAAACAAGAAAAACTCAATTGTAATAATAGAGTCCATTTAAAGTGCAAATAATGGAACAGCACAGTCCTTTGGGGACGGGACTACCATGGACAGAGCTTGAAGCCATTATCACTAAACTTTTTGTCTTTTACGATAAAATAAAAGAAAAGAAATGAAATGAAATGAAACAAAACAAAATAAAATACAAAGGGGGGTGGGAAAAAGAAAAAAGAACTGTGAGGAAGGCTGACATGCAAACTCCAAACATTTCTTTCCTGCTTCTTTTTCTCTTTCCTGGGCTTAGGAAGAAAGCTCTGATTGCTTAGACTCCCTGTTGGTTGTAAAATTCAGATGGAAATAGAATTGAAGTTGATGGTATCAAGCCCTCAGAATGTAGACTTTAACATAATAAGGTAATGAATTTAAAATGATAGAACTCCCCCATGGGTTGAGGAAAAATGATAAAGATCACAGCCTTCATCTTAGCCTGTGTCTACAAGAACAACAAAAAAATCATTAACTTTTATACAGGAAGCCATATCAACTGTTAAATCAAAGAAAGTGATTGACATCACTTTCTTTGATTTAACAGTTGATATGGCTTCCTGTATAAAACTGGAGGCTCACTCAAGCTAGAAATATGGCAGGTACCTGCAAAACACTTATTGAAATCTAGAAGACTATGCTACTATGGTTAAAAAACAATTGCTCTGCCCAAAACAAAGGTTTCATGTTTCCAATTTTGCATTAAAGAAATAACCACAAAATCTCAGGGTCTACCAATGAATCTATATATGACATCAGTGAGCAGCTTGAGGCTACTTAAAATCCAACCCCCTAAGGCTTCACTTTCCAGAACAGTTGCCACTAGTCAGATGTAGCTACTGAGCACTTGAAATATGGCAAGTGTGACTGAAGGACTTGATTTTTAAACTTTATCTAGTTTCAATGATTTTAAACTTAAAAATTGAAGTGATGGAAAATATGTAGAAATATACTGAAATGATAATTGTTTTATATATTAAGATAAAATATTTTATTTAAATTAAGTTTATTCTTTCTTTTTACTTTTTTTTCATGTGGCTACTAGAAAATATAAAATTATATACATGGCTCACTTAATGTTTCTACTGATGAGTATTGTTCTAAATATAGCAAAATCTGCCTTAGGGATAGAATCTACCTTCGGAAAGCATCTACTTTAGATTCCACAAAAGGTGTTTATTTGCCAGAAAGAAAAGACTGTTTGGTAGCTTGGCCTGCTGGCATCATCGTCCATAACATGTAGAGGTTGAGAGCCCAGGTTCTGGAAGCCCAGAGCTCAGGTCCAAATCCCAGCTTTGCTTTTTACTAGCTTTGTGACCTGAGGCAAGTTGCTTAGCCACTTTGAGCCCATTATTTTGAGTGTTCCGATAGTGGATCTAATATATTTAGCAAGTAAATGCCCTGAATGTATTAGCCATTACTATTGTCATTAGCAGAAGCTTTGTTATTTGAACATTATTAGGAGATCATCTGAAATTCCAAACATGAATTTAAGAAAATCCCTATATAAGAACAAAGATCAGGAATATGAATTTATAAGGGAATAACAGTCTATCCTTTGGAAAACCATCAAGTTGCATGAACATTCAAGACTTGAGAGTAGCTCCCTCTTCGTAATGAAGAATTAGATATGATTGAAAACCTTTGTCTTTTCTTCTTGTGGTGCTTCTATTTCTGGAACACTCTTGACACCAGTAGGGAGCAAAGGTATGGGGAAGATCGGGAGTGACTTTGTCAACTTCTATCTAGTTCATCCTATGCAAATCCTATAAGCAGTATTTATGGATAGTGATTTAAGCTTACACTGTGTTGGCTCCGCTAACCTACAGAGTAGAAATAAATGCCAGAGACTCGATCACTAGATTAAAACCCAGTTAGAAAAATGAGACACAAAGAACTATAACATTAGTAGGAAATAGCAATTTAAGAAAACATAATTTGTATATGAATTTGCTTATCTACCTATATCCCCCACTAGAATGTAAGCTTTACGAGAACAGAAACGTTTTTCTTCTTGAATTTCTAGTACTTAGCACGTATTTGGTAGAAAGTAGGTGCTCAACAAATGTTTATAAATAAGTCAATGAAGAGAAAGACTCAGCTACCCATATAACAGAAAAGAAGAAATTTATGAGAATGGGCCCAGAAAAGTAGATCACAAATATAGTCAGCTATCACAAGGTGTTACATAAGCATAGAACAACAGCGACATGAGTTTAGCTCACACTAAACTAGCAATGAAAACAGAAGGAAGACACAGGTATGAATATTTTTGGTTACTAGATGACTACAAGTCTCCCCACCATTTAAGATAAAGTCCAGCAGCTTAGCATGTCATATATGGCCTTTCACCACCCGCTCTCTACTTAGCTCTCTAGATAGAGCTTTGGCCTGCTTCTTACCCTTAAATTCCAACCATGAGGTTCAGAAAACAAGCCATGCTCAATCTCATTTCCAAGCCTCGGTACCTGCCTGTCTGACTGCCTTGAACACTATTCTTTGTGTCGTCTATCTGATAAACGCCTCATTCTTTATACTTTGCTTAAGGATTGCATCTTAAGAAAGACATCACATTTATTCCATTGAATTAGTTCTTGTTTTTTTCCAACACCTTTATCATTTCTATATTATAAGCGTTCCATATATTAATGTGTAATATATCTTTTGTGTCAAGTATAAAGATCCAGTTGCATAAATCAAACTGTAGATTTATACTTAATATGATGGGCGCTGACAAATAAAAAAAGAAAAATAATAATAGCATGCCTAATTGCACTTCTCATTTTAGACAACATCTTTAAAATAGAGTTCCTACATTTCATTAATTTTTTTTAACTATGATTTTTTCCCCTTACTAATTAAAAACTCACTCAACTGACTTAAATTCCACTTGAGGCTAAAAATTTGCCTCTTTCAGCATGCTTAAAGAGTTCCATCTTTGTCTCAATTATATTGTTTATAAGATATATGTTTCTTATCACCAATATCAGCACTTTCACTTTCTATTCTCTACTTATTTTTTATAAGAAAATAAGGGCAAGTGCAATAAAATATTCAAATAATTATTCACACACGTTCATGATCATGCAGCTGGAACTGAATTCTCAACTGCTATTCCATACAATGCTTTTCATCCTTGTAGCCCTGAAACATGGAACACTGCAGTACACTGGGGTTTAGTAGGTGCTTAATAAGTCTGTGTTGATGAATGACAAATTTGGTAGGCAAATGACACAAAGCATCTGAAAGTCCCCCGACCCCTTTTAACAAGAATGGCTTTGAGGCAGTGAAACATTCCATACAAAGAAGCCATTAGGCACAGTGAGGGATGAGTCTTACAAACTGGATTCAAATCCAGTGCTGATGCCTCCTACCTTGGGATCTTGGACTCATTTACCAACTCTTAGCCTCAATGTTTCATTCTAAAATGAGAATAACAGAACTGTTGCAATGCCGAAATAAAATAATTCTTGGTGCTTTCAACATCTGCACATTTGATTTTTGAATACTCCCAACCTCTCTCTCTCTCTTCCAGCAGTCATATCCTCTGTTCAACTTTAGCCGTTAACTTTCAAGGTCATGCCCTGAACTGTGACACTATTAACTGCTTGAACTCTGTGAGCTCAGTTTCAAACATTCCACCATCTCTTCCTCTTTCCAACTTTTTTTCTCTAGTACTAGATTCCAACAACCCTTCAATCCATTGATCCTACACTTTTTTATTACCTTTCATCTCCTTCATGTCCTCGCTGTATTTCTTTCCTAACTTAAATTCAATGGTCAATATTTTAATAACTCTCTTGGGTACATCATCAGCTCTTCTGCCCCTATGTTGCAAAAACCACATGCCTGCTGTTAGGATCAGATCTGGGCCTGCTCCCCACCTGCACCCATGAAGTTGGACTTGGCTGGAGAGAAATGTACAATCATGCTGAATGATCTCACTTTAAATTCACAGCCACTTGCTTCAAATGAATCCTTAATGCTTCCAGTCAATAATACATTGCCCTGGTTCTTTCACTCTCTCATAGTCCTAGATAACAATTTTATACCGTCTTTTCTCTCTCCAAACCTCAAATACTTCCTTCTCCATCTTCAGTCTTTCAGCTTCTTATTTTATTGAACAAATAGAAGCAATCTAAAGGCTACCTCAAGATCCCACCAAAGCATACCAACTGTATCTGTACTTATATATTCTATCACTACTTGTTATTTACACACACACACACACACGCACACACTATTGCTATATCTATTACACATCTATTCTGTATTCATACATCTTATTACTATAAATGAACTGACAAGGCTCATAGCAAATAATAAACTCTTTATGCACTCCATCCCATTCTTACTTATCCAAAGATATCATTCCAGCTATCTCTCCTGTGTTGTTGATTTTTCCCTACCCATCGGAGCCTTCTTATCAGCATACAAATATGCTATTTCTTCTACTATCTTAAAAAAATTCCTCTTTTGATCTCATTCGCTATATTTCTAATTTTTATATCTCACTTTATAGAAAATATCTGTACTCTATGGACAATCTGATGTAACTAAGCAAACAAAAGCATTTATAATCTTCAGACTAAAACTTGACCAGAATCTGAGTCCTGATTTTATCATTTACTAGCTGTGAACTTGGGTAAGGATCTTCTTAAGTTTCAGTTTTCTCATCCGTAAAATGGGGGGAAACAATCCTCACCTAAAGTTGTTCTAAAGAGAGAACACTGTGATTATATACAAAGCACTTATCACAGTTTCTCCATGTGACTTGCACGTGATCAGTGGCATTTATAATTAATTTCAGAGAAAAGTAAACAGTTAAGTAGAGAAAAACAAAAACTGTAAGAAATGGTGGGGGGCGGGTAAGAGTCTATGTTTTTCTGTCTTTAAAGTTCTATGATTTTGATCATGATTTAGAAGAGAAGGGGTTCAGAGGGTCGACCGGTTTTAAAACTAAGAATCAATTTTTCATTTTAGTTTCAGTTGTAGCTCTTCTGTTGACATGGTTACACCTCTACAGTCATGGAATTGTAATTCTAATGTAACATAAAATACGTATACCAAAATTATATTCTTAAGTAACTCTCTCCAAATTTAAAACTAGACAAACTGCTAAAAGAAGAACTCATTTTCAATATATTTTATTATTTAAACAGAGTTTTGGGTTAGTCATAGGTTCATACTTAAATGTGCCTTTTCTCTGGGGACCAATAATGCCTGTCAGAGCATCTGGATTAATCTTGTTTAACACTACGTCACTCATCTCAGTTTGCTACTGATTCAAGAGTCAGAAACTGCTAATGTACCTTTGTAATTTTAAATTTTTTTTCCTTTTATTACTTTTTTTCTTAGGTATTTGGTGAAGTGGAGGAAGAAGGGAAAAATCCTTTCTATTCCATTTCAAATGTTTTTTTTTTTTTGACATCTTTTTGTACTATGAAATCTTGTGCCTTTTCATATCTCTGGTACCGAGGAAATCAAATTCTTAAAAATAATGCTGTGTAGGAGTCTCTAGGAGGAGAGATTGTATCCCAGAAGTTCTGTGTGGGTAACTGAGGACAGATTTGCAGATTTCAGCCCAATCTGGTTCAATTTTTTTAAAGCTGTATCATGGGAAAATCATGTTCATAAGGCTTAAAATTTGAAAGGGAGAAAGAGAAATCAGCCCTGTCCAGCACCTTCTGCCATTCCACCGCCTGCTGGAGGCTGTACGTGGGCTCCTCACTTAATCTTGGGAGGCGGTTCTCTTGAAGAGCTGCTTTTGGCAGTTCAAAAAAGAAAGTACTGCCATCTGGTATTTCTTCGGTATGGCATGACAGTTAAGAGTGCCAGAATTGGGGTCAGGGCAATCAGAGTTTGAATTGTGCTTGCACCAATTATGAGATCATGTGGCAGTAATTTGGGTCTGTGGGGTAGAGAGAGTTATTTTAAAGTTCAGCCCCATCTGTCACCCACCCTTGATCTCCATCAGTTCACTGTCACCACCATTCTTGATATAAATGAATAAACTTTTCTTAGACCTAACACTACTAGGTTTTTCCTATACAGAAATTCTGAAGCCACCACCAACAGTGACCGTGAAACCATAGTTTCTTATTGTAGAGGTTTCATGAGGATTGAACGAGAAACACTTGACATGAGACCTGACCTAGAGTTCAACAAAAGATAGCTGTGATTATTGTTAACATCTCAGGGTTAAAATATATGCCATTGCATACCTATATTTTATTTCTATATTCTTACAAGGTCTTCAGTAGCAAATTAAGACAGTAATTATTTGATTACATTGCATCTGCATGTTTGGAAGAAAATTTGTTTTCCCATAAAAGGAAACCAATTACCAAGGCAAATCACAGGCTGTAAACAATGTAAAAATATAGCTATGATAAAAAGAAAGTGTTCCTGCTGTTTTTATACAGAAGAATATCACTGGTATGAGGGATTATTTGCAAACACCCCAAAATAGATTTTTTTTTGTTTACAATTAATTCTTCATGTCAGGATAGAAAGCACAATTTCAACCAGAGATTGTATCACAGTCCCTTAAGCTCTGTGGAGGAAATATACATTATATTGATCTAATAGAATAATATACTAAACTTAGGCTTTATTCACAGTATAGAAAACAATTCCAAACTACTAGGTATAAAGCATATAAAGTCATTTGTAAAGACCATTTTCCATGCTTTCCTCCAATAGCAATAACTCCCATTGCTTGTGTTGTGGCAGAAAATGTAAAGTGGATAATGAAGGTAACTTTCTCTGTAACATACTAAAGATGGAGGCAAAATTAATTTATTTTTATTCTTCACTGTTTCTAATAATTGCCTTTCTCCTGTTCGTCCTTCAGTTAGAGTTGGCCTGAGTATTAACATAAGTCAGATGGAAATAAAGAAGTGGAAAGGAATGCACAGCTAAGAACCTGACCCAAAATGTAAAGAGGCAATTTTTCAAAAGACAGAAATTCACCATTTCTTTAGAATGTCTGGTCTAGGGTTTTTCAAACAGTGACACTGAGCCTTAAGTTTCCTGGAATTACTCCAAGGGCCACCAGAAAAAAAAAGGAAGAAGTGGGAATACGGAAGGCCATCTTACGCACATCCAATTCCCACTTCAAGCCAAAGCAATACCACTTTAAGAGACTGTGTGTTGGCTTCTACCTAGTACTTCCTTTAAAGCCTAGAGACTCAAAGAGAAGAAACCATCATGAAATGATTCCCCTCACCTCCTAGGATACTCTGATTTTATAAATCAAATTGGTACTCTATCATAAATGATATATTTCAGGTTCTCATCCAGAATTTCGGTTTATAGGACTCCGATAAGGAATTTGTCTTTATCTATTTGGCCAGTACCTTCACACCGTAAGTGTATAACCACTACACAAGTAGAGGAGACGAAAATACACTCAACATATTTTTGACCGTATGCTACTCAATCCTATATAATAATAGTGCTGGTGCTGCAGTACCGTTACAACTGGTTTGCTTATTGTGACCATTGGTATCTAAATGCTTTAACAACTTTTTAAATAAGCAGTTTAATCTGTCTCTTCTTGGGTGTAGTTACCTTTCCTTAAGATGTTCTCTGGATGATCACTGAAGCTAAGATAAAATAAGCTTTAATAACAGACATCTAACCAAGCAACAGAGTCACTTTACATGTCATATTATTTGGTACTCAGTGTCCTGTGAGGAATTTAAATAGGTCCACTATTCCTGTTTCACAATTGAGGTGCCTGAGGATTCGAGAGGCTAAGGGACTCATCAAAGCAAGTTTCCCCACTTTTATCTACATCTTTTATCTTCTCTCTCAGGGTTTAAGTTGCTCATTTCTTTTTTCCCTCATTCATTCCTACTATACTAGCCAGAGATTATATATCTCTGTCTATATGTCTATCTGTCTCTCCCTCTCTCTCTCTCTATCAATTAATAGATAGCTATAGATATAAATACACAAATATCTATATAGATGTCTATATGCATATGTACATCTATATCTATCAATCATCAGTTGTCTTCACCATGACAGGGACTCCTACTATTATAATTCTACATAGTAGGATGGGGAAGATAAGAAAAAAAATCACTTTTTGAGGGCTCACTATGTGCCAGGCATTGTACTAGGTTCTAGGAATATAAGACAGGAGGACAAATACTGCTACGGCACCCATGAAGCACAGAGTCTACAGAGGGAGGGATGGAGAGGGAGAGAGAGAGAAAGAGAAAGAGAGAAAGTGTGTGTGTGTGTGTGTGAGAGAGAGAGAGAAAGAGAGAGAGAGAGAATCATGCAGTAAATCATGCAGATAATTGCACATATGAACAGTGCCATCTATGTTGGAAAAATGGTGATGAATAGAGAATAACCAGGAAGACACTGGGTACTTCAGCTGGGATTGTAACAGAAGGCCTTTCCAAGGAAAACCCATTAAAGTCTGTCTCTGAAGGATAAGTAAGACTTAGAAAGACACGAAGTGAAAGGAAAAGTGTTTGAGAGAGAGGGAACACAAATGTAGTGTATTGAGAAGAAAGACTGGCCTATTATGAGAACTGTCAAAAGGATGGTGGGACAGAGCACTGTGGATGGATGAGTGCCTTGAGAAGGGACAGGAGAAGAGAGCACAGAGACAGAAATATAGGATGAGTGTTACGCGATGTGTTTTTTCCTTCCTCTAATGTCATGAAGTGTGCACAGTAATAGTCCTGAGTGAAACCAGTGGGCAGCAGCTTGAGTTTTGTTTCAATAGTGGGCAGGATCAGCTCTATTAGATCCATATTCTCCCAGTTTTTTCTTCCATGTCCAAACACACCTATTTGTAAGATGAACTACAAGACCAGGGAGATGTGACAAGTGTCTGGCTGTTGATGAGACAAGTTAGTAAGATGGCATGATCTTTGCTTAATCCTAACAACACTGCCATGAGAGAGGTTTCTTCATTCCCCTTTCACAGATGAGTGCTCTGAGGTATAAAAAGGTTAAGACACTTGCCCAAGTAGGCCCTTGTACAAAGTGACAAAACTAAGGTTTTTATCTAGATGGGTCTGATGTTGTTAGTGTATTCAACCGTAGAGTCACTCCCACACATAGGGTGCATCCATGTTTTAAAGTAACAAACAAACAAACAAACAAGTAAAACTGGAAGCAAATTTCATTCATTTTACAGTTCACATTTTCTTTCCTTAAAATGTGGTGTTATGAATTCACATACACATTCAACAAATGCTTATTAAACACCCCCTATGTGTTCAGCACTGTGATAGTTACTGAAAATGATTGTGTATAAGACTGATGAGGTAAATCAGAAATCCTTAAAGTTAAAACAATAATAATGACATACCATTTTGAGAATTATAAAAAGAGACTATAGACATAATTATAAAGTAACTTAAAATCAATTAATGGTCATCTAAGGCTATCATTTGGCTTCTGATTTCGCTCATGAACTTTCACAAGACAAAGGTTTCAATGGAAAAGATAACTGAAGAGTTTAGAAAGAAAGATCTTGGTTCCTGGGTAACTAAATCATTCATACAGCTATCACTGGAAAAAATCTAATTAAATGAGAAATGAAGTGATTGCTAATGATCTTAAGGTTCTCCTAAGCCATCCTCAGATATAATTTTTATGACTCCATCAGCCAGCTAGTATCTTAAAGTCAACAAATGCATTAAAGATTTAAGCATTTTCTCCTAAGCATTAATATAAATTCTAGTTTAATTTTCTGACTCCCCAAGTTCAGATTAGGAGCTTCCTCTCTACTCAAATCAATTTATACTTCTCCGTCATACTAGATTGAAATTGCTCACTTGCTGGTTTAATCCTTTCCAAAACCATATGCTCTGTAATCCTTTCCAAAACCATATGCTCTGTAAGTACGCTGACCACATGCTTCTTGTTTCCAGGTGACCTTGGAACTGCATGCCGTCTCAGGTGCATAGTAGGTGTTCAATAAATATGTCTAGTAGCATATAAGCCAATTATTGCAGAGATGTCTAGGAATCTAACACACACAAAAGTAAGGGCATAGCAAGGTCAACAATGCCTGGCATTTACTCAGGTGGCCAGAAGGTAGCAAACAGAATTGTGGACAAGTAACTGAGGCTAATCTAAATCTGCCTATTAAAGGAAATCCTTCTGATGAAGGGATGTCAAGATCTGTTAGGAAACAAGACCATATATGTATGTATGTGTATGTGTGTGTGTGTGCATGTGTGTGTGTGTGTATATATATATAAACATATATACATACATACATATATATACATACATGTGTGTGTATATATATATATACACATACACACACACATACACATACATACACACCTTGTCTTATAGAAGGGTGCAGATGAAGGAAGGTCTGAAGTGCCTGCAGTTTCTAATCAATGAGGTCTGCAATTGTGAATCACTTTTCTGGCAGACTATGGAGAAGTACTAGGAAAGCATTAGCATAAGGACTTTGTGAATCAAGATCTTGGTTCTTTGCATACAGATATACTATTTTCTACCCACCTCAACTGGACAATCCTAAAAAAAAAATGGGGGTATTTTATATAACACAGATCCTCATATATTTTCAGACAAATATTTTACATTATTGAGTATCCATGGGCCTAAAAATGGCCTTTAAAATGTTGAATGTATCACACATTATAGCATCAACCATTACTGCTCCTTCCCACGGGGGTATCTACCAGGAAAGCCAAACAAAACTGCTCGTTTTCTAAGGCATACTTTTCTTATGCAAAGATGAATTAATACCTTTCTATTTCATTGCAGCTTGACAAATTGTACAATGACACAGGTATCCCTCTGTTTAAAGAGAAAAAAAAAGATATTTCACCTAGTTGGCTAGAAAGCAAATTAATGAAAAGTGAATTCTATTTCCTATTTGCATTACAGTGTAAATTTGCAGGCACATGCCCATAGGAAAATTTCTCCATCGGATGTCACTGAATGCTTAAGCTGGGTGCTTGACCATGCTGGATGTGTGCTGTGTTGTAGGCCAGCTCTTTTTCTGTTTGGGGTATTTCTGGAACTCTGCAACACTTCTCCAAGTCTAGAGAATTCTTTTGGTTTTAATTTTATGTCTTTGCCACCCTCTGACTTTCATATGCCCCATTTCCCTTATCCCAGTCACTAGACTTTCTCTGCTGCTCCAGGGTCCCCTTTACAGACAAGTCACATTACCAGGGCCTAGATATCCTCTTCTCCATTTAGTTGCCTAGTACTGTTGGTCTGGACCATCTACAGTATTATCTAAAACAATATGCTACTGCCTGAAAGTGTCTTAAATGTGCCACCAAGTTATGTATAATGGGTTGCCCCCTATTTTCATCAGCATAACTAGTCCACAATCACATTATATTAGATAGTCTCAGAATAAAAGGTCTCTATAAATTGGGGTGGGGAAATTACTAGCATTTTCTGCTTTGAAAAGGGACTGATGAATCAAAGTAGAAAAGTACGAGCTTCGTCACATGGGGCAGCTTTTGAATGAGTCACATGGCAACAATCCCCATTAGCACTCTTATTTCCTTTAATGCCACACAACACAGCAACTCACGGTGTGAAGCAAAACGTCTTGTTTTCATTTCTATAATGATTTTAATGATCCTATTGTCAGTGGCATACTCAGTAACCATTCTCTATCACCATGAAGGAGAATATTCTCTAGGATGGGATTCATAAAAGGTTATTCTAATTCTGCAATGACTGCATATGTAATTTAATTATAATCCTTAATTTCCAATTCTGCCACATATTCTCCTAGGTTCTGAGAAGCCGCAAGGTGTGGGGGAAACCCATTCTTAATGACTTCCATTACGGAGTAGCCAGGGGGAAGAAAAGAATTACTGGAACTTGAAGCTTTTTGAGAGTTTTACTTTATGTTTATTCAGATTTAATTAAAATAAATAGTTTGAATTTCCTCTTAAAAAGCCCCTTCTAAATATTTTTGTTTGTTTGTATGCTTGCTTGTTTTAGCAAGCACAGAATCAACAGACTGGGCAAAGCATCCGAGAGGAACTATTAGAAAGAATCAGATAAGTTATTTAGAGGAAGCCCCTAGCTCTTTAATCATTGGCAAATTACTTCTGTGTCTCCATTTTCTCATCTGTAAAATGGAGATGACAACAGTAGTACTTGTCTCATAACAACCCTATGAGACAATGATTAAAGAGCTAGGGATTCAAACTCAAGCAGCCTGGGCTCCAAAACCCAGGCTCTTAACCATCATGTTATGCTGCCTCTGACATCAAGGAATGACCATTAATGTTTATGGGAAGGGAGGGAAGAAGGAAATGGAACACTTAGCAGTAAGAATATTAAAGCAACATGGTCATTCTCACAGCACACTTTGCATTCTGGTAGAGTTCTTTTCTTTTGGGGGCTATTTGCTCAATTTTACAGCACTTTTCTGAATCCTGAATCCCTCCTGGGTTATTCCTTAAACCTGGGCCTCACTCCAGCTTCAATGTGCTCCTGCTTGGGTGAACCAACTAAAAGGAGACCACAAGAGACTCCGCTGCTGGTGTTTTTTCAATTCCCTTGAGCTAGAATCTCTGTGCTTGTGCTAAGAGCAGAGCATCTTTCAGAGAGAATTCCAATTTGTGATGTAAAGCACTTAGCTCAGTACCTGAAGTACTCGGCAGTATTAGGAAATACCATTATTATTAAAGCACCATTGCACCATCACTTCTCTCCAGTTCTTCTGTTAAGAGATAATATATAATGGTTTATTCGAGACAGGGCCATCATGACCATAATAGAACTCTGCAATGGGCATTTATTTTTCATTCTTTTGAGAAATATTTATGGAGTACCTACATTTTTGCCAGGTACTAGGTATTATGATGAACATAACAGACATAGTTCCTATCTTCACAGAGCTTACAGTCTTAATGTTGGAGAGATAGTTAAATAAGCAAGTATGTTACAGCATATATTTGTGCCATGGTAAAGAAAAATAGGATCCCATGCGGGCAAAGATAAGGAGTGTCTAACCCAGATACGGTGGGCTAGGAAAGGCTTCCCAGAAAAAGTAACCTCTAGATTCAGACCTGAAGTATTTAGTTAATCAAAGCAAATGGTGGCAGAGTTCCAGGTAGAGGGAACAACACCTGGAAGAAGCAAGTGTTTAACAGCATTCAGGAACTCAGAGAAATCAAGTACAAGCTAAAGTTACAAATGCAAATGGCAGGATGGCAACAGAAGATTCTAGGGGAAGAGGTGGAGGTCATTTCATGAAGGGATATGATTCATCGTATTTAACTATAAGAGCAGTTGTAAGGAATGAAGAACTTTAAGCAGGGGAATAACATGGTCAGACTAACATTTTAGAAATCTCACTATGTTTGCTGGATCCAAAAGGGATAACACCAGACATGGGGTAGGGAGGACAGTTTATGTTTCTTTGCAGTAGTTGGAAAAGCAATGCTGATGGTCTGGGCCAGAGTAGCATCAGTGGAGATGAAAAGAAATGGATAGACTTGAGAGAGATAAAGAACAAAGAGGACTAGTTATAGACTGGAGAGAGTGGTTGGCGAGAAGGAATAGTCAGGGTTGACACCTAGATTTCATTCTTCCCCGGGCAACTGGGTGATGGAATTACCATTTACTGAGATAAGGAACATAGGGAAAGAAGAGGTTTGGGAAACACAGAGGATGCTTCAGCACAGTTGAAAGAATCCAAGAATAGAAAATTAGAATAGCCAGCAGGTAAACTTTCCCACCCAAAATGATTCCTCCTCCTGGGCAACCAGACCCAGTGCACATCCGGGTAGGCTCACTTCACCCTGACTGCAGTCCAATCTAACAATGAGAAGAGCAGTAAAATACTAGATAGTTCTCGAATGACTGGAAAGAAAAATAAGGATCTCTTTTATTGCCTGCTGTATTATCAGAATCAACTTAGAGAATGGAGAAAATAGATCCTAATTGCTATTTATCTAGATGATAAATATAAAAAAAATAATAAAAAGACACCTTTCCCTTGCCTCCATAGCATACATCATTTCAATGTCTCACAGTAAATGAAATATGGACTTGCCACCACTTATGATGATTTCCTGCCAGAAATACTGAATTTGAAACTGATCAAGTCTCTAGAAGCAAGAGTCTAAATCTAACAAATTTACGGAAAATATAGGAGTCAGAAAAAAAATTTGTTAATGACATCACAGAGATCATAGAGATGGATCAGCAAAAACTCAAGAGTGTGGGACATTTAACACAACAAACCACTTGGTTTCTTCAAACAAATAAACTGGAAAAGGTGGGGAGAGAGAGAGAATAAGGGAGAGATTAAAATATATTTAAAATATACATTTATACATTTTGCCACTTTGTTGCATAAACGCTATATGCCATATGTGTGTGCGTGTGTGTGCGTGCGTGCATGTATGTATATATGTATATGTGTATGCGTATATATATAATATATATAACATACAATATATATATTATATATACATATTATAATATATATAAACATATAATATATATATATGTTTTGAAAGAGAGAATAGCAACCAAAGGTAATAGATCTCATTTGGATCCTGATTTAAACAAGCCAACTTTAAGAAAATATTGTAAGAAAATCAAAGAAGTTTAAACACCAACTACATATTAAATTATACTACTATGCCAAACATGTCAAACTAACATAAAACAATATTGAATGTCAACTGCAATTGAAAATTTTTAAAAAGGGGGAAAGGTGAAAGGGAATTTTCAGGTATAAAACAAATAAGTCATGGAGACATAATGTACAGCATAGGGCATATAGTCAGTAATATTGTGATAGTGCTGAATGGTATCAGATGGTTGCTAGACTTACCATGGTGATCACTTTTTTAAGTATATTAATGTTGAATAACTATGGTGTATACCTGAAACTACTATAATATTGTATGTTAGCTATATTTTAATAAAAATCTTAAAAAATAAATAAATAAATCTTGTTAAAGAATTACAGCAAGTCCTCAAGTAATGTCGTTTATTCAACTTCATTTTGTTATAATATTGATGAGATGCCATAGGAACTTAACTGTTGTTTCTATCAGCCCATGGGAAAATTGGTTTCGTTATACAATGTTTTGCCTAAAGTCACAAAAACTATCTACAACATTGAGGACATACTATATTAATTTTATATATGATAATTGAATTGTGTTTTTTTTCATTGTTGTTCATTTCATTTTAGGAGCATATAGACAGTATTTGTAGATGAATGAAATCACGTAAGTCTGAAATTTGCTTCAAAACAATTCAGCGCAGAAAGGAGGGAAAGTAGGTAGGATATATATGAAACATGATTGGTCTTGTAAGGATAATTGTACTTATTGGAGCTAGGTGTCTTGATATTTGGATGTATTTGAAAATCTCTGTATTAAAATTTTTAACTGACTTGCCAGTACTTGAGGAAAGTGATAGCAAAGACCAAAGAAAAAGAGCAATGGTCAGTTATGATGCAGAAACTAAGCATTCATCTATCAATTTGTGGAGGAACGTTTTTCCGTGCACTGGACTGGCACTCTCTCTCCTATGCATAGTCACTCCTCTCCATAGTCTGTGCTTGGAGGTTTCCAAATGGAGCTTCGTGGCACATTATCAGTTATTTCCATTTCTAATTCTATTGGTGCGATCTAAACCTCCCTAGGCCATCAGGAGGATTTGGTCTTCTCTTTCCAGCTGCATATATATATATTTTAACATATCAGGGCACTTGGGGGCAATTCCCTTTTCTATCCACGTATTGACACTTCTCTTTTCTATCCACGTATTGACACTTCTCTTGCTGCCAAATTCATTCAGTGATGTCACAGCCCTAGGAAGAGACTACTTTAATCACCTTCCACAAAGGATTGGGCTTAGGTAACACATCTTGTTTGGCATGACAAAGAAAATACAATATTTTACTAACATGCTTGTATCACTTGTATATTGAGCCCAATGCTCAGAGCACAGCATCTTAAAGAGATAAGAAACAACTCCACTCACCACCCCTGCCCTTTATCATCACCGATACCATTCACTATCTGCCCAAATACAGGCCTAAGCTGACTTCATGATGAAGCCTTTACATTTCAACTGTGCTATATATTTTTAATTATAAATTTAGACACCTCAAGTCTTAAGAACACTTCAGGGTACAAAGTCACCTGATCCATAACTATTAAAACGTTTCTTCTGTACAAAAACCCCTGAGAAAAGTAACACTATGCCTGAAAAGTATTCTAATAATGACATAACAGAATTTTTACTGACAACGAGTTTTGATTATGACATGGAGAGAAAGAATTTGAAAGCAGAATGACTAAAAAGGAGTAAGAAAGAGCAGCTAAAGTAGCTAAGACAGAAAATTGTCACAGAAAGAGATGTTGTGGTGGCAAAGACCAAACCTTCACAGTTTTGACTGAACTGTTCTGTTGCCTCATTTTGAACATGTCAATGTCATATCTCTATGGGCAATAAAAATTGAAGTTATCATTCATATCTTTCAAGTAGAAAAAGAGGAATCATTTCAGGATAGATGCATTTCCACCTGTTTTCCTATAAAAACACACTCTCTTCTTGACGCTTCTAAAGTTAATGTTGGTAAGTTACTCACAGCAGCCAGAACCACAGATGCCCTCCTAACTCAAGGCCATGTAGCTGAATTCTAAGTGAGAAATTGCTTTCTGATCTGCGTTTCTCCAACATCCCATCTCAGTCAACAGACCTGAAGATATATACTGTTCTGATAAAGCAATTTAGAGACTTCTGTAGCAACAACCCTTTAAATTTCAGGAAACGAAGTCAAGAAAGGTTAAAATGCACCTACATGCAGCAATTTGTTGAAAGGGTGATGAATCGGTATCTCTATCTCTAATTCGCAGAACTCAGAGTAAGCATCCTATGAATTAAATTCCTCCTTGTAGTCATGTTATCACAGTTTTATTATAGGCAAATGGCTTTCTATCTGAGTGCTTTTGGGCATTTGTCTGAAGTAACTCACCCATGAGTAGGATTAAGGAAATGTGCATAATTCTCTCCAACAAGAACAATCTTCCCACTTTCTCAGGCACTGGAAAATGACTCTAAATAAGAGGTTCATTTATTTCCATGCACCTGTGATTTTGTTTCTAAGTGGTGTGCATGGCTATTGAGTATCTGGTTCAAAATCAGGACTTCTCTTTTCCAAATCACTTAGCTCCCATGTCACTTGACGGTGAATCAAAAAGGCATTCTCCGATGTTCATGATATTGCCTTCTATGCAACACTTGAAAAGGTGAGAGGTAATTATTTAGCTAGCTGGGTGGGAAAGGAGGAAAGGTACCTTCTCATTGTTTTCAATTAAAACAAAGGACATAACTAAAATCTTTCGTGAGGCAAATCCTAAGATAGACATTTCTCTTCTGTGGTCCTGTACCACTCCCATTTTCTTGGTTGCTGATAAGTAAATCATAATCAATAATATCTCACATATTGTATTTTGGTGTGTAAGCAATGTAGACAAACACATTTCCTACTGCCCTCCTAAGTACATACAGACACTTGTTGATTTTAATTGTTCATAGTTCTACATTAACTAAGTACTCAGTCAAAACTACCTGAGGCTGACCATCAGTTCTAGGTCTACATGATTATATGAGGCAAGAATCGAACCAGAGAGATTTTAGTTTCTCAATTTCCCCTTGGAAAGCTTGGAAGAAAATTAGGCAAACAGGGGAAGAAGGAGTTTCGCCCCATGACTGTCAACCACTCTATTCAACATATTAATTTCTCACTGTTTATTTTTTACTGTGATATGGATCCAAGCAAAGTAACTGCATTATCCCTGGGTTATTACAAGAGTCTGATTGCTCAGAGTTAATTCCTTGGATCTAAGGAGTTTCTCTCTCTCTCTCTCTCTCTCTCTCTCTCCATATATATATATATATATGCATTTCCACCTGTTTTCCTCAGTGGAAATATATATATACATATACATATATATATGTATTCTTTTTTTTTTTAAATTTAAACTAGGAAGAAGTTGAATTCCTCTGCAAAGAGCATCTTTTTGCCAGTAGGTTGGTTTTGAGGGTCCTGGGGATGCGTGCTGCCCCCTAGGACCCAGCAGGCTGCAGCTCCTGCACCCTGAGCACTCAGCTCTGCAATGCACACAGTGGCCCGGGGCTTGGTGGTTCTTGGCAGGGCTCAGTGGGGCTAGAGCTCGCTAGCCAAAGATTGCAGACAGTCAGCTCCCTGCTTTAAAGTTTCAGCCCATTAACCCAATCACAACAGCTTGATGAATTAATGCTTATATAGGCACAGTTGGCAGCTTCTAATTAAATAATTATGGCTAAGCAGCTGCACGGAAGCTGTTATGCACCCTAGAAAGCCAGCTGTCAGTTTTATTGGTCCTAAGACAGAGGAAGAGTTAACACTGAGCCAAAGACGTTAGGCACAAAGCGGAAGTATATCAAATGCAACATACATGCTGTGCAATATGAAGTTGCTGCGTGTTTGTACCAGCCTGTCCACGGAGGGATAGACCCTCAGCAACCTCTCAGCAGTCCAACAAAGAAGAAAGCAATTACATGTTTAGGAGAACAGAGCCCATCCAGATCAACCTAAAGAGGGCACAGTATTAGACATACGAGTCTTTGATGAGCACAGAAATGTCACTGAGCTAGTAAGCAAATACATGTTAGGTTCTGGGTCTCATTTAGGTGGGCAAGTGATTAGAAACCTAGTGTGGCCTTTTTTGGTGGCGGGGGGCTGATATGTTTTTATTTATTTGACTGAAGCTTTTAAAGATGATGTTTTCAAATATTAGAAATTGGAGAACAAGGGAAATACCACAAATAGATTCGGACTCTCTTTAAGGTGATTTTTTTCCCCAAAAAGTGAGAAGATATTTGTTCTACAGAATCACAGATAATGTCAATTTTTTTTTTTACAAAAGGCTAAAAAGCTAGAGTCTTATCTCTACACTAGTGGAAAATTCACCAGAAGAAAGAAAGCAGTATCTGTGGCTGATCTCCAGTACAGAGAAAGATCGAGATTATAGATAAAGGCCATAAATAGGGATATTGGACCAAATCATACTTGTTACTACACATCTATATGCTTCTGAACTGACAGCTGATTTTATTTTTCTCCACAGGCTGTCCTTTCTACATAATCCATGTGTCTTCGCTTCTGAAAACCCAAATTGTGAACGACTCAAGCTTCACACTGGCCAATTCACCCAGATTCCCAGCACCATCTCCAAAGGAATAAACACAACTGCAGGCAAAAATCAGTCCAAGAAATTCATTTGTTCCTTTATGTTTAAAGAAATTTAGATGTTTTAACCTCCTAAGTGTATGGGTTTGCTTTAAAATAAGAATAGAGGAAATTGATTGTGAACACTGGAAACATATTTCTTATATAATTCACTTCCCAACTCCCGGGCCTGTTGAATATCAGCAGTTAAATCAAGCACTAAACTTTACAGACTGATTTATTATTCTCCCTTCAGAGGTCAATGGCTTATAGTTTATTTAGAAGAATGCCATTTCAAGAAAACGGGCAATCCATACCATAAGTTGTCATTTAAGCAAATGAACTGACCTCTAAGAAACTCTTACTTAAAAAGCTTTAGTACAATACTTTCCTTTTTTCCCTCTGGTTTCCTTCTATGTCAGTAATTCTATCACCTCAGCTGTCTAGATGTTTGCATGTGATTGACAATTTTAAGAATCTCGCTCCTTTTAGATGGATCTTAAACAAAGTTTAGCTTCATTAAGTCTGCAGTTCAACTCAGGTCTCAGTATGAAATGCTAAAGAATCAAGTAGCAGATTTGTAAGGCCTATAAAAGCAAATTTTAGACTTGGGTTGAGGGGGTAGAGAAAGGGGGTCTTTTATCAGTCTATACTGCCATCTAGCCAAGATCACGTCATTCAGTACTACATCCATTTGTGTTTTCAGAGCCCCTGATGAAAGCAAGTCTTCAGCAACCAGCTCAATAGACCCCAAAATTCAGATAAAAGAATAGCAGCACTTCATCCACTCTGAGTCTACCAACCTCCGTGGCCCAACAGCCAAGTTCTAATCATTGCCCAATCTAACAATTCAGTATCTGGCAAATAGTCATACATATCTGTTTGCATTCCACATATTACCTATACCAATATCATTTGCATCATGTGATTTTTGAAGCCTTTGAATATTGTGATTTTTATTGGAAAAACTGATAGAAGTTGCCTTAGGTAAGACATGAGAGCTGAATTATAACCTCTAATACTCTATACCTCAAGAGTTTTTTTTTTTTTAATACCCAAATAGAATTCCTTAGGCACTGACTGAACGTGCAGACCATATACATCTGTAAAGAGAATCAATACACTCGAAAAATAAAAAGAATTCTCTGCACTTACGGTAGAAGACGTATTCAGTGTAGCTTGACCAGATCTTGTCATCTGTATATTGGTTGACGAAAGAAGCTGTCACCGAGGAGTTACAGGCCACCATGTGGAATCCACACTCCGACAACATATCAAAAGCCCTTTCCAGATGCTTGAATTTGAGATAAAATCTGGAGGTGTATCTTTCTGGGGCTCGGTCAGGGTCTCTGCTCTCATTCAAAGTTTCTCCAAAGACCTCCTTTGCCAAGGAAATTCTTCCACAAACCAAAATCCGAGGAACTCTTCGAAACTTAGCATCTGCCTGCCCCTCTCTGCCCATGGTACAGGACCCCCTGTAACCCACGGTAATAAAACCCCACTTGCGGTCCACAGGGAGCAGTGAGGAAGGGGGGCAGATTCTCGTGTCGCTTCCTTGGGAGGCATCTTCAAAGTCACTATGGCAGAAATCGTCCGGGCTTTGCTTGATTTCATCAGGAGTCAGGAGTTTGACCAAGTCTGGGAGCTGGAAGTACTCAGCTTCCCTTTTCAGTCTTCCTCTTTCTGGGAAGTGATCAGGCAGGACCACCTGCCTGTCCCTGAGATAGTCCAGAATATAACGGAACAAGAATCCATCTCTGTCAATGAAAAACCTTCCCTTGGAGTCCTTGGCTAGATCGTTAGCAGTGTCTCTCTTTGGGGAAAACATTTTCCACAGGAGGGAATGAGGGATGCTTATTAATGTGGAATGGCGAGTAAAATAAACTTGACCCCCAACATTCAGCTCCACGACCTCAGGGAAGGAGTTGGGAACTGCGGCCCCTTGTTCTCGAGGATAATAACGACTGCAGTTCCCACTCAGAGCCATTGTCCCTTTCTTCTCCTCCTATTTTGATTTGAAAGTGCAATCCAATGGAGTCACAGCCTTGTCCTTTGCATCAACTTGTAAGGGAGGGAGAAGGATGCTACCTCGTTTAAAAAGACCTCCTCTTATCCCAGTTTGTTTTTTTTTTGCCCCCTCTCAAGAAAGCAAAATTTAGAAGCGTCCACAGGTGAAGTAGTTTAAACCTTGGCTGGTGGTGAGCTATTACTTCATGGAATATAATCAACTCATCTCCATTCGATCTTCCCCCAGGCTCAGTAGATAAGGCAGGCCAAGTCGTCAGTTACTCAGAGGTCTATCTGAAGGAAAAGAAAGAAAATTATTTCCTCAAACCCAGCATGAGACAGAAAAAGAGAGAGCACTGGAGAGAGGAGAGGGCGGGAGAGGGAAGGAGGGAAGAAGGAGTGAGGGTGGGAGGGAAGGAGGGAGAGATTATTTTACATAAGCAGCCCTGGAATTACTGATTTCAGCCATTCTTCAACTAAACCGTAGCTTCTCTCATGCTATTTTGTGTCTACATGCTTATCCATATGCCTCTGTCTCCAGCGATTAGTATTAAACACATTTCTATTTGTATTTCTGCATTTAAAAGGAATATGCAATTTTCAACTTCCAAAAGGCGATTTTTTTTTCAGCTGGACAGGAAAATCAATAAGCCTCAGAACTTACCTTAGTGGGTGCTGGACACCCAGTCTTGTGAAGAAATACCCATTTGCAAAGCAGTCAGAATCCACAGCCACACTAACCTCAAGCTTGTCAAATCCCATAGAGGTAAAGGGCAGAGGTATCAATGAAAAGTGCCAGAGAGATGTGCTCTTAGAAAATAATAGTTATATGTATATATTTATATAAATGTATATTCGTATGAATGTATGTATGTATTCACTGCCAATCTCAAGTTAAAACAAGTCACAAAAAGTTAAACCATGATGCGAGGTGACTGGGTTGAAGAAGCAAAGCAGAGAAAAATATTCAACCAGAGCGTCGCCAGGAAAAAAAAAAAAAAATCAAACCTTTAGTAAGAATCCTTAAAACAGAAGAGAGTTGCAAGAGGTACTGGGACTTAGAAGCTTTTCAGAAAGCCCAGAAGCAGAAAGAAAGACGGAGGTGCTGTGCTGGGGTCCCAGGTAGCCACCCCACCTGCCGGCAAGGGCGAACGGGCTCCCATGTTCCCAGCCAGGTGGGAGCCGGTGCGAGCCGGCGCCGCCGCAGCGCAGAGATGCCGGCGGGGGCTCGGCTCGGGCTTCGGCGGGCGGCGGAGCTGGGTGGTTCCACAGTTCCCAGTGCAGTTGGGCTGCTGTTGTTTCAGCAGTGCAGGCGAGAAACCATCCAGGGAAATGACTATTACATCATCTTAAAGGAATATGGCTTGGAGAAAGCGGAGGCAGTTCCAGCCACGTCCTCCTCAGTGACAGGTCGCCAGGACTGCACGGGGACGCCGAGCGCGGGCCATGGGCACGCGACTCGGGGCGCTCAGGGCTTGGGGCGGGGACGCAGCACGGCGCAGCCGCTCCCCTGCCCGCCCTGTCCCGAGGTCTGGAGTTTCCCAGGGCTTTGCTTTGCCCTTTCCTCTGGCCTTTAGACCTCCATTGCCACCCCCACCCCCCAGAAATTAGCCCCCAACCTAGTGGTGAGATAAACACAAGTGATTTTTCACTTGAAAAATCTATGAACAAACCCTTGCAATAAATTTCAAGGAAGGGCAAATTTCCCCTAAAGCTTGTTAACACACACACACACACACACACACACACACACACACACAATAATGAATGGCCTCAACTTTCAAGCTTCAAAGCAGCTCTTTTTTTTTATTAAAGGGGATTAAATCATGTTCTCTCAAATGCCCTCCTCTTTTTTCCTTCTCTCTCCATCTTCCTGCCCCTCCAATAAATAAATGATAAATGAATGAATGAATGGCGCTCTTTCCAAAGAATACATGAAGCACTAGTACCCACAGAAAGCCCACAGTTTACACCAGTAAGTCATTACCTTCAATATCTCAGCTTACCTGTAAGAAATTGGAACCTGCAACCTTTTTCTGGGGCTGTTTCCTGACTGAGCATCTCTTTGGGTGTGCCCCAACCCCTCCCCACTCATCCCAAGAGGACTCTGCTGGAAGACACGCCTGCTAAGAGACATTTTACTCTTGTCCCAGAGGAGGCCCTTAAGTGCATCATTAGAGTTTCAGGAAGGCATTTCCAGGGCAACCTAATCCACTAACAAAGTGCTTCCAGTTGATCCTGCCAGTCAATAATGGCTCAGCCAACAGTTTACAGTAAGTCGGCCATTTCCCCTTTAAAACACCAGTGTCTTAGGACTCACATTCCTAATAAGCATATAGTAATTCATCTATAAATAATACATGTGAATAACACTCCATCTCAAACAACCGCTATTAAAAATATATACATGAAAACCCAAAATGGAAAGTATGAATTAGATGCATTTTATGGGATACATTTGTTTATGGCCAACTCACCCCAAGAATTAGTTTGAAGATAGACTCAGCAGTTGGGTAAATTAATTTCTAGTTTAATAATCTTTCCTTTCAATAACTATCAGGTTACCAAACACAGAGTATTATCTAACACTCCAACACCTAATTATATTTGACTTTGTTTCTTTAACTAATGTTTTAACCTGTTCTGGCCTCAATCATTGAAATCTTAACACTGGACCAATTAAGGAAATGTTTATTATTTGATGCACTTATGTCGCCATCTACTGTCCCTAAGCTATTAGTGCAGCTCTGTATTTGGCAACTTGAGCCAAAAGTTCTATTTTTTTTTTATCTTGAAGTTTTCATAGTAGCTTGAGTATTACTAGAAGTGCACTGTTCACCAATTTGACAAGATAAACATTTAGTTGCCACTAAGTCAAGAAAACAATAAGTCTGAATCTGGGTTTGGTTGTAGTTAAAAGTAATCAAATGTTTTATTTCTAACAGAGTAGGTCAGTGCACCATGACAATAACTTTGGAGATTGGATATTAAAATACTCTGTGGAAAGTTTGGCAGCAAGAGAAGAATGGGAGTAAGGAGATCCATAGCCTTTTAAAGCTAACAGGAACTTGGGAAATGAAAATCACCATCCTATCTTAGAGAAACAGATCACACGGTGAGGTTTAGACCACTGCCTATTCAGTGTGATCGATCTCCTGTTTTTAACCTTATATATTCTAGAGTTAGGAATAGAGAGGAAGCAATTTTTGAAAAAGAAGAATTTCAAGATCACTACACATTTGGAAAAAAAAATAAAACAGCAAGTCATTTAAGACAGTTTTGAATATTAAGTTAAATTGTGAGGCTAAAGAATTTTACAATTTAAAAAAAGGATTCTGAATTTCAAAAATTAGGAGCTCTGTTCATTGATTTGGGTTTCATAGGTTAGGCTATTTTTGAGACAAGTAGTTTCTAACCTTTTTTGGATGGTGGACTGCTTATAGAATCTTATGAAATCTCAAAAATGAACATATAAGCATAAAAGTTTCCATTCTGTGTCAGGGGCAAAGCCTCTTAGGAAGAGCTAAGTAAAAAGAAGAACCAGGGGATCACGTGGCTAGGTACTCACATTACCAAAAATCTGTAAATCTGGCCTGTAAACCTTCTTTTTGAAATGAGATTACACATACACTCACAGAGATACGCTCTGACAATTGAAAAAATACAACATTCATCAGACAGCCTTAACCTTGACCACACGACCTGAAATACACTCAGAATTCACATTTTTTAATAAACACTGAAAATATCCTATTCTTCGTACAATTATATCGCTTTATATTCTTTTGTATTAAAATGCTAACTTGTTAAATTGTTAAAAAAAAAATGTTTTGCTGGCCCCCTTTAGGCATACTTATATTTTAATCTACCTGAAGTCTCAAGAAAGTGAGAAGATCTGGCCCTCTCTCTCACCTTTTTGAGAAATCAGACAAATGGTTCAAGATCGGTTAACATCCTCTGCTCTGTACCCTTCCTTTCTTGTTCCTTTAGTCTTGGGGATGTAAACTAATGAGAAGTGAGATTAAAGAGATAATAGGCTTGAAGGAAACAAAGCAATACACTACATAGAGAGATTTAAATAGTGCTAGAGTAAGCGAGTGTGTCTCAGGAAAGCTGTCAGTAAGCCCGGCTGTCCGGTGCCTTAACAAGAGGCAAGAGGCCAAGTCTAGGCTATGAGTGTATTCCTGTCCCGCGTGTCAGCAGATAACACTACCAATGTTCTCTCTTCCGGCAACCCTCCGCTAAAACATTACAGGATGCCACACTCGCTCGAAGGCTGAACACACAGCTACAGATTTCTCTTTAGGACAGAGCAAGGAAGAATGTTCTATCCTGTTCTTTGTAATAGTCAAGCCTATATAGCACATCAAGATTCACCGCGGGTAAATCGTGGAGTTGATCAAATGTGTCTTAGCCTCTGTTTCTTGTTCTCCACTGTCACACACCCCCGGAGCTGAATGTTGAAGAGTACATTCTCAAAAGGACAATTTTAATTTTGAAACAATGTGTTCACTTCCCACATTCTCACCTCCAACCCATCCTTAAGTTTCCTCTCCCCTCAAGCACAGATAGCTTTTACGCTGCTGTCTTGGTTATCAGGAAGGGAGAGAATTGATCTTGTAAACTTACTCATACTAAGATGCTGTGCACTCACTGTGCTACGGGCCCCAAAGACTCCTGCATTATCATCATAGCTCCTGTTAATGAAGGGCCAGCCATCAAGCACTTACAGCGGTCATTACCTCTCTTCCAGCTCTGCTTGACTGGCTGTGTGACACTGGACAGAAGACTTGATGTCTCTGAGCCAGGGTAAAATGGAAATAATAAGACCTGCCTCCCAGGTATGGTGTGCAGATTCGATACTACGATGAATGTAAGACCCCTAATACATTCCTTGGCTCTAGGCAAGTGCTATATGAATACCAGTAGTATTCGTGAGAGTGGTAGAAGCTGCTCTATTTATTTGTTGGTGTTGGACTCAAGTGGAAGCATAAAGAAGTTAAAAAGATGCCTGAAGATTGAAATTCAGTTTTACTTGTAAAATCTTTGCTCTTCCCACTATGTAGCTTCAGATAAAGATCATTGCTTGCTATAGATGTATTTACTAATGATGGGGAGAATTTCAGGGTTTAGTGGGAGAAGTGGGGTGGCAGAATGAGGAAATGAGAATAATCAGTTCCACAATGGTTAAAAATGAAAATGCCACTATCTTCTGCTAAACAAGGTTATGTTCCCTTTCTTTCATTCCACATGGATTTATGGAGTACCTATGTTTGTCCAGCACAGTGCTAGGTACTTGAAATACAAAGCTGAATTCTATACCATCTCTGAACTCAAATGCTCACATACAAGCACACACTCATACTCAAACTCATACCAATGGAAGACAAAGATTAAAAATTTCTAGATTTTTGAGCACTGTCTCTTATTTGCAGAAAGATGCTTGCTGCTGCATTCAGCTATTGGTCCTGCATAGTTCACATATGATATGGAGAAACCATTTAACGTCAAGTGGCCTCTGCTTCTATTTCCATAAAATGAAGTTGTTTCCCCTTGTAGAGATACTGTGACTGATGGCAAAAATAAAGATAAAATACAGCTGTCGAATCTTCAGAGACATATTAGGAAGTAATTTGCTAGGTAAGAAACACAAAGAGGGCAGCAAACAGTGGTCTTTCTTGTTAACATAAAGCCTTACAAGGAAGAATTGGGCTTAGGTTAGTGTAATCTTAAAGTTGGAAGGAGAGACCAGTCAAGGTCATCCACTGCAGCCTCAGGTCCACGTAAAAGTCGGAGGCAATAGCAAACATGCTCTGCAGTCATTTCTCTTACGGTCTCCACCTGAAAATACTCTTGAACTCTACTCTCATAAAATACGAATAATAGCTAAAGCCGCTCATATCTCCACGATGCCTCTGAAAGGAAGTCTGCAGAAAAAAATTCTTCCAAGTGAACTGTCATTTCGAGATCCAAGCTTCTAAAAATTTTTATGCTGATCTAAAAAGGAAGTACTGTTCTTCTTGGTATGAAGGTGATATTATTGACTGATTTCTAGGGTTTAAGATTTTTTATATGTGGGTATGAGGAGGGGATATACATGTTCCTGTACTACGCACAGATGTGCAATCACTTTTTTGATTTCTCTTCAAAACAAGGAAACTTTTCTGGAAAAGTGGTCAAAGTTAGGAGGGCACAATTTGGCCATGAAGTTGCGTAAGGACGATTCGCACATATGTGTTTTCAAACTGTGATCTCATCATTATGAAACCTAAACAAGAGAAATGCAGACTCTATTTTTTCAATGATAGTCCAATAAAGAAAAAAATAGAATATAATTGCCCAATTATCGATTGGTTCCAGCAAATACACATCCAGTATTTTAGTAAGAGTTATAAACAACAAAAGAAGTCCATCTGCCTCCTTGTACAGTTTTTCTGCTGGCAGCCTGCTTAACGATTTTGTATTATCCACTGTATGATGCTTGTTATGTAGGTTGTATTATACATGTTGGTATAGTCTTCATTACGTTTGCCAAATTATTATTTAATATATTATTTAATATATCTCCTGGTAAAGAAGTAGTGTAATTTGTAGGCCAGTAATTGTCAACCTCTATCTCCTACCTAGGAAATCCATTTTTCAAATGACATCTTTATTGCCATTCCAAAATATGCAACAGAATAAGCTTAGGTGGTAAGTTCAAAAACACTTATTTAAAAAACAATCTGTCAGAAATTGCAATAATATTTTAGTTGTCTCTAGAGTGCATTTTTATTTTTTTCTAAATAGTTTTATGTACGTATGTACGTATAAGTGGAATTTACTGAACCCCCTGAAGCAACTTGCAGGAAATAGAGTTTGAAAATCCTGATTACAAAGAAAAGGAACAGGTTTGAAAATCAGGCAAGCAGGGTTTAAAAGAGGTACCTATCGGCTATATGATCACGAGCTAATCACTTTCTCTCTCTGAAGATAGTCTCCTCATGTCTATACTATTAGAAATAAAAACAGCCACTTCACAGGATTGATGAAAGTATTAGAGATAATGTTCTGGAAGTGCTCGGCACATAGCACATATTCGATAAGTAATGGGCAATGTGATTATATTTATGCTCAGTTCAATTATCTCTGTCCCTCTTCCTCCACCCTCTGTCCATATCCCATGGGCTTTTGTGAATGAGTGGTTGGAGCAGTACCACATTACTCATTCGTGCTGGTGATGGGACTGAACCTTTTTCCGAAAGTCTGCTTTTCCTTGCTGGGAAGGGAATAGGAAAAAAGAAAGAGATATAGAACCTCTAAAAACATTTGTCCTTGGAGATGGATAACTAGCTCATTTAAAAACATACTCTCCTGCCTTAGACAGTAGCTATACCTTTCAAAAGTTGACAATTGGAAGAAAGTGAATGAATAGGTGGGCTCATTTCAAATTATCTCACATCATTTTACAGTGATTCAGCACAGTCACTTTGGTGTAGCAAGTGTTTGCAGAAGGCATTTTTCACAACTAAATCCAAACATGTCATACTCGTAGGGTGAAATGAATCTCACCAGTGGCACCTGCACATGGGGAACAGCAAGAAGAGAGAAGGGCAAAGATCAGATAATAAAAAGATTTAGTTCAAGGAACGAAAGCGAACTGTTTTTACTAGAAGACCCAACAAGTCAAAGCTGGGAATTTCAGGTATGCTCTGAATACTACTTGGTATTCAGACCCTTTTTCCTTGCCCTTTGAGTTATTTGCAAGAAATCCATGGAGGAGAAATTGCTTTTCACTCATTTTGGTATCCTAGGTAGCACAGGCTCTGGCATATGGAAGATGCTCAGTAAATGTTTGTTGAATTTAATTGCAGGAGCAAGAGAATATTCTCAGAATGGCCCAAGAAAAAGATATGTTAAGAAGCTGACAGGGTCATGTCAGAACGTGCTGTTGGTTGAGAATATATAGTAGTTGATTTCAGTGTATTTCTTAAAACATGGAGTTCTCCTTGCGAACAGGAACATTTTCAGGTAGTCAGGTCCCAGAGAAATGAACTGACTGCAAAAACCAGCCTTTCTTCACTCACCACTACAGACAGGTCATTCAAGTACCCAGTATGGGGTCTAACTGGAATAGAAAAATGAAAGACCATTAAAAGGAGCACCTTTGGAAGAGTAAAGTATCACAAAGTTTCCAGTTTCAAGATTTCACTGACATCAGTTTCTTAAAATGCCCATGTCTGTGTCTGTGGTCAAATAAATTAATAAAATTAACAAATAAAACTAACTTTAACTGCCAGACATTTTCACATATATTATTGCTTTTAAATCCCACAAGAATACTCGAATATTGGCATTTAAGGAGAATAAAAGCTCCTCCAAGGGTTAAGTAGTTAACAGGTCACACCCAGCCTGTCTAATCACAAAACCCCCTTTTAACTACACTAAACTTATTTAGTCATATAATTCCTTTCATTAAATATCCTCAATATGTCCCCAATATTTGGATTTGGCATCACATAGCACAACACATTCCAAGCATGGATCATCACTACATCCCCACTCCTAGTTCAGTGCTTGGCAGAGAAAGCACTCTAAAAGTATTTGTCAAAGGATTTTTAGAATGAACATATGAATGAATGAATGAACAAACTACCGATGGGGGCAATGGTATCAAGAAATTTTAGCTGCATACAGCAATAGTCTGATCTCATGTGTCATATCTAATTTTCCTTACTCCTGAAAGGTTGATTCTAAATGGGATGATGATTCCAAAGATGAAAAAGATTCCAAAGATGAAAAATAAAAAGTTTATAATCACAGCATCAGAGATGACTCCTCATGAATCTAAAAGGATGGATAATATAGATTTATATGTTTATGTTCCAGAATCTAGAAGCTTTTAGAAATAAGAAACTGCTTTTAGGATAACTCTCCCTCAGAACAATAACATCTTGGGGAAAATCCTAGGGTTTGTCTGTTTGTTTGTTTGTTTGCTTGTTTTTAAGTGCTTAGGTGCTGAAAAAAAATATGGTTTACTAAAAGGTACCAGGCAATTTCAATACAACCATTTTATACATCAGTCATTCTGCACCCTTTCCAAAAATACCTGTGGAGTGGGGTTTGGGTTGCAAGGAAGGCCTGGTAATGACTGACCTATATAGATACATATACTCAGCACAAGATTTCAGGGGCCAAAACATACAATTCAAATGTGAGTTAGGAAACATCATTTTTTTTTCTGTATAATGCAGATTTGCACAGCTTTCCCAAGGAAATTGCATGTTCCCTTTATAGACAATGATTTGAGCCTCAAGCACATCTCACAATTACCCTAAGGTCTCTCAAAATGACAGGCTAGGTTGCAATGAATGGTTCCAATGGCTGCCAGAGAATATTAGGCAACTGCTTGAAATGGAGCCATTGTTGTATATCTTGTTGATAAATCTGGTTACCATTTATCAGGAAAAAGAATGCCTATGAACAAATGGAGTGACCTAAACAAAGATTTATGTATCTGCTAGAAACTGATTTCAACCTGGTGTCTCTTGACCATCCCCCTGAATTTTTCATATATTTAAATGAGATCTTGAGACTACTTACATATGTCTATTTTGTTCAAGTGCCATTATACTGGACACAGAGGCTGATATTACCCCTAGATACAATATTAAATACAATCATGAATTAAGATAAAAAATTAGATAAATGGACTAGAGAAGTAATGGATTTCTTTTCTGCACCCAAGACAGTAAGAAAATGCACTCCTTTTATTGCCATTTTGTCCGGGACATTAATAACTGTAAGTATAAAGAAAAAGTCATTACTCAATGAATGTGACCAATGGAGTCCACATAGAGAACATTAATGCTTCACAATAATAACTCCTCCTTCCCAAAAGTTTACCTGCAGAGCCACTGGATAAACCAGTCAATGTAGAGTCCTCCCCCAATCAGTAATAATGATTAAGGTTGATGGACCCCGACAAAAGAAACATTGAGCCCCTTTAAAATTCCTCTTCTGCTCCATGTCTCTTATCATCTTCCATTTACTTGAATATTTACATATCTATTTGTACAAAGAACTATGATAGACACTGTAGAGAACGCAAAGATTTATCAGATGAGAGATTGACCCTCTAGGAGCTGATAACCTAGTAGGGCAAAACAAAGGCAGGCACTCACTCACTGAGTAAGAGCTGAAGAGGAATAAGTGATGCATAGAAGAAAGGAAAAACTGCTGTTAAGAGTGCTGAAAAAAGTCATACATGAGAGGCATGGAACTAACCAAAATTAAGTCATTTTTTTGAAACTCTAAGGAACATCATGCCTAGCACAAAATGCCCATTAATAAATTATTGATGGACTAAAGAAAGTGCCACCCTGTGTCACTACACATTTACCGGGCATGAAGGCAGAGAGGCACTCTTTTAGAATTCATTTAGAACTGCCCAACTGGGCTGACTCATTAGTGTTCTGTTGATTTCAGAAATGTTTTATATGTATATATAAATGTAAGCCCATTACAGTGCTAGTTTGTACTGATAATTCATATTTGGTTCTCGGCCAACGAGGATTAAGAGCCATTTCAGTGGCCCTTCTCAATCATTTATTTACTCCACCAGGTTCCTCTTTCTGCCATTACTTGTGTGCCAGTGAACACTTTGGTTCGAGATGGCTGACAAAAAATATGTAAATGGTAATGCTGAGGATTCTACAAAAGATCAAGGAAGATACAGAATGGTAGTGAACAGAATTCACCACAACAGCTTCAAAGGTCTCCAAGGATAGGGTCTAAGAAACCCATGTTAGCAGACTGTTATTGCCTGGTAGAAATCCTTTGACATTTAGAAGGGCAGCATAAACCTCACTGTAGCCCAGAAGGATTGACCAACAACAGTATGAAGGATAAATTATAGCCAGAGGCACATCACACCTTCAGAAGACTTGAAGAGAAACAAGGACAATTGCCAAAGTATGATATCAGTAACATATCTCCAAGGTAACAATGGTATAATAATCCTTATAGCATCAGTTTAGTTAATGTGATTATTTCCAGGAACAAGTTCCCACAATAAATGGGGTATGCCTATAATTTAAGGCTGGGGGATGGAGGTGGAAGAGGATCCAAAACACTATTTCTATTTCCAATAACCTAAGAGCCCTGTAATTAAGGATATCCTGAGGGTTTGGGAAAGTTGACTTTCTGTAAGCAATAGCAGTTCTTTAAGGCACTTGTGTAACACACAGAAGATCTAATAAAAGAATAAGTTATTTTTGTTCAGCACAAAAAGACAACCTTATGAGTAACTATAGTCACCTTTCATTACTGCTCATAAAGTTTGCCTGGTTTATTAACATAATAGCCACAAATCTGGGATGGAAAGGGAAAGAAACATACAAAAAAATACTGACACAATTTAAGTACTAAGAATGATCATTTCCTGTGCAGGGAAGCATTCGGGCATCATGGTTAAAAGTGTGGGCTTTGGGATTGGCAGTTCTGGGTCCGAATACCAGTTCCATTATTTACCAGCTAGGAAAGTTACATTACCCATTAACCTTAGCCAGTCCTCACTCTGGACCCCTTACAGATTCAAAGGGGTGAAAGCAAAGCAGTCATACAGATCCCCTTTCGGATGCAGAGCTTCCTATTGAGAGGTGTTTGGGGCAGGTCAAAGGGCACCATATGGCAGTGTTATAATAGTCCTGGTCTGGGTAACATATTCTCTATTTGTCAAATTGTCATGTTACCATCTATGGCCCCATGAAGCTTTAGTTTTTGCTCCTCATTTGTTAGATATCACTTATTTCAGCATGGTTTCTTGTACACAATCATATTTGAGCAAAAACCTGCATTTTAAAAGTTTTCTTCTTCCTTTACTACATACCCTCCCGTGTTGACCTGATTCATTCTCGGTGGACAATCATCATTATAAAAATGACTCCAAAATATAAATGTTTGGCCTCGGCCTCTTTCCAACTTCTATATACCTGCTGGGCAGCTTCACATGAATTTACCAGAATCTCACACTCAAGACCAAAGACAAATATCCATTTGCCACTCCCTTCCATTATGCTCCACCAAGTTCTCTCTGAGTTAATGGCATCACCGGCCTTTCTCTACTGCCCAAGTGAAAACTCATCATGTGATTCCTCCTTTTCTATTGACTCCTGATACCTAATAATCAAATCAATCCCCCTTATCTCTACTATAATTCTTTCATGTGTCTCTTCTCTTCCATTTCCATTTGTCCTACTCTTGTTTTTTATCTTTTACCCAGATTCATATAGTCAATAAATAATTCCTGAACATTTGTCATGAGCCAGGTGTAAGCTCTACATGTTGGGGACCCAGAGATGAACAAGGCAGACAAAGTTCTTGCCTTCATGTAGCTTCCATTCTGAGCAAGGAGCACAGACTTTAAATAAGTAAACAAATAAATGAGCATGATAATTTCAAACAGTGACATGGGCTATGAATAAAATAGAACCAGGTGATATAAAAAGAATGTCTGGGCTGAGAGTTGGAGGACAAAGAGAAGAGGATGGGGTACAACAGGTTGGGACTCTTTGAGGACATGATATTTAATCTGAGGCAAGAATCCAGCCTCGTGAAATTCTGGGAACAGCATGCTCTAGGCCAGTGGTCCCCAACCTTTTTGGCACCAGGGAGAGATGCTGCTATGAAAATCTAATACATGATGATCTGAGGTGGACCTGAGGCATTGATGCTAGCACTGGAGAGTGGCTGCAAATAGTGATGAAGCTTTGTTCATTCACTCACCTGCTGCTCACCTCCTGCTGTGCAGCCCAATTTCTAACAGGCCATGGACCAGTTGGTACCAGTCTGTGGCCTGAGGGTTAGAAATCCCTGATATAGGCAGATGAAATGGCAAGAACAAAGCTCAGAATCTGAGCTCAGACTAAGCTTGGCTTTTTCAAGGAATCGAGGAAGCCACATTGGGTGACTCTCTCTCTGGGTTTGCTGGCATTCCCATCTTGAGTGTGTACTTTCGCTTTAATAAACCTTGTGCTTTCCTTAAAAAAAAGTCAGTGAATTGGAGCCCAGTGAGTAGAAGAGGTGAGTGTGGGTCTGAGAAGCAGACAAGGGTCATACTATGTTAGGTCTCCTGCACCGGGGTGGGAGTGTGAATGTCATTCTAAGTGTGATGGGAAGTCACTGATGTGTCTAAAGTTAGAAGTGACAGGTTCTCATTTACTTGTTTGTTAAAGCCGAATTTGGGTTCTATGGGGATAATGAATTGTGGGAGAACAAGATTTGTTGTAGGGAAATCCAAGAGGACAGCATTCCAGGGATCCAAGAGATAGATGCTGGTGGCTCAGACTGGGGTTGAGGGAGGATAAATGAGGAAACACGTGAGGATTTCGGATGCATTGTGGAGGTACTGGTGACAGTATTACTATATGGATCTGCTAATGTCTTCCCTCTTTCCGAGCTTTTTCATTTCAGTTCATTCAACATAAAGCTGACAGTGTCATCCTTCTAAAGAGGCCTTCCTTTGCCCAGATATCTTAATTGGCTCCCCTGTTATGTATAGATTCAAAGCCCTACAGTATCTGGCCTCAACTACTTTAGAGATACATACAAAGGGACTTATGAGGAAAGGAAAAAAGAGTTACAAAGCTGTTCAGAAGTCCCGAGATAAGTCATTTCACTGACAGTGTTATTCACAGAGAGTAGTACTGGCTTTTGATATGTGAAGAACCAGCATTCATATCTCTTTAACTGCTCTTAATCTGAGAGGTTCTGCCCTAAATAAAAAAGCCACAATGCATCAACCAGTGGTTATGCTTTAACACCCCAGGGACATTCCAGTCACTAGAAGAAATTACATAACCCTTTAGAACACACATAAATAAATGAATTGGTTAATTTTGTTATGATCCTTGACTCCATTCATTTCACTGAAATATAATATCCAAATACAAAGCCATTGAACTAATACCTCACAACAAAATTTAATGGTCAAGTTAACTATAAAAAGAGAGAACCTGATCGAATAAAATCATGCCTTCCATTGAACCTATAATTTCCTTTTCTCTTTGCCTAAGCATGCATTTCTTGGAAATTAAAAATTCATGTCGGGATCATCAAACCAGACTTGAGATTAACAATCCAGAGTAACAGAAGGGGGCAGTATTATCACAGTCTCTTGCATCAATTTGATGCCTTGAAGAGAAACGAAAACCTACGCAGACTTAACACTGTTTATGATCTGGAAGTGAGTCCCTCAGTTTTATTGCTCATTTCTTTTCACTCATTAAGTCTCAAGCTCTGAGACAAAGTTATAATGAGTTCCTTCTTTGGTTTACCACCCAGGTAGGCCCTGCCAAGCCTTGTGAGAAAATGACCCTTCTCACTGTGGTCTCAGGAAACACAAGCCCAGCTCTACACATCAGTTATTGTTTTTGTCTTTTACAGATTGGATGGTGGCAGAAATTCACCTGTATTGACTTTATGAGAAAAAATACTCTATATTAAACATATTATCATCAGACAGGCCCTAAAGAATTTGTTTTGTACCTCTAGAAAAGTAAATATATGTAGCTATAAACCCAGAGACTGACTTACTCCAAAACATTTGCTGACTGCCTGGTATACACAGAAAAGCCAGGAAACAGTCCTAGCCCAGAAGACAACTGGACAACAAAGTCCAGAGAGAGTTCTATACAGGGAAAAGCTGGTAAGCACCACAAGAGAGAGGAAGAAACTCAGCTGGCTAACTTCAGAGTTTAAGGTGGGGGAACGGGAGAGGAAGTAGAGGAAATATCCTGACTAGGCAACATTGTACTTGCACCTTGAAGGACAGTAGAATCTAAAAAAACATAAACTAAGGTTCTATTCAGAAGAAAATAAATCAGTTGAAAAAGTAAGTAAGTGTGTGTGTGTGTGTAAGAGTTGGGAAAAGAACAGTGAGTGAATGATCCAGTTTGGCTGGAGCCAAAGGGACTGTGAGGAACAAAGCAAGGGAGTTGCTAAGGAGTTTGAACTTAATTCTGTAAAAAATGAGTAGTTCATTAACGTACTTGGGGAACACTTACTGTTTTTTGAAATTTGCATGAACTGTGTAATCTCTAGAAAATGCACAACAGGTACATAGAGGTTACACACAATTCCAGGGGATTCAAGAATTTTGTGAAGTCCACACTTGGATCTAGGTTAAGAACTCGATGTTTAAAGCAAATTATGCTAGATAATGAGGACTTCATGGAACACAGTTTTCCCACACGAGTGACTGTGTTGTCAGCCACAATGCACATGGCCTTGGGATTTTTCAGGTGAGTTGCCAGCATCTTTTTCCTTTTCTCTTCCATTATCATATGGCTCGGTCATCTCATTTGACTTTACCTTGTTGTCCCATTTCTCACCCTTTTCTGAGGGTAATTAAGGAAGATTCCTCTCTGGTTATTTTTATTCCTTCTCTAGAATGGCTCTCAAGACTTTATGTGGCCCCTGTGTCAGAACTACTTATTGTGCGCAGGATGAGGTTGACTAACCACAACCTGTGAAGACAGACTGGGGAAACCCACCGGAAAGAGGCTTTGGAAGGAACTGCAGATTTGTTGTGGGTAACCAGGCCCAGAGAGAGAAATGAATTACATAAACACAAATGAATATGTCTGCATTTCGATGACATCCCACCCCACCCACAGTCAGGCACTTA